>NC_062544.1:52390996-53590996 GCF_016906955.1 Phacochoerus africanus | reverse complement strand
CTGCTAGAGGCCTTATCTGAATTTTGTGATATTTTTATGTCATTTCTATAGTAGAACTCCAGTATAAGAGAGATCTAAGTGAACATACAATTAAGATTATACTATTATTCCAAACAACAGAAAGATGTACTCCATAATTGAAGAGATAAAATGTCACCTATTCATTTATCTTTGCCCTTAAGAAATTTACCATCTGTTACTGGAGTAAGAAACACAAGTGGAAATTCATTAGTGCAAAATAACATCTCACTTCACTAAAGAGGCACAACTGATCTAGACCTTGGAAAATGGGCAGGATTTAAACATGCAGAAAAGCATTCCAGAGAGAGAGAATAGAGTGAGCCAAGGCTGTTGAGTGGGGAGGAGTTAAGACCATATGAGTACCAACAAGGTGTTAATTGTCTTGCTACCTCAATAACTTCTCACCAAGCAGTAACACAATATTCATTTCCAAAAGAATTTTCATCTCCCACAGATTCACTTAGAACACCTAAGTGATGCCACATTTGGAAATTACCATCTTAGCTAAAATTACAAATGCTCTTTCAACTGTCAAGTGCTGAAAGAAAGGCTTTCCCATCTTTTCCATATCTTCTCTCAACTATTCTTTACTCTTCTCTTTCTTGATAAAGTAGTGAAGAAAGAGGTTGCAACATGGCCCAATCTTCTTTGCAGAATATTTCTGAAGCTCTGGACATTCCAGTGACTGCGATTGCCTGATCCAGCCCATCACAACCTCAGATTCACTGTACTGTGGGAGATGTGAATGTATTCACAAGGAATCTAAGTTGGTTAAGGATCTCAACTATCTGAGATGCAATGTTTCTTTCATCCAGCTAGGCTCTGCCACTATGTTAGAAACTCTGTTCTGTTCACTAAATGTATTTTGTTTCCAGCATCATGTGTAGTATATTTGTTGAATCCATTAAATGGTTACCAACCATGGGGTCTCTTGTGGTTTTAGTCTCTATACTTGTAATATGTGGATCTAGAGACAGAATCAGTTATGATCATCTCTTAATATTCTTTCCATGGTACACACTAAGGCAGAGTTCACTTGGTGACCCACAGACATATTTTGTTTGATCTGCAGTGGTCTAAAACTTTTTAAATTAAATATCAAAAACCTGGAGATTCACACATAAATTACACTTGAAACTCAAAAGACATGACAACATTGCACCAAGCAATTTGCTTGCTTGATGAGGGTCAGGTGGTTTAAATGAGATCCGATCTCTCACATGTGCTACTCTCCACATCATTCCCTATTACTTACCATAGCTCATTTCATCCATTTCTTTTAACGCTGTGGTCCCAATAGACATTTGACTTTGTGATCCCCTAAGTCTTTCCTCAAATATAATAACCTTCCCATTTAATATATGGGAATACAGACACCAAAAAAAACATGTGTGATTATATTTGGGTTTTCATTAAATATCAAAACCTGAAAATGGAAGTCAAATCTACTGAAACTCATAACATCCAAGCCATTATATATTTTTCCAAGCTTTGAAATTTTTTTCACTGCCAAGACATAGCTGTCTCTAATGTGGAAAGCCTCCTCAAGTTTCATTTGGAAAAGAAAAAATGTGTAACTCCATACAATTGTAAAGTAGTTTTTGAAGAAGTTGTAGCAGTACCTCTGTTTTACAATTCTGAATCCATGATTTTGAAAAGATTAATCTTCTCATGAAGCATTAGCTGTACTTATGCCATGAAATTAGACAATTTCTGTCTCCCTGAATCTGTGGAATATTATTTCTTACATTGTTTGGAATGACTACTGTTAAGAGGTTTTCTAGTCCATTGTCAAAGCCATTTTCTACTGTCTACAGAAAGGCTGCTTTTGGAGATGGTGGATGTCTATGGTTTCACTGACAGAATGGGAAAACCAGGCTCCTAAGGTTTGTTACTGGTTCACAGTCACAGAGGAGATACATGGCAGAACTAGAAAAATAACCTGTATCCCTTAACCTCTATTGGAACTCTTTTTCCATGACACCATGCTGACTATGCTGCTCCTATCTCACTCTCCTCTTGCATGCTACAGAGATGTCACTTTCCAGAACAATGGAGGTAGTAAGTTTAGTCCAGGCCCATTCTACCAAGCATAGAGATGTCAGCAAAGTTGTGGATTTTCACAGTTTGCATGGCTTTTTGCTTATTTTAGACTCCTTCCTGTCTAAAAATTAAACTGTCACTCCTTGAAAAAAATATCAGTTAAAACTGGGAAATTCCATTGTTTTAATGTTGGCCATGGCTAAATTTTATATTTTTGAAGCATTCTCAAATCATTCTCAAAGAAACTAATAAATATATTAACCAAGTAATTAAAATTAATCACCCAGTTATGGACTATTCATTTCGTGCATGGGGAGGAAAGGCATTATAGGATCTCTAAAACAAAAACAGATCCTCAGGAACAAGCACTTTCCATTCTGTGTGAGATCAGTTGACAATACAGTGGGAATTCAGTGAAGCGACTGGTAGAGCAATTCGGATTAAATTGAACAGGCTACTTGGGAGAGATGGGACTCCATCTAGATCTTGAAGTAGAAATCAATTACAGATGAATGAAAAGGAAGAAAGATAGTGAAAATGCATGAGAATTTATAAAATAGGAGCAAGCCCAGAGTATCTATAGATTGCAAACAATTATCTCCTTAATTACTAAAGAAAGAATATGTGGGGAGTAGTAGAAAAAAAAGTAGTAGAGGGAGGGGGAGTAGACATGGTATAAGGTATTTAGGACTGAATGACTTTCAAGAAAGTGACTAAGTGTCTAAATCTAAACATAACCAAACAGAATATAAAAATAAAATGGTTTAAAAATTTATACATAAAAATATTAAATAAAAACAATCAAATAGCCAAAATTAAAATAACCATTATTTGTTCATCTGGTTCATGATGGCTTACCCAATTAATAATATTGTATCCTATTCTAGAATAACCACCACCACCACAAACATGTTATATTTGCCACTAAGACCTCAGCAATACCTGCAAAAAAAAAACAAAAAAACAAAAAAACCTTCTGTTCCTATAGGAATTTTGCCTAGTCTTCAGGAGACTTTTCACTCATAAATTTCTTCATGGCATCTTGTGCCTTTCCACAGACTGGGGAATGGTGGGGTGGATCTTTGCCCCATTTCAAGTAAGTCAGCTGCAAATTGGCAGACCTATTTCTAGTTCAAGTTTCCTCATTTTCATTTATGTTTATCAGCCTGACATTTTCTGAAAGGGAGAAAAACCAAATTTTACATTTAAGAAGGAAGGTAATGGTGAGAGAAATAAGTGGTAAGAAAACTTTTTCCTTCATTCCTTTCCTTTCTTTTTTCCTTCCTTCCTTTCTCTTTTCTGTCATCTACATATCATCTATCTGTATCTATCTAAATATTACCTTATATTGACTACTTAAACCATAATTGATTGCAGAGTGGCTTCGTTTATTCTTAAGTGAGAAGATGGCTTTTCCTTGGTCAAATTCCTTGACCAACCTCATGAAATATCAGGACCCTAGATCATGATCTGAAAGGAGACAAATAAGAGGGAAACAAATTCTTCTTTAATTGCAAAATAAAGAGAAATTTGAAGATAGAGAAGCAGAAAATAGGGGTATTGAAGGGAGGAAGAAGCCCATCACCATAACAGCAGGAGGGACCACCAGAGCAATACCAGGTGCCAATATATTTCCAGGGACAAGTCTGGCCAGATGACCATTCAGTATTTCTAAATACCTCCTCTCTCTCATTCCAAATGTAAGCTAAATCTCTACACACAAAAATTACTAGTGGGGAAATTAAAGAGAGCAAGTTGTTTCTCATGAATGGACCAATGGAGTGAACAATAAATAGATAGGAGGCATGAATAAGACGAAGAGTTCAGAAGGAACAGGAAAATGGAGCAAGGTCCAACCATGAGCGTGTAAATTTCTCAGAATTTGAGGAAATCTTGGATAGTATTTGAGAATTTCCATGGTAAGAAAGTTGTTCAAAATAAATTTAATGTGACTCTCAGGACAAAATAATCTCATTGGCTATATAGTAAACATCTACACATAATCAGTATGTCTATATCTTTATCCATAGATAGATATACCATCTTGGTGGGAATGTTCCTTGCTCTACAGATTGAGATCATGGTTTTAAGTACTTGTCAAGAAATGTATCAATATATTAATCATCTCAGAGCAATTTACCTTGCAGCTCTATTTAGTCAACTCTACCTCAGCAAATACAATTTCCCACAATTCCCCCCTCCCTTACCCCTCTCCTCCTCCTCCCTTCCATTTTTCTGTCTCTGGTCATTTTATCCTCTGGTCTCCTAATTAACTGAAGCCTTCCTTTACTTTCTTTTTCTTTACATTCCTCAAGCAAACTTTTGGGTATTTCCTTTATAATATATTCTGTATGTGTGTCCTTGCTTTCCTATTCTTATCACTAGTAATTACAGGTTCTTATAACATTTATTCTCAATTATTAAAATATCTTAGCTAGTCTTACCACCTTGAGCTTCCCTTCTTTTAACAACCAGCTTTGCTTCCAAACCATCTGTGTTGAGTTTGTAATTGGCTAAACTGGAAGCATATTTCTCTATTTCCTTTCCCTGTATGGTTCTGGGTTGGCAACAGGAGAAATTTGTGTGAGATTGGGAAAGTCAAAGTGAAGCAGGTGACATGATATTCTGAAAGCTGGTGTAGAATATAGGAGCTTTATAGTTCGTGCATGTTGTCAATGACCTGCTGGCTAACATTTGGTAGAAGGAATTCCAGCTGCTGCTAATTTCTTCCTCCAGTTTCTGAGTCCTGGCCCAAGTGCACGTGAAGCTCTATGATGACAGGTGCAAGCTTCTTCTACAACAATCATATTATCAGACTGGAGATAATAAGAGACAGGTGCAGATTCTAATTTGTACTAATAGGGTCAAGCATGTCTTTCCTCTCCCCTGCTTCATGTCCAGATGTTCTTCTTCACAGCTGGCCCTGCTGACCCATAGTTACATTACACTCATTCCCAGATGCAGAGGTCTTCCACAGGCTTCTTCAACAGCTCCCACATTGTATCAGTTCTCATTCCTATGATAAATCCATTATTTATCATCTTTCAATGTGGCCCTTCTCCCCTAAGGGATACAGAAATTGGTACTAGAAGTAGTTCTGGGAGAACAGAACTTTACAGGTGGGTTCTCTAACTTACTTCCAGCTTATCTGGAATTGTTCCTCTGATTTGATTAAGTTTAAAGACATTAACGATTACATTGTCCAGTGGTAAAGGACAACAGTGGTACATGGCATGCAACAGCAAACAGTAAAATGATCACTTATGGATATCTGTAATTAAATGCCTATGGAAGGTAAGACTTTGGGTGACAAAATGGTCGCATTAATAAAGTATTTCAGAGAAAATAAGTGTAACAGGACTAGTTGGTTGCTTTTAGGTATGGCGAACTGGCGGAAAGAAATTGATGAGTTCAAGGTTTTAAATCCCCAGATCAAAATTCAAGTAAGTGACCAGAGAGAGAGCTTTTATGACCGCCTTGAAAGAAACCCCTATCTCCTATAGCCACAGGGCTATCTATGTTCTGAAAAATAAACCCAGCGTCTACTCACAGATTGAATTACAGGTCTCTTATGTTGAAGTTAGAGCTTGATTAGTAAGGAATGAACCTAGACAATTTGGGTTGGAACATATGAGTAGCTTCTGTCGAAATGGAAAAGTTCTAGGTTTGGTGGAGGAGATTAGGACAAGGTAGCAGAGTAAAAAGGCTTAAGCTCACCTTCTCTTACAAAAACATCAAAATTACAACTAACCTCTAAACAGCCATCAATAAAATAGACAGCAAACTACAAAAACAAACAAACACAGATATCCTACACCCACAAAGAAGCAGCCACATTAAGATGGTGGAGTAAACTGAAGTTTGGCATTTGCCATCAGCCTCTACATGGGTCACTGCAGCGGCTGACCTGAATCACCCCGAGAAGAGCTCAGGGTGGAGACCAGGAGTGAGGAATTCTGTGCTCTAGGAAAACTGGAAGGACAGGTCGTTAGATATTTTTAGGAGAAGATTTTATGAGCCCAATTCTTGCACATCTTCATATCTAGAAAAACGCTAAAATCCTTCAGTGATGACGGATGTCTGTGACTAAACTTTGTGAGACTAGTAACAAACTCCCATAAAATGTGTGCATGGCTGGAGTTCCCGTCGTGGCGCAGTGGTTAACGAATCCGACTAGGAACCATGAGGTTGCGGGTTCGGTCCCTGCCCTTGCTCAGTGGGTTAACGATCCGGCGCTGCCATGAGCTGTGGTGTAGGTTGCAGACGCGGCTCGGATCCCGCGTTGCTGTGGCTCTGGCGTAGGCCGGTGGCTACAGCTCCGATTCGACCCCTAGCCCGGGAACCTCCATATGCCGTGGGAGCGGCCCAAAGAAGTAGCAAAAAAAGACAAAAAAAATTTAAAAAAAAAAGTGTGTATGGCTGCATGCACCTCCCCCTTCACCTTTATGACTTATTATCTTGATATTCCCCTTTTCCTCTTTGGGACAATAATTCAGAGCTATCTGAAATACTGCCTCCAGGACTGTAGTTAAGTGGACAAAAGAGGTCGTAGTCTTCCGTGAGAACAGCCGTTTCCAAGGGTGGGCCAGAGAACCCTGAGGGAACTCAGGGAAGAAACAAAGAAGACTGCCACAGCAGAGGTGCATATCAAAGGAGTGATTCCAGTCAGGCCAGACCTTTACATCTTCCCAATAAAATTGGTCTTCCATAAATCTGATTATCTGTAAACCTTTTGTTCCTACTACCTTCCCATTGTTGCAAAACCTCATATAGCCTAGCTTCCCCCCTTTCCTTCTTGGAGCTGTTTCTCAGGGCTACCGGAGATGTTGTCTCCCCAGGTAAGTCCTAATTTCACCCCCAAATAAAACAACTTTCAACTTTCGGGTTGTGAATTTTTTAGTCGACAGTAGGAAGGGTGCTTTAGTGATATAAGCAATCCCATACCCACCAGGTGGGTGACCCACAGACTGGAAAATAACTACATCACAGAGGCTCTCCCACAGGGGTGAGAGTTCTGAACCCCTTGTCAGGTTTCCCAGCCCAGGGGTCTGGCATTGGGAGAAGCCCCCAGAGCATTTGGTGTTGAAAGCCAGCAGGGCTCCTGCGCAGGAGCTCCACAGGACTGGGGGAAACAAGAGACTCCATCCTGGGGGTGGGAGGGGGAAATGTGCACACAGGATTTCATGTGCACTGGGTCCCAAGCAAAGCAGGGACTCCATGAAAATCTGGGTTAGACGTACCTGCAGGTCATGGAGGATATTCTGGAAAAGCAGGGGGGAGCTGTAGCTCCCTGTGGCGGGGAGGACATTGGAGGCAGAGGCCCCAGGAATATTCATTGATGTGAGCTCCCCTGGAGGCTGCTATTTTGGAAAAATCTGGCACCACCCAACAGGCCTAAGAAGCCTCAGGCCAAACAACCAACAGGTTGGAATCAGCCCCACCCATCAGCAAATAGGCTTTCAAAAGTCCTCCTAGGCACACAGCTGCCTCTAATCAAGAGGGCAAGAGACAAACCCCACCCACCAGAGGGATAAGAATCAGCTCCACTTACCAGTGGGAAGGCACTCATTCTCCCAACAGGAAGCCTATAACAAGCCCCTGTATCAACTTCTCCCACAAGGGGCAGACACAGGAAGCAAAAGAGGCTACACCCTCTAGTCTGAAAAAGAAGGCCAGAAGAAAAGCTATACAAAATGAAAAGGCAGAGAAACATAATCCAGATGAGGGAACTAGACAAAGCCCCAGAAAAACAGCTAAATGAACTGCAGATTAGCAGCCTCCATGAAAAAGACCTTAGAATAATAATAGATATGATCCAATATTTTGGAAAAAACTGGAGGCAAGGATGAATAAATTAGAAGGAACATCAAAGAAAAAGAAGATTTAAACAAGCAGAGATCCAAAATACAATAACAGAAACAGATTTGGTGAAGAGAAGTCTATCCTAAATGACCAGAATAGAGAGTTGCATTCTTTCAGCCAATTCCCAAAGGCAGTTCACAAAACCAGAGCCCTTTGAAAGGAGGGGAGTTTGGGTTTCCTCAAGAAAGAATCTTGCAACACGGTCTAAACTTTCTACTATAGACTATAGATCTCCCTCTAGTCTTCTTCAAGGAGACATGCAGTTGTTTAGCAGACTGGAGGGTTGCTGACCATTTATTGTGAAATGACCATAATTCGCATAGACCCAAATGCCTCTGAAGTCCCCCAGCTGGAGCAGAAGCTCATGGTGGATAGGTAATCAAGGTGCTTTGGGTTGGGTACATCTCATCATCAGTCCAGTGGGTCACCAACTTCATTCTATGATTATTTTTCTAGTTCTAGAATGCATCACTGGAACAGACATATTCAGCAGATGTCAGAATCCCTATGATAGTTTTTTGCCTTATAGAATGAAAGCTGTAATGATAATATATGATGATAGATAGACATAATACTATAATAGTAATAAAGTAGAAGCCACTTGAACTGCTTCTACCTGCCAAAACTGAATACTCAAAGCAACACTACACTGCGAGAGGGATGTGAGATTCATGCTACTATCAAAACCATGACACAATGGGAGTTCCCATCATGGCTCAGCAGAAATGAATCTGACTAGCATTCATGAGGACACAGGTTCGATCCCTGGCCTCACTCACTGGGTTAAGGATCCAGCGTTGCCATGAATTCTGGTATAGGTCGCAGATGAAGTTTGGATCCTGCATGGCTGTGGCTGTGGTGTAGGCCAGCGGCTACAGCTCTGATTCAACCCCTAGCCTGGGAACCTCCATATGCTACAGGTGCAGCCCTAAAAAGACACCAAAAAAAAGTTAAAAAAAAACAAAAAAAACCTTGATGCAATGGTAGTGTTTGTA
This sequence comes from Phacochoerus africanus, assembly GCF_016906955.1. Taxonomy (NCBI): domain Eukaryota; kingdom Metazoa; phylum Chordata; class Mammalia; order Artiodactyla; family Suidae; genus Phacochoerus; species Phacochoerus africanus. The sequence goes on along the minus strand of NC_062544.1, from coordinate 53,582,075 downwards.
CCACATTCCCATTCAATTCATCTATTTGCCGAGAGAGCTATTTGGGCAGCAGATGACAGATCTTGACAAAAGACAGTGGATTATCTCAAGCTTAATCAGGTCTTGACTTCAGTTGCAGCTGTTGTTACAGATGTGGTTCCTCACTGGAGTAAATCAATACAACTCTTGGCACCTAGTGTATAGCTACTGATCTGGCTAATGCTTTTTTTCTCTATATCTCTTGCTCAAGACCAACAGAACCAGTTCTCTCTTAGTTCACAGACTCACAATAGACCTTCATTTTCATACTTGAGGAAACATATCAATTCTCCCACCCTGTGTTGTAACATAGTCTGCGGGGACCTTGATCACCTCTCCATTAAACAGGACATCACACATCATTACATTGATGATAATGTGCTGATTGCATCTGGTGAGCAGGAAGTAGCCACTAGGTTAGGCACCCTAGTAAGGCACATGTGTACCAGTGAGTAGGTAAGAAATCCCTCCAACATTCAGGGGCCTGCCACCTTGGTGAAATTCATAGAGGCCCAGTGATCTGGGAATATGTCAAGGCATTCCTTCCAAGGTGATAGACAAGTTGTGGCATCTGGACCATCCTACCACTAGGAAAGGGGTACATTTACTGAGTCTCTTTGGATTTTTGAAGCAACATATACCCAATTTGGGCATGTTCCTCTGACCTGTTTACCAAGTAATCTAAATGCTTGCCAGTTTGAGCAGGGCCTAGAATAAAAAAGGCTCTGTAACCTGCCCAGGATGCTGTACAAGCTATTCTGTAACTTGAGTCCCATGACAAAGATTCAATGATGCTTGACAGTGGCCAATAAGAATACTGTATGAAATCTTTTGTAGGTGCCTTCTCTGTAAGGCAATCTCAGTACCAGTCTTGAGGATTTTGAAGAAAGCTATCCCACCCTCTGTAGTTAAGTCTTCCTTTGAGAAACAGCTTCTGGCTTGCTACAGGCCCTAGTAGAGGCTGAACTCTTGAACATGGGCACCAAATTAGGGTGGGACCAGAACTGGCTCTGGGTTAGGGCTAGCCATAAAAGAATATTCCATGAGATTTGGAAGCAGGAGTGAAGCAAAGCTTATCTACTAATCTGCTGGCTCACTTGTTAGTACACCTGGATCACTAGCCAGGACTGTAGCTCCAGCAGTGTTGGCCAGATTTCCTCCTTCAGCTTCTCCAAGTCCTGAACCAGTTTTGTGTGCTAATCTCTAGAGAAGAGTGCCAAGCTTCTTCCGCAGGCCCCACATGCACTCAAGGTTGGAGGCAGAGACATAAACAAGCATTCTGGTTTATGTACATGATTCCATTTTGTCTTCACTTTCCCCAACTTCACATGCTGCTTTCCTCCCCAGCTGCCTGCCCTAAGTCCACAGAGACTTTAGGCCACTTTGGGTAAGTTCTAATTCTTATGAAAATCTCCTATACCTTATCTCTCACAGTGGTTCTGCTTCAATGAACAAACAATAACTGAAACACCTGCTCTTTACTTTCAAGCTTTCCATATCCTCATACTTAGGGTGAGTCTCTTGTATGCCTCATGAGATTTTATATATTCATAACTAGTCAGTCTGTCTTTCAACTGGAATATTTATTTTGTATCTAATATTATTGTGATGTATTTATATATCACTTCCATTTTTAATTTGTTCCACATGTTCTACATTCCTTTTACTTTTACCTTCTCCTTTCTCCCCTTTTTTGATTTAACCTAGTACTTTTGTTGTTCACTTTATATTCTTTCACTATTTTTTTAGTTATTACAGTCATGAATTTTTATTCAAGATTTTTGGGTTTATTATTATTATTATTATTATTATTATTACTTTGCTTTTTTCAGGGCTGCACCTGCAGCATATGGAAGTTCCCAGGCTAGTGGTTGAATCAGAGCTGTAGCTGCTGGTCTACACCACAGCCACAGCAATGTGGGATCTGAGCCATGTCTGTGATCTAGCTCACAGCAACACCAGATCCTTAACTCACTGAGTGAGGCCAGGGATCGAACCTGCATCATCACGGATACCAGTCAGTTTCATTACTGCTAAGCCACAACAGAAACTCCATAATTTATTTAAATTTAATGAGAAAGTATATTCACATTTCCTGTGGTTGATGATATATTTGGGTTTAAATATGCCAATTCACAATTTTATTTCCATTTGTTCCAATATTTTATGCAAATTTATTTTTGATTAATAACATTTTATTCTTCCATTCTCCCCCTTAGCACGTAATTCTTTGTTTTACTATTCTTTTAATGTTCCCTAGAGATTACAAGATACATTACTGCTTATTAGAGTATGATATAAATTCCCAAAGAATACAAGAAACTTCTACATATTAATTTCACTTATTAGTATGCCATTATTTGTACTATTGTTGTCATGTATCATATTTTCTTTCTTTTTTTTTGTCTTTTGTCTTTTTAATGGCTGTACCCACGGCATATGGAGGTTCCCAGGCTAGGGGTCTAATCAGAGCTACAGCTGCTGGCCTACACCGCAGCCACGGCAACGTGAGATGCAAGCGATGTCTGCAACCTACATGACAGCTCATAGCAATGCCAGATCCTTAACCCACCGAGCAAGGCCAGGGATCAAACCCGCAACCTCATGGTTTCTAGTCAATTCATTTCTGCTGCGCCATGATGGGAACTCCCTGTCATGTATCATATTTTCATGTGCATTTTAAAACACACAAAACATTATTATTCATTTAAATTATCCTACATATTTATTCCTTCCATTGTTTCTCATTCCTAGCTGTATTTTAATATTTTCTTTCTGCCTCAAAAACTCAATTTATTATTCTTCTAATACAGACCCACTGGCAACAGATTCTCTAATATTTTTATCTGCCTGAAGATGTATTTATTTGGCCTTTTTAAAAGGGGTATTTTTACTTGTTGAAGAATTATAGCTTGGCAATTGCTTTCTTTTAGTACTTAAAAATATCATTTCAATCACCCCCACTTTTTTTTTTAAACAAGCCACTCTCCAATTTATTCTTCCTCCTTTAAAAGTAATGTATAATTTGTTCCCCTTACAGCCACATGTAAAAGAATGAAATTAGAACACTCCCTAACATCATACACAAAAATAAACTCAATATGGATTAAAGACCTAGATATAAGACCAGACACTATAAAACTCTTAGAGGAAAACATAGGCCAAACACTCTCTGACATAAACGACAGCAACATCTTCTCAGAGCCACCTCTTAGAGTCGTGACAGTAAAAATAAAAATAAGCAAATGGAACCTAATTAAACTTAAAAAGTTTCTGCACAGCAAAGGAAATCCTAAACAAAACAAAAAGACAACCCACAGAATGGGAGAAAATCTTCGCAAATGAATCGACTGACAAGGGATTAGTCTCCAAAATTTACAAACAATTCCTACCAGTCAATACCAAAAAAACAAACAACCCCATCAAAAAATGGGCAGAAGATCTAAACAGACAATTCTCCAAAGAAGACATACAGATGGCCGAAAAACACATGAAAAGATGTTCAACATCACTCATTATTAGAGAAATGCAAATCAAAACCACTAGGAGGTACCACCTTACACCACCCAGAATGGCCATCATCAAAAAGTCTACAAACAGTAAGTGCTGGAGAAGGGGTAGAGAAAAAGGAACCCTATTACACTGTTGATGGGAGTGTAAATTGGTGCAACCACTGTGGAAAACAGTATGGAGATTCCTCAGAAAACTAAAAATAGAGCTCCCATTTGATCCAGCAATTCCACTCCTGGGCATCTATCCAGAGAAAACCATGCCTCGAAGAGACACATGTACTCCAATGTTCATTGCAGTAGTCTTTTCAATAGCCAAGACACAGAAACAACCTAAATGTCCATCGACAGAGGAGTGGCTAAAGAAGATGTGGTACATATACAGCCATTAAAAGAATGGTTGCATTTTTAGCAACACGGATGGACCTAGAAATTATTATGCTAAGTAACGTCAGTCATACAATGAGACACCAACATCAAATGCTTTCACTGATACGTGGAATCTGAAAAAAGGACACAATGAACTTCTTTGCAGAACAGATGCAGACTCACAGACTGAAAAACTTATGGTTTCCAAAGGAGACAGTTTGGGGTATGGGGGGATGAGCTGGGGGTGTGAGATGGAAATCCTATAAAATTGGATTGTGATGATCATTGTACAACTATAACTGTAATAAATTCATTGAGTAATAAAAAAATAAATAATAATAATAATTTGTTCCCCTTGTGGCTTTTAAGATTTCTCTTGGTCTTTGACTTTTAGCTATTGGCTGCTGATGTGCCCAGGCTTTTGTCTTTGTTTTTAATCCTGCTTAGTTTTGATGGAGCTTCTTTGAATCTGTGGCTTAAATTCTTTTGGCAATCTTGAAAAATTCTTGACCAATATTTTGTCTATTAAAGCTTTAGCCTCATCATTTCTCTAATCTTCCCTAACATTTTTATACAGTTATTAAAACTTTTTACTATATTCCATATGTCTCTTACACACTTTCCAGTATTTTTAAAAATCCTTTATTCTTCACATGCTTCAGTCTGGATATTTTATAATTGTTCTATCTTCCAGTTCACCAGTTCTCTCTTTCACCATCTCATCTATTCTTACACTCATTTACTGAGTTCTTAATTTCACTTTATCATGTTAGAATTTTTCTGGCTAAATTGTCTATCTCATTGTCTCTTTTCTTGACTATATTAATCATTTTTAATGTCTAATGATTCCAACATATGGATCACTGGTCTGTTAAAAATTGTGGCAATAATTTGAGACTCTTTCTGAGGTCCTCTTGAGAGGAGTTTTCTCTTCCTTTTGGGAGCATTCAGAATATGGACACTGCCTTATTGCACTCAGGAGCTGGGTTTTTTGTTTGTTTGGTCTTTTTAGGGCAGCACCTGAAGTATATGGAGGTTCCCAGGTTAGGGGTCCAGTTGGAACTGGAGCTGCTGGCCTACACCACAGCCACAGCAACGCCAGATCCTGAGCAGAGTCTGTGACCTACACCACACACCACAGCTCACGGCAACAGCAGAGCCTCAACCCACTGAACGAAGCCAGGGATCAAACCTGTGTCCTCATGGATGCTAATTGGATTCGTTTACATTGAGCCACGAAGGGGACTCCAGGAACTGGGATGTTTTTGAGACGAGTTTTCATCTTTATAAAGGGTTATATATTTCTGGTCCATCCTTATTTCTGAGGTATAACACTTCAAGGAATTCTAAACTGTTTACTAGGACCTTTTCTCTTCTTCATCCTTGATTTCTAATTTTTGTCTCCCCAACTTCATAAGGCAGTTTAAGCTCTTCTAATCTTTTTTTTTTTTTTAGGACAGCACCCATGGCATATGGAGGTTCCCAGGCTAGGGGTCTAATCAGAGCTACAGCTGCTGGCCTATGCCACAGCCACAGGAACATGGGATCTGAGCTGCATCTGCGACTGACACCAAGCTCATGGCAACACCAGATCCTTATCCCACTGAGTGAGGCCAGGGATCAAACCTGCAACCTCACGGTTCCTAGTTGGATTCGTTTCCATTGCACCATGACCGGAACTCCAAGCTCTTCTAATCTTTTCAGATTGTTAGCTGTTGCCTTATATTTACTTTCTTAGTGGTTTGGTTCCACAAATCTTATAAATTAGCAAGTACCTCAAAGGGGAAACTACCATAGACTGTCAAGTTTAAGAATATAAAGCTAACCTCATGGTGTTTATATATTTTTTTGCTGAAAATTTCAGCTGCTTTGTGTGCTCTTTGATACCCTCAATTTTTTTGTGCATAATGGTGGTGGAGGTGGTGGTGGAGAAGCGTATTTTATCTGGCTCTCCCTGTTGCTGTCTACAACCAGTTTTACCTATAGCAATCTATAGCACATTTCCAGAAGTAGAACCCCCTCCTTGATTTTTAAGAGAGTAATTTTTTTCATTTTACCCTCAAAAATGTTCATTGTTTGCTTCACAGAAGTAGATGAACCTGGAAATACTCATATTTACCAATAATGCAAAGTTGGGTTTTTATAACTTCTCATTACAAGGCCAGAACAAGCTCTCACTGAGCACATTTTTAAATCAACAGGTGTCCTTGGCAATAAATAACTGGGATGCGAGGACACCATGAGATTTATATTCATCTTTAATGGCCTAATGGTTCAGCATTTTAAATTTCCATTAATTTCAATGCCAGTAATTCTTGATTTCATATGCTACACTTGGCCAGGAAGAAGATAGATAATTGACAGATAATCCAATATCTCTTTTTGACTACTAGTTTTAAGCTTTCTTTCCAAACTTTTTTCCTTAATGAGAGACTTCATTGTACATAAATATTTTTCATGTTCCAGGGGACACACAAAGACATAAGGAAATTAAACATGTAAAAAATTCCCAGGGGAGTTCCCATCGTGGCACAGCAGAAACAAATCCAACTAGGAACAATGAGGTTGCAGGTTCGATCCCTGGCCTCACTCAGTGGGTTAAGGATCAGGCATTGCCGGGAGCTGTGGTGTAGGTTGCAGATGGGGCTTGGATCCCACGTTGTTGTGGCTGTGGCATAAGCCAGAGGCAGTAGCTCCTATTGGACCCCTAGCCTGGGAACCTCCATGTGGGGTGCAGCCCTAAAAAGCAAAAAAATTTTAAAAATTAAAAAATAAAAATAAAAAATTCCCAAAGACAAAAGGGAGAGCAAAAGTGGAAAGCATCCTAAAAATATCTGGAAATGAAAAACATGATTTTCAATGTGAAGGGGGATTTTTTTTTTTTAATGGCTACTATGTATCGGGCACTTAAGATATATTTTTCATCCTAACAACAGCCCTGTAAAGAAGATATTACATCCACCTACACTTTAGAAAATAGACTTATTTAACTAGTGAATGGCATCCCTAACAAAGTAAACAATTATTCCTTATTATTAATAGGGAGATTTCAACCTTGTTTTAATTCCAATTGAAAAAAAAGAAGTCGAAAAGAACATCCACCCATACACCAAGGTTTGGAGTAGATTAAAAGGCAGTCTTTGAACTTTTAGTTATTTTTGCACTTATTTTTTCCTTGAAACTTTTACTGAGATAATTTTAGGTTCTCATTCAGTATGATATGTCTAATTCCCCATTAAGCATTTTCCTCCAATCTTGGCAAAACTATATCACAATATCACAAATGAGTTAATAACACGCATATACTCCATTAAATTTATTCATATTTCTCATTTGTGTATGAGCATGTGTGTGTGTATTTAGTTTATACAATTTTGTCACATATTTGGGTTCAGGGATCCACCACTATGGTAAAGATACAAATAGTTCCATCACAAGGATACCTTCTGTGATTCTGTTATAAATACACAACTACAAGCACCTCCCTTCCACTCTCACCTCCAAGTCTCTAATTCCTAACTACTAATCTGTCCTTTACTCCTAAAATTTTATCATTTCAGAATATTAAATAAGTGAAATCATATAGATATAACCTTTGGTATTGGCTTTTTTTCACTTAGCACAAGTTCTTGGAAATTCATCTTAAGTGTTACGTGTCCAAAAGTTCACTGTTTTTAATTTTTTAATTTTCTTGTTATTATTATTATTATTTTGGTCACCCCACAGTATATGGAGTTCCTGGGCCAGGGATCAGATCTGAGCCATAGTTGTGACCTAAGCTGCAGCTGAGGCAACACCAGATCCTTAATCCACTGTGCCGGGCAGGGATAGAACCTGTGTCCCAATGCTCCCAAGAGACAGCTAATCTGTTGTGCCACAGTGGTAACTCCATTCACTGTTTTGTTTTGTTTTTTTAAGACCACAGTTGCAACATATGGAAGTTCCCAGGCTAGGGGTCCAATTGGAACTACAGCTGCCAGCTCCAGCCTATGCCACAGCCATAACAATGCAATATCAGAGCGGCATCTGCAACCTACACCAAAGCTCAAGGCAAATGCCAGATCCTCAACCCACTGAATGGGGCCAGGCATCGAACCCACGGCCTCATGGATACTAGTTGGTTTGTTTCTGCTGAGCCACAGTGATAACTCCTATTCAATGCTTTTTAATGTGAAGTAGTATTCCATGGTTTGGATTTACCCTAGTCTGGTTTATCATTCGCCCACTGAAGGACATTTGGTCTGCTTCTTGTTTTGGGCTTTTATGAATAAAACTACTATCAACATTCACTTACAGGTTTTTTATAAACAAATGTTCTTATTTGGGGGGTGGGGGAGAATGCCCAATGGTGCATTTGCTAGGCCATATGGTAATGCATATTTAGTTTTAGAAGAAACTGCCCAACTGTTTTCCAGAATGGCTTCACCACGTTACATCCCCAGCAATAGCAATGTAGGACTTAATTAGCATCTTCAAATCCACCAGCATTTAGTGTTGTCACTTTTTTATTGTAGTTACTCAGATCGGTGTGTTCATCTCATTGAGGTTTTAATTTACATTTCCCTGAACACTAATAATGTTGATTGTCTTTTCACGCTTTTTGCACTTGTTTTAATTCTCCTATTTAGCACCAAGATTTTCATTTTTAGCGACTGGGAAAATAAAAGAAAATTTGATTTTTAAAAATCTATCCTCACATTCTTTCCTCCATGGAGACTACAATTCCTCTTGACTAAATTTCTTATCCAAATCAAGTAGATCATCATTAAGTATCCTTACACAGAACTGTGGTTATTCTAAAGATGCTGAAATGGATATTCATTTATACACTCCCCTTGGAAACCTTTTTAATAAGAAAAAATTTCAAACATACAGTAAAGTTAATAATAACCATTATTCCATTGTAACCACTCTCATGTAACAATTGTCCCCAGCTTCATTAATTACCAACATTTTGCCAATATTTTTCACCTCTTTGCAATTTGTATTATTTTTTTCCAGAGTATTTTAAAGCAAATCCTTACATCATATAACTTCACTCATGAATTAATAGTTTTCTTGACAAAGCGGTCATGAGATTGTCTAAGCTGAAGGACATATAAGTCGATTTTGGAGGAAAGCTTCAAAATGCTCTTTTTCTGTTGTTGAAAAAACAAAGCATTGCAGAAGATGACCTACTGGGCAGGTATACTTTTTGGAATGTTTTACTGAATTATTTTTTAACGTAATTACTCTTTTTCTAGACTGAACACCACTGTTTTTTATGTACCAGTAGATACAGAGTGGAGGACACCACTGTTTTATATGTATAAGTACATTTTGTGCTATGATCTTGATAAAATGAACAAGATGTTTCCTTATTAAATGGAAGGTCACATAAGATAAACAGAAGCATCTATTCCATGTATAAGACAGTTGTTTCTCTGATTTTAAGCTTTCATTTTTCCCTTTTTACCATGAGAAATGACTTTTCATTTGACTCCTGAGTAACTTTTGTAAATAAGTTCAATTTAAGCACAAACTCAGCTGTCCTTGGCATATTTCTGCTTCTCCATGATACTATAGATGACAATGAGGTCATTTCACAATTGCTTCTTTTCTGAAAAACACAGCTGGCTCGGTTTGGTAGCAACATTCTCATTGCTGCATTTCCCAAGTCACCACAGTACTTCAACTGATCTCTTCAGAACAGATTGTATCTATGTAATACTCTTTCACAATAAAATCCTTATAATCAAATGACTGCAATAGCCAGGAGTGGTATGCCTCTTACTTCGGACCAGAATTGTTCTATCCCATATCCTTTCAATAACTCTAGCTCACTGAAGGTTCAGGTTTTTTCAAACCAGGAATAAGTGATGGTTGACATTTGTCTTCCAACCACTCCTTACCAGGGGTATTGTGACAGAACTCCTTTGGATCTTGTATAGATTATAATAATTCATAAATTACTTGGTTTCCCTATCATTTTGTGGGTTTTTTTTTTTATTAAGAGTCACTTTTGCTCCTTCTTTCTAAACATGGTTACATATCTTACAACAACTTGTGGTATACTTAAGAACGTGCTAAACAGAAGCATGCTCAAGATCCCTCTAAATAATCTCTCATTGTACACATATTTTCCCTTCAGAAAAAAGGAAAATTCAACACAATTTTAACTATTTCTCTCCACTCTTATTGCCATATCCCAAGAACCAGAACTGAGGACACTGCTGGCTCACAGAAGGAGCTATGAGAGCTATCAATTTATTGCCTTTCAGCTCTGAACCTGCCCTTCGCTATCTGCTCCATGGTAATGTAGATGGACTCAGCAAATAGAATTCCTTGGCCAATTGGCACAGTGTTTAGGTTTTGTCAATAGAAGGTGCTACACGGGCATTCCCATTGTGGCTTAATAGGTTATGAACCTGACTAGTATTCATGAAGACGCGGGTTTGATCGCTGGTCTCACTCAGTAGGTCAGGAATCTGGTGTTGCCGTGAGCTGTGGTGTAGGTCACAGACATGGCTCAGATCTCATGTTGCTGTGGCTGTGGTGTAAGCTGGCAGCTCCAGCTCTGATTTGACCCCTATCCTGGGAACTTCTAAAAGGCAAAAAAAAAAAAAAAAAAAAAAGAAGAAAAAGAAGGTGCTAGAGAGACACTGGAGAAGGGCTCTGATGGGCTCCTCTTCTCAGAGTCCTTCAGCCCACAGTTTTTCCACTGTCCAGCCTCTGTAGCACACAGGGCTATACACCCAGGAACCGTAGCACAATTTACTTCTCTGGTTCCTGGCTCCCCGTGGCATACTGTGGCCATTAGGGTCTTGTGTCAGCAGCTTTCCCCAGCACCTCCTCAGGGGTGCTCTGAAGTGAAACAAGACACTTTTCTGTGAATAGCTTCCCTGGCATCTCTTCAGGTGGCTTTCTGGCAACTTCTGAAGTGTGGCACCCCCCCCATCCGCAATGGGACAGCTTCCATTGCCTTAGAGGCAAATTTCAAGCCAGTTCTGCTAGCATGGTACCCTAGCAACTTCTCTGCCACCCAGCAAGTCACAACTACACACTTTCCAACCAGGTCTGGATCTCATTCCTGAAGGCCTCTCGTTTGGATACCACACCTCAACCCTAGCGTAGCGGCTTCTAGGACAATGAGAGGGTTAATATATTTGCAAAGAGAATCTAGACTGTAAAGCCAGTAGAAATGTCCTTGAATATCAGATTTCAAAAATACTAGATTTCAAGACTGCCTTTAACTCAGCTGCATAACACTCTTCCTGTTCTTCTCCCACACTCAACTCCTAACAACAAAGGAATAAATGAATAAGTAAATAAATAGATAGGTAATTTAATTCCTGTTCTTTAAAATCTCACTGTTAGGAAATGCTGCTTAATGTCAAAAATAAATTCCTCACCCACCTTGTCTTCTTTCATTTTGTTTTTCATGTTTTCTTTATATTTCTCTTTGATAGTTGCTTGACCCAACATCTTTCTGTCTGTTCTATACAATGAAAATACAAACTAAATGAGAATAGAAAAAAATAATTAAAGCATTAAATTGCACAAATTACAAATCTGTTCCAAAATATACTTACATTAAGTAAAATACGCATTTGGGTAAGAGATTTACAGTGAATGACTATGCCTTCTGGGAAGCCTCACACCATCCAGGCGGGGCCCCCAGTTGTGGAAGGCGCTAGGAGAATCTGCGGCCAATCACAGTTTGTAGCGGGCTTCTGGTCGCCAACCCGCAAGTTACACGGATCACATCATAAGCGTCATCCGCACAGGGAACGACTTTGGGGGAAAGGGGAGAAGCGAGCTCTAACCTCATTTCTGAGTTCCGTACAACTTCGAGAATCTCAGCAGCAGCCTATACAGTACAGTTTGAAAAAAGCAAACGTTAAGGTAAGCAGACAGCTCTTTAGAACCCCAAACACGTTTCCTTGCGGTATTTACGGGGAGCTCCCCATCTACAACGGGCAGTCGTGAAGAGGTTCTTCCTCAGGACCACATGGTCACAGGACTGGGGAGGAGGCTCCCTTTGGGTTTCAGCAGAAGGCAAACTTCTGACACAGTCCAGGGCCCTGCAGTCTCCTCCTCCTATCATCTGGCATAGCGCTTGATGCAGTCTTCCACCTTATTCTGGAAGTCCTCCTTGACCTGCAAATGATGCTCTGCAGCTGCAATATTCAGTGGATCATCAAAATTCAAAAGATCTTACAGTAAACAAAGTTTAATCCCAAACAACATCCTTCAATGTCCTCGTGGGTGCCCAACCAGTGCCGTCAATCGACTGTTCTCTCAGTAAACTGAGACATATTTCGCCTGTCTCTGTGATGCTGGGGTGCCAGATTCTGGTCAGGCATTTCACTTTGGGGAACACTATGTTGTACCCATCGGGAACTTCAGTTTCAAACGGAAACTTTCCACCTTGGTAGTAACCCTCGTCTGGGGCTACAGTTAGCTGAAAGCAGTGAAGCTTGTTTGGATCAGGAAAATGCACTTTATACGTACAAGGTAAATTAGCTTCAAGTTCCGCAACTCTTTAACAAGCAGCCTGTCCCCCACAGAAACCCGCCGAGTGGAGTTGGAGGCTGCTGCTGACGCCAGGGACCCTTTGAGACCTCCAACCCGCTTCAGTTTGCTTATCAGAGTCAGCATTACGGCTGCCCTTACCCTGGAGCACTCGGAGACAGGCAAGGCGGCCCGGCGTCCAACACCGTGCCCAGCCCGGGCGGCGGCGGCGAAACCCAGTTCTTCACAGCTGCACGGGCTCCCAGCGGCGGAACCGGAAATGGCGGGGCGGGGACTTGGCCGCTTTCTTTCCTTTCGGACCAAGGACATTCTTCCTTAGTTGTGCATAGCAGTTCTTTAAATTCTTATCAAAGCACTCATTTAGCTTCCCTTCTGCAAGTTAAACCGTCCAATTTTATTCTTTTACTATAGTTTATTCTTCTTAGTTCTGTGTCTTCCTGAGCTTGCTCCAAGTTTCTCACACCTTAGTTCAAGCTATAAATACCATAGACTGGGGAGTTCCCACCATGGCTCAGGCGAAATGAATCTGACTAGTATTCATGAGAACCTGCAGGTTTGATGCCTGGCCTCCCTCAGTGGGTTAAGGATCTGGCATTGCTGGTGAGCTGTGGTGTAGGTTGTAGAGGTGGCTGGGATCTAGCATTGCTGTGGCTATGGTGTAGGTCGGCCGCTACAGCTCCAATTGGACCCCTAGCCTGGGAACCTCCATATACCTGAAGTGCAGCCCCAAAAAATAAATAAATAAATAAATAAATAAATAAATAAATACCATAGACTGGGCAGTTTAAACTTTAAATATTATTTCTCACAGTTCTGGAGGCTGAGAAGCCCAAGATCAAGGTGCTGGCAGATTCAGAACCTGGTTGAGAGATCTCTCACTGGTTTTCAGATGGCTGCCTTCTTGCTGTGTCCTCACAGGACAGAGAGAGGGTGGGGAACTCTGGTCTCTTTCCCATAATATAAGGGCACTAATTCCACCACCAAAGCTCCAATCTTATGACATTTTCGAAACCTAAACCTCTCAAAGACCCTACCTCCAAATACTATCACAATGGGGATTAGGGTTTCAACAGGTGACTTTGGGTAGAGCAGGATAAACATTTATTCCATAGCAGCATTCATCCTAAATGACACTGTACTTTCTTTGGCATGCTCTTGTTGACTTTGATATTCCTGAGTAAATGGAAGTGCTTCCTAAAATGCTCTGTCGTTTTATGTTTGTTTATGTATTGGAGTATCAGCTATATGTTAAACACCTTTAATTACAATATTAAAAATTTTTCATAGATAGAGTAAGCCTGTGGATACCTAAAATAGAAGTTGTGTATTTGGAAAATAGAGAAGTTAGTGGAGAAAGACCAGGAGGACATAGAAACGAACCTGGAAGGCAAATCATGATGGAAAGCACTTGGACTTGGACTGCTTGAAAGAAGCAATTTTAAAACACTACTTACATATACACTAATAGGATTATCAACTCTTTTCTATCCATAAAGCAGGTCCATAAGAGTCTTTTTAAAAAATTAAAAATAGTGTGACCACATTATCAGTAGCATCTTCTTGTGTATGTAAGTAATTGAAATAATTGAAATCAGGAACTTGAAGAGATATCAGAAGTCCCATGTTCACTGCAGCATTTTTCACAAGAGCCAAGATATAGAAACAACCTAAATGTCTATGGATGGACAAATGGATAAGGAAAATATTGTGTATACATACAATATAATACTATTTGGCCATAAAAAAGGAAATCCTGCCATAATGTGATGATATGGATAAACCTAGAGGCCATTATACCAAGTAAATTAACCCAGTCACAGGACAAATACCAAGTGATTCCAAAAGTTATAGCAACAGAGAATAGAATGGTAGCTGCCAGTGACTTGGAGGAGCAATGAAGAGTTGCTCTTCAACAGCCATAAAGTTTCAGTTATACAAAATCAATAGTTCTAGAGATCTCAAGTACAGCTTTGCACCTATACTTGAGAATATTGTATTTAAGAGGGGTAGATTTCGTTAAATACTCTTACTATAAATTTTTTTCTTTTTTTTTTCTTTTTTAGACCTGCACCTGCGGCATGTGGAGGTTCCCAGGCTAGGGGTCTAATCAGAGCTACAGCTGCCGGCCTATGCCAGAGCCATAGCAACGCCAGATCTGAGCCACGTTTGTCACCTACACCACACACAGCTCATGGCAATGCTAGATCCTTAACCCACCGAGTAAGGCCAAGGATCAAACCTGCAACCTCAGGGTTCCTAGTCAGATTCATCTCTGCTCTGCCATGACAGGAACTCCCTTACTATAATTTTAAAAACTATGGTGTCATAGTCAAAGAAATATGATAGTAATAATTAACATTCTCATATGATATGTATCTTGATGGCCCTAATGGTAAGACACCCCTGTGTCCACCCTCAATAGCTTCACAGGCCCCAATGTTGTGACTAGTTTTCTTTTTTTTCTAGGAGCCTGTTTTCCCCAGTGAATAGATGGCACTAGGTATCCCTGGGCGATACTCTATGTCACCAATAACATTTATTTTTCAGGCTTTCGATATCAACATTATCTTTGGGGCTCAACTGAATGAGTCTGAGCCACAACTCTGACTTTGAATGTGGGTAAAGGTTAAGTCCGAGAAAATCCTATTTCAGGTATTCAGACATGAAGATAAAGCAATGCCCATCAACCGCCCCCCTCCACCATTCTCTCCCCCGCCCCACCCCTGCCAGTGGCGTCACTTGAGCATTCTTACCTATGGTTGCCTACACAGGGCCTTTTGTATGACCAAATCTAGCAATTGCAAATCTTCCGCAAGGACAATTTTCCTGGTGGGTGTCATTATCCTTTGTATTTTGACAACTACTAATTTCTTTATAACCCGGGTTGTGTCCAAGAGCTGTGTGGACAGGGAGAACAAAACGTGAAGACCTATCCCACTACATTGAAAGGTTTTGACCTCTCTGCTTTGTAGCTTACCAGAGAGTAACAGATCTAGTTCTGTTCAGAGGATTTAATTCACACCTCATTAACTACCTTGGCAAAATCCAACAATAGCCCTGAAAGGCTAATTTGATTAGAGAATCGATGGACATTACTTCTCTCAGACTAATGAAGTTAATTTTAATGGAGATAATAATGTTTCCCCTGCAGATTATTGTGAGAATTAAATACACTAGCTAACCCACCCAAGCCCCTAGGGGGTGCCCCACTCCTGCGGAATAGCTGCTCAGCACCACCAGCCCCCTAGAAGAGCCCCTGCGGCCCAGAAAAGCTGCAACAAGCTCGGCCAGACTGTGAAAAGATCTGCCTACATTCTCAGGCCAGCCTTCTGAGTTGGGCTGCCCTAGGGAAGAGCCTCTTAGGTTCTCAGTGACCCAGATAGCTGCTCCAGCCCCCAGGGGGTGCTGCACTCCTGAGGAACAGCTGCCCAACACCGCCAACCCCCTGCAAGAACCCCACAGCCTAAAAACACCAGAGCAAGCGCTGCATGACCAAGTGAAATCTGCTACCATCGTGGTGTGGACCTCCCAGTCCTGTCTGCCCTCAGGAAGCCCTCCTTTGCTTCAAAGAAACACTGTTAGCCCCATCAACACTCCAGAAAAGCCACACTGCCTCAAAAAAGATTGACCAACAACGCCAGCCCTCAGGAAATAGTCCACTGCAGTGACAAGGCAAACACTGCCCGATAACGGAGACTACAACTCCCTCAGGAGAAAGAAAACAACAAGCAAGATGAAGAAGCTGAGAAACCACTCCCAGTCAAACCAACAGGAGAACTCACCTAAAACAGTCAACAATGAAACAGATCTCTGCAGTCTGACAGACCTGGAGTTCAAAAGAGAAACAGTGAAAATACTGAAGGAATTAAGAGAAGATATGAACAGTAATGCAGATACCCTCAGAAAGGAACGAGAAAATATAAGGAGGAGCCAAGAAAAACTAGAACACTCATTTGCAGAGATGCAAACTGAACTAAGGGCAGTAAAAACCAGAATGAATAATGCAGAAGAACGAATCAGTGATATGGAAGATAGAATAATGGAAATCACCCAATCCAGTCAACAGACAGAAAACCAAATCAAAAAACTGGAAAGCAATATAAGAGACCTATGGGATAATATAAAGCGGGCCAATCTACGCATAATAGGAATTCCAGAAGGAGTAGAAAAAGATAAGGGGATGGAAAATATATTTGAAGAAATTATCGCTGGAAACTTCCCAAATCTAAAGGATGCTGGGTTCAAGATACAAGAAGCACAGAGGGCCCCAAACAAACTGAACCCAAAGAGACCCACACCAAGACACATCATAATAAAAACGGCAAAAGTGAGTGATAAAGAGAGGATCCTAAAGGCAGCAAGAGAAAAACAGAATGTTACCTACAAGGGAACCCCCATAAGAATATCAGCTGACTTCTCTACAGAAACACTACAGGCCAGGAGGGAATGGCAAGAGATATTTAAAGTGCTCAAAGGAAAAAATATGCAACCTAGAATACTCTATCCAGCAAGAATATCATTTAAAATAGAAGGGGAAATAAAAATTTTTTCCAACAAACAAAAACTTAAAGAATACTGCAACACAAAACCCAGGTTAAAGGAAATATTGAAAGGGCTTCTCTAAACCAAAAAGAAAGAGAATGAAAGGGAAGAAAAAAGAAAAAAAAAAGAAGAGGAGGAAGAACTAGGACTGAGGAAACCGCAATCAGAGAGCAGTCACTCAAATAAGCCAGCATACAGATTTAATCATGAACAGGCCTCAAACAAAATAAAAGTAAAAAGAAAAAAATAAAAAAGAGTCATCAAAACCATAAAATGTGGGCAAGGGATGTTAGGAAGTAAATAACCCTTTTTGTTTGTTTGTAGGTTTCTCTTCTTAATTTTAATATAGTAATGAAGTGTTTGAACTTACAGGACCATCAGGCTAAAACACACAATTATGGGAAGGGGTTAGCATACTTAAAAAACAGGGCAACCACAAGCCAAAACCAAATATTGCATTTGCAAAAAATGAAAAAAAAATACACTCAAGCAGATAATAACAGGAGACCATCCAACCAAAAAAAAAAAAAAGGAAGGAAGAATGGAGAACCATAGAATCCACTGGAACACGAGGTTCAAATGGAAATAAATAATCATCTATCAATTATCACCTTAAATGTCAATGGACTGAACGCCCCAATCAAAAGACACAGAGTGGCTGAGTGGATAAAAAGGCAAAAACCTTCAATTTGCTGCCTACAAGAAACTCACCTTAGGACAAAAGATACACATAGATTGAAAGTGAAAGGGTGGGGAAAAATATTTCACACCAACAGACATGACAGAAAAGCAGGAGTCGCAATGCTCATATCAGACAAAATAGACTTTAAAACAAAAGACATAAAGAAAGGCAAAGAAGGACACTACTTAATGATTAAGGGATCCATCCAAGGAGAGGATGTTACTATCGTCAACATATATGCCCCAAATACAGGAGCACCCAGATACATACAACAAATATTAACAGACAGAAAGGGAGATATTGATGAGAATACAATCATAGTAGGACACCTTAATACCCCCCTCACATCAATGGACAGATCCTCTAAACAGAAAACCAATAAAGCAACAGAGATCCTAAAGGAAACAATAGAAAAGGTAGACTTCATTGATATCTTCAGGACACTACATCCAAAAAAAGCAGAATACACATTCTTCTCAAATGCTCATGGAACATTCTCAAGAATCGACCACATACTGGGACACAAAGCTAATCTCAATAAATTTAGGAGCATAGAAATTATCTCAAGTATCTTCTCTGACCACAATGCCATGAAATTAGAAATCAACCATGGGAAAAGAAATGACAAAAAACTTACTACACGGAGACTAAACAACATGCTACTAAAAAACCAATGGGTCAATGAGGAAATCAAGAAGGAAATTAAAAACTACCTTGAAACAAATGATAATGAACACACAACCGCCCAAAATCTATGGGATGCTGCAAAAGCAGTGCTCAGAGGGAAATTTATAGCAATACAGGCCTTTCTCAAAAAAGAAGAAAGACCCCAAATGGACAACTTAACCCTCCACCTAAATGAATTAGAAAAAGAAGAACAAAAAAGGCCTAAAGTCAGCAGAAGGAAGGAAATCATAAAGATCAAAGAAGAAATCAATAAAATAGAGACTCAAAAAACAATAGAGAAAATTAATAAAACCAAGAGCTGGTTCTTTGAAAAGGTGAACAAAATGGACAAACCCCGGGCCAGACTCACTCAAAAGAGGAGAGAAAGAACCCAAATAACCAAAGTTATAAATGAAAAAGGAGAAATCACAATGGATACAGCAGAAATACAAAAAACCATAAGAGAATACTATGAACAACTATATGGCAACAAGTTTGACAATCTGGAAGAAATGGACGACTTTCTAGAATCTTACAGCCTGCCAAAACTGAATCAAGTAGAAACAGACCAACTGAACAGACTGATCACTAGAAATGAAATTGAAGAGGTCATAAAATCACTCCCTACAAATAAAAGTCCAGGACCAGATGGCTTCACAGGTGAATTCTATCAAACATATAAAGAGGAATTGGTGCCCATCCTCCTTAAACTCTTTCAAAAGGTTGAAGAAGAAGGAATACTCCCAAAGACATTCTATGATGCCACCATCACCCTCATTCCAAAACCAGACAGAGATACCACCAAAAAAGAAAACTATCGCCCAATATCATTGATGAATATAGATGCAAAAATTCTCAACAAAATCTTAGCCAACCGAATCCAACAACATATCAAAAAAATTATACACCATGACCAGGTTGGGTTCATCCCAGGTTCACAAGGATGGTTCAACATACGCAAATCAATCAGCATCATACACCACATTAACAAAAAAAAAAAGTCAAAAATCTTATGATCATCTCAATAGATACAGAAAAAGCATTTGACAAAGTCCAACAGCCATTCATGATCAAGACCCTTGCCAAAGTGGGTATAGAGGGAACATTCCTGAACATAATCAAAGCCATTTATGAGAAACCCACAACAAATATAATCCTCAATGGGGAAAAACCGAAAGCCTTCTCACTCCAATCTGGAACAAGACAGGGATGCCCACTCTCACCACTGCTCTTCAACATAGTTTTGGAAGTCCTAGCCACAGCAATTAGACGAACAAAAGAAATAAAAGCCATCCATATAGGAAGAGAAGAGATCAAACTGTCACTGTATGCAGATGACGTGATACTATACATAGAAAACCCTAAGGACTCAACCCCAAAACTACTTGAACTGATTCATAAATTCAGCAAAGTAGCAGGATATAAGATTAACATTCAGAAGTCAGTCGCATTTCTGTACACCAGCAATGAAATATTAGAAAAGGAATACAAAAATATGATACCTCTTAAAATGGCACCTCACAAAATCAAATACCTTGGAATACACCTGACCAAGGAGGTAAAGGACCTATATGCCGAGAATTATAAAACTTTAATCAAAGAAACCAAAGAAGATGTAAAGACATGGAAAGATATTCCATGTTCCTGGATTGGGAAAATCAATATTGTAAAAATGGCCATACTACCCAAAGCAATCTACAGATTCAATGCAATCCCTATCCAATTACCCAGGACATTTTTCACAGAACTAGAACAAACAATCCAAACATTTATATGGAACCACAAAAGACCCAGAATCGCCAAAGCAATCCTGAGAAACAAAAACCAAGCAGGAGGCAGAACTCTCCCAGACTTCAAGAAATACTACAAAGCCACAGTCATCCAAACAGTGTGGTACTGGTATCAAAACAGACAGACAGACCAATGGAACAGAATAGAGAACCTGGAAATAAACCCTCACACCTATGGTCAATTCATCTTTGACAAGGGAGGCAAGAACATCAAATGGGAAAAAGAAAGTCTATTCAGCAAGCATTGCTGGGAAACCTGCACAGCTGCATGCAAAGCAATGAAGCTAGAACACACCCTCACACCATGCACAAAAATAAACTCCAAATGGCTGTAAGACTTAACTATACGACAGGACACCATCAAACTCCTAGAAGAAAGCACAGGCAAAACACTCTCTGACATCAACATCATGACTATTTTCTCAGGTCAGTCTCCCAAAGCAATCGAAATTAGAGCAAAAATAAACCCATGGGACCTCATCAAACTGAAAAGCTTTTGCACAGCAAAGGAAACCCAAAAGAAAACAAAAAGACAACTTACAGAATGGGAGAAAACAGTTTCAAATGATGCAACCGACAAGGGCTTAATCTCTAGAATATATAAACAACTTATACAACCCAACAGCAAAAAAGCCAATCAATCAATGGAAAAATGGGCAAAAGACCTGAATAGACATTTCTCCAAAGAAGATACACAGATGGCCAACAAACACATGAAAAAATGCTCAACATCGCTGACTATAAGAGAAATGCAAATCAAAACTACCATGAGATATCACCTCACACCAGTCAGAATGGCCATCATTAATAAATCCACAAATAACAAGTGCTGGAGAGGGTGTGGAGAAAAGGGAACCCTCCTACACTGTTGGTGGGAATGGAAACTGGTACAGCCACTATGGAGAACAGTTTGGAGATACCTTAGAAATCTATACATAGAACTTCCATGTGACCCCGCAATCCCACTCTTGGGCATCTATCCGGACAAAACTCTACTTAAAAGAGGCACGTGCACCCGCATGTTCATTGCAGCACTATTCACAATAGCCAAGACATGGAAACAACCCAAATGTCCATCGACAGATGATTGGATTCGGAAGAGGTGGTATATATACACAATGGAATACTACTCAGCCATAAAAAGAAATGACATAATGCCATTTGCAGCAACATGGATGGAGCTAGAGAATCTCATCCTGAGTGAAATGAGCCAGAAAGACAAAGACAAATACCATAGGATATCACTTATAACTGGAATCTAATATCCAGCACAAATGAACATCTCCTCAGAAAAGAAAATCATGGACTTGGAGAAGAGACTTGTGGCTGCCTGATGGGAGGGGGAGGGAGTGGGAGGGATTGGGAGCTTGGGCTTCTCAGACACAACTTAGAATAGATTTACAAGGAGATCCTGCTGAATAGCATTGAGAACTTTGTCTAGATACTCATGTTGCAACAGAAGAAAGGCTGGGGGAAAAATGTAATTGTAATGTATACATGTAAGGATAACCTGACCCCCTTGGTGTACAGTGGGAAAAAAAAAATACACTAGCTAGCATATTCTAGATTTTTTATACATTATAAAATGCTAAACAAATGTAGGTGATTATCACTGGTCTCTTTATTTTTTATAGCCTCAAGATTCCAACCCTTATCTCTTTCCCTTTCTTTTCCTACATCTTCCTTGGAGGTTTTTCGTTTGTTTTTTTTGGTTTTTTTTTGTGTTTTGTTTTTTGTGTTTTTTTTTTTTTTTGGTGTTTTTAGGGCACACCTGTGGTATATGAAAGCTCCCAGGCTAGGGGTTGAATCAGAGCTGTAGCTGCCACCCTACATAGCCGTAGCAACATAGGATCTGAGCAGCGTCTGCGACCTACACCATAACTCAACGGCAATGTTCAATATTTAACTCACTGAGCAAGCTGAGGGATACTAGTGGGGTTTGTTACTGCTGAGCCACCACAGGAATGCCTTCCTTAGTGATCTTAATTATTTAGCTGAGGGAAACCCTCTGGCCTGGCCTAGTATTACCTCATGTTTTCAACCAGTAAACTGATTCAATGAACACATTTGGAAAGCTAACACGAGCAGGTCCCAGAGTTGTTTAATACTAACACACAAGATGCTCAAAACAGCACACAGACACAATGTATGCTGCATTCCAAAGCGAGGCCACTATGCACCCATTTTTATACACGGCTAAGAAACAGACAACTCTTAAACTCTTACTTACCGAGTACCTGAACAGGTTGGGAGCTGGAGATTAAAGAATTCATGGAGATTTGGAAAGATATAGGGCACGCTAATCCTAAGAAGGCAAAGTGGGAGTTGCTACCCCCTACCCCCAAATCAAGAGAGAAGGGCCTCAAATGCAACACCAGGGTTTAGAAAAGAGCCTGCTCTCTGATTTCCTCTGAAAATTTTAAAGGGTAAGAGATAAGAATGCCTAAGAATGAACTGACTGCCCTGGGAACCTGGGCTCCCATGGTTTGTCAATGGAAATAGGAGTGTTCCCTCCAGACCTTCTGTGATTTATGCTACAAGAGCCAGGATAGTTGCCTGAGGTTGTTTCCAAGTGGAGAACTAAGAGTGATATCCTATTAAAAGCAATAATGACCATGATAATCAGGCATATTTACCCACCACAAAGAAATAGCATTTGTGCTTGATCATGGCTTTGAGGAAAGGAATTGTCTTATCAATCACTTACTTGATTGGTATAGGCACCACTATCTTGAGATTTGCTGAGTAGTCCATAAAAGGATGTCTTTGGGTGATTTCATATAGACAAGTCTAATATAATGGGAGGGAGGAGACTTCAAGTACATGTCACACAGGCGTGAGTTCAAACAACTTGAAATATATTGATATTTATGCTGAAACCCACTTTGATATTCAGTATGGCAGTGAGAAGTTGGAAAGCAGTATAGACGTTGAAAAATAAAAGGACAGGGACAACTGACGATTCTGGTAGTACTGTAACTCATATTTTTAAAGATCTGCCAGGACTTCTGCAACCAGATGTATTAAATATACCATATAGAACCATGGCAGAAGATAGTACATTCTCCCCATTTTAAAAATGAAGAATCTGAAAATAAGCTAAAGAAACTCAAGATCACATTTTGTTAGAAAAGGAAAAAGTTTAGTGCAAAGAAACCCATCCACTGAGTAAATCTGTTTGCACTTCCATTGTGATGATTTTCAAAGTTGTGCTGACTATACTGAGATGGTAGGAGAAAGAAAACCTCTATCCACAACCTTCCTACCTACTAGGTAACACCTGTAAATGCTTTCTCATGGGTTTTCTGGGCCCAGGTACAAGCAGTTTTGCTCATATTGTGCACACCTTTTGTAGAGGACCAGATCCCTCCCCTTTAGTCTAAGATTCAAGAATGACAAAAGCTGTTTGAATTCACCCTCTGGTGGTAGGTAACTAAGATCCAGCTCAAGCAAAAAGGGAGAACTTGAGCTCCCTCTGTGGTGCAATGGGATCAGCAGTGTCTTGGGAGCACTGTGTAGCGGGATCGATCCCTGGTCTGGCACAAGTGGGTTAAGGATCTGATCCCTGGCCTGGGAATTTGGTATGCTGCAGGGTGGCCGAAGATGGGGGGAAAAAAAAAAAGGGCGGGGAGACTTGTGGGCTCATGTACAAGCTCAGCTGGAGAGAAGTTGGCCTTAGACACATGCACAACCAGGAATTCAAACACCACCAGGATGCTCCCTTTCTACAGTTCAGTATTGGTGTTTTCACTTCTTTCTCTCCAACTGGAGCTCAGCTGATAGAGTGTGTGATGGGGGAAGATGGGATGTTGGTGCCAGACTCGCATGCTTAAGGCTTAGTGAGAAGAGAGAAATAAGAAAAAGTGGCCTCTCCCTCACCTCCAGTTTTTAAACATAGGACAAATAACCTGAATGGCAGCTTTTGGGTCATACGTCCACCCCAGGTATAATCATTCTGGACAAAGAGAGTTACCAAAACAGGCATATCCTGGACACACGCCCAACTCCTTGGCCAGAGGGTAAGTCTGTTATGAGAAGGGCCACACAGATGCTAGATAGATACCACTAGAGCCACAGTACAAGCAAACTCTACACACAGCTAGGAAATTACTAATGTCAGTGTATATGAAAGGAATGTTAGATAAAAGCAAAAAGATATTAACACATGAAGCCTGGGCGAGGGTGAGGGGGTAATCAATTTTTATAGACAAATGATTGACTCTGACAAGGAGTAAAGTCAGAATTCACCTAGATTAACATTGTATTTGTTCTTTCATGAAGGACAATATCTTTTTTCTGGTAAGATCAAAAGAAAAAGCAATAACTTGATTCAAAATGGTAAAGTGTGCTAACTTTACTGTTGGCCACTCCACCAATCTCTGCTGTGTTATTCCCATGTCTGGTCACATCAGTCCCAAATAAGAAAAAAGACAATCACACCAGACTCTATCAGTTTGGAATATTTATTGTATTTCATAGTGCATTTCTTAACATCTATGGTTTAATAAAGAATATAGGAGTTCCCGCCATGGCTCAGTGGTTAACGAATCCAATTAGGAATCATGAAGTTGTGGGCTCAATCCCTGCCCTTGCTCAGTGGGTTGAGGATCTGGCGTTGCTGTGGCTCTGGTGTAGGCCAGTGGCTACAGCTCCAATTAGACCCCTAGCGTGGGAACCTCCATATGCCGCAGGTGCGGCCCTAAAAAGACAAAAAGACTATAT
Source organism: Phacochoerus africanus (assembly GCF_016906955.1). Classification (NCBI taxonomy): domain Eukaryota; kingdom Metazoa; phylum Chordata; class Mammalia; order Artiodactyla; family Suidae; genus Phacochoerus; species Phacochoerus africanus. The sequence continues at coordinate 53,557,263 of NC_062544.1, read as the reverse complement.
ATATATGTGTGTGTATATATATATGTATGTATATAAAATCATCTACTTAGGATTTTCCACTCAAAGTGAAGAACATTCTTAGAATCATAGGACAATAAGCAAGTTTGCAAATATAGCAACCATCAATATCATACATTTTCCAAACCATAACTCTAATATGGATGTATATTATTCTCCAGACCTCATAAATTCTTAAAGTCCATTTTACCAGGAGAGCAAGAGTATGCTTGCAACCATTCAGCTAGCTGGAAAGACTATTTCATAAATGGAGTGTGCTCACAAAAAGTCCCTCTCCTTCCTCTAATACGACAGAACTATAGCGTATCTGAAGAGAAAGTGAATTTCCAGAACAACCATCACCTTAAACATGGACAAAGTTCTGTATCTGGTACCAGAGGTATGACACATTGCACTGTACACTGCCTACCTGTGTCTGCAGGGCAGATTCTGGCCTGCCTGCATGGTGCCTGGACTTTTCTCCCATTTGATACCCAGGTTGCTTGGTATACCCTCTGGGCAAGTGTTTGATACCGAGAATACCCCCGAGAAGGTCCTTATAAAACCTTATCTACCATGTTAATTTTCTAAGAATGAAATTCAGTGCTCTTCAAACCCTGGATTTGCTCATCATTATTTTCCCTAGTTGGATAAGGCTGAATTAAAAGTACTTTGTTCAAGGAAGAAGCCTGAGCAGATGAAAGAACATGGTTCTATAAAAAAAGGCATTCAATATTTAGAAACTTTTCTGAGCAGAAAAAAGAGACCCTGAAAAAAAAGGACTTAACTCTCCTGTCATTGTTACTATGGGTTCATGATAAATTATCCCAACAGCCCCTCTTGGCTTAAGCGGAGGTATCGTGCAAGAAGCCCATAGCATAGAGAAAGACTCCTAAGTATCCTTCTGGATACAAAGGAATCCTGCACTGTTTGTAAATGAGAAAAACTCACTACATCAGTTAGGTTTACAGTGCTCTTCCTACAATAAACTTTATTTTATTTTACTTTTTTTTTTAGGGCTGCACCCACAGCATATGGAAGTTCCCAGGCTAGGAGTCGAATTGGAGCTACAGGTCAAATCAGAGCTATAGCCTGTGCCACAGCCACAGCCATGCTAGATCTGAGTCGTGTCCTTGATCTACACCACAGCTCACAGCATGCCGGATCCCTGACCCACTGAGGCCAGGGATCTAACCCCCATCCTCATGGATACTAGTTGGATTCATCTCTGCTGCACCACAGCAGGAACTCCCTTCCTATAATAAACTAATCTTTGGCAAAGCACAGAGGTTGGTTGGCTAGTTTACAAAGGCAACTTCCTGGTTGGATGTTAGCACCAATAGACCCTACATCCTTTAGTCACTCCCACAAACCAGGTTACTCTCCCACACAGATGTTCCTGTTTGCCTTCTTGGGCATCTATTTAATTACAAAAAAAAGGTGGGAGGAAAAAGGATGCTTTAGAGAAACAAGATATAATTAATGACAAAATCAAAGGCCCCCAAAGAAAAGACAGCGGAAACTATAGGAAAGCCCTATTCCTTAAGACAGCGTTTCTTCTAATTCAAATTCACACAAATGTCATCTTTCAGAACTAATACAATGTTGCCTCGAGTAGACTCTGGATGGAATTCTTTTTCTCCCTCATTCTTTTTTTCTATGTCATCATTTAGTTTGAAGGGAGAGTATATCAATGAAACTTTCCTATGGGCCCATCTTGGTACAAACTAACACAATTTAATATACATACCACAGATGATGAAGATAAATTCAATGTGAGCACCAACTACAAAGAAAACCTTCTCAGCACTTAAAAGCTAATAAGAGAATCAAATTTTTCTTTTTGTTTTTCCTTGAAATGTCAGAGTACATCTGAGAGAACAAAGTCTATATGGCTGTATAAAGCATAAGACACTAGAAGAAAACGAATCAAAAACTACTTGTTTGAATACAATTACAATTACTGATGTCTTTTCAATAAAATCCTATGTGGCTAAAATGAAAAGCACACAGCTTGGGACAAATATCTGTTCCACATTTCAAGTTGCGACCTGCTGCATTGGTATCAGTTTTGGTGAAACCTGGTAAAAGAAAGAGAAAAAAATTAACTTATGAAAAAAAAATCTCATGGTATAAACATCTCTCCTTTGAATTTCTAAGCCTGAATGATGTAGGCAACAAGCACTTTGCCATGGACCTCACCTGGAGTTTCTGCATTATTTCCATTCTGAACCACTGGGACAAAGAGATCCTTTTCATTTACATCTGCGTATTTAGTAGTTCTCAACCTTCTGGCACTACAGCCCCTAAATTAAGCATCATTAAGACTTGCAACTAGGAGGAGGCGGATGAGAAGCAGTGGGAGACAAATAAAGGGACCAGATAACCAAATTCAATACTGAGTGGACCACTGAGCTCTGAGACTGATGAAACTTCACTCAGAACAGAGACACACAGAGCAAGGTACAGGTTTCAAAATCCTCAAAATAGGTCCAGTCAATTCACAATTCTTTTAAAAGACATTGAATGTAGTCTTTGGATGACAAAGTTTTATCGGAAATTTCATAATCAGAGTGGAAATGATATAAAGGCAATAAAAAGATTCCAAGTTATTACATAAAGGAGGTAATAGCATTAAAATATTAAATATTAACTATAATTATGTTTTTTAATGTACAGAATAGCAAATATATTCCTAGGAGTATTGAAGCAGAAAAAAATGAGGACAGACCTATATTTAATGGTAAAGCTGATGGAAGAAGAAACCTAAATGTAAGTAGTTTGGCTTGATTTTGACAGATCTTAAAAGGTGTAATGGCAGGTACAGATTTCTTCTTTTAATCTGACAAGTATCCATTAAATCCTAGTAACAAGCCCCATGGAAAGCACAGTAGGGAATATTAACATTTAGGTGATTTTTGAGCCATTCAAGGATGCGACAATTGAAGTGGGACTAATTTGCCTTCAGAACACTTAAAATTTTGTTAAATGAATAAATGAATGAATTAATGAGTGGATTAGATAAGCTTCAAAGAATTAGATGAAAGGTTTCTAATAGAGGACTACCCACTGTGGCACAGTGGGTTAGGATCCAGCATTGTTTCTGCAGGGGCTTAGGTCTCTACTGGGGTGTGGGTTCAATCCCCAGACTGGTGCAATGAGTTAAGGATCCCACGTTGCTACAACTGGGGTGTAGGTCAAAACTGTGTCTCTGAATTTATCCCTAGCCCAGGAAATTCTGTATGCCACAAGTTAGCCAGAAGAAAAAAAAACCTTTCTAATAAGGTTAATAAGTTAGTATTAAAAACAGAAAGAGGCAATTATTTGGGATTAAGGGGATTAAATATTTCTAGTTTTTTGGTAAAATATTTCTTAATAAGTCTTTACAAGGTCAAGAGCTAATGCCTCTTTTTCCATTTTTCTACCAAAAAAAAAAAAAAAGAGAGAGACATGACCATAATAAAAAGGAATGGTATGGCTTTGTACATATCTCAAGAAAATGAGAGCTCATTCAGACTTGTCAGTTCTAAGAACAGATATAGACAAATAGACATTAATAGATAAAAGTCACAGCCCATATTTGCATAGATCTTCAATTTGACTGAAAAGAATAAAGACATATGGGCTCTGAGTATTTAGAAAGTATGTCTCACAAACAATCCATTTTCTTTTTTTAAACAGCAGAGCATCTGTGGAAATAATTTAATGAAATAAAAATTCCTCTTTTTTGAAAACAGATCATTTTCCAATAGGTGCTTTGTAACATTTCCTTCAAAAGGAAACTGGATATCTTAATTTCTGAAACTAAACATCTGATCCCTCTTCTTGCCATGCTGGTCCTATTTGGAGCTCTTAGTATCATTTATATTCTAAATGCGGAAATTGACTTTTATCAGAAAAGAAGAAGCTGAACTTTTATGTAGACTGACTTGGCCTGTCTATTTTTGTAATGATAAACATCTACTAACCCACCATTTTTCATCTGTTCTCTTATGGTCTTGTCAACATTGTAAATCCATGTAAGTGGAAGCAGATTATCCTGCCAAAGTGATGTACAGGCTAAGCACAGGACCATGTGATTTAAGTGCAGAAGCTAATAAGTTGTCTTCCCAGTCCATTGAAATCCAAAGAGTATCCTGTTTAATTCTGGTATAATGCCAGTTCATAATAGAGAGTACAAATTCATTCAACTTGGCAAAGAATGTCTGCAGCTAGCTTCTTTCATATTCCATTGCAAAAATGTTAATAAGCAGGGTTCTGATTTGATTTTTGCCACTAGTGGTTTAGGTGTATTCCTACCTAGAGAATGAGACGAAGGCCCTTTAGAGTAGGAACTGTACCAATTTGTTCTATTGTATTTATATCTCATAGCTGAACATGGGACATACACCAGGTGTTTAATAAATAACTGTGGATGACTAATGACCTCCAAACGTTTATACTTACCACAGGATGTTCAACTATGGATTAAATTTATTTTTAAGTTTCTAAATTAAAAAAAAAAAACAGAAAGAAATATTCTTATTCAAAACAGCCCATAGACATATAGAGTAAAGAAAAACCTATTTTATGTAACTCAAGCATGCATCAGAAAAGAAAGAGGTGAATAACCAATTGAATTAGCTTCCCACTGGAAAAGATACTTTGGAGATAATGGAATTTAAGTGGTAGGATGTCACCTTTCCTTTTTCTCTTTATTTGGCCCATCAAGGAGCTGGCAGTGACACACAGAGTGATGTTAAGTATAGCCCAAAATAAAGAAACTGAACATTTTCATTAGCTTGTCACAGCCATAATATGAAGAACACTTCGGTATTACTTTGACTATTGAAAATGAATTTTTACTGGATGTTTATTTGAGATAATTTTGTCAAAATGTGAGTGCCATGGGAAAAAAATAAACCAAAGAATTCCTTGGTCATAAAAATGGTGGGCAGCAGGTTAAGGATCTGGTGTTGTCACTGCAGGAGCCTGGGTTGCTACTGTGGGTTCACTCCGTGGCCTGGGAACTTCTAAGTGCCACAGGCGTGGCCAAAAAAAAAAAAAAAAAAAGTTGGGAACTAGTAACATAAAAGAACAATAGAAAAACATTTCTGCACAGCATCACAATCAAGGTTTTAAAGGGGGTGAACATGTGCATATGGCTCTTCCAAGGCCAGGGTTGAGGAGAAGCATTTATTCCCACTTCTCATCTTCCCCTCCATGTGGAATGCCACCTATTGGTGTAATACTCTGGCCTCAAGTGTGTCACTTAATGACTCAATTGAATGATGATTTGGGCAGAGGAACTCTGGCGTGTGAAACTCAGCCTGACTCTCCCTCCTCATGGGGATCAGCCTTCTGCAGGGAGCACTGTTTCTGTTTGGCTATCAGCCACATGGAAGGAAGCTCAGCAGTAAAGCCTCACCCCTGGGTAGAAGGCCTCCAATTTTCCAAGGCTGCCTAAAACTAGGAGCTGACATTTCTCCCACTTCTAGGGTTCACACCTGTGAAGGCTTTTGTGGCTATACACCTAAGCCATATCCTTCACCCCAGGCTTTATAATAACGATGATGTTTTTAATTTTACCTGTCCAGCCCCTATAATTGCTCTCAATAGATTGAGAACTCAGGCCCCAAGAAATACAGAGGAAAATCACTTTCTTTATAACAACTGCATTTTGAAGGAGAGTGATCATATTGAATAAGACCTCTGTCCATTATGGATTGGCTTCTCGTGTTGTGAACTACTCCCAACCAGAATTTTATTTTAGATGTGTGGTAAAGGTTCCAGAAATAAAGTCAACACTTGCATTTCTTTTACAAAATTTTCAGTTTCCTTTGGAATTCCAAATATAACATGACTCTTTTTTTTTTTTTTTGGCCTTTTTGCCCTTTCTTGGGCCACTCCCGTGGCATATGGAGGTTCCCAGGCTAGGGGTCTAATCAGAGCTATAGCCGCCAGCCTACGCCACAGCCACAGCAACGCCACATCCTAGCCGTGTCTTCGACCTAAACCACAGCTCATGGCAACGCTGGGTCCTTAACCCACTGAGCAATGGCAGGGACTGAACCCGCAACCTCATGGTTCCTAGTCGGATTCGTTAACCACTGAGCCACAACGGGAACTCCCTAACATGACTCTTAAAGAGACTTTCCTACTAATTGAAAAGAAAGCTCCTTTAGAATACTACTCAGCCATAAAAAAAGAACAAAATAATGCCATTTACAGCAACATGGATAGAACTAGATATTATCATATTAAGTGAAGTAATTCAGAAAGAGAAAGAAATACTATTTGTTTTGGGTTTTTTTGTCTTTTTGCTATTTCTTGGGCCGCTCCCGCGGCATATGGAGGTTCCCAGGCTAGTGGTTGAATCGGAGCTGTAGCCACCGGCCTACGCCAGAGCCACAGCAACTCGGGATCCGAGCCGCGTCTGCAACCTACACCACAGCTCACGGCAACACTGGATTGTCAACCCACTGAGCAAGGGGAGGGACCGAACCCGCAACCTCATGGTTCCTAGTCGGATTCCTTAACCATTGAGCCACGACGGGAACTCCAGAAATACTATTTGATTTCACTTATATGTGGAATCTGAACTATGTCACAAATGAACCTATCTACAGAAAATAAATAAACTCATGGACATGGACATGGACCTACGGTTGCCAAGGGGGAGAGAGAGGGAGTAGGATGGACTGGGAGTTTGGGGTTAATAGATGCAAACTATTGCATTTGGAGTGGATAAGCAATGACGTCCTGCTTTATAGCATAGGGAACTATATCTAGTCACTCGTGATGAAACATGATGGAAAATAATATGAAAAAAATAATATATACATACATACACACACACACACAACTAGGTCATTTTGCTAGTTATACAGCAAAAATTGACAGAACTTTGTAAATCAACTATAATAAAAATTAAAAAAAAAGAAAGCTCCTTTCAACTGGCATTATGGATATTATGAATTTTTTTAAGAAGCTATTACAAGTGATACTTAGAGGACACATTTTCCTTTCATGTATTTTGTTGTTTTTGCTAATTGTACTATATATATAGTATACAAGAAATTCTTAGTGATTCTTTTTTTTTAAATGCCCCAATATTTTATTATAACCATTATTTTTAATACCCTGAAACCACAATTTTGTCATGTACCGCTATCTGATGCTGTCATATTTTGTCTTTTTCTTTGAAGTTCTTTGGATTTTCTCAATCAGTTTACATCCGCATTCTGCATTCTTTGCCCATTCACTTGGACATGTTCTTAGGTATACTGGATCTTTATCAACACATTTTCACAATTACTTTGACCTAGGTTTTACTTTTTTTTTTTTCTTTGTTATGCAACAAACTGTCTGTCTCACTACTCCTTTCTAGAATGCTCATTTCGCAGTATGCAGTGAAGGCTAAGCGGACCTTTTCTCAAACAAATATCTTAAGTAAGTTGCATGTAGTCACATATAAAGTAAAACATCATATGAGATATCTTTTTTTTTCAGCCATACCTGTGGCAAGAAGAAGTTCCTGGGACAGGGATCAGACCAGTGCTATAGCAGCGACAACACAGGATCCTTAACCTACTGAGCCACCAGGGCACTATCACAATGTTCTTTTTAGGCCGACACCTGCAGCAAATGGAGATTCCCAGGCTAGGGGTCTAATCGGAGCTACAGTTGCAGGCCTACACCACAGCCAAAGCAATGCCAGATTTGAGCCGCATCTGGGACCTACACCATAGCTCACAGCAATGCTGCATCCTTAACCCACTGAGCGAGGCCAGGGATCAAACCCGCAACCTCATGGTTCCTAGGCGGATTCCTTTCTGCTGTGCCATGATGGGAACTCCCCAGTGTACTTTTATTAAATGTTTCTTGCCCAGCTATTAAGCAGAACAGCCTACTAATCAGAACACTCCAGTTTCTAGACTTACAGATAATTTGATACCTGTGACTTCATCTGACAGGGTCTAAGGAGATGCCATTGATCAAAAGCAATTCTTCTGTTGAGATGGTTCAGCAAATACTACAAATTTTCATTTCCAGGACAACACTGACATACAAATTAGCATCATATATCAATAGCGTAATTTAGAGGAAAGAAGACTACATGTTAATGTCAAAAGAGAAGAAGGGATGGTACTGTAATAAAAGAAGGGCCATAGAGATATATTTCAATGTAGTAAGATATGGAAACCAGCACTTAAAAAAAAAAGCAAAAACAGTAAAAAATCCATCTTTTTCATTTGTGATTTACTTACATGACTAAAAAAGAACTGTTAACAATGAGGGCCTTCTTTTGTAATTCCCTTTTATAGCAGAGAACTGAACATTCTGTAGATTTCAAAAATACTATCTGCTGAAGAGGTTAACTCATCCACATAGGGAAAAATATAAAGTATGGGAGTTCCTGTCATGCCTCAGTGGTTAACCAACCAGACTAGTATCCATAAGGATGTGGGTTCAATCCCTGACCTTGCTTAGTGGGTTAAGGATCCAGCATTGCGGTGAGCCGTGGTGTAGGTCACAGAGGTGGCTTGGATCTGGCATTGCTGTGGCTGTGGAGTAGGCAGGTGGCTATAGCTCCAATTCGACCCCTACCCTGGGAAACTCCATATGCCATGTGTGTGGCCCTAATGAGACCAAAAAAAAAAAAAAAAAAAAAGAATAGCTTATGAAGTAAGGAGACTTGCTTCGTTTTATCAGTGGACTAAGGAATTCTAAAAAGTTAAACTGTAAACAAATCCCATTTTATACCCCTTGAGGTCACTGAAAAGCTAATTAAAAATGTGCTGTTCGTGGAAAGTTTTGCTGGAAGACTGCTTTTTTTTCCAGAGGGAAATTCAAAAAAAAAAAGTTAATACAAAAAGACCTTCATACAGTACCAGAAACAGCTGTATTAGAAAATGAATTATGCAGAAAACTTGTTTTTACAGAAATTTGTTATGCACTGATAGGTTCCAGCCAAGCATGTAGTACCTAAGGAAGAAATATATGAAATATATGCATGATTTATCAAATAAGTTTTGTCAAATTGTTTTCTCGAGGATGGGTAGATGCAATATTTCTTCTCATTATAAATATATTTCACTTTAACATGTAGGGCTGTTCTTTAAAAGGTATGTGAGAAGCAAATTATTTTTCTTCACTTTTTCAGATATATTTCACCTTTGCTTTTGATTACCTGCAAATGCACTGAGCTGTCTTCCCAATCCCCATTAGGTAGGTGATTGGTGATCCACAAATAAGCACTTATATTAAAGGGTGATTACTTATAGTATTATTCTCTTTGTTTTAAAATGGGATTTGGAGATTTATTTTATTTGCTTTTTAGGGCTGCACCCACAGCATATGGAAGCTCCCAGGCTAGGGGTCAAATCGGAGCTACAGCTGCTGGCCTACACCACAGCCACAGCAACGAGGGTTTGGAGTCACATCTGCAACCCACATCACAGCTCACAGCAATGCTGGATCCTTAACCTACTGAGCAAGGCTAGGGATTGAATCTACATCCGCATGGATCCTAGTCAGGTTTGTTAACCACTGAGCCACTAAAGGAACACCCTGGAGATTTCTTAAGTGGCTAGTCCCTTGGCATTATCTGCTTTGTAAGTCACAGATTTAGGACACTAAGTTTTTCTTCAAAGACAGCAAACACCTATTTTGTGACTACAAATCTGTAGTGTCAAAAGCTCAACATTCTAATATCTCCAATGGATGGAATAATCAGGCATGGAAGTTAATCAAAGAGAAAGTCATAAGCCAGGGATGAGTTTCAAAATAAGGAAGTATCTTCCATCACGTTCTATCCCAAGAGATCAGATATAGTTCCCTGTGCTATACAGCAGGACCTCATTGCATGAGAATTAGAATGCATATAAATGTATGACTGGGTTACCATGCTGTATAGTAGAAACTGACACAACACTGTACATCAACTATACTCTAATGAAAAATTTTTTAATTAAAAAAATACGGAAGTATCATGTATTGTATATGTGGCACACATATTTAGTTAAGTTTGGCCACGGCTGATATGTAACCCAAGAACAGAGGATTGCAAGAGACTTTACAGAAAGTAGCTTAGAGTTCAAGCTCAACCTGCTGTTTTGAACAGCTCCCGGTGGTTGCTCCTCCTCCTGCTTCTGACTCCTGAGCCAAACCCTAGCCCGTGAGTCAGAGCTTGTTCCTGCTCCCACCTGCTTTCATTCAGAGGCACCCTTCCTTCTACTCCTGCAAAGGTCAACTCCAAAAATGATCACAAATTAATGGTTCATGTCCCATAAACACCCATTAATCAAGCTCGGGATATAGGACAAGTGGCTGGATTTGTTCAGAGAAATACTTACTGCAAAATCACACCCAGTGCTCTTTTTTATGTCATCCACTGTCAGGCCTTCCCAGAGTTCAATCAGAGTCAGACCTTTCTTGCTGTCCACATCAAACACTGCCTGTTGAAGTCAAGAAAATGATGATGACAATTTATATCACAGTAATTATTTCATAACATAAAACCAAAATAACCTCTCAAGTTCTTTAAGGACAGAAAAGATCCAGGATAAAAGATTGAAAATCAGCAATGAAAAAATGTCAACGGTAACTACTATATTTCAGGAAGAATAAATGCCAACTCCCTAATTGGCAATCAGTTGTAGAGTGCTGTTGATGCCAGAAAACAGATAAGTGTTGACTATTGATGGCATTTGCTGCAATTATAACCAGTTCTTTAAAATTACTTTCCTTTTGTTAGATCTGACATTTTTGGTCAAAATTTTAATTAGATGATTAATATTGATTTGAAGAAAAGAATGAAGTAAAGCAGGGAGGGAGGAGATATTTGGACAGTGAAAGTACAGGGAGGATGGGGAGAAAGCTGATCAATGCTTCTGGGTATACCCAAGAATTACAGAAAACAAGAGAAGATGCTCTGAAGTAGCTAGGAGTAATTAATTATAAAGGGATAGCTGGCCCTGAAAGACTCCCCCTCCCCTACAAAGGTAAAGACTGAAAGGATAGCTTGTTGGATCTCCCTCTGGTATGGAAATCAAATGAAGATGCTTATGTTTAGGACAAGCATGAGAAAGCTAACCTCACCCTAAACAATATTCCGGTTGGTAACACCAGGTGATGGCAGTGCCAACTGGTACAGCTTGAGGTAGACTCAACCTATCTTGTCTGATTTAGAACACATGAAGTCACACTTAGTCATGTGACAACTTCAGTGGAAGGGACCAACAAAGCCATGTAATATAACCTCCCAGCCAAGAACTCTTCAAACCTTCTCCTGGGGCTCTGTTAGAAATTTCCAGTGGTAGGAGGCTTGCTGTCTCAAGGCAGATTGCTTGATGGGAAGCTATGACTGTAAGAGCCAAACTGCTTCTCTATGACTAACTTGTGGGCTCTACAAGTTGCCCTCTCATGCAACAAGCACTGCTCAGACTTTTGGTTTCTGTGGTTACTATTCTTCAGACTTAAATGTGTACTTTCCAGCTCTCTCCTCTCCTCTCCTCTGGATTTACCTTAAATTCAACTCTAATTTGCAAGCTTAGCAACTTTATTTTCAGCTAGCTTGGAAGTCAAACTCTAAATTGTCATTTTTAAACACACTCTTGGTTAGGAGACTGTTAAGGAGACACAACAACATGCAGGGTAAAGAGCCCTGGCTTTGATCTGGACTGAAAGTCCAGCTCTGCCGACACTATGCAATCTTTGGTGAAGCTGTCTTCGCATCTGTAGATGGATACCAAACAAAGCTACTTCCCCAGATTGTTACACAGGACAAATATAATAATAAACCTACTCTGAGCACATGGCAACATGCCTGAGACTTAGCAGGGCAAGATCAAGGCATAGTCTTTTTCTTTAATAGCTTAACTTGTCAGTTGTGTGTGAACCCAAACCAATGCACCAAAAAGGTTATCTGGCTTCAGTTAATTGATATTTCTCCTCAACAGTAAAATATCAAGGGGACCGGTGATACCTGCCTTCTCTGTTTGCTGGAGGAATTCAAAGGCAACCTGGTTGATCTTACTGGAAAAGATTATTTAAATTTAGAGGAAATATTTGAGCAAACTTCTTTTTTGTTTGTATATTTTTATGTTCCCCCCAAAAACTTTTTTCAGCAGAAATGAGTATTGAGGGGGAAAAAATGATCACTTAGGGATATGTGTAGGCTGCAGTAGGTTATTCAATTACAAAATGACAATTACAGATTTTTTTTTTTAATTGGACACTTTTCTTCTGCAGAAAACATGTCTGGAGAATCATTCATACTGATTTTCTTTCCCCTGTATTGTGAATTTATCAAATTTGATGAGTTTATAAATTCATCAAAATGGAACAAATAAGAGAAAAAGATCCTTTGGGTTGTGTTATTAAGAACAGGCAGGAAAGGGATTTGGGGAGAAGCTAACTTTGGTATCATAAATATAAGGCTTCAGTGATCAAGAAGATAAAAATCTATGATATGACTTACTGCTTTTAAAAAACTTTTAACACTTATCAATTTCTAATTAGTACTCAAAGTCACATATTGGAAAGCTAAGAATCTACAATTTTTTTTAAAAAGCGGGAAATTTACTTTAAAAGTATTTAGGAAGATTTCTATTTAGTGGTATAAAATGTAAACAAAAAAACTTGATAAAAATGAAAACTAAAAGCTACAATGAAATGTTCAGTTACCAAGAATAATATTTAAATTACTTTGTTTTACAGATGAAAGCAATCCTGAGAAACAAAAACCAAGCAGGAGGCATCACTCTCCCAGACTTCAAGAAATACTACAAAGCCACAGTCATCAAAACAGTGTGGTACTGGTATCAAAACAGACAGACAGACCAATGGAACAGAATAGAGAACTCGGAAATAAACCCTGACACCTATGGTCAATTCATCTTTGACAAGGGAGGCAAGAACATCAAATGGGAAAAAGAAAGTCTATTCAGCAAGCATTGCTGGGAAACCTGCACAGCTGCATGCAAAGCAATGAAGCTAGAACACACCCTCACACCATGCACAAAAATAAACTCCAAATGGCTGAAAGACTTAACTATACGACAGGACACCATCAAACTCCTAGAAGAAAGCACAGGCAAAACACTCTCTGACATCAACATCATGACTATTTTCTCAGGTCAGTCTCCCAAAGCAATCGAAATTAGAGCAAAAATAAACCCATGGGACCTCATCAAACTGAAAAGCTTTTGCACAGCAAAGGAAACCCAAAAGAAAACAAAAAGACAACTTACAGAATGGGAGAAAATAGTTTCAAATGATGCAACCGACAAGGGCTTAATCTCTAGAATATATAATCAACTTACACAACCCAACAGCAAAAAAGCCAATCAATCAATGGAAAAATGGGCAAAAGACCTGAATAGACATTTCTCCAAAGAAGATACACAGATGGCCAACAAACACATGAAAAAATGCTCAACATCGCTGACTATAAGAGAAATGCAAATCAAAACTACCATGAGATATCACCTCACATCAGTCAGAATGGCCATCATTAATAAGTCCACAAATAACAAGTGCTGGAGGGGCTGTGGAGAAAAGGGAACCCTCCTGCACTGTTGGTGGGAATGTAAACTGGTACAGCCACTATGGAGAACAGTTTGGAGATACCTTAGAAATCTATACATAGAACTTCCATGTGACCCCACAATCCCACTCCTGGGCATCTATCCGGACAAAACTCTACTTAAAAGAGGCACGTGCACCCGCATGTTCATTGCAGCACTCTTCACAATAGCCAAGACATGGAAACAACCAAATGTCCCTCGACAGAGTATTGGATTCGGAAGAGGTGGTATATATACACAATGGAATACTACTCAGCCATAAAAAAGAATGACATAATGCCATTTGCAGCAACATGGATGGAGCTAGAGAATCTCATACTGAGTGAAATGAGCCAGAAAGACAAAGACAAATACCATAGGATATCACTTATAACTGGAATCTAATATCCAGCACAAATGAACCTTTCCACAGAAAAGAAAATCATGGACTTGGAGAAGAGACTTGTGGCTGCCTGATGGGAGGGGGAGGGAGTGGGAGGGATCGGGAGCTTGGGCTTATCAGACAACTTAGAATAGATTTACAAGGAGATCCTGCTGAATAGCATTGAGAACTTTGTCTAGATACTCATGTTGCAACAGAAGAAAGGCTGGGGGAAAAACTGTAATTGCAATGTATACATGTAAGGATAACCTGACCCCCTTGCTGTACAGTGGGAAAAAAATAATAATAAATAATTTTAAAAAAATTACTTTGTTTTACAGATGAATAGTTTATTTTTTCACCACCATGAAAGGCTGCATTATGGATAAAGCAGTTAGTCACAGCCCAAATGCTGGTGAGGAAGGCATCTTTCATAACATCATTCTAGCAACACAAAACCAAGAAGTCAGGGTCATAAGATCTACAGAGCCTTTTTCGAATGGCAAACTAATGGAATTTTCCTTAAAGGCTGAAAATAGAATTCTAGTCCCATATCTGCTCTCTCAGGGTATCCAGTCATTGCCCATAAAGGCATTGCAGAACTTATTAAGCACCTACAATGTGCAGGGCACAGGGGTAAAGAGGCACCATCCCTTCCCCTGAGGCACCCAACATTCCATACACAGCTGCCTTTCTCTTTACTCATTTTGCTACACAATGCCACCTACAGTTAAGGCTCCAGATAATAAGGTCCACACATTTGTTCCAATGGTGACTTCTCCCTGAGCACCAGATGCACATTTCCAATTGTTTATCTCTGACTGGATGTTCAGGGTGTTAACTTATCTAGGAAAGTCAAACTGAGTATGTTCAAACAGAACCTATTCTTTTCCTGCCTCCCATTGCTCCTCCTACAGACCCTGCCTTTATTAAGGATACAACAGGTCAACCATGCCTCTAGCCAGAAAACTTAGGAATCACCTCTGCCTTAGCAACCATGTCCCATTTGTTACTGAGTCCCGCTGAGTCCATCTCCTAAATCTCTTTAAAATCTTTTGATCTCGTATTTTAGGATCTTGGCATTTCTGGCCAAGACCATGGAAATTGTTTCATCTCTTCTCCCCCTACTTTACATAAAAGCTACAATGCCCTTTGTAATGCAAATCTAATCAATCATATCCCCACCCATAATCACTATATAATTGGAAGGGCTCCCAATTGCCTCCCAGATGAAACACAAATTTTTTTTTTTTTTGGTCTTTTTCTTTTTCTTAGGGCCACACCCACGGCACATGGAGGTTCCCAGGCTAGGGGTCCAATCGGAGCTGTGGCTGCTGGCCTATGCCAGAGCCACAGCAACGCCAGATCCAAGCTGTGTCTGTGACCTACACCACAGCTCACATCAATGCCAGATCGTTAACCCACTGAGCGAGGCCAGGGATCAAACTTGCAACTTCATGGTTCCTAGTCGGATTCATTTCCGCTGCACCATGACGGGAACTCCCTGAAACCCAAATTTTTTAACAAGACACTCACATTGCTTCATAATTTGGGCCCTCATTGTCTTTTCAACCTCAGCCTTCAGAATCTTGAGGGGCCACGCCCTCACTCCACAATGTCCAACTCGCAGGTCCTTGAGTAAGCTATTTTTTCTTAATACCACCATGACTGCCTATTTTCTTCCTTTTGCCTAGAAGGGCCTCTTTGCTCCTCTTCTCACTTATAAAACTCCAACTTATCTTTCAAGACATCACTCAATCTATTACTTTTCTCATCAAGAAAAACATGGCATTTACTCAGCAGGCATTCCCTGTGTATGGGTTAAGCATTACCCTAAGTGTTGGATAAACAGTGATGAGTGAGACAGACAGAGCTCAGAGGTTATTTTAATATAATGATCAGTGCTAAGTTAGGGTGGGTACCCAGAATCCATGAAGTACCCAGAAGACTCAGGGAAGGATAGGGAAGAGAAGAAATATGTAGCTGAGACATAAAAGATGAGCAGGAATTAGCTAGATGGTTGGGGTGGGAAGAGCATTCCAGGGAGAGAGACAGGATGTGCAAAGTCCCAGAAGAACATGGGACAGGGGCAAGTGATGCAACATAGTTCACGGCATTTCAGCCTGGCTGGAGTGGAGAGAATGTGAAAGCAAAAAGAGAGAGACTGAGATTGGAGGAGAAAAGATACCGTGAAATGTCTTGTAAAACATTAAAAGCTTATATTTAATACCACCTAGAAGCTTTCCTTGACTCTCCCCAGGTTGTGAAGTAGGCTTCCCCTCTGTACCTAACTCAGTATCTGGCCTCTCTCTCTCCGTTTCTCATGGACTTTATCACATACATTATTCTAACTGCTGGCGCTGTAGCTGCATGATGTCCAGTCCTGAATATGCTCCTGGAGGCAGAGACTCTCCTCTTTTCTGGAGCTACTGTTGGAAGACTCTGCTTCAGAGAAGGAGCTCAGAAAGGCTTACTGAATGAATGAATGAATGGATACAACGATAATGTGAATGGAGAGAAAAAGTAGAAGGTTTTTTAAATGGCAGTCAAGTTAAATAACAAAGAAGTAATGTTCTGAAAAAATGTAGGTATCCGATGGTAAGTGCCAAAACGAGCTGGCCCCTCTGAGCATGAAGCTGTGAGTGCTAAACTGTCAGAAACTTCTTTATGATGAAGATGGAAATGGCATTAGACTTAAAGGATGGGTAGGATTTGGGGAGACAGAGTCGAGTGGGAGTTGTTGCATGTAGAAGCACTAAGCTGGTAAGAACAAGGTCAGGGCACACATAAGAGTGGGGACATAGGGAGAGGGCTTAGCTGGGAGAAGAGGAAGGTTGGGGGTAAAATGTTGCTGGAATCATCCCTTAGAAGATGTAATACTTTACATTATTAAAGAAAACATAATCAAGGACAGTTGCGTCTTTGATTTCAAAGTAACAGATTCTTTTCAACAAGTCCTGCCCATGGTTTTGGAGTGGTTTAAGAAATGCTAAAATTCAGGGAATAAATGGTGAGAAAAAAATATTCCTTTTATTCACTTGCTTTTCTCTATATGTCATCTTTATAGATTCCATGTAAACAGTCCTAGGGCAAGGCACCATTTAGGAAAGAAAACTCCTTAAAATGTGACTTCTGGAGTTCCTGTTTTGGCTCAGCGGGTGAAGAACCTGACATGGTGTCCATGAGGATGCGAGTTCAATCCCTGGCCTCACTCAGTGGGTTAAGGATCTGGTGTTGCTGCAAGCTGGTGGCACAGGTCTTGGGTCCGGCATTGCTGTGGCTGGGGTGTAGGCCTCCAGTTGCAGCTCTGATTTGATCCCTAGCCTGCGAACTCCATATGCTGCAGGAACAGTCATGAGAAGAAAAAAAAAAAAAAAACTGACTTCTGAAAAGTATTATGAGCCTTCTAACGTACTTCAAAAGGCTGCTTTAGGATGCTCTGTACCACACCTGAATGGGGGTTCTCAATCAGATTAGTGCCAAAAGGAACTGCATCATTACGAGAAACAAACAAACAAACCCTGAGCTAGAGAATACTTCTTTGTGGTTCATCAAGATGTTAAATTAAGAAAATGACACCTCCTAGATCACCTATGAAAACTATGTCATTCAAACAGCTTAAGCTCAAATCTGGGTAAGCAACCACCAGTGATACTTCTCTCTGATCTGAGCAGCTTCAGTTGTACTATTAACCAACAAAGTCTATTTAAGAAGATAAAATCTAGAAAAGTATGAAAACGGCTGGTGTGTTCTGAAGTCTGCTTTATAAAAGCAGGCTGAAAGCTTGCACGGAACAAAAGATTTCTTGGTTCACTGTGGGGCCTGTACTGCAATTTGCACCTATATGATTAAAACCTAATTTTTACTGAGTTTCCTAAAATGAATTCCAACCATTTGTACTCATGATTTGGGAAAGCAATAAAGAAAGGTAGGAATGATAAATATATTCTTAATTTTGTATCTATCATCCATCTGAATAGTCCAATACAACTTTTTTTGATTATAATCACACTGTCAAAGTTGCCAAGGACAGCAATGCAATTTTGCGTATATATGTTTATTTCCAGAGAAATTCTACATTAAGAATTCTACATCCAGAACCATTAAATTGATGAATCTTCCTATTCAGTCTAACACAGATTAAATTAATTCTACGACTGCCAACGTAATACATTTTTGGAAGCTAACAAAAAAATTCAAAAATGCTCATAAATAAAAAAAGACATTAGAGGGAATAAAAGAGAAAGGCACTTTACCTTTTCAGTAATGATGCGGTTGACACATTGCTTTCCCGTCAGTGGTAATGTACATTTCTCCATGATTTTATGTGCATTTCCCTGTTTTAAAAAAGAAACATCAAGGAGCATAGTTAGGGACCAATTCTTATTTATATTTGGTATAACACAGAACAAAGGGGAACTATCAGAGAAACTGTCTCCTAAGCACAGACTGTTTCAAAATCTTTGTGCAGTCATGCTTTTTTTGCTTTCTTCCTGGGGGCAGACTGTATTCCCTAAAATAATTCAGGGAGAATGCCAAATGAATAGCCAAAGGTATAACCAATATAGTTGGGAAACACCCTGCCTCAGATCTGACCTCTCAAGCCTCTGCCTTTCCTTAGATCACTTCTAGCATCCTGCTAATTCTTCTTTTCCAGGGAATAGTCTCCTTGACAGACAAGCTGTTATTTACTGAGGGTAGGACGCATATACAGAATGCAAATGCATAATATGCCTTTTTTAAAAAAAAAAGTTTAATTCTACTTGTTAAAAAAGTAATATATTCATAGAAAATGGCAGTTCTTGACTCCCTTCTATACCCTTAGAATTGTTCTTAACACAAATCGATTTCAATTTTTTTAGCATTTTCTTATATACTTTTATACATTTTCTTTTTACCTCTGTATTTTAAAAATTTCTTTTCTTCTTTTTTATGGCTATACCTCCGGCATATGGGGTCGAAATGGAGCTGCAGTTGCAGATCTACACCACAGCCACAGCAACGCCAGATCTGAGCCACATCTGTGAACTACCCCGCAGCTTGTGCCAATGCCGGATCCTTAACCCACTGAGTGAGGCCAAGGATCAAACCTGCATCCTCACAGACACTATGTTGGGTTCTTAACTGCTACGCCACAATAGGAACTCCTATTTTTAAGTACTACGTTAGCCAAGCTATTTATTTTCTTAATTAATCAGTTTTAGATATTATATAACTTCTTATTGGGGCATACGAAGACTAAAATCTCTTACAAACAAACCCTCATCCTCCAACATCTTTAGTTCTCCAAACACAGCTATGTCACTATTTGCAAGTAACTCCGGAGTCGGAGTTTACACCATGCTGACAAAATGACTATGTAAAGTGGTTCATTGCTGGGCTGGGTAGTGTAGAAAACCCTGATTATATTCACTTTCTTACACAGCTATTTGCTTTTTCTGGAATTTGTCTGAGCCTCAGTTTGCTCCATTGGTAAAATGTGTGAGTTGGTCTGTAGCTACATTTTTTCAAAGTTTCCTTTAGCTACAGAACCCTTTCTTGAAACATAAAACAAAAGAGGGATTGAGAGTGGAAAGCAGGCTTATGCCCACTAACTCCCTTGGAACACATTCCAAGTAGAGAGGTGGCCTCTGGGGCACATCCATGGGGGCACAGTCGAAACATTAGCTCTGATGATCTGATCTTCTAATCATTTCTTCTGATTATGAGTAAGCTCCTTTCAAAGTATCAAGCACCAGGAGCCTAAATTAATATTTCCCTTGAGGCTGAAGGCTAATTTATCACGTTCTAGATCTTCTACTAGAAATGGCAAAAATGCTTCTATTGCTTTTTGGATCTAAAAGCACCACACATGTCATCATCATTTAAGCCATCTCAATGTTTTACCTCCTGAAACACGCACTTGCTACCTGGTTTATATCTCTTCTCAAAACTGCTGTTATACCAAGTATGATCAGAGGCAAGGAATTTCAAATAACTGGGCTTAATTAAGATTTTACTCCTTGTGATAACCTGTCTTTTCACCAACACACCAGTAATTAAGAGGTTTCAGTACACTTAACTCAGTGTACAGCACAACAGACAGTCAATATTTTTTGAGTGAATGAATGGAAAGAAAAAAGGAAGTCTATTTGGAATCCTGGATGGACTTCAAAAAATGACTATTTCTTTAATTTAGTCAGAACTAGTGCTAAACACAAGTAGAGTGGATATATATTACACCTTTAACAAGTTATACACTCCTGTCTCTAACTGTGTAAGAAAATTTATAGCTGTAGAAATAAATTTATAGCTGTAGATCATTTTTAATGATCTATTTTCATTCCCAGATTTCAAAGAAACCTTGCCCCTGTCAAAGAAGCGTAATTAAAGAGCTGAAATTAATGATGAGCATTCAAACTTCTGTAGTTGTCAGGACTCCTTCCTCTTAACATAACTCAAATAAGGCATGTCGCAGTGAATTCCAGGTCCGCCTGGGAACAAAGTGAACAATCTGTGGGCCTCCAAAGAACATTTTCTGCAAGGAGCACTTACTTTGTTCTCATTATTCGAGCAAGAGCTGCATCTGGTGTGAAGGCAGCCACATGGACTTCAATGAATAACCAACTCTGGTTTAGGAGCAATGGTGAATTTCAACTGACAGAATTAACCATGTTCTACCAACAGATCTTTTATAGACCATTTTCCACGTAAACATCTTAGTGGTTCGGAACAGAGCCAAAGGACTGAGCGCAAAGGCTGAGCATGGGAGGAATCAAATCAGCTCCACACTAAGCTAGGCAGGGCTCCTAATCCCAGGCTTCCCTATCGGCTTTACCTTGAGGGGTTGCTGTAAGTGTCCAGCACTTAGCAAGGGCTCATGACACTTGCACTGTTTATATAACCTATATTGAACATTTCTACAGTCTACCAGGGAATTCTTTAGGAGCTCCTAAAGAATTAGGAGCACCATGAAGTTGGACATAAGATTGCACAGAAAATGGCCTAAACAGAATTCCTGAGACCCACAAAACTAATGAAGCCACAACATGTATTTGGGGGCAAACCATATGGTTGGCCTAGGAAGCTGGCACTAAGCATTTTCTTGCTGCAAGAACAATGTAACTAGATGACTCCATTCACGCTGAGTTCCAAGACATAACACAGATCAAAGAAAAGGAGAAAATGAGATGTAGGAAGATTAAAGAATGTCATAATTTCAATATTCAACAATAGGTTAGTTATGAAGCCAAAATATGACTGCCTCCCACTTTAGCACTCTATTCTAACCATGCCAGGCTGAGGCTTACAGTGTGTATGGCAGCTGCAGAGATTAATGATTCACAAAGGAGGAACAATCACTGAGTTTTTAGCATTTAAAAATAAATCGTAAAGAAGAGATGCAGTACAGTGTGGTAGCAAAAAGGACTATATTTGGAGTCCAAAGACCTGGTTTTTTCATCTTCACTCTGCCATTTAATAGTCATTTGGTCCCTTAAGTTCTCTGTGCTGTAATTTTCTCTTTGATTGTCTTGTCTTCCCTACCTGAGCATGGGAGGAATCAAATGAAATATTCTGAAAATCCAGTAAAGTAGGAAGCATTGAATCTACATGAGAATGTGTGGGTTTAGTGGGGTCTTGTTCAACCTTATTATGCTGCTTCTTTCCTTCTCCATGACAAAGTATCAGAAAAGGCAGAGAAATGGATACCAAATGTAGCATTAAAAGTGCTCTGAGGCCCTCCTGTATAGCACAGGGAACTATATCCAGTCTCTCCGAGTAGACCATGATAGAAGATAATATAAGAAAGGGAATGTACATGTGTGCATGACTGAGTCTTCTGGCTGTACAGCCGAAATTGACACAACACTGTAAATCGACTATACTTTAATTTAAAACATATGTAATAAAATTTTTAAAAATGCTCTGAGGTGTCCTGATTTTTGATAGTCTCTTATTTGCTAACTTCTTCATAACCCTGGTTAATAGTTAAGTCTCTTTCCTCCACCTGCTTGTCCAGCTTTTCTCTCCCCACCACCCATCACTTCCAGGCTTCCTGCAAGACCTAGGAATCCACCATATTCTTTTTACAGGATTGAAGGCCTCAGTACTTTCTATTACTTGCTTCATGATGTTCTCTCTTTAATTCTTTAAATATCTGTGTGAAATTTATCACTAAATTCTTCAGTAATAAACAACTCTGGATAAATGATAATAAATTCCTTTGTTATCTATCATTACAATAAACCGTGTCATCGCAATAAACTTCATCCGAAATAACAAGCTCTCTTTTTACAACACGACGACTTTTGCCTTTGATGTCCATATTTCATTCACTCGAGGTAACAGAGCATTCATGAAGATTTGCCTTACATAAAACCTCATTTTATGCCCATCTATTCTGTTAAGTTCTTAAATATGTCTGCAATATAGATTTCTTCTTTCAGGCATCGTCTTTGGGAAAGCCCTAGTGATTAAGTGCAGAGAAGGCAGAATCTAGAAGTTGGCTGCTCCTTCAGTGACCAAGTCATTAAGACTTTGTTCATGCCACCTGCGACACATGTGACCAGGTACCCATCAGCCCACATTCTAACGGCAACACCCTCCCTATTCTTCACAACTTGGTTCAGGTATCACCACCCCAGAAAAACCATCTGCAACATTCCCTTATCAGATGCCCCTTCCCTAGAGTCCCAGGGACACCCTCAGTCTGGTGCACCACTTAGGTGCTCCTGTACTTGCTCCACTCACTACCTATGTAACTGTTGCCCTCTCTCTACCTACCACTGGACTCTGAGCTCACTGAATGCTGAAACAACCTACCTTTGTATCTTCAGCAACAAGTAGAGTATTAGACTAATCATTGTGATCAGTAGACACTATCTGACTATTTTAATTCTTTTTTTTTTTTTGTCTTTTTGTTGTTGTTGTTGTTGCTATTTCTTGGGCCGCTCCCGCGGCATATGGAGGTTCCCAGGCTAGGGGTGTAATCAGAGCTGTAGCCACCAGCCTACGCCAGAGCCACAGCAACACGGGATCTGAGCCGCGTCTGCAACCTACACCACAGCTCACAGCAACGCCGGATCGTTAACCCACTGAGCAAGGGCAGGGACCGAACCCGCAACCTCATGGTTCCTAGTCGGATTCGTTAACCACTGCGCCACAACGGGAACTCCTGACTATTATAATTCTGATCCAAGGAATCCTAACAGCCTTGGAGCCATAAAATACATGTGACTGAGTATCTATGGACCACTGGAGGTTTTCAGTCCTAAGAAATGTATTTGTACCTTCCCAGCATCTCAGCTCACTAGGAGAAGTGTAGCTAGCAGAAGTGTGCAAAGGGGCTTATAAGACTTTGGGGAGACAAAGACATGAGCAAAGTGAAGACCCCTCAAAACTTCAGTATGAAATGTACAAATGCATAAGTAAAGAGAGAAGCTGAGCGAATTATGCTTCCCCTACCTCTTCTGCCTGCTCCCTCCTAAATCTTCAAAGCTTGCATTAATCTGCTGAAAAGAGGGCTTGGCAAGACTGAACTTGGCAAGGGAATACTCAGTGCTTTGGTGACACAATGAAACCAAGTATAAGCCTCTCTTAGGGCTTGCCAAATAATATGGAAGGAGCCTGAATGCCACTGCCCTCATCCCTTCCTTCTACACACACACACACACACACACACACACACACGACCACAAAAAAGATATAAAATATTGGGGAACACCCATGAATGCCAAATCACTATGATGACTGATGTGGCACCTAGGGAAAAAAACATGGGATTTGCTTTTGTTTTGTTTTGTTTTGTTTTAGGGCCACACCTGCAGCACTTGGGAGGTTCCCAGGCTGGGGGTCTAATGGGAGCTGTAGCCGCCGGCCTATGCCACAGTCACAGAAACTCAGGATCCTTAACCCACTGAGCAAGACCAGGGATCGAACCTGCAACCTCATGGTTCCTAGTTGGATTGGTTTCCACTGAGCTATGACGGGAACTCCGAGATTTGCTAAATAAAGAAAATCAAACTACAAAGAATAAAAGGACGGGATGATGATATTACTCACACTCAGTTTATTCTCAGGGGATGTTTTTGGCCTTTACCCAGCACCTATTTGGTAGGGATCCCAACAATCCATATAGGACTTCAGCAAAAGGCTTTGCTAGCTCTGAAGCAGGTAACAGTTGCTATTACAAATGGTTTTCATATGTGGATGTAATAACAGTTTGTGGTTATAGGTACATTTGAGAAGACTAGTTAAATGAGACAACAGACACAGCAAGCCATTTCCCTGAAAACAGTCTTCAGGGCTCTGAGTTCTTAGAACAGAAGGCCAATCTTCTTCAACATAATACAAAATATCTTTATCAAGGCCTTTTGTTTTCTCTCTAGAGATTGCATCCTATAGTCTCTAGCATACGATGTCAGCATCCAGGATGGGAGCAGAATTATTTTCTCTTTCCATCTATGAATTGCTGTGGTACCTTAGAAAGCTGCTCTTAGCCCTAGCTTTCCTATCAAGAACTGTGGATATTCAAAATCACAGAATTTAAAGTTATTCACTTAATTAAATCCCATGAGACAGTTTAAAGGGCTTTATTGGTTGTTGGACTGTGTTCTGCTGTTTTCTTCCATTATAACTTTTTTTTTTGTCTTTTTGCCTTATTTATTTATTATTTATTTTTTTTCTCTTTTTGCTATTTCTTGGACCGCTCCCGCGGCATATGGAGGTTCCCAGGCTAGGGGTCCAATCGGAGCTGTAGCCACAGGCCTATGCCAGAGCCATAGCAACGCAGGATCCGAGCCGGGTCTGCAACCTACACCACAGCTCACAGCAACGCCGGATCGTTAACCCACTGAGCAAGGGCAGGGACCGAACCCGCAACCTCATGGTTCCTAGTCAGATTGTTAACCACTGCGCCACGACGGGAACTCCCCATTATAACTTTTTTTAAACAGGCATTTCTATCATTAAAGGACAAATAGAAAAGGCAAAATCATGTAGGGATTTCTATTTTTAATGGTGAATATTGCTTTTTTTTTCAAACAATCTTAGCCATGAAATAGCCTCATAAACAAAGTATAAAATATTGACAAGCTTTTTGAATGGAAAAAAATTGAACCAGGCAAAACTACATTAATTACAAATTATTCTAACAAAAGAACACTATATTTATCTTGGGATACTTCTCATTGTTGCCGAAAATTATCTCAAAAATGTTTTCCAGAAAGAATTAAAAAAAAAAAAAAACTTTCATATTTGCTGGCACTGGATCCAAAATAAAGACGATTAATAAATCTCATTTACCTTTTATAATTCCTCTGCACAAAAAGCAAAGATGAGGTAAAACAGCATTGAAGGTTTCTATATGACACCTCCACTATCACACATAAATTGAACTTAATAAAAATACTATTCACAAAGATTTATTCTCAACTTTGTAACAATATAATTACGACTCTTTTTATCCTTCAGAATCCAGACCTCCTACGGCAACAAAAATAAAATCTAAACCTGTTTTAGAAATAGAGCTCTCATTTATGGTCTCAAAAATAGGTACCCAAATTTTGCTTGCCTCTAATAAATGACAACTGTGACTGAATTTCTTTGCTTTTGTGCTCTGAGGATTATATACCCTTAGGAACACATTTCCAGGATACAATGCTGAGAACTAAACACTTTCCTTTATATTATTAGTGGTGATGATACTGGCCAGACAGAAAAGCTTAATAGCCCAGAGGCAGGATACATGGGTTCTCAGTTTGCCTTTGCTCTTAATTTTCTATTTGATTTTTGTCAGAATATGTGTGATCTCTGTAGAATTTGGTTTGTTTGTCTTTGGAAGAAAAACAATAAGACCTACCTCACAAGGGTATTGTAATGATAAAAAAGAGGCAGTAAACATGTAACTGCTTGGAGTTAAAAATATTTTATATATTCCAAGTATCATTATTATTAGAAGAATTAAGGAATTCAACAATTAGTTATTGATTCCTCTTAATGCAACAGGCATGATTTCTCTCCATTTTATGACAGAGCCCCTGCCTCATGGAACTTATATTCTAGTGAAGAAAGGAGATGAAGAATCATCAGAAGAGGTGGATTCTGTTTTGTATAATAGAGCAGTTGGGGAGAGAGCTTCTCTGGTGATCTGAGCAGAGACCTGAGCAAACTGTGGAAGTGAGCCATGTAGATACCTGAGGAAGAGCATTTCAAGCATAGGTAATAAAAAATGTCAAGGCCCTGAGGCAGGAGGATGCTTGGGAACTTGCAGGAAGAGTTTGGCTGGAGCTCAGAGGGCAAGTGGGAGATTCCTATTAGATGAGACCAGACAGGTACTGGGATTGAAGATGACAAACTAGGGAGAGGCTTAGAGACAATGTGTAAGGACTTTAACTTGAATCTAAGGGAGATGGTGAGTCGTAGAGGGTTTCTGAGCCCAGGAAGAAGTAATATGATAGGCTAGGGGTCGAATAGGAGCTGTAGCTGCTGGCCTGTACCACAGCCACAGCAACGCCAGATCACTGGGCTACTAGGTGCCCTGATAAAACTTGGAGGATTCTAATACAAAGAGGAAGAAGGGGAGGTGGTTACTAAAGGGGACAATTAGATTCTTAGATTGTTTTCTTTCAAGTATTTTGCTGACATCTTTCTCACCAAAGCAAGGATGGCTTTGATCAGGGAAAACAGAAAAAAAGAGAAAAAGGTAATTCTGAGATCTGAAACTTCTGGAAAAGGGCAGATGTGGGTGGGATGGTGGCACAGAGGTAGCTTTGGTGAGGATGCAGCATGGTATGGTATGATGAGCACAGGTGAGGCCAAACTGAGTGAAACTCCTAGCTCTGCCACACCTGGACAAGTTTACCTGACAATCCCAGCCTTACTTCAGAGGGTCACTGAGAGGCTAGTAGATTCAGTATGTACAGTGATGCCAGGCATGGGGCCTTGCACCTCATAAGGACTCAAACTCCATATTTAGAGGGAAAAAAAAGAAGGACACTCTAAGAGATGAGAAGAAGCCTCAGAAAGAAGGTGGCTAGACACTAAAATCTTTGCCTACTCTGCAATTTTGCCTGGAACCTTGATGACTAAGTTTAAATGAAAATTATGCTACAATGCCAGTTTGACACCAGTGCCTGCCATACATCTCCACAGGTGGTTTTGAGGCAATGGAAATGTTATGATGGTTACTCTAGAGCAAGACTAGTAGGCAGCCAGGTTTCAAATACCAGAAGCTGCTGGCTGGCTGTAAAGACTTGCAAGCAAAGAGTTTCCTTTGTCTGATTGAAACAATGCTTTTAAGGGTCAGGTAATGCTATGTTTATAAGGAACCTGCATCTATAACCCTAAAGATGAAGAAAAGGCACAAAAAGAAAAGCTGCCCCTGAAGACCAGTTGACAGTACCACCCACCTACAGAAAAACAAAACAAAACATGAACACAAATTAATAGCACAAGAATACAAGATTCTATTTCTTTTCTCAGGTTTTAATCCTTCATTGCAAACTTTCTACTTTGGTGTCTATTTTCTCCCCCTAGGCTGATCACTTAACCATAAGGCAGCAGAAGGTCCCCAGCATGTCTCAAAAAACAAGTCATTAATTGGAAAGGCCACCAGGAGTTTAAAAAAAAAAAAAACCCTCTCCTTTCTAACTCCTTTTCAGCCTCTACCACCCTTTAGGCAGACAAAAGATGCAGGAAAGACATGGTGAGGTCCCTGTGTTCCCATGAGCTGGGTCAGGAACAATGAGTCTGGGTGAACAATATACAGTAGCAATCAGATCATGGGTAAAAAGTGAAGGTGGCAAGAAAAGAAACTACTGTTGGTTAGTTTTCAAGGTTATTGAACTACTAAGTGTGAATAAATCACTATTATTATTTTAATCACTAATATTTTTCATTAGATTGTTCAAATGAAAGTATCTAGGGAAAAACATCTAACTTTAATTCTGGTCTAAAACTCAAGGCCAATTTCCTCACTGAGAGAAGAAAAAGAGGAAATTCTAAAAAAAAAAAAAAAATCTTGCCTCTATGAAACACTTTAATAAGAGATTTCTTTTTTTCTTTCTTTCTTTCTTTTTTTTTTAGGGCCACACCTGCAGCATATGGAGGTTCCCAGGCTAGGGGTTCATCAGAGCTGTAGCTGCTGGCCTATGCCACAGCCACAGCAATGCCAGATCTGAGCTGTGTCTGCAACCTACATTGCAGCTCATGGCAATGACGGATCCTTAACCCACTGAGCAAGGCGAGGGATCGAACTGGCAACCTCACGGTTCCTAGTTGGATACGCTTCTGCTGTGCCACAATGGGAACTCTGGGATTTCTAATCAGAAGTTTGAAACACCACTTTTCCTCCATCAGAAATTCTAGCTAAGGAGAAAGAAAAATTTTGGAAGTAAAAAAAAAAAAAAAAAAGAAAGAAAGAGAATTTGCTAGATATAGGCCCAATGTTTTGAAAACAAATGCACAAAAATAATCTGAAATAAGTCGGACTTCAGTGCTTATGCATCAACATCAAAGTACAACAAAAGGAAAGTTGAAAAAGAGTTTTCTCCAAATAGCCAGGAAAGATTATTATGTTCCAGGAAAGATTTGGATTTGATTTGCATGCCTGGCATCCTTTTGCCTCTGAAATGAAGTATTTTGGATGCTTCTACAAGGCATTTCTCAGAAGTCACCTTCGTTGGTTTCATTTCTGTTGTTCCATATTTATGCTTCACTGCTCACTTTTCACTATTTACTAAATAATTTATGATAATTTCACATTTACTATACTTTTCACAATGAAACTGCTTTGTGGCACACATCACTCTGTAACAGAACTCCCCATGGGAAGCAAGTCAGATGTAAATCTGCCAGCTCCTAAGCTCTCTCACAATGCCGCCTCACTAAATAAAAAAGGGCAAACCAACTACCACTTCCACTCAAAATAGCAGGTCTCAAGGAGAGAACAGGAAGCTTTCGATTTAAAACTAAGACTTATAAGAGTTCCCATCGTGGCGCAGTGGTTAATGAATCCAACTAGGAACCATGAGGTTGCGGCTTCGATCCCTGCCCTTGCTCAGTGGGTTAAGGATCCGGCGTTGCCGTGAGCTGTAGTGTAGGTTGCAGACGCGGCTCGGATCCTGCGTTGCTGTGGCTCTGGCATAGGCCGGCAGCTACAGCTCCGATTCGACCCCTAGCCTGGGAACCTCCATGTGCCGCGGAAGCGGTCCAAGAAATAGCAAAAAAAACCCCAAACAAACAAACAAAAAAAACCTAAGACTTATAAAGGAGAACGAACAAAGGGCATAGAGAGTAAAGAGGGTACTTGGCCCCAATATCAACTCTGCAAATCATCAGAAGCCCCGGGATTCAGGTTAGGCAGTCATTTAAGCTCAGCTGGTTCAAAGATAATGAGTTGGAATAAGTAAGAAAATCATACTGATAGCTCGATACATAGAAGAATGGCTTCTGGAGTCAGAGGTATTCAGGTCCAATCTCAGTTTCACTAGTTATGTGATCTCAGGCAAGTTACTTAACTTCTCTGAAGCTCTATTTCTGGAACCATAAGAAAAACCTGTATCAAGTTCATGGGTTTATATAGGCAAATACACGCAAAGTGCTAAGAGTACTACTGGTGCAGAGTAAGCTCAGTGGATGGGAGCCATCACTATCGTAGGATGATATCATCATCAGCATCATTATCAAATGTTAAGCCCCATGAGGTCACTGATTCTTGCCTACTTTTGGTCATTGCCAAATCCAGCAGTGCCCAGAACACAAGAGGCATTCAATAAACAGTCAATGACTTATCAAAATAAACACATAACATTTGTCAGAACAAGGACACTTGCTATCACCAAGTCTATCACTTGCTAACACCTTCTCAAAATGGCACCTCCACAGCTTTCATTAAGAGGCCGTATTATCCATTTGAATATACTGTGAAAAACCCATATCCTATTGTGCTATTCATTTTGCACAGAGATAGCAAACACTATAATCATCTTTAAACTTGAACCAACATACCTGCATCTGATTAAAGATGCTCTGCATCTTTAATCTTGAATCAACATACCTGCTCTTGAATCAACATACCTGCTTTTTTTTTTTTTGAAATTGAAGTATAGTTGATTTACAGTGTTGTGTTAGTTTCAGGTGTACAACAAAGTGATTCAGTTATATATACACATACATCTATTTTTTTCAGATTCTTTTCCCTTATTGGTTATTACAAAATATTTGGTTCCCTGTGCTATACCGTAGGTCCGTGCTGGTTATCTATTTTATATATAGTAGTACGTGTATGTTAATCCCAAAGCTTTTTACCTTGATATAACTTTTACTTTTAATGTGTATATGAGGCAAATAATCAAAGAACACCCTGATGTTTACTTCAAAGTTAAACAACCATTTAGCTCAATGATAATAAATAAAAGCTTTTATTTGTAACCTTTCTCTGTAAAATATAAATGCTATCAACTTGAGTGATTGAGAGAAAACAATAAAAACCACAGTCACGGAGTTCCTGTTGTGGCTCAGTGGTTAACGAATCCGACTAGGAACCATGAGGTTAAGGGATTGATCCCTGGCCTTGCTCAGTGGGCTAAGGATCTGGCGTTGCCGTGAGCTGTGGTGTAGGTTGTAGATGCAGCTTGGATCTGGCATTGCTGTGGCTCTGGCACAGGCTGGTGGCTACAGCTCTGATTAGACCCCTAGCCTGGGAACCTCTACATGCCGCAGGAGCAGCCCTAGAAAAGACCAAAAGACAAACAAACAAAAAAAAAACCCACAGTCACATGACTTGGTGTACAGGATTTCAGCATAGTGTGATTTTTTACAAGCAGCCATCGTTACCTTTGCAGAATGCTCCATGGTGACCACCACTTTGGTTTTGGCACTGGACACTAGATCCATAGCCCCTCCCATTCCTTTCACCAGCTTCCCCTGCAAAACAGAAACAAAATAAGAAGCAATTCTCTTTCACTTTTTTAGTATGTGGCAGAACAAAATTGACCTGCAAGAAGAAGCCACTGGAATAAACACACATTGATCTTCACTGCTTGAACTTTATGACCTTAATATTCTGCTGTTCTATTACTCTATGGTGGAAGGATAAGTTTGGGATAAATATTACAACGTCACATTTTATTAAGCATAGCTAACAGTATTTTGCCAACAATATATTAGCAGTTAGCAGTCAGACAATTGGTGGATAAGAAAAATCATAAAAACCTTTCCAGAATTATGGGCACATTGCTATTACCACAATAATATGAGATTGAAATCCACACATCCTTGACATCCATTTCTTTCTTTTTAAACTTATAATTGACACCACTGAGTCTTCCCTCACAGACATTTTCTAAAGCACTCTCTTGGATTTCCTGCAGATTAAAAAGCCATTACATAGTAAACTAAGGCCTTAGTATTGTTTCCCTAGTAATGATTAATATGGAAGGTGTGTTTCTCTTTCTAAAACTTGGCATTTACCTTACTCTTAGAAAAATAAACCAAACCAAAACAAAAATATATTTCTGTTAAGCAAAAACAAAAAACAGAAGCAGAGTTCAGGATCCTTTCACCAGTACCATTCTATTTTTGTTCATCTGTCCAGCTCCTCATTCATTAAACATTTACCCACCTTCTATGTACCATATATCCTGCCTGAATAATTCCCACTGACTAGTCTGTCTCCTGGTTACAGAGTTTGGAAAAAGTGTTCCCAGAGATGATGAAATAAATTCTTACTCAAGTAGATTGAGGAGAAATGTTTCTAACACTGAAACTTCCTGAAATTTTAATTTAATGCAAAATCCACTTGCTGATTTGACAGTAAACTCTTTCAGGGCTCTCAGCTCCTTTCCCATAATTTCATAGCCATAAGGAGATTAGGCAATGTGCTCACACCTGGCTTTAAAACATGGTCTCAATCCCCTGATTTCAGAGATATTTTAGAGGTCAATGAAACACTGCATGAACATGAATTAGATGGGCAGTATGAAAGAAAGGAGCAGGTAATTAGGATATTTTCATGGTTTGGAGCCTGCCACTAAACGACATGGGAGCTGGCAATGGCCGGGGGGTTGGGGGGAGGGTGTTGTAGAGCAAGAAAGGAGTAGAAAAGTACAAAATTAGTCTGACTTCAGACATGTTAAGTTTGCCATGAAGCAGAATATCTATGTGGAAGTATATATTTTATATTTCTGTAAGCCATGCCTTCATCCTTAGTTGGCTTCAATTTTAATGAGTTAGGCACCAGGTCATGATATTTCTCTAGAAAACACTGATACTTTATAGAATAAAATATGGATAAGTTAGAGATGGAAGTAATGAATGTCTATCATAAACTCCAATTCTAGGGAAGTTTGAGATTTTTTAAAGCATCAAAAAATACTAAAATGGAGTTCCCGTCATGGCGCAGTGGTTAATGAATCCGACTAGGAACCATGAGGTTGCGGGTTCAGTCCCTGCCCTTGCTCAGTGGGTTAACTATCCGGCGTTGCCATGAGCTGTGGTTAGGTTACAGATGCGGCTTGGATCCAGCGTTGCTGTGGCTCTGGCGTAGGCCGGTGGCTATGGCTCCAATTCAACCCCTAGCCTGGGAACCTCCATGTGCCGCAGAGGCGGCCCAAGAAATAGCAAAAAGACAAAAAAAAAAAAACTAAAATTAGTCCACTTTAAAATGTCTCAACCAGCTATGGTAAGAACATCCAGCCAGTCTCAGCTTCCACAGATAATGAGGCAGACTAATGTAAGTGCTAGAAGAATGAGGAAGCCAAGGAAAACCAGAAACTAAACAAGTGTGTTAAAAATTCCTTACATTAGGGAGTTCTCGTCGTGGCGCAGTGGTTAATGAATCCGATTAGGAACCATGAGGTGGCAGGTTCAATCCCTGCCCTTGCTCAGTGGGTTAAGGATCTGGCGTTGCCGTGAGCTGTGGTGTAGGTCGCAGACGCGGCTCGGATCCAGCGTTGCTGTGGCTCTGGTGTAGGCTGGTGGCTACAGCTCCGATTCGACCCCTAGCCTGGGAAACTCCATATGCCGAGGGAGTGGACCAAGAAATGGCAAAAAGACAAAAAAAAAAAAAAAAATCCTTACATTAGAACCCTCCTGCACTGTTGTTGGGAATGTAAACTGGTACAGCCACTATGGAGAACAGTTTGGAGATACCTTAGAAATCTATACACAGAACTTCCATATGACCCCACAATCCCACTCCTGGGCACATAGCCAGACAAAACTCTACTTAAAAGAGACACATGCACCCGCATGTTCATTGCAGCACTACTCACAATAGCCAGGACATGGAAACAACCCAAATGTCCATCAACAGAGGATTGGATTCGGAAGATGTGGTATAAATACACAATGGAATACTACTCAGCCATAAAAAAAGAATGACATAATGCCATTTGCAGCAATATGGATGGAACTAGAGACTCTCATACTGAGTGAAATGAGCCACAAAGACAAATACCATAGGATATCACTTATAACTGGAATCTAATATCCACCACAAACGAACCTTTCCACAGAAAAGAAAATCATGGACTTGGAGAATAGACTTGTGGCTGCCCGATGGGAGAGGGAGGGAGTGGGAGGGATCAGGAGCTTCGGGTTATCAGATACAACTTAGAACAGATTTACAAGGAGATCCTGCTGAGTAGCATTGAGAACTATGTTTAGATATTCATATTGCAACAGAACAAAGGGTGGGGAAAAAAATGTATACATGTAAGGATAACTTGATCCCCTTGCTGTACAGTGGGAAAAAAACAATTCCTTATCCTTGAAAGATTACACAGTCAAAAAAAGAACAAAATAATGCCATTTGCAGCAACATGGATGGACCCAGAAATTATGAGGCTAAGAGAAGTAAGTCAGAGAAAGACAAATATCATATAAGATAACTAATATGTGGAATCTCACAAAAAAATGATACAAAAGAACTTATTTACAAAACAGAAGCAGAATCAAAGATTTTGAAACAAAACTTAGGGTTACCAAAGGGGAAACGTTGGGGGGAGGGATAAATTAGGAGTTTGGAAATAACATATACACACTACTATGTATATACAAAAGGTAAGTAACAAGGAAGGACCTACTGTATATCACAGGGAAATCTACTCAATACTGCATAATAACCTATATGGGAAAAGGATCTGAAAAGGAATGGACATAGGCATATATACAACTGATTCACTTTGTTGAACACCTGAAACTAACACAGCATTGTAAGTCAACTGTACTCCAGGAAAATTTAATAAAATAAAAAAAAATAATTCCTTGAATTAGAATATACCAAATGCAGATTTTGTCCCCATGACACAATGATTACAGGTCAAAGCTTATGACAGTCTCTAACAGGACGCGTGTCCATTTTAGTTGAATACTGAATTACACATTTTAAGTCATCGTCAATTATTTAAGAAATATTTACAGGGCACCCACCGGGTACGAAACACTGTGCTGACAGGAATATAAAGAGCTAAAAAATATGTTGGAAGAACCGTCTCTTTATTTCTATTAAAAAGAACTTTATCTCTTAAATGAAGAGCCTTCGTCCTCATAGATTCTAGGGGATCTAATGCTTTGTTCTTAAAGCACACGCTACAAATTTCAAAGCACTATTCTGATACTTAAATATTTGTTTCAGAGAATGAGAAAGGCATAAAATTAGGTGCAGAACACTTGAGATCATTCTATTAACCCAGTGTGTGACATTGGCAAAATACCAAATACCTTTGAATTTAGGCTCATTATCTCTAAGCCAAGAATAAGACCTCTGCCCTATCATAACGCAGTTGTGAGGAACGGATGAGTTAATGTATAACAATGTGGAGTAAATAAAGTTTACAAATTTAGTGACTCATATTTTCAGTCAATTCAGTTTACTGGGTGTCTAGTATGAGCCTGCTATCGAACTGGGTGTTAGAACTAGAGATTATCAAGATAAGCTTCTTTTCCTCATAAACATCATCATTGGGGAAGGGAAAGCATCCGTGAATAATTAAAGAGACCTGAACCAAATTTTCTCTCTCTAAAGGAAGCATTCCTCAATTTTCCCTTATCCCCAAGGCAAAGCTAAGTGCCCTTTCCCTGTGTCCCTGCACTATTCAGTACATAATTCTCTCTCTCTCTCTCTTTTTGACCATGCCCAGGTGGAAGTTCCAGGGCTAGAAATCAAACCTGCACCACAGCAGTAACCAAAGCCACAGCAGTGACAGCGTGGATCCTTAACTGGTTGAGCCACAAAGAACTCCCTCAATATGTAATTCTAACCCAGTAAATTTCAACTTTTTCCTTCTCTTTTATCATTGTCTTTTCTTTTTCTTTCTTTCTTTTTTCTTTTTTTTTTTTTTTGGCATTATAGGTGCTTGGGTGAATGAGTAGATGAATGGCTTAACCTAACATAGGTATGCTCAAGTTCTAGCACAGAACTAAGAAGGCAACTGCTAACTGTGCCTGGGAGGCAGGAATGGGAGGGAGAAACACAGGGGGATTTCACAGAAAAGGTGTTTCACAAAAGCAGTCTGCCATATGAGACAGAGAACAGCAGTGGCTCCTAGTAGAAAGCATTTCTAGCATAACTGGAAAACATTCAAATATTTGGTTTTCAGAAGTAAGTTCATTGTATCAGAAAAAGAAAATAAAGAAGCTCTCCCCATTTCAATTCCCAAGTGATTTCTAAAACAGGATTAATTGCTTAAGGAAAACAATGCAGTCTATCTATTCCAGGAGAAAAAAAAAAACAGGGTTATATAAGACATACTCTTTGAATTAAGTGGGAAATTCAAAACTGCCTCTCAACACAACTCAGCTGGCACTCTTTTGGACACAACTACTCTCCCAGACCTCTACTGCAGTTGGGGTAGACATGTTCTAGACAATGGAAGAGAGGGAGATAATATCCATGGTTTTCAAGCTCTGGCCCATAAAAACCGTTCTCATGCTCCTCCGCCTTTGGACACTGCATTTGGACTCCTCTGCATTTGGACACTGACATCCAAAAGGACCTCAATGGCTCAGTGGTTAATGAATCCGACTAGGAACCATGAGGTTGCGGGTTCAAACCCTGGCCTTGCTCAGTGGGTTAAGGATCCAGCAATGCTGTGGCTCTGGCGTAGGCCGGTGGCTACAGCTCCAATTCAAACCCTAGCCTGGGAACCTGCATATGCCGCAGGAGCAGCCCAAGAAATGGCAAAAAGACAAAAAAATAAAAATAAAAATAAAAAAACAAGAGGACCTCAAAGACGACCGAGCCTTCCTCAGCCTGGATCCTTAAATGACCATGTGTGGCAGAGCCCACCAACACAGAAACACATGGCATTGCTCATTATGAGTGAAAAATAAATATACAGGGTGCTGAGTCACTGAAATCAGAGGGCTTATTTGTTAGAACAGCTGGTGTGACTAATACAATGATGTGGGGCCCAAATGAGTTCGAAGTAAGAGAGAATTCAGTGTAGAACTGGAACTCACTGTTACAGCTGTACAACACAGAGGGGTCCTAAGCAGGCCTCTTAAGTAGTCGTCTTATCACTGCTCCTCAAGGGAGGTGACTATGCCAGACACTGTCCTCCACCCCGTCATTTACCTCTCTACCCAAATGTCCAACACACTGCTTGACATTTTACAGAGATGACATACAGATCTCACCTCTATCTTCATCTACCTCCCAGAAATCCAACATCCTATTCAACATACAAAATGAAAAGCTAATAAAACAGAGAGGTTAAGGAGCTAAAAACATACCTTTAAATAAATCACAAGAGTGAAAGTAATACTTGGAAAAAAAACTAGCCCTATAATGAAGAAGAGATTCTGGGCGAGATTGAAGCACTGGACCAAGGTGACATAAAGCATCGCTTTCTTTAAAATCTCATCAGCATCAGCAAACATACATTTCTTGAATGGGGCAACTTTAGTTCTAAAATGTATTCTGGCTAGCAAAATGGAGGGAACACTGCTGGATACTCACTTCATGGCCAACTCATCTTTTTGTAGTTAAGGATGGGCTCTGACATCAAATACGGAAAGGATACTACAATAAAATAAACTTGAATGCTGCAAGGCCTATAATGACAGTTACAACACTTTTCTAAAAAGATAATGACTCAAGCATGATCCTCCATTCACAAATATTTTCAAGGTCTATTAGAAACAAAGAACTAAAACAGAAGTTAGGAATAAAAAATGAATATGGACGGGAGGACAAGATGGCTGAGGAGTAGGGGGACACGCTCGCCCTCTCCCACAAACACAACAAAAAAAGCACATCTACAGAATAAATGACTCGTACAGAACAGCAACCAATCGCTGGCAGAGGAACCTAAACTCCAATAACGGCAAGAAGTTCGTGACATTACTGGGCAGAACGGGAGAAAAGAGGAGAGTGAGAGAAGGTGAATCCGAGCGGACAGGCGCTCCCGAAAGGGAACTGCGGAGGAGAAAGGGATCCTGCACCCTGGAAAGTCACCTACACGGGGGAAAGATCAAATGAACCGGAGGAATCTCCAGATGCAGAGAAGAGTGTAGCAGTAAGTTGGAGTACGGAAAAGCTGATCAAGAACCGAACGGACCATCTGAACTACGGGCACAGTCACCAAAATTGAGACGCCTGGGTGGCGGCTGGGCACCGAATCCTCGGCTCCAGAGGTTAGTCCCCGGGAAAGGGCCGGGGGAGGCCTGGGTGGGGGCTGGGCACCGAGACCTGGCCTCTGAAGGTTGGTCCCCCAGAAAGGGCCAGGGGACACCTGGGTGGGGGCTGGGCACCAAGGCCTCGCCTCCGAGGGTTGGTCCCTGAGAAAGGGCCAGGGGACGCCTAGGTGGGGGCTGGGCACCGAGACCTCGGCTCCAGAGGTTAGTTCCCGGGAGAGGGACGGGGGACGCCTGGATGGGGGCTGGGCACCAAGATCTTGGCTCCAGAAGTTAGACCCTGAGAACGGGCTGGGGGGCGGGGCGGAACGGAAACTGCTTGGGAGGTCTAGAAACCATTTGATGGGGCAGAGACTGCCTGGGAGACTAGAAAACAAAGCTGTCGCAGAGGAAGGGAGCAATACTCTAGGGGCGGGGAAGTGGAAAGCTGCATCAGAGGGAACCTGGGAGAAGAGCCTGGTCTGCGCCCATGCTGGGGAGGGGAGGGAAGAAGGGGTGGGTCCCCATAGAATACCCCCCATGCCAGAGCAAGCTTACAGGCCCAATAGCTAGCTGAAAGCTGTGCTTCCCAGTGCATCCCCTCCCTGCACCCCCACCACCCACTATGCTCTCGCCAAACCTGGGGCTGCCTGCCATCCAGGAGGGCTGGCCTCAACAATTGCCTATCACCGCAGGGGCTGTCCTGCTTGCCCTTTGGAGGGGCTACGCTTCCGCAGAGCAGCACCAAATACCACCAGCCCCCAAGAAAAGGCCTGCAGCCCAGAAAAGCTAGAACAAGCCTAGCCAGGCCGTGAATAGATCTGCCTAATTCTCGGACGGTTTTTCTGAGTTGGGCTGCCCCGGGGAGGAGCCTCTTGGATTTCCAGTGGCCCTGCTACCCGCCCAAGCCCCCAGGGGGTGCCAAGACCTAGTGGATCAGCTGCATAGGACTGCCAGCTCCAGGCAGGACCCCCTACAGTCCAGAAAAGCTGCAACAAGCTTGGCTGAGTCAGGAAAAGATCTCAGACGGTCTTTCTGAGTCAGGCTGCCCTGGGAAGGAGCCTCTTGGGTTTCCAGCGGCCCTGCTACCCGCCCAAGCCCCCAGGGGGTAGCCCACTCCCGCAGAATAGCTGCTCAGCACCACCAGCCCCCTAGAAGAGCCCCTGCGGCCCAGAAAAGCTGCAACAAGCTCGGCCAGACTGTGAAAAGATCTGCCTACATTCTCAGGCCAGCCTTCTGAGTTGGGCTGCCCTAGGGAAGAGCCTCTTAGGTTCTCAGTGACCCAGATAGCTGCTCCAGCCCCCAGGGGGTGCTGCACTCCTGAGGAACAGCTGCCCAACACCGCCAACCCCCTGCAAGAACCCCACAGCCTAAAAACACCAGAGCAAGTGCTGCATGACCAAGTGAAATCTGCTACCATCGTGGTGCGGACCTCCCAGTCCTGTCTGCCCTCAGGAAGCCCTCCTTTGCTTCAAAGAAACACTGTTAGCCCCATCAACACTCCAGAAAAGCCACACTGCCTCAAAAAAGATTGACCAACAACGCCAGCCCTCAGGAAATATTCCACGGCAGTGACAAGGCAAACACTGCCCGGTAACGGAGACTACAACTCCCTCAGGAGAAAGAAAACAACAAGCAAGATGAAGAAGTTGAGAAACCATCCCCAGTCAAACCAACAGGAGAACTCACCTAAAACAGTCAACAATGAAACAGATCTCTGCAGTCTGACAGACCTGGAGTTCAAAAGAGAAATAGTGAAAATACTGAAGGAATTAAGAGAAGATATGAACAGTAATGCAGATACCCTCACAAAGGAATGAGAACATATAAGGAGGAGCCAAGAAAAACTAGAACACTCATTTGCAGAGATGCAAACTGAACTAAGGGCAGTAAAAACCAGAATGAATAATGCAGAAGAACGAATCAGTGATATGGAAGATAGAATAATGGAAATCACCCAATCCAGTCAACAGACAGAAAACCGAATCCAAAAACTGGAAAGCAATATAAGAGACCTATGGGATAATATAAAGCAGGCCAATCTACGCATAATAGGAATTCAAGAAGGAGTAGAAAAAGATAAGGGGATGGAAAATATATTTGAAGAAATTATCGCTGGAAACTTCCCAAATCTAAAGGATGCTGGGTTCAAGATACAAGAAGCACAGAGGGCCCCAAACAAACTGAACCCAAAGAGACCCACACCAAGACACATCATAATAAAAACGGCAAAAGTGAGTGATAAAGAGAGGATCCTAAAGGCAGCAAGAGAAAAACAGAATGTTACCTACAAGGGAACCCCCATAAGAATATCAGCTGACTTCTCTACAGAAACACTACAGGCCAGGAGGGAATGGCAAGAGATATTTAAAGTGCTCAAAGGAAAAAATATGCAACCTAGAATACTCTATCCAGCAAGAATATCATTTAACATAGAAGGGGAAATAAAAACTTTTTCCAACAAACAAAAACTTAAAGAATACTGCAACACAAAACCCAGGTTAAAGGAAATATTGAAAGGGCTTCTCTAAACCAAAAAGAAAGAGAATGAAAGGGAAGAAAAAAGAAAAAAAAAAAAAAAGAAGAGGAGGAAGAACTAGGACTGAGGAAACCGCAATCAGAGAGCAGTCACTCAAATAAGCCAGCATACAGATTTAATCATGAACAGGCCTCAAACAAAATAAAATTAAAAAGAAAAAAATAAAAAAGAGTCATCAAAACCATAAAATGTGGGCAAGGGATGTTAGGAAGTAAATAACCCTTTTTGTTTGTTTGTAGGTTTCTCTTCTTAATTTTAATATAGTAATGAAGTGTTTGAACTTACCGGACCATCAGGCTAAAACACACAATTATGGGAAGGGGTTAGCATACCTAAAAAACAGGGCAACCACAAGCCAAAACCAAATATTGCATTCGCAAAAAATGAAAAAAAAAAATACACTCAAGCAGATAATAACAGGAGACCATCCAACCAAAAAAAAAAAAAAAAAAAGAAAGGAAGAATGGAGAACCATAGAATCCACTGGAACACGAGGTTCAAATGGCAATAAATAATCATCTATCAATTATCACCTTAAATGTCAATGGACTGAACGCCCCAATCAAAAGACACAGAGTGCCTGAGTGGATAAAAAGGCAAAAACCTTCAATTTGCTGCCTACAAGAAACTCACCTTAGGACAAAAGATGCATATAGGTTGAAAGTGAAAGGGTGGGGAAAAATATTTCACACCAACAGACATGACAGAAAAGCAGGAGTCGCAATGCTCATATCAGACAAAATAGACTTTAAAACAAAAGACATAAAGAAAGACAAAGAAGGACACTACTTAATGATTAAGGGATCCATCCAAGGAGAGGATGTTACTATCGTCAACATATATGCCCCAAATACAGGAGCACCCAGATACATACAACAAATATTAACAGACATAAAGGGAGATACTGATGAGAATACAATCATAGCAGGAGACCTTAATACCCCCCTCACATCAATGGACAGATCCTCTAGACAGAAAACCAATAAAGCAACAGAGATCCTAAAGGAAACAATAGAAAAGGTAGACTTCATTGATATCTTCAGGACACTACATCCAAAAAAAGCAGAATACACATTCTTCTCAAATGCTCATGGAACATTCTCAAGAATCGACCACATACTGGGACACAAAGCTAATCTCAATAAATTTAGGAGCATAGAAATTATCTCAAGTATCTTCTCTGACCACAATGCCATGAAATTAGAAATCAACCATGGGAAAAGAAATGACAAAAAACTTACTACACGGAGACTAAACAACATGCTACTAAAAAAACCAATGGGTCAATGAGGAAATCAAGAAGGAAATTAAAAACTACCTTGAAACAAATGATAATGAACACACAACCGCCCAAAATCTATGGGATGCTGCAAAAGCAGTGCTCAGAGGGAAATTTATAGCAATACAGGCCTTTCTCAAAAAAGAAGAAAGACCCCAAATGGACAACTTAACCCTCCACCTAAATGAATTAGAAAAAGAAGAACAAAAAAGCCCTAAAGTCAGCAGAAGGAAGGAAATCATAAAGATTAAAGAAGAAATCAATAAAATAGAGACCCAAAAAACAATAGAGAAAATTAATAAAACCAAGAGCTGGTTCTTTGAAAAGGTGAACAAAATGGACAAACCCCGGGCCAGACTCACTCAAAAGAGGAGAGAAAGAACCCAAATAACCAAAGTTATAAATGAAAAAGGAGAAATCACAACGGATACAGCAGAAATACAAAAAACCATAAGAGAATACTATGAACAACTATATGGCAACAAGTTTGACAATCTGGAAGAAATGGACGACTTTCTAGAATCTTACAGCCTGCCAAAACTGAATCAAGTAGAAACAGACCAACTGAACAGACCGATCACTAGAAATGAAATTGAAGAGGTCATAAAATCACTCCCTACAAATAAAAGTTCAGGACCAGATGGCTTCACAGGTGAATTCTATCAAACATATAAAGAGGAATTGGTGCCCATCCTCCTGAAACTCTTTCAAAAGGCTGAAGAAGAAGGAATACTCCCAAAGACATTCTATGATGCCACCATCACCCTCATTCCAAAACCAGAGATACCACCAAAAAAGAAAACTATTGCCCAATATCATTGATGAATATAGATGCAAAAATTCTCAACAAAATCTTAGCCAACCGAATCCAACAACATATCAAAAAAATTATACACCATGACCAGGTTGGGTTCATCCCAGGTTCACAAGGATGGTTCAACATACGCAAATCAATCAGCATCATACACCACAATAACAAAAAAAAAAGTCAAAAATCATATGATCATCTCAATAGACGCAGAAAAAGCATTTGACAAAGTCCAACAGCCATTCATGATCAAGACCCTCACCAAAGTGGGTATAGAGGTTCTCATGGAACCACAAAAGACCCAGAATCGCCAAAGCAATCCTGAGAAACAAAAACCAAGCAGGAGGCATAATCAAAGCCATTTATGAGAAACCCACAACAAATATAATCCTCAATGGGGAAAAACCGAAAGCCTTCTCACTCCAATCTGGAACAAGACAGGGATGCCCACTCTCACCACTGCTCTTCAACATAGTTTTGGAAGTCCTAGCCACAGCAATTAGACGAACAAAAGAAATAAAAGCCATCCATATAGGAAGAGAAGAGATCAAACTGTCACTGTATGCAGATGACGTGATACTATACATAGAAAACCCTAAGGACTCAACCCCAAAACTCCTTCAACTGATTCATAAATTCAGCAAAGTAGCAGGATATAAGATTAACATTCAGAAGTCAGTCGCATTTCTGTATACCAGCAATGAAATATTGGAAAAGGAATACAAAAATACAATACCTCTTAAAATGGCACCTCACAAAATCAAATACCTCGGAATACACCTGACCAAGGAGGTAAAGGACCTATATGCCGAGAACTATAAAACTTTAATCAAAGAAACCAAAGAAGATGTAAAGACATGGAAAGATATTCCATGTTCCTGGATTGGGAAAATCAATATTGTAAAAATGGCCATACTACCCAAAGCAATCTACAGATTCAATGCAATCCCTATCCAATTACCCAGGACATTTTTCACAGAACTAGAACAAACAATCCAAACATTTATATGGAACCACAAAAGACCCAGAATCGCCAAAGCAATCCTGAGAAACAAAAACCAAGCAGGAGGCAGAACTCTCCCAGACTTCAAGAAATACTACAAAGCCACAGTCATCCAAACAGTGTGGTACTGGTATCAAAACAGACAGACAGACCAATGGAACAGAATAGAGAACCTGGAAATAAACCCTCACACCTATGGTCAATTCATCTTTGACAAGGGAGGCAAGAACATCAAATGGGAAAAAGAAAGTCTATTCAGCAAGCATTGCTGGGAAACCTGCACAGCTGCATGCAAAGCAATGAAGCTAGAACACACCCTCACACCATGCACAAAAATAAACTCCAAATGGCTGAAAGACTTAACTATACGACAGGACACCATCAAACTCCTAGAAGAAAACATAGGCAAAACACTCTCTGACATCAACATCATGAATATTTTCTCAGGTCAGTCTCCCAAAGCAATCGAAATTAGAGCAAAAATAAACCCATGGGACCTCATCAAACTGAAAAGCTTTTGCACAGCAAAGGAAACCCAAAAGAAAACAAAAAGACAACTTACAGAATGGGAGAAAATAGTTTCAAATGATGCAACCGACAAGGGCTTAATCTCTAGAATATGTAAACAACTTACACAACCCAACAGCAAAAAAGCCAATCAATCAATGGAAAAATGGGCAAAAGACCTGAATAGACATTTCTCCAAAGAAGATACACAGATGGCCAACAAACACATGAAAAAATGCTCAACATCGCTGACTATAAGAGAAATGCAAATCAAAACTACCATGAGATATCACCTCACACCAGTCAGAATGGCCATCATTAATAAGTCCACAAATAACAAGTGCTGGAGGGGCTGTGGAGAAAAGGGAACCCTCCTGCACTGCTGGAAGGAATGTAAACTGGTACAGCCACTATGGAGAACAGTTTGGAGATACCTTAGAAATCTATACATAGAACTTCCGTATGACCCCACAATCCCACTCCTGGGCATCTATCCGGACAAAACTCTACTTAAAAGAGGCACGTGCACCCGCATGTTCATTGCAGCACTCTTCACAATAGCCAGGACATGGAAACAACCCACATGTCCATCGACAGATGATTGGATTCGGAAGATGTGGTATATATACACAATGGAATACTACTCAGCCATAATAA
Organism: Phacochoerus africanus; assembly: GCF_016906955.1. Classification (NCBI taxonomy): domain Eukaryota; kingdom Metazoa; phylum Chordata; class Mammalia; order Artiodactyla; family Suidae; genus Phacochoerus; species Phacochoerus africanus. Next base: position 53,512,943 of record NC_062544.1, on the reverse strand, counting down.
GGAATGGCATAATACCATTTGCAGCAACATGGATGGAGCTAGAGAATCTCATACTGAGTGAAATGAGCCAGAAAGACAAAGACAAATACCATAGGATATCACTTATAACTGGAATCTAATATCCAGCACAAATGAACATCTCCTTAGAAAAGAAAATCATGGACTTGGAGAAGAGACTTGTGGCTGCCTGATGGGAGGGGGAGGGAGTGGGAGGGATTGGGAGCTTGGGCTTCTCAGACACAACTTAGAATAGATTTACAAGGAGATCCTGCTGAATAGCATTGAGAACTTTGTCTAGATACTCATGTTGCAACAGAAGAAAGGCTGGGGGAAAAAATGTAATTTCAACGTATACATGTAAGGATAACCTGACCCCCTTGCTGTACAGTGGGAAAATAAAAAAAATTATTAAAAAAAAATGAATATGACTATCTACCTTTTTACTAAAAAATATATTTAAACTAAAATCAATACCTTAAATATATTTTATTTACTTTGATTCTACTTCCTAATATCAGAATTATAATAATACAATAAAATTTCAAAAACTTCAATTCATTAAGGTACAGATATTAGACATAAAGATATAGTGATTAAAGTTTTAAATATGAGCTTTGGTGATAAAATGAATACATTTGAACAGTCCTGTGAAATGCCATTTAAAATAAAATATATGGAGTTACCGTTGTGGCTCAGCAGTAATGAATCCAACTAGTATACATGAGGATGTGAGTTTGATCTCTGGCCTTGCTCAGTGGGGTTAATGATCTGGCTTTGCCGTGAGCTGTGCTATAGGTTGCAGACATGGCTCAGATCTTATGTTGCTATGGCTGTGGTATAGGCTGGCAGTTGCAGCTCTGATTTGACCCCTAGCCTGGAATATCCATATGCCACAGGTACAGCCCTAAAAAGCAAAAATAAAATATAAAACACACTGATTCTTGCCATCTTTATCATTAATATTTAAATAGTAATGGCTTATTTGCATATTTGTTACCTATAAATATTCTGCTTTTAAGTGAGAAATAATGTACAATCTATAGAAACAATTTTTAAAGCATTTTTTTTTAATTTGTTTTTTATTTTCTTGTCTTTTTAGGGACTTACCCGTGGCACAGGGAAGTTCCCAGGCTAGGGATTGAATCGGAGCTGTAGCTGCTGGCCTATACCACAGCCACAGCAATGTGGGATCCAAGCAGCATCTGTAACCTACACCACAGCTCATGGCAACATCAGACCCTTAACCCACTGAGCAAAACCAGGGATCTAACCCTCATCCTCGTGGATCCTAGTCAGGTTTGTTAAACACTGAGCCACGATGGGAACTCCAGTAAAGCATTTTATACTAATGCTATGTGCCCCACTGGAAAATGTGAATCAAGTGGAAGAAAAAGAGAAAGACAGCTGTAGAGTGATTTATTAATAAAACTAGGGCTTGTTGTTTAATATTAAACACCAAAAATATTAAGTACCACCTCAATCCAAACGTAAGCCTCTTTATTTCTGTCTCACGTCCCCATTATTAAAAAATGGTCTATGAAAGAAAAGGGCCTCTAAGTGTGTTCCTAGCTAAAGAACAAGAGTGAGGGAGTTCCTGTCGTGGTGAAGGGGAAACGAATCCAACTAGGAACCATGAGGTTTTGGGTTTGATCCCTGACATTACTCGGTGGGTTAAGGACCTGGCGTTGCCATGAACTGTGGTGTAGGTCACAGTCTTGGCTCAGATCCTACATTGCTGTGGCTGTGGCAGCTGTGGCATAGGGAGGAAGCTGTAGCTCCAATTTGACCCCTAGCCTGGGAACCTCCATATGCCACGGTTGTGGCCCTAACAAGCAAATAAATACATAATAAATATTTTTTTTTTTAAAAAAAGGACAAGAGTGAGGGAAAGTACAAAACATAAAATACACATTGCTTAAATACAAAGAGAGAGGTTATAAAAGATTCACAATTTCCATAGTTATGCAAAGTTATAACAAAGATACAAAATATTTTCCTTTTCTGTTACACTATATATTCATAACCAAGATAAATGTGATTTCCTTTCCTTTCAAAAATTAATTGTATTGCCTAGGACAGGTGAATTGATCATGTAAACTGATTAACAAATAACTAGAAATATAATAATTGTCTCTATTAACAAAATTGCTTATAATAAATATCAGTTATCGATCATAACATGGGATGAAAAGAAAAGTACATCAAAAAAAGCAGTATGTGGATAAACTCAAAATTTCATTTTAGTAAGCTCTCTTGCTGCTGGTCTCTGTTTCATCAACATCCCCTCCCTCCATCTCCTCCACATACCCCCAACCCCCACCCATAGATCCGTTCTATAGATTCTTCAACACATTGAAATCTGATTTCTGCCTTGACCATGCCCTTGAAGTGAGAACTACTCAGTCCAGTCTCTAACATTTAATCATTTGATTCAGTAGACACTTTCTGGGTTTATTTTATATATTCCTGGACTTTCTTACTATGTTTTACACAGCATTTCACCAACTTCTTCAAACTCTATACTCACGGGTTTCCATGGTACAAGAGGCTCTCAGGCTCCTTCCTAAAGCATCCTTTTTCCCCCACCAGCTTTATGTGTTGGCCCACTTAAGAGCTCTGTCCTTGGCCTCCTGCGCTTGTCACTACTTGTTCTCCAAGAGTGCCTTCGTCTACTCTCATGATATAAACCACCCTTGTCTTTGAGGTTTCTAAAATATTTCTAGCTCAGATCTTTCTTCTGCATTTCAGATTTCATCATCCAAAAGCTTCCCAGTCTTCCTACAGCACAATCTGCTGGCTGATTTCCAAATCATTTTCTCTCGCCCCTGGGCATACAGGTCACATTTCCCAGCCTTCCTTGAAGTTAGGGTTAGTTATGTGAGTAAGTTCTGACCAGTGGAATGGGGTGAAAATGATACGTAATACTTTCAGAGCTGGACCATAAAACTTTCCAAGAGCAATACTCCTTGTTCCTCCCCCTTTCTTCAAACTACATGTTGAAAATGGTGCAGCCGCAGGAAAGAATCTCAGTCCCTCAATTACTGCACAGAAGAGAGGTGTTTGCTAATCAGGGATACTTACTTTGGTTCTACAAGAGTTGGAAAGAAAAAAATTTCTATTATATTATGTTAATTATTCATGCCTCAACTCAGTAGGTCCAAACGAAATTAAGCATCTTTATCAAGGCAAATCTCATACACCTACTGATTTCCTGTTTCAGTTAGTAGCCAACCAACCACCCACCTCAAGGTCCAGGTCAGAAACTGTTTTACCTCCTTCATTATCTATGTACAATCAATGAGTCATTCAATTATAAAGGACTCATATTTTTCCCAACATTTCTTGAACTTGACCATTTCTCACCCTAGATAAATCCTTATAACTTTTCCATAGGGTGTTGTAACAACGTCCCTACTAGTCAACCCATGTTCACCCTTGTCTCTCTTCAATCTTTCCAACCCACAACCACAAAAATAATCTCCCCAAAATGAGCATTTTATGTCATTCCTCTGCTTACAACTTTTCATTAATTCCCTAGTGCTTTGGAGTAAAGTCCAAGCACCTCACTCAGCCTGCCATGCAAAGCCTTTGACAACCTGGCCATGACCTTCCTCATCTCCTCATACGCTGGCTCCCATTTGTATGCCAGGAATAGTGAGTTGCTTATCTACAGCATATGGCTGCACACTGTGCTGTGAGTCCTGCCTTTGTTCTATCAAGTGTACTCCAGCTTGCCCTTTACTATCAAATTTATGACTCTCCCAGGAAGCATCCACATGCCTCTGTCCCATCCCATCAACAAGATTAGATTAGGGACCTACCTCTCACGGGTGCTCAAACAGTATCCTCACTTATCTCCATTGCTGAACCTGCCACCTGACCTGCATTACAAGCAGGGGCTGATGTTCTACCGACAAGGAATAATGAGACCATCCAGGTAGTTATAATCAAAATTCTTCCTCATAAGAGGCATCCTACCTCCTGCCAACACCGTTTAACCAACACTTGTCATGCCTACCACCAGCACCTAGCAACTTTAAACACAGTAGCAGGCCTCCAAGTCCTACCAGCCATGACTACCATAAGTTCTGATTGATCACATCTATTCTGATTAATCAGTACCTGTGCACTAAAGAACTAAATTAACTTCAAATAGGAAAAATGAATCCTGATCCTAGCTATTAACTATACTGATTCTCTTATTTTGTAAAAGTATAAACACCACTCAGTAGGGTCTCCATACTTCACTTTTGAAACCTCGCCATTCCAAATAAAGAAAAATATCCTAATGTACATAAAATTGATTGTAAGTCATTTACTCCACCTTTGTATAGGAAATTGATAAGCATTTATTAAGTGAATAGTTAACAGTATAAAACTTTCATATTTTCTTTTCCTAAGGTATAATCAATGGTGATGAAATTCCTTTTGGTTATAAATGAAATATTTTGCATATGTTAATTTCTTTGTACAGGGTTAGAAAGACTGACACTGATTTCTCTTTTGGCTGGATTAATAAAACAGAAAGCAAAAGAAAAATCTGTGCTATTTTTAGGTCTGTTTTGAAGCTGTAGTTTCAGTTTTCATAGTCTATTCATAATTCTGCAGAGATGAAAACAAACATCAAATAACCTGGCTAGATGAGTTCCTTGTTTTATCAGGCCTCCTACAGAAGACATCAATGCAAAAAGTTTGAGTAAGCGCTCCAGGTTAGATTATAAGGAGATCTGTTTTTATTTAAAATGATTAATCATTGTTATAAATAAATTATTTAATTGAATTTATTAATAAAACTAAGCACAGGTGGTTCTGGTTCTGTACATTATCCAGAAACAGAATAAGCACAATATTTAAAATTCCAAGGATAAGTTATTTTCTGCATTAATAACGTCTCCCTTCCATTTGGTCACTGAGAGAAATGTAGCAGGATCATATGAAACTGCCCCCACATGACTATGTGTGACCCACCGACACAGGAACTTCACATGGTTGGTGCAAACACATGTTCTAATAGTGGGAACACAGAGCTCATTTATTATGAGAATTTATTATCAGAATTTTTTAAGGGCTTATATTATTTTTAGGAAATCCCTAGGTAATCAACAGAAATGACAGCTAAAATACAAATGGAAGTTAACAATTAATCATTTTTATGTGTCTCATATACTTAAGTATATCAATACCCCCCTCAAACACTCAATGCACATGCAGTATGAAGTTACTGCTGTTTCTTTTGGAAACAGTAAATAGTCTTTCTCAGAAATTTTATTATCTGATTCTTCAAAGGGAGTGTGGGTTGGTTGAGATGAAGTGGGGGAAGTGAGCACTAGAACCACAGGCAGAAGCACATTTTCTCCATCACCTCCTCCCACTGTCGGCAAAGCTCTAAAGAGCACAATTACAGAATTATTATAATTACACTGCCATCTCTGACAGCTGGATGGAATTTTCAGAGAGACACAATAACTAAAAGAATGTTATTAAGGAATACATCAAAATCATTACCAGTGTTTTATCTACAGTGGAAAAGACCAAAAAATAATGTACAAGACAATTTAAAAGTTAAACACACATACACTTAAGAGCAACTGAGAAAGAGTTATATGCATACTAAAGCACATGCTCTATTAATAAAGTTATAGGGTCAGATGAAAGAATATAAAATCATTTTGATTCTACATCAAATTAATAAGCCCTCTGTTTATTCCCAGGGTGTCTTCTAGATTCAGCTGATAGCATAGTTTAATGTCTACCCAGAATTTTCAGCTATGAACATTCATGGGAAATTGATAACCCTTTGGCTGTTGGTGGAGAGACTTTTCATCATTTTCCTTCTATGCAAATCCTAATCTGTAAAATAGGTACTAAGTGTCTTTCACATGTGAAGACAATTTTCACCTCTGGTTTTCTTGGAAGCACACCCCAACTTTGGGATCAGGGGAATTGTGTGCAACATGTTTCCACAAAGATTCAGATTCTGGGGCCATTATGAGTTCTGAGCCCCAAGAGAGAGAAGCATATCATTACTGTAAGTATGACCCACTTCTGGGACCCACACAAAATGCTAAGGAGCCGTGCCACTGTGGGAAGGTCCTAGTATCAAAGGAATTGGAAGGTTTTAGAAACCAAAGATACAATTTCTCCTCTAAAGACCCTGGAACTGAACGTTCATGGAAGATAAAATGGCTCCTCCTCAAACTAGGGTGAATGAGGAAGACAACAAGAACTTTTTTAAAACATTAAGGAGTCCCACCATGGTGCAGCACGTTAAGGATCTGGTGTTGTCTCTATAGTGGCTTGGGTCACTGCTGAGGTACACCTTCAATCCCTGGCCTGGCACATTGGGTTATGTATCCAGCATTGTCACAGCTGTGGCATAGGTCACAGCTGCAGTTTGGATTCGATCACTGGCATGGGAACTTTCATATGCCGTAGATGCAGACAAAAAAAAAAAAAAGTGTTTTGTTTTTTTCTTTTATTTTTTTCCACTGTACACCATGGGGACCTGTACACATAATTTTTCCTCCCAATGTCATGTTGCAATGTTAAATATCGAGACATAGTTCTCAGTGCTACACAGCAGGATCTCATTGTAAATCCATTCCAAGGCAATAGTTTGCATCTGTTAACCCCAAGCTCCTGATCCCTCCCACTCTCTCCCTCTTCCCCTGGGCAGCCACAAGTCTATTCTCCAAGTCCATGATTATCTTTTCTGTGGAAAGGATCATTTGTGCTTTATAATAAATTCCATTTATAAGTGATATCATATGGTATTTGTCTTTGTCTTTCTGGCTTATTTCACTCAGTATGAGAGTCTCTAGATCCATCCATGTTGCTGCAAATGGCATTATGTCATTCTTTTTTATGGCTGAGTAGTATTCCATTGTGTATATATACCACATCTTCCGAATCCAATCCTCTGTCGATGGACATTTGGGTTGTTTCCAAGTCTTAGCTATTGTGAATAGAGCTGCAATGAACATGCGGGTGCATGTGTCTTTTTAAAGGAAAGTTTTGTCCAGATACATGCCCAAGAGCGGGGTTGCTGGGTCATATGGTAGTTCTATGTATAGTTTTCTAAGGTACCTCCATACTGTTCTCCATAGTGGCTATACCAGCTTACATTCCCACCAACAGTGCAGGAGGGTTCCCTTTTCTCCACACCACCCCCTCCAGCATTTGTTATTTGTGGACTTATTAATGATGTCCATTCTTAGTGGTGTGAGGTGGTATCTCATGTTTATTTTTTGTTGTTTTGTTTTTGTTTTTGTTTTTTGTCTTTTTGCCATTTCTTCGGCCACTCCTGCGGCATATGGAGGTTCTCAGGCTAGGGGTCGAATTGGAGCTATAGCTGCAGGCCTACACCAAGAGCCACAGAAACGTGGGATACGAGCCACATCTGCAACCTACACCACAGCTCACAGCAACGCTGGATCCTTAACCCACTGAGCAAGGCCAGGGATCGAACCCACAACCTCATGGTTCCTAGTCGGATTTGTTAACCACTGAGCCACGATGGGAATTCCATCATGTTTTTTTAATTTAGGAAACAAACAAACAAACATTGAAACAGGTTAAAAAAAATTATTTCAGGGAACCTGCCATAAAGTTAATATTATTTATTCTCCTGTGGGCTCAGGCCTCCTCCCAGGTTCCCAACTTGTGGCACACAGCTCCCTAGCCCTTCAGGATATCTCCACACAGAGTCAACCCTGGTCCTCTCCCCAGAACTGACCTCTGGAGCCTGAGTCTCAGCACCCAGCCCCTGCCCTAGCATCTCAGGCCGTGGTGTCCAAGGTGGTGTTACCAATAGTTTGTACAGCTCTCTCTCTGCTTTGCTCTCCTCAATCTGGCTGTTGCACCTCTCTCCAAGGCTTTGAGGTCCCTCCATCTTGGCTGATCTCCCCAACAGCTGGGAGAGAAGCTGGCTGGCTCCCCAGGGTTCGGATTCCTTTCCTCTTTCACAGTTCCCTCTCAGGAGTGCTGGTCCCATCCTGATTTTTTTTTTCCTTCCTCTTCTCTCTCCCTCTATCTTTCTTCCCTTTGTTCTACTCAGTTATGTGGAATGTTCCTTGCCCTTTTTGGAGGTTTAAGTTCTTCTGTTAGCATTCAGTAGATGTACTATGCGAATAGTTCTACATGTAGATGGTTTTTTTTTTTTTAATGTATTTGTGGGAGAAGGTGAGTGCAGTCACTGTTGGGGATGGCAAGAGAAGGGGCAGACTGCTATAGGAATATTTTTCTCTGTGCACATGCAGGCTCTCAGGCAGTGGAATACCTCTTGTGTGGGCTACAGGTGATGGGGCACCTCTTGGAGGGCTATGGGCAGCTTGGTACCTCTTACATGGGCTACAGGTGGTGGGGGCAAACTGCCACAGCCGTCTCAGACTTCAGAGATGATTTCGGCCCACACCAGTAGGGGTCTGTGAACAGGCAACATCTGCAGCCCCAATCTGAGTTCCACACAGAGGAGGGCACTGCAGCCAGAGTACCATGCATTACTGCTTTCACTCCCCTGGGAATGCACACATCCTGCTGCTACCACTGCGAAACATTCTGGGCTCCTCATACACCTGCCTGAGGATCACTGCAACTTCCCAGGGCCCTGTAAGCAGGAGCAGCCTTGCCACCTCCCTGCAGGTCCTCACTACTGTCAGGGACCCAGAAACCAAGCACTGGCCACCAGCCCTGCCCACTGCCTCTATCTCCCTAGAAGCACACACCGCCATACACCAGCACTCCCTATCAAGGGGATAACAGCTTGTACACACTGCAGAAAGAGACAGCAAGCATCCAAAGCAAAAGCAGCCTTCACGCCAAAAAAAAAAATAATAATAATAATAATAATGAGCCCTCATAAAATACCCATGGGCCCTCTCACATATAAATAGCCCTCCAAGACTACAGTACTTGTTTTCCCTAAACTCACAGAATAAGAAAAATATAAGCAAAAATGCAGAAGATCAGGAACCAGTCCCAGTTAAAATAACAGAAGAATTCCCCTGAAGGAGCAAACACTGAAACAGACCTCTGCAGTCTACCAGACACCAAGTTCAAAAAGGAGACAGTGAAAATACTGAAGAAATTAACAGCGAATATGAAGAAATTAAGAGAAGAAATGAACAGTAATGCATATTACTTTAAAAAGGAACTAGAAAATATAAGGAGGAGCCAAGAAAAACTAGAAAATTCATTTGCAGAGATGCAAGCTGAGTTAAGGGTGCTGAAGAGCAGAATGAACAATGCAAAGGAATGAATTAGTGACTAGAGAAGGTGTGGAGAAAAGGGTACCTACCCTCCTACACTCTTGGTGAGAATGTAAAGTGGTACAACCACTGTGGAAAACAGTATGGAGGTACCTCAGAAAACTAAATATAGAATTACCATATGATCCAGCAGTCTAACTTCTGGGCATACATCTGGACAAAACTTTCATTAAAAAGGGCACTTGCACTGCTATGTTCACTGGAGCACTATTCACAATAGCCAAGACATGGAAACAACCTAAATGTCCATCAACAGAAGAATGTGCTAAGAAGATGTGGTACATATATACAATGGAATACTACTCGGCCAAAAAAAAAAAAAAAGGACAAAATAATGCCATTTGCAGCAACATGGATGGAACTAGAGACTCTCATACTAAGTGATAACAATCAGAAAGAGAACAACAAATACCATATGATTTCACTTATATCTGGAATCTAATATATGGCACAAATGAACCTATCAATACAAAAGAAACAAACTCATGGACATGGAGAACAGACTTGTGGTTGCCAACAGGGAAGAGGAGGAAGTGGGATGGACTGGGAGTCTGGAATTAGTACATGCAAACTATCGCATTTGGAGAGAATAAGCAATGAAATCCTGCTGTATAGCACAAGGAACTATATATCCAATCACTTATGATGGGACATGATGGAAAACAATGTGAGAAAAAGAACACACACACACATATATATATGATCACTTTGCTGAATAGCAGAAATTGACTATAAGAAAAATTTTAAAATAAAGTTAATATTATTTAAAAGATATGTAATGAGGGAAATTAAGGAAGCACTAATTTCTATCTTTTTATCTTTCCAAGTCAACTATGCCAGAGCAAGCAAGGGGCAGGAGAGGGGTTTGGAACTGGGACTGAAAATGAAAAGTGAAGTGTCTTTTTAAAAAGTAACAGAGTTCCCATCATGGCTCAGCAGTTAACGAACCCAATTAGCATCCATGAGGATGTGGGTTCGATCCCTGGCCTTGCTCAGTGGGTTAAGGATCCGGCGTTGCTGTGAGCTGTGGTGTTGGTTGCAGACACGGCTCGGATCTGGCATTGCTGTGGCTCTGGTGTAGGCTGGGAGCTGTAGCTCCAATTGGATCCCTAGCCTGGGAAACTCCATATGCCCAAGGTGTGGCCCTAAAAAGCAAAAAAAAAAAAAAAAAAAAAATCAAATCAATGTATAAGCAAAAAAACTTGATTATTTCAGACCCACTTTCTATGGATCCTAAGCTGAGGTACATTTTAAATCCAATACATTTTCAAGTAAGTAACAAGAGCTGTGGTTAAGTGAGAATAATTTATTCTTTTTGGTGGCACAACACTCTGCAGAAGAAATGACCTCATTCACATTCATCTGGATCTCAGGAATGGCCAATATTTGCAGCTGGGATGTACTCGCTAAAAAAAGATTTTCATTCCCAAGAATGCTTTTTTTTTTTTTTTTGGCACCATATTTAGAAGGAAAGATATTCTCCTGGTAAGATACATTCAGGAAGGAGTTGCTTTTCTCCTCTAATCTCAGTGAGCAGGTCTAAAATAAAAAGTTGTTTATCTTTATTTATTATTCAAAATTGTACTAGTGTGGGTTCACATGCATACAGACATTACTTAGCTCTGCCCATTGAGAAGGACCAGAAGCAATAACATCCCAACAGCAACAAGCACACTCAACATCCAGATGTCAGTTTCAAATACCATTCTCAAATAAAATAAACCTGGGATCCTTAGAAAAATAGCTGATACTAGGCGCAAAAAAAAATAAGATGAACATTTTACAGAAGCAGAAAGGAAGTATTCAATAAGAAAATAAAAAGAATGGAGGTATATAGGAGCAACATGAAATGGCTCCTAGTGGTCATAGCTGGAATAATTTGAGCATGAAAATAAATAAGATGGTATTGGATTATAACTCAAGGTATAAAATATACATGAGTCCATAAATGGTAGAGAAGAGACAAATCTTCTCTCCGAAAGAATTGCAAATAATATATAATACCCCTCTTCTAAGAGATCTCTGAGGGTGGGCTGAATCTATTGACTTGCTTCTAAAGAATAAAGCAGGAAAAGGGAAATATAGTAACTTTATTAAAGGTTAATGTCAACATTGACATATGTGGATATTCTATACTCCTTAACATGATGGGAAAAGAGGGACACTTTACCTCTATTATATATATATATATACATACATTTTTTTTGTCTTTTTGCCTTTTCTAGGGCCGCTCCTGTGGCATATGGAGGTTCCCAAGCTAGGGGTCTAATCAGAGCTGTAGCCACCAGCCTACACCACAGCCACAGCAAGGCAGGATCCGAGCCACGTCTGTGACCTACATCACAGCTCAGGGCAACTCCGGATCCTCAACCCACTGAGAGAGGCCAGGGATCAAACCCACAACCTCATGGTTCCTAGTCAAATTTGTTAACCACTGCGCCACGATGGGAACTCCCCTCTATCGTATTCTTTCCAAAAGTTCATAACCTCAGTCATCATGAGAAAAACACCAGACAAAACCTGACTGGGGAACATTCTGCAGGACATCTGGCCAGTACTTCTCAGGACAATCAAAGTCAGGAAAAACTGAAAGTATCACAGACCAGAGAAGACTAAGAAGCTGTGACAACTAAGTTCAATGCTGTACTCTGAACTAGATCCTGGAAAAGAAAGAGGATGTTAATGGACAAACTGAAAAAATTCAAATAGAGTCTGGAATTTAATTAATAGTAATGTAATTAAAAGACTTGTACACTAAAAGCTATAAAACATTGATAAAGCAAGTTTTAAAAGGCACAAATAAATGGAAAGACATTCTGTGTTTATGAGTTGGAAGACAATATTGTTAAAATGTCTATACCACCTAAAATAATACACAGAACCAAAGCGACACCCATCCAAATACCAATGGCAGAGTTCTCATCATGGTTCAGTGGTTACCAAACCCCACTAGGATCCATGAGAATGCAGGTTAGATTCCTGGCCTTGCTCAGTGGGTTAAGGATCTGGCGTTGCTGTGAGCTGTGATGTAGGTTTCAGACACGGCTCAGATCCTGCATTGCGTGGCTGTGGAGTAGGCTAGCAGCTGTAGCTCTGATTTGACCCCTAGCCTGGGAACTTCCAGATGCTGTGGGTGCAGCCCCAAAAAGTCAAAAAAGAGAAAAACAACAACAACAACAACAACCAATGGCATTTTTGTTCAGGAAAAAAAATCCTAAAATTTATGTAGAGCCACAAAAGACCCTGAATAGTCAAAGCAATCTTGAAAAACAAAGAACAAATCAGGAGGCATTACATCAAAATATATTACAAAGCCATAATTAGAGCGGTATGATATTGTCATAAAAACAGACACATAGATCAATAGAACAGAATAGAGAGCCCCAAAATTCATCCGCACATACACAGTCAATTGATCTTCACCACAGGTGCCAAGAATACACAACAGAGAAAGGTAGCCTCTTTAATAAACAGTGTTAGGAAAACTGGGTATTTGCATGCAAAAGAACAAAATTGGGATCTTCCAGGGATAACAAAAGGCAACAAAAGCAAAACTAGACAAGGGGGACTACATCAAACTAGAAAATTTCTGCACAGCAAAGGAAACAATCATCAAAATGAAAAAGCAACAAGAAATTGGAGATATTTGCAAGCCACACATCTGATGAGCTAATACCCAAATATATAAGAAACTCCTACAATTCAATAGTAAAAAAATCAATTAATCCAACTAAAAACTGGACAGAGAACTTGAATAGAAATTTCTCCAAAGACATACAAATGGCCAACATATGAAAAGATGCTTAACATCACTAATTATCAAGGAAATGCAAATCAAAATAACAGTGAAGTACCACCGCATACATATTATCAAATAAAAAAGAAAAGTGTGAAGATACAAAAAAACCCCAGAACCCCTGAACACTTTGGTGGGAATGTAAAATGTTGCAGCTACTAGTTAACAGTATGCAAGTTCCTCAAAAAAATAAAAATAGAATGAGCATATGATCCAGCAATCCCATTCTTCAGTACACATCCAAATGAACTGATATCAGGATATTGAAAAAATACCTGCACTACCATGGTCACTGAAGCATTATTCATAATAACCAAGATACAGCTCTAGAGATGTGCTATATAACATAGACGGTAGTTAACAACACTGCATTGTTAAGAGGATAATCTCATGTTGCGTTCTTACTACAATTTTTTTAAAAAGATAATTAAATCTCTCCATCCTCAAATAATAATGTATTAATGTGTGTTTTTTAGTTTTAACAAATGTACCACCATAATATAAGATTGTAATAATGAGAAATAGTTGAGGGGAACATGAAAACTCTATATACTGTTTCTGCAACTTTTCTGAAATATAAAAGTATTCCAAAATACAAAGTTTATTGTTTTAAAATCTCAACATGTGGCCTGTCCTGTGGTTTTATTTTTCATCAAAATGAAAACAAAGCAGATTAGTTCTCAGATTTCCCTCTGTGAGGGCCTCCCCTAATAACTCTTAGCCTCTCGCTAAAAAACTTTGCAAAATGCGACTCTAAAAACAATAAACCATGACAGTTAAATGAATCTGTGCTTTGTTTTTAGCTGTGATCTGTTTTCTTGTAGCTAGCAAACTTTATTCCAATACAAAGTACACTAGTATAACAAAAAGTCACAAGTTAGTATCTGGATGAAGAACAAGAAAGATAGTCTGAGAAATGTATATGTAAGTTTTTGTTGTGTTGCTGTTTTATTTTTTCATTTACTTTTGGACATCCTTCACACATTTCTCATACCTCCCACCCCCAACCTATTCTCTGAATCTATAAGCTTGTCTTTTGTTTTAAATTTTCTAGATTCCACCTATAAGAGAGAGCATGTGCTATTTGTCTTCTGTTTGAATTATTTCACTTAACATAATGTCCCGGAGGTCATCTATGTTGTCATAAATCATAAGATTTAGTTCATTTTTATGGCTGAGTAATATTCCATATATATTCCATGTATATGCAAAACATACATACACCACATCTTCTTTATCCATTCACCATAGATGGACACTTAGGTTGCTTCCATATATGGGCTATTGAACATATTCTCACAATGAATATAGAGCTACATATATCTTTTCAAGTTAGTGTTTTTTTGTTTTCCTCAGATAAATATGCAGATATGGAATTGCTCTTTCGCATGATAGTTTTATTTTTAACTTTGGGGGAAACTTCCATACCATTTTCCTGTTGCCGCACCAATATGCATTCCCTTTAACATTGCATGAGGATTCCCTTTTCTCCACATCCTCGCCAACACTTACTTTTTGCCTTTTTTATAATAGCCATTGTAACAACCATTTTTTATAATAGCCATAATAGTGAGGTGATAACTCATGCAGTTAATTTTCATTACCCCTACAGATTAATGATGTTATGCATATTTTCACGTACTGTTGGCTATCTGTACGTCCTCTTCAGAAAAATATCTATTAATATCTTCTGTCTATTTTTAAATTGAATTGTTTGGGTTTTGCTATTGAATTGTATGAGCTCTTTATATATTTTGGATATTAGCCCATTATCAGATACATGATTTGCAAATAATTTTTCCATTTTATAAGATGCCTTTTCATTTTGTTGATGAGTTCCTTTGCTGTGTTTTATTTTTCCCAATAAATAAACTTTGCTATCCAAGTTATTATTATTTCGATAAGCCTGCCCTGAAGTTAGATAGCTTAGATTTCTGCTAGAACAGTTTTTTCAAAAAATTGAAACTCGGTCATGAGAACCTTTTAAAATAATGTTTTGCAACCATATTATTACACATTTGAAAAAAAAAAAAGACTGGACCTTTGTTTTATGACATATAATATACCCTTTCTACTTTTTAGCATTGTTATTTCATTTTTCTTGTTATGGCTTACCTTTTCCATACTGAGCATCTTTTAATAAATACAATGTTATGAAGATAATTTCTCATTATGTAAACAGTACTCACAGAAAGTAAGTAGATAAAACTTAAGCTTTCCTTTACACAAAACAGAAAGCACAACAAAGAGAAGTTAAATAAATTACCTGAAGTTATAAGAACAAGTCAGAAAAAAGAATTGAAGTCTTTCCCTAAGTTCCAGAAGAAAGGTAACTGAATCCCCATAGAAAACGCTTTCTATTTTAAAATGGCCATTATGTTGGACTTACTGAACTATTTTTCTTTCTCGTTGGTCCTAATACACTGGATGGTGTTAATTAATTTAATAAAGAGGCAGAGAGCAAATCTAGAGATATCCTATGTAGTTTCAGTTTAGACAACTTCTAAAAATAGTCAGATCCTTTATACTAAAATTACAAAACCTTCCAAGTGTGCTTATAAACACACCATGCATCTTTCACCAACCTAAAAGCCATGATTTAAGAGAATTAAATTTCCTAAAAACTATATAATTATGAGCAGAAGTCACATTCATGATGGAAAATGTTAGCTGGTAAAGCTTATGCCAGACTAATATATTTATTTTTCATAACATTCTGGCAATAAGAAAAATGGTGCATTTGTTGAGGGAGCTAACTCCATATTATTTGTGGACTACTTTTCAGGGTGTGATTATTTCAATGATATGCTTATTTTTCTTCATTCAGACATGCAGTTCTTTAGCCCTTTATTATTTGATAATTAGTACATGATCTCTATCAGAACGTGGTGGTTCCAAAAACAAAAGATAAGACCCAAATCACAACAAGTCACCAATCAGAAATTCTCTTATCCGGAGTTCCCGTCGTGGCGCAGCGGTTAACGAATCCGACTAGGAACCATGAGGTTGCAGGTTCGATCCCTGCCCCTGCTCAGTGGGTTAACGATCCGGCGTTGCCGTGAGCTGTGGTGTAGGTTGCAGACGCGGCTCCGATGCCGCGTTGCTGTGGCTCTGGCGTAGGCCAGCGGCTACAGCTCTGATTAGACCCCTAGCCTGGGAACCTCCATATGCCACGGAAGTGGCCCAAAAAAATAGCAAAAAGACAAAAAAAAAAAGAAAAGAAAAAAAAGAAATTCTCCTATCCAATACTATAAATGTTCATAGCTGTAACTATAATCCATAAATATGTAAAACAGATGAGATGCTAAAACATGTCAAATCTCATATACTTGAATTAAAGTTTATAAGCCTCCCTCAAAGGACTCTGTGTCAGGCCTTCATGCAAAACATATTTACTCTTTTTAAGCACAATTGTAACAAGACTGGTAATCTGGTTTTCCATCCAAAATTATATTTGGAAATTGGTACTTATATAGCTAAATTTGAATTATCTGAAAAATATATATATATGGAATATCTTATTCCCTAATAATCCTCTACAATTAAAGTATTATAAAAATACTCCAATGATCTATTTAGAAACTGAAATGGAATACCCAGCACAAAATACTGACAAACACTAAAACATAATTAAGAATAAATGTAATGCAGGAGACAAGACCTAAATAAATGACAAAGTATACCACATTACTGGACAAGGAGACTTCACTATTGTAAACCTATCAGTTCTTCCTAAATCAACATATTTAACGTTCAGTGCATAAGGTTTTGCACAGCACCATCTCTCACCCCTACTTTATCATATCCACTCCAGAAATAAGATTCTGTATAAGGAGGAGGAGTATATTAGCTTTGCTCACAACTCTACTCATAGTGCTTAATGCAACACCTAACACCAAAAAGGGTGGGGGGGACGCCTAATAAATTTTGTTAAATAAAATTTATCCTGTTCATCCCACTTTAAAAATAAAGAGCTGAGGTATAGAAAGGCTAAGTGACTTCAGACAGACACAGAGCCGCTTCTAAGGATACTTGAAAGAAAAATGGAAGGTTCTTTGTATTGGAATGTTGTATTTCAAAGGTATACTCTTCTGGAAGTTCCTGCCGTAGCTCAGTGGGTTATGAGTATCCATGAGGATGAGGGTTCAATCCCTGGCCTTGCTCAGTGGGTTAAGGATCTGGCTTTGCTGTGAGCTGCAGTGTAGTCGCAGACGTGACCTGGATCCCACATTGCTGTGGCTGTGGCATAGCCAGCAGCTGTAGCTCTGATTCTACTCCTAGCCTGGTGACTTCCATATGTTGCATGTGCAGCCCTAAAAAGACAAAAAACAAACAAACAAAAAAGTATACTCTTCCTCACATAAAGGAAATAGTATCGCCATAAGGCTCAAGGCAGGAGTGATGAATTCCAGCATTGGCTTAGCTACTAACTGGCTTTGTGACTTGGGTCAAGTTACTTCATTTATTTCCTATCAGTAAAAGGAGGGTGTTCTACAGGTGGATAGTAAAGGCTTGTATCCTTGATTCCTTACTGTTATTGGAATAACAGAATTGTGGTTTAAAAAAAGAATCCTTATCTTTCAGAGATAATGTTAAAATATTTGTGGACAGAATGATACGATGTGTGGGATCTGCCTCAAAATAATCTGGGGAAGGGGAAAGCGAGTAACAGTACAGATGAAACAAGACTATCCATGAATGGATAACCACTAAGCTGGATAAGTGCATTTTACTATTCTGTTTTTGTACATCTTTGACATTTCCTCTAATAAAACTTTGTATGACAATAAAGTGCTGATCAAAAATTATCTCTATACCAAAGGAGTAAAGTAAGAAATAAACCTTTCACCAACTGGAAATGCTAAATTCAGTCATTTAATAACATTTAGTCTTTAGGATTCATTAGCCTTTAGCTGCAGGGTCACACTGTCTTCAGCCGTTTGGCTTGATTCCCTGCTAAGTCATATCAGAAGCACCATTATTTATGAAATTACTAATAACGGGTTTCTAGGAGACCTCATCTATCATTTCTAATGTTTCCTTCCCTTCTTTTAAGTGGGCTCTTTAATAAGAAGGGGCTGCTGTGGTCATACAAATACATCATTAGCCAAAGGGATAATAATTGAAAATATCAAACTCACTCATTGCTCATTCTCTCTATAAAGAAGAGAAAGGAGAGAGGCTGATTTAATAAAAATGACCAAACTCCCATTTCATGCATAGAAGCCTGTCTTCCAACACCAGAGGGGATGGAAAGTATATGACCAAATACTTACAGAGCTGCTAGAAGGCCAAGGAGCATCATGGCTTGGAATCAATCAGATGTCTAGCTCACCTTCCTCTCAGTCACTAGCTTGAATACATATGAGTTTCAGTGAACAAAGTTCTTAGAACTAAGCAGGTGTTCACGAACATATCATATGCAACACAGCAAGGAGGAAAATATTTCCTTTCCTCCAGAGCAAAACCAGACTCAGCAATCAAAAGACAAAATTTCTTTAAGATCACTGAAAATTGAGATAGTCCAAAGAGAAAAGTCAATTTCACATTCTCATGTCCCTTTCCTTTCCTAAAAGATTAATACTGGTGGGCATCTAGGCTGAATGAGCTGACTTGCTAATGAATTTGCGATTGTTCCTTTCTGATCTTAACTTATTCTTTTTTAAGCCTCTATTTAGGATTCTTCTTCACACTGATGCCCATATTTCTACAGTAATGTCTCAATATTTCCAATTTAAGAAATATTGAAAGTTAAATTATAAAAATCCTAGTAGAGGACATGAATTATTCCAAAGAACTCTTTAATTGGTATATTATAAAAAACAAAATGGATAGATAAAACAGAATACTTCATACATGAGATTTACGTTAATTACATGTCCTTATGCAGCATGTGGAGAGTTTAGAATTTGAGTGAAGGCTTAAAAAGATAATGAGACAGAAGAAAGAACCAGCAAATGGTCAACCCAGAGCCTTCCAAAACCTCCAGCGTGAACTAGCATTACACCTACAGAATGTATCCATCCAACTGCAATAGACTCTATTCCATACAGTGAAACAAACTTCATCAAGTTTACAGAAATGCTGTAAAGATATCTATTTATTTTGCAGGTAGTTTTGCTTCCATCACAACAAGCATTAGTTAAATACACCCCAAAAGAACCTTGTAGCAGAGTGCAAAGTCCATAAATGCAAAGGATACTGTGATCAAATCCTCATTTCATAACTTGCTACATATGTAAACTTGATTGTTAACTTGATGTTAACTCCCTTGATCTGAGCCTCTTCATCTATAATAACAGGGATTGCTATATTTAACTCACAGAGTTAGGAGGGTTAAATGACAAAGGAGCATAATTGTATGGCCAATGGCATATACTTAAGAGCTGTTAATTTCCTTCTTGTAAACTTCTTAGATTTATAATTTAGCTGTGGCTTTTAAACCTTAATCACGGGTTTTAATCAGCAATAGGACCCTCCAAGTAAGAGAAATCTTCCTTATACAACTAATATATCAATGTTAGTCAAGAAATACACTTTGAGTCTGAAAAAATTAGGTGTAAATAATAAAACTAAGGATAATTTTCAACATAATGTTTTCCAGACAATCATGTATGAAAATATTTTTGGATAACCAAATGTAGTTTCCAAGTAAAGAACAATAATAAACAGCTTATGTTCCCAATAACACCCAAAATTCATAAATTTCACTAGTACAGGTTGTCTTTTTTTAAAATGTATGTTCATTTGCAAATTGCAGTACAAAAAGAAACCATTCTTTGCTCTCAGAAATTCTGCAAGTATCAAATGTGTCTATAATTGGCACAGGAAATAAAGGTCTATCCACTGGGTGAGTGTAGTTTTTATTCCCTGGTAGAATGAATAGGGCTTGGCAAGGTTCTTCCGTGGTCTTCTGTTCTGTTCAGAAAAGAGAATAGACTTGCGGGGGGAGGGGGGGGGATTTCCCTGATGTACAGGAACCATAGATAGAAGAAGACACCCCTACATGTCCAGAGGCTTAGTGAATATGAGCTTGCAAGGAAGAAATAATGGCAGCAAGGAAATAGCCAGCCCATCAGTCAAAACAGCAGTAAACGTTTATGTCCAATTTTGACTAATGTTCACATATGACAACCATGAGATACCAGTATGTGAGATAGATGCTCAAACAGAATTTTCAGAGAAAACATCAAAAACAAGCTTTAAGACTCTTGGATCCTTTGGCAAGATTCAGGAGGACAGTATGGACCCTAGCAGAGGATTTTGTATGAAGGAGTTGGGAGAAAAGTGGGCTGTGATCCTCCCCTCTCCATCCCAATAACCAAAAAGAGGGGTAAGTGAATGCCTATACCTCAATCGACATGCTGTCTCCTGGATGACAACAGGAGAGCCTCCTAGCCTCTAGAGAAGAGCTGACTCGATGCAACTAGAGAATGGCACGTCTGACTTCTACCTGTGAAAGCTGAAATGACTTGCTGTGGAAGTAACTACACCATGACTAAAGGTGGGACAAGAAATGTGCAGGTGCTTCCCAGATGTAGGCCATGTGGGAGAGGGACATGATGCTTTAGTATTTTGTCAACAAGATGCTATGGAAGGAAGAGGGGGTCCTATCAGTGAGAATCTCCGTGTGAGGTGGACTACACAAAAGCGATCCAGACATCATACATCAAGGCAGACACTGCAAAAGGAGACTGGTAGAAGGTATCCAATGACCCTCCACACATACACACAGAGAAAGGGATCAGCTTTCAACATCTGAAAGGACCACAGAGCATGGAGACACCGTCGTGGCACAGTGGTTAATGAATGTGACTAGGAACCATGAGGTTGCAGGTCTGATCCCTGGCCTTGCTCAGTGGGTTAAGGATCCTGTGTTGCCGTGAGCTGTGGTATAGGTCTCAGACGCGGCTTGTATCCCGAGTTGCTGTGGCTCTGTTGTAGGCCAGTGGCTATAGCTCCGATTGGACTCCTAGCCTGGGAACCTCCATATGCAGTGGGATCGGCTCTAGAAAAGGCCAAAAAAAAAAAAAAGAAAGAAAAAGAAAAAAAGAAAACCTAACTATATATTAACCACAAAAATTCACTTAAAGATGCTGATAGACTACAGGTAGAAGAATAGATAAAGATATACCATACAGAGTGACTATATTAATATTAGACTTTAGAATGAGGAATATTCTCATAAATAAAGACAGATATGATTTTTAAAAGAAATAATTTCTTTAAGAGAAGATAATCTTTCTTTTTTTTTTTTGCTTTTTAGAGCCGCACCCACGACATATGAAGGTTCCCAGGTTAGGGATCTAATTGGAGCTACAGCCGCTGGCCTACAGCACAGCCATAGCAACACCAGATCCGAGCCTCGTCTGCGACCTACACCACAGCTCATGGATCCTTAATGCCAGATCCTTAATCCACTGAGCAAGGCCAGGAATTGAATCCATAACCTCATGGTTCCTAGTCGGATTCGTTTCCACTGTGCCATGACAGGAACTCCAAGAGAAGATAATCTTAAATATGTACCAGTACAGTTAGTAATGGAGCTCTAACATATAAGCAAAAAATGATACAACTAAAAGGAGAAATAGATAAATGCACAATTATAGCTGATGATTTCAATGCTCCTCTCTTAGTAATTGATAGGACACAGAAGACTTGAACAACACCATCTATGTACTTGACCTAATTGACAATTATAGAACACTCTAGCCACCAAGAGCAGAATACACATTCTTTTCAAGTGCAGATGAAACAGTCACAAAGATAGATTATATTCTAGGCTGTAAATACCTCTTAAACTTAAAAAGATTTAAGGTTTATCTTCTGACTTCAAGAGAATTAAAATAGAAATGAATATAAAATTTTATGGAAAATCACCCAATATTTGGAAGTTAAATGATATACATCTAAATAACCAAAAGGTCATGGGAAAAGAAATCACAAGCGAGATTAGAAAACACTCCCAAGAGAAAGATAGTGAAACAAAAAATTTGTAGGATGTCACTAATACAGTACTTAGAAATTTGTAGCATTACATGCTTATATTAGAAAAGAATAAAGGTTTCAAATCAATGATCCAAAAGTTTCAAAGTTTTCAGGAATTGTCAAACTTTTCTATAAAGAGCTAAATGGCAATTATTTTCGGCTTGGTTGGCCATAGTCTCTGTTGCAACTACTCAGCTCTGCTGTTACAACACAAAACCAGCCACAGGTAATATATAAATGCATGGATGCAGCTATGTTATAATAAAACTTTACAAAAACAGGCAATAGGCCAGATTTGGCACATGGGCATATCTGCTGGTCTCTGCTAGAAAATCTCTGCTACCTCTATAAATACAGAGAATTTCATCTGTTTCAGTAACTGCTTTATCTTCAAAAGACTAGAGCAAGTGCATGGTCCTTAATAAATGCCTAAAAAATATTTTTTTAAATAAATGAGCTAATTTAATCCCCACAGTAAGTACACGAGTTAAATATTATCATTTCACTAATAAGTATTCTAAGGTGAAATAAATTGCCACACCACCAATAAGTGACAGAACCAGTATGTAAGCACAGGTATATCTAATTCCAAAGTTCTGTACATTTTCCATTATATTACACTGGTAGAGCAAGAGTACTACTGAATAATTGTAAAAGCATACATATTTTCCACTGTCCTTTTCCCTTACCCATGGTTTATAATTACCTGAGCCTTGGGGCCAAATGGACAAGACACCAATACGTTAAAATATCTCTATATTTGTATCTTTGTGAATACCATAATCTTTATATATATACATATATTTTTTTTTTGTCTTTTTGCTATTTCTTGGGCCGCTCCCGCGGCATATGGAGGTTCCCAGGCTAGGGGTTGAATCGGAGCTGTAGCCACCGGCCTACGCCAGAGCCACAGCAACGCGGGATCCGAGCCGCGTCTGCAACCTACACCACAGCTCACGGCAACACCAGATCGTCAACCCACTGAGCAAGGGCAGGGACTGAACCCGCAACCTCATGGTTCCTAGTCGGATTCGTTAACCACTGTGCTACGACGGGAACTCCATCTTTATATTTCTTTATCTGTAGCTAACAACTTAACATTTAGACTACAACCGATGCACTAGATTAAATCTTGAAAACAAAATCCCCTAGCTGTACAAGTAGGAAAACTAGAAAGTTGGCTTATTTAAAACAGACATATCTAGAAAACCAAATCAATTTTATGCACTTCTACATATAGCATACATGAATATAACACTGATTTGTACTTAATCTTCTGAGATGCACAAAGAAATGAAAAATACAAAGTAAAAACAAACACCTAAACATCCTATTCTTTGCCTTAAGATTCCCCCATTTCATGTCTATCAGCAGAGGAATGGATTAAAGAATATGTGGTACATATATATAATGGAATATTACTCAACTATTAAAAAGAATGCAATAATGCCATTTGCAGCAACATGGATGGACCTAGAAATTATCATACTAAGTGAAGCAAGTCAGACAGAGAAAGGCAAATATATGGGATCACTTATAGAATCTAATAAAATGATACAAAGAATTTATTCACAAAACAGAAACAGACTCAAAGATTTCAAAACCAAACTTACCAAAGGTGTAATGTTGCAAGAAGGGATAAATTAGGAGTTTGTAATTAACATATACACCACACTATATTTATTTATTTATTTATTTGGTCTTTTTGCCATTTCTTGGGCCGCTCCCACGGCATATGGAGGTTCCCAGGCTAGGGGTCTGATTGGAGCTGTAGCCGCTGGCCTACGCCAGAGCCACAGCAACGCGGGATCTGAGCCGTGTCTGCAACCTACACCACAGCTCACAGCAACGCCGGATGGTTAACCCACTGAGCAAGGGCAGGGACCGAACCTGCAACCTCATGGTTCCTAGTCGGATTCGTTAACCACTGCGCCACGACCAGGAACTCCACCACACTATATTTAAAATAGTTAAGCTTCAAGGACCTACTATACAGCATAGGAAAATACTCAATACTGTATAATAACCTATATGAAGAAAGAATCTGAAAAAGAATGTGTATATGCATATGCATAACTGATTCACTTTGCTGTACACCTAAAACTAACACAACATTGTAAGTCAACTATACTCAAATAAAATTATAAGAAAAGAAAAAAAGCATCCTTCATTTTAATTCTCCCCACATAGGAGCAGGCTCTCGGCTGTTGTGTTGCTCATTTACGTCAACCTTGTCCAGCAGGCAGCTGTTGCATGCTTTTAATAACCAGCTCCCATAGCTGATCATACACATCTCTTCTCTTCACGAGTCAATCATCTATGGCAGCTGTTTCCCAAAAATAGGCATTAGGAGAGCCAGAGCAGTTCTGAATGGAGAGTCAACGGATTGCATATTTTCCTACATTTCTGCAGCTTGCCTGGGGTTTTACCATCATTGTGATAATCAGGGAACTCGAAGAAGCCAACCACTGTTTTGTTATACTTTCTCTCTTTGGATGCTTAGGGCAGAATTTTCAAAAATCTGTGAAAATGGGACCCATGTGGCATACTAAGAAGCTATTAAAGGATAAGACAAATAACATCCACACCATTTGCCTGCCTTAAAATCTTAATGTTTATTATAATCTGACATTGTTATGATAGATGGAGGTGCCAGGATGCAGAGAAACTCAAGGCTTTACAACCACTGAAAGATTATTAAACTCAGTAAAAAGATAAAAGTTAATGAAAAATGATATAATAAAGCTGAACTTTTCAGCTCCTTGACTGCCATATCTTGCAATAAAAATATATCTAAATTTTATACATCAACATAAATCTTTGGGGCAAATAGAAAGAGATTGCTCACTGAAACTGTATAAGGAAGCTAGGATATATCTTATCCTTAACCAATAAGAATAAGAAATGTGTTCTCAGATTTGGTACTTGAATATGAACTTTGGATAGGCAGGCTGTACTAGCTATTGTCAAAAAAAGCTTAATATGCCAGTGTCTTTTAAGACAAATATTCCCTCTTTAATGCTAAGGAATAGCATATTGAAGAAGATAAAAATAATAGCTACTATTTATGGAGTGCTTTTAGTCTTCCCTTTTCACTTTCTTCTCATTTAATCCTAACAAAAACACATACCACAGATTGTGTACTTTGTAAGGGGTAGAGGTGAAATTCAAACCAAATCTCTTCCAAACCGAAGTTTATGGTCTTGACTTTTAATCTAGTCTGCATTCAAAAGAATCAAAATATATACCATATACCACATATAAAGAATCCAAGAAGTGATTATCAGTTACTAAAAGAACAAAAGAAATGCCCATTCAGAAACGACAGCACCAACTTCCCTGACCAGAAGAGTGAAACCAGACACGAGAGCACTTTTAACTTTTCTCCATGTTCCTTTAGAACTCCCGAGCTCCCTATCACTGCCCCACTAGATCCACTCCTTTGGAAACTTACTAAGCTCCAAACTGCATTAAGAAAACCATAATGGGGGGGGGGGGGGGGGGAAATGTGCTTGGGTTATGGGATGGAAATCCTGTGAAATTGAATTGTGATAATCATTGTACAACTACAGATATGATAAGTTCATTTGGGTAATAAAAAAAAAAGAAAGAAAGAAAACCATAACGTAATAGACACTGATGTTTGAATCATTCACAGGACTCTCCATGGGATATGTAAAATTGTGATACATGCTGGAAAATCTTTCCTACCAATGCCAACTACAGAATGCGTATTCTCACTATGAGAGCTTCCAGCATCCCTATGTGCTGCTAAACCATAATAAAAACAAATGTTATGCTAACTTACTAAAGATGCCCAAGTTCCCTAAAGGCAAAAAATGTGTTGAACATGTTTGTGCTCCAAACCTAGAACTACTGTGTAAACTGATTTCTAAACTCACGAATAGTCCAGAGCAAGAGACACTATCTAAAAATAAAATTCTATGGTTTCTGTTCACAGTCCTAGTCCCTTCCCCTGCCAGGCACCCCCAACTTTTCCTTCTTATCAAATCATAATTACTCATTTAGCAACATGTACTGTGTGTCCAGCTCTGGGATATGTACTTTGTATGCACTATATCATTTCTTTCATTACATAGTCCGATAAAATTGTTACCAGTGCATCTTTCCTATTTTACAGATGAATAAAATTAAGTAACTGCCTCAAGTTACACTGCTGGTAAGTGACAAAAATTGGATTTCGACCCAGGTCTCTCTGGCTCTTAACCACTAAGCTATGAAAGTCAGATAGGACCCTTGAAATGATCTAGTCTCATATCTTCTTTTCTTTTTTTTTTTTTTTCCAGCTGCACCCATGACATGTGGAAGTTCCCAAGCCAGGGATCAAATTTGTACCACAGCAGCAACCTGAGCCAACCTGCGATGATAACAGTGATAACACCTGATCTTTAACCCCTGTACCATGGGGAACTCCTTAAATACTCACTTTATAGAGGAGATGCTTAACCCAAAGAGCATAAATGACATGTTCAAGGTCACACCTTGATTATGGGTAGAGTCAGGGCTAAAATTCAGGCTTGTTTTTCTATGTTCCTACTACTCCCTAGCTTTCTACACAAATAAGAATTCCCATAAAGTATCAATGTGACTTACTGTATAGTTCTCAGGAGACCCTCTCTGATTTCCCTGAAGCTTTCAAAAGCTGCCAACTTCTTACAGCTATGGCTGATTTAGAATGATGGACATCTTAATTTTTTGTCTTTTTTTTTTTTAAGGGCTGCACTGGCGGCATATGGAAGTTTCCAGCCACAGCAACACCAGATCCGAGCCACATCTGTGACCACAGACCATAGCAATGCCAGATTCTTAATCTACTGAGTGAGGTCAGGGATAGAAACCATGTCTTTATGGATACTAGTCAGGTTCGTTACTGATGAGCCACAACAGGAACTCCTAGAATGATGGACTGTTTTAAACTAAAACGGTATAATTTGCTAAGAGTTTTTACTATTGGGGTCAATGATATTTACCCCTTACATTTTTAATATTATTGATATTTATTATTGATTTTTTTTTATGCACTCAAACTTGGTTCCATATTATAATCACCAGGACTGCTTTTAAAATGCCCAATGCCAGGGAATTCCCGTTGTGGCCCAGTGGTTAACGAATCCGACTAGGAACCATGAGGTTGAGGGTGTGATCCCTGGCCTTGCTCAATAGGTTAAGGATCTGGCGTTGCCGTGAGCTGTGGTGTAGGTCGCAGACGCGGCTCAGATCCAGCATTGCTGTGACTCTGGCGTAGGCTGGCAGCTACAGCCCATTAGACCCCTAGCCTGGGAATCTCCCATATGCCGCGGGAGCGGCCCAAGAAATGGCAAAAAGACAAAAATAAATAAATAAATAAATAAAATAAAAAAATAAAATGCCCAATGCCCAACCTACATCTCAGATTAATTAAATTGGAAACTCTGAGGGTGGGACCAAGGCATCAAAATTTATTAAAAACTCCCTCCACTTTCCTCAAAAAATGAATAGAGAAAAATCTAAGAAATTCCAAAAAAGCTTCTCATCAAAGAACACCAGTTACTTAAACCAATTCCTTTTAGCTGATGCCACAGAGAAACATACAGAAATCCTTAAACATACACATAAAAATAATAACCTGAACTACCAGCCAAAATGAGCTCATAATCACGGACATGCATTCACTGTTGTTTCATACACATATCAGAAAACACTAATTTGGAATACAAAGAAACACACTCATAAATCAACTGATTATAATCCTTTTCCCGAAGCTACTTTTAAGAGGTTTCTTCCTTGATTTATGTCATTAGTAAATGAAAACTGTTTGCATTTCACATGAATGGTTAAACATCATAGGTTTTATATTCTATAACAGATGACAATGTGATTGATTACTTATGGGGGTCACATGACTGTCAAGAAAGGATTTTAATCCCTATAAGAAAATAATGGAACATAAAATTAATGAATGTACTAATTGTTCTTTCTAGCTATAAAAACTTAGATATATACTATGCAGCCATAAAAAAGAACAAAAGAATGCCATTTACAGCAACATGGATGGAATTAGAGACTCTCATCCTGAGTGAAGTAAGTCAGAAAGAGAAAGACAAATGCCATATGATAACACTTATATCTGGAATCTAATATATGGCACAAATGAACCTTTCCACAGAAAAGAAAATCATGATCATGGAGAACAGACTTGTGGTTGCCAAGGGGGAGGAGGAGGGAGTGGGGTGGTTGGGGAGCTTGGGGTTAATAGATGCAAACTATTGCCTTTGGAATGGATAAGCAATGAGATCCTGCTGTATTGCACTGGGAACTATATCTAGTCACTTATAATGGAGCATGACAATGTGAGAAAAAGGAACGTGTATGTGTGACTGGGTCACCTTGCTATACAGTAGCAAATTGACAGAATACTGTAAACCAGCTACAATGGACAAAAATAAAAATCATTAAATAAAAAACTTAAGATATAAAAAAATTTGTATTTCTTACTTTTATCAGAGTATAATTACCTATTTTTTAGTCTTCCTTTTTTTTCTCTGTTTCTCTATGCTTTGGCCTTGACTTTGCCTATTTTTAGGCTCAACTACAGAGTAAACTGGCAATGCTGAATAGTTTTTAATGGTTGATTTATTAAGATTTAACTGAAATGAAAAATACATATTGAAATAACACTTATATCTGCACCCATAGCGATATTATAAGTTTCCTTAATTCTTCAAAAATAATTATTCTGACCCAGGCAAAATTCAGAAGAAAACATGTCTACTTACAGGTATCATCCAGTTAGCCAGGTCACCATATTTGGAAACCTGCATGGCTCCTAGCATTGTTAGATTGACATGTCCCCTGAGAAAGAGAATGAGGAAATATAAAGCAAACTTCACAAGCTTTATGTACCATTTGCCTGAAATTACAAGCAATTAAAATAATTCTAATCCCTGCAAAATACATTTGCTCTCCCCCACCCAACACTTGATTTCCAAATAGATTGGCTTAAGTTAATGTAGAGAAATAACCATTAAGGGTTTAAATTAAAAAAAAAAAAAAAAAACCCCAAAAACATGGTCTATAGTTTCTCCAAAATACAGCTGAAAACAGGTATACACAGTGAGTTTGTTTCTTTCTGTGAAGGAGAGTGTGGTTTGATTTGAAGGCAAACACTAGCTAGAAAATGAAAACACAGTTTGTGGAAAATATAAAGATCCTCAGAAAGAGCCTTAAAAATGTTTACTTCAGTTTAGCTGGCACACGGCTACATAGCCCATTTGGAGGGTTCTTTTAATAATAGCAGGCTGGATGTTCCAATTCCCAACATTCAATGTGGATAATTTCACATCTTGGTGCATCCAAACAAGCCCATGATCATTTCCTGGCCGGGAGATGTGGTTATGTTTCAGAGTCTTGCTAAAAGACTAAGGGGATGACTCAGCTCATTCCACACCATGTGAAACAAGAGGGGCTCCGTTATTACATACCCTCTAATCATTGCAAATGATTCATCGCTGGAGAAGTAAGAGGCTCCTGGAAGAACAGTAACTGTTTCCTTGCCTAAAAACACACACACACACACAAGAAAGAAGCGGGGGTGGGGGGGAGAAGGTAATTATACTTCTAGGAGTGGAAATCATGGTGGAGAGAGAAGTTTATACCTTCTGTTTTCTAAAGAACTAGGGCTCCCTTAACCAAAATGCAACAGCAACAGGGGAACACGATGAAAACTGCCCACCTATGAAGAGGAGCATTTTGTCACTAACATTTGTTCAGATTTGTCCTTGCATGGTGATAATAAAAAGCAGACCATTTTAATTTTATTATTGTTTTGAAATTCTCTACAGACAATAGACTCCTCTATTGCCTATTATTATATAACCTTCCCATCTCCCACCAGACCTGGTCCCTTCATAGGCCCTGTTAAATTTTAATAGGAAGAAGCAGGAAAGGGATTCCCAGGGTCCATCTGTCAGAATCCAGTGCTACTCTAAGTCACTACAGCAAAGATATTAAGGAATAGACATGAAGAAGTACAACTTTGAAGGGAATGACACAAGAGATGCCCTCAGATATTTCATAAAAATCAATGAATAATCAAGACTCCCCATCATGGCACGGCAGAAACGAATCCGTCTAGGAACTATGAGGTTGCGGGTTTGATCCCTGGCCTTGCTGAGCTGTGGTGTAGGTCGCAGATGCGGCTCAGAGCCTGTGTTGCTGTGGCCGTGGCATAGGCTGGCGGCTTATAGCTCTGATTTGACCCCTAGCCTGGGAGCCTCCATATGCCGTGGGTCTGGCCCTAAAAAGCAAAAAAAAAAAAAAAAATCAATGAATAATCTAGAAAGAGATGCCCCCACCTAATTCCTTAATGTCGTTGAGCCCAAATCTCATTTCAATCTCTCCTTCTGCCTAATCTTTCCACTCTTGCTCCTCCAGTTTCTATTAAAACCACAAAGGGTCCTCTTGAAAGGACCTCTCCCCAAACTTACATCTCATAATAAAAGTTCAGAGCAGGAAAAGTTCTTCCAGGTCATCTAGTCCTCACATAACCAATAATATCACCTCACCTGCTTTCTTCTTATGACCCATTTCCTGTCTGTTCAGGAGCTTCAGGTGCTTAGGAGAGGTTTCTGGTCTTAACAGAAGCATGCTCACACACCTTTGCCAAAGGTAAGTCAACTGGCTGAGGTCATCTCATGCCACTGCCCCAGTGTAATAGGGCAGACAAAAGAAGGCAAAGGAGAAGTGATCCCAAGATTGGAATAGAGAAAAGCTCTTGGACACAACAGGACCAGAGTGATCTGACCATGCCCAGCTGTGCAACAACTACTGTACCTGCCTCAACTTCTCAACTCTTACCTACAAGCTAACTTTCCCACCAATATCCCCCTCCATTTGAGCTCAAGTATAAAGAAAGAGTAATACTTTTTAAATTATGCCGAATTATTTATTGTCCAAAAAAGTATGATTCTAAACAAGGGAGACATTTTCGCATCTTATAAGGTACCATAAAGCTGAAAAGCTTTGGATAGTACTTTCTGGTACGGTTAGTGAGGGCAGGCTTTTAGACAGCACTTAAGATTTGGTGGATTTGGAGTTCCCGTCGTGGCGCAGTGGTTAATGAATCCAACTAGGAACCATGAGGTTGCGGGTTCGATCCCTGCCCTTGCTCAGTGGGTTGACGATCCAGCGTTGCCGTGAGCTGTGGTGTAGGTCGCAGACGTGGCTCGGATCCCGCGTTGCTGTGGCTCTGGCGTAGGCTACAGCTCCGATTCAACCCCTAGCCTGGGAACCTCCATATGCCGCGGGAGCGGCCCAAGAAATAGCAACAACAACAAAAGACAAAAGACAAAAAAAAAAAAAAAAAAAGATTTGGTGGATTAAATGAAATAATGCATGTAAACTCTAGCACCTGGCACAGAGAAAGGGCTCTGTACACATTAGTTTTTATTACTGTCACTCAAACTTGTTACCAAAAAAAAAAAAAAACCCAAACAATGCTACTGCCCTTTTAGGGAAATGCTACAGGGGCAAACTGTTGGCTTATACAGTGAGTTTAGCTTATGAACTCTAGGTTTCAGGACAAGCATAATATAACTAAATCTTATTCTAACACAACTTTCCTGTTCAGCAAATTCAGTTCCTCACCAATCCTGTGAGGTGGAAAGGCAAGGAAGAATTTGTAGGCTGAAAATGCAGAGAAACAAAATTCTCAATTATTTGATAAATAACAATGACTTCCAAAGAAGGTTTTATTTACCACTTTAGAGGAAACTTTGAACTTTGAGATCAATGCAGAGGGCTTCAGCTCTCCCCATGTGATTTATAAGGATGGTTTTACTGAAGAGCCCAGAAAACAACTCTTAAGAAACAACGTTATTATCAGGCCCCTACTATTACAGTCTGGTATCTTATAAATGCATTCTTTGAAAGCAAAGTAAGTTTTCAGCATTTTTGACATTCACTATTTGAACAAAAATAGATATCCTAAAGTTGAATCCATGCTTTTCAAATACAATGTCCAAATTTAGTCAAGAAATAACTATTAATAATACAATCAATATCTTAAAGAAAGGGGGCTTTTTTATTTGGCTATTCCTAATTGATTTCTCTCTCCTCCTGCTTTGCTCTATATATGTAAGGATCCTCTCATAATATACTGGCAATAGAGTTATTCAATTTCATGGTTACTGGTCCTGTGGTTCATGATTTAACACGTTATTCAAGTAAATGTCTACTATGTGCCTTGAACATTGTTACACACAAAAGACAGATACCCTAAACAAAGGATTCTCAAACTTTAAACACCCATCAGAATCACATGGAGGGCTTATAAAAACACAGATTGCTGAGCTCAACTCCCAGAGTTTGTCATTCAGTAGGCATGTGGGAGGCCCTGAGAATTTCCATCTCTATCAAGTCCCCTGTGGTGGGGATGCTAATTCTGTGGCTCTGGGGACCACACTTTGAGAACTGCTGTTCTAAGAAAAAGGAACATTAACATCCAGCCAGAGAGATGAATACACATGAATAATTACAAAACAAAAATGTGGTATGCTTATGAGACACAAGAGGTGTTGTGGGTTTGAAGGAGGGGCACTTCTGAGCTGCAGAAGGATTTGGAGAGGACAAACGAACAGGGACTTGAAGGGTAGTATAATGCATTTCCACAGGACATTATGGATAGAGATGGGGAATGAAAAAGGAAGAGATAGAACAAAACAAAAAGTGAAGGGCACAGGAAGAGCAAAATCAGGGAGGAAGGAAAGCATGAGTCATGATCAAAACACACCAAGCAGTTCAGTATGCATGGACCCAGGAGCCCTTGCCAGGCATAGTGAAGGACAAATTTGGAAAGATCAGTGGCAGCCATTGGATCTTGAATGCCATACTACGTGTAATTTAGTCTGCAGGCCTGTGATTCTTCAGAGGTGGCATACAGACCTCTAGAGCCAGCATTACTCATGCTTGGGGCTGGATAACTCTGTTCAGGCTATGGTAGGATATTTCACAGCATCCCTGGCCTCTACCCACTAAATGCCAGTAACAGTGGCAATCGAAAATGTCCCCAGACATTGTCAGATGTCCCCAGAGGAGCAAAATCATTCCTCTTTCCTAGTGAGAACCACTGCTCTAGAGGCATATGGCAGGAATCAGGGAGCTTCAAAGTCATAAGATTAACATGGTTGTTCTTTCCAACATAGTTTTAATCAAAGCTAAGGCATTTAAAACATTATTTTCATATTAAAATTTTTTAAAAATGAGAAATAGAAAAGAATGCAAGACAGACATTAATATGAAAGCTAACATGAGATTTATGAGAAATTTCCCAATTGCACTGGGATATTACAAAGCTTCCAGGTGTCTCAGAAATGTTCTAGGTACTGCCTTCCACACCTTCGTAAAAGCAAGGTTATCAGCAGATATAGCTCAATGTGCAGAGAAAGAGGCCAGGGTCTGGGAGCAGGAGACTGTGTGTAAGTCCAGTCGCTGGCAATGTGATCTTGACCTTCACTTTTCTGGGCCTCAGTTTCCCAACATGTATAAAAAGTTTTCAAACGATGTAATACACGTGAAAAAGTACGCTGTAAACTATGCAATGCTATTCAAGTGATCATTTTTACATAAC
This sequence comes from Phacochoerus africanus, assembly GCF_016906955.1. NCBI lineage: Eukaryota > Metazoa > Chordata > Mammalia > Artiodactyla > Suidae > Phacochoerus > Phacochoerus africanus. The sequence goes on along the minus strand of NC_062544.1, from coordinate 53,479,267 downwards.
CATGAGATTATTATTTAGAAAAAGAGATCCTTAGAGATAGTTGCATTATTTTTAAATTTTAATATACTGATTATGCGCAGAAACATAATCTTTTATATTCATTCCAAAGGATTTCTATTTTAAAAATCCTTTCAGGAGTTCCCACCGTGGCTCAGTGGTTAGTGAATCTGACCAGGAACCATGAGGTTGCAGGTTCAATCCCTGGCCTTGCTCAGTGGGTTAAGGATCCAGCATTGCCGTGAGCTGTGGTGTAGGTCGCAGACATGGCTCGGATCCCGAGTTGCTGTGGCTCTGGTATAGGCCAGTGGCTACAGCGCCAATTAGACCCCTAGCCTGGGAACCTCCACATGCCGTGGGAGCGGCCCTAGAAAAGGCAAAAAGACCAAAAAAAAAAAAAAATCCTTTCAAATTAACACAGTGGGCTGACCTTCCAGGTAATTTCCAAATTTGGGAAGCTGAGGAAACCATCAATTTACATTCTGAGTTCTCAAGCTCAAAGTATTTCTTCCCTAACTTAGCTCCCAAATTAAAAGCATCATAAATCCCAAAAAGGATTTTGATGAAAGAGTTAGAATATTATGACACTCATTTGTAGCTTGGCTTCCCAAAAGCAACAAAATCTTGTTTTACAAAGTAGTTTAGGACTATACATGGTATCTCAGAAGTTGGAATCTAAGACTGGTAGCTTCATTAGAACTGAGCTACTTTTAAGCTCAATGGAATCAGAAATGCCTACTGTCCAATGATGTCACTGAAAAAATTAACTACTTTTCCAAGGAAAGTGGGTTTTAGGAGCTCAAGGCTGAAATTTGGAAAGTGGAGTTATTCATTTTGCAGATAACTCACTAACATCATAAATTAATTAAACCAAGCAGCAAATATTTTCACAGATCAATGAGCCATTGCTAAAGGGTACAGTACAATTAAATTACAGCCTTGGTTAAATGTCACTGCTTTATCACAGTGGGCCTTTCAGAGTTTAGTCGTGTTAACTAATTCAACTATTCAACCAAGCTGTTTTACTTCCAAAATTTCTAAGCATCGAACATCAATTCTATTTGGCAGCTGGCCTTTATGTTCAGCTCCTATTGCTTCTCTTCTGAAATTTACACGTACTATTTTTGAACATGAAATAAGAATAATACTTCTGCGGGGGTAGAGTGACTAGGAGTAGAAGAAGGGTAAGGAAAACTGTGCTAGAATATAAAAATGAGCTTCTTATGGACAGCCCCACCCTAAGGATAATCTTTAGCCCCTACACAGTGGCGGTGTTGCCTCAAGCATGGGCAGTGACAGTAGCCAAAAGGTCTGACCTGTTTTTCCTCCTCTAGGCTGCTGCCACATGTGACTCTGTGTTCCAGTCAAATAAAAAGCTAATAACATAGCTTTTGAAGTATACAAATGCAGAAACAAAGGAAAAAACAGGCTAGAGACTCTACTTCGAAGAAACTGTATTGATCACTCATATCCCTGGGTCCCACTGAGTGGCAGAGTACATCCTTAAGCACCCTTGAATTTCCAAAGGACACTCTCCCCATTACAATGACATCAAGAGGACAGTTAAGCATCACCCACAACAAAACCCCCAGCATTGGATCTTGCTTTTGGCTGCTATGGGTCCACTCCCCACCTTTTCACCAGGAAAAAGCAGACCTACTTTAACCTGGGATTGGCCAAAGGGAGGCCCAGCAGAGGAGACCCCCACCCTCACCCTCACCCAGGTTTTTATAAGATGGCTGTGTCCCTCTACAAAGATCTGGTTCCTATTAGGTGGCCCTTCCCCACAGCTGCCCCTGAAGGCTAGAAGTGATAATACATCCTTTCTGGTTTCCTTTAGTTCTGTCCACACCCTTGTAAACTGTCCCTTGCTTTAATTCCTTGTTATCCTACCTAAGAGCCTTCTCTGTGTATCGTCACGATACTACTTCATTGACCTACCAAAGCTCCAGCCACTATATATATGCCCTCCTCCAATTTCTCCTCTATCTTAGTCTACCCTAAATAGAGGAGCCCTCTGACAAGCAAGCTGGACAAAGAGGGCACTAGGAAGGCTTCTCTCACCTCCTCCACAAAAAATACAGCGGAGCACTCTCCAGGAAAAGACAAAGAATCAAGCCCAACTCCCAATCTGGCAAAGAATGAAATGAATAAAATGCTGGAAAAACACATAATGAGTGAGTTTACCTGCGTTGATTAGATCTGCATCAACTTCATTTTGTAAAGGATATGGACCCTATCAAATAAAGCACATGTTCAATTAGGAAAAGAAGTTTCTCAATGAATCATACACTAAAACCATAATATAAATAACTTTGCTAAAAACCCAAGGAATTTATCACAAAAGACTTGAGGTGAACCTTTGAAAAATAATCCTGATGTTTTTGTGGCTCTGTTTCTCACATCCATTAGTCTTTTCTACACTGATAACTGTGATTGGGTAAATGAAAAATATTTTCTAAAAACTACCAGACTGAAAGAATAAGCTATTAGAAATACAGGCCAGTAAAAAAAGTAATGATTTAGCACCTACTATGCAGCAATGTTATTCACACATCTTCCTGATAGTATCAGTGAATAAACGGCTGCTTTATTCGGCCAAAAGGGTCTGGAGAGGCACAGTTTCAGTTTTCTGGCTCGCAGCACCCAAAAATTTATTCTTCAAATAAACTGAAATGTTTTAGACTTACGTAAGTTTTTCTTTAAAGAGTGACCACAGGTAATTCACATCAACATATTTCCCTTGTCTTCAAAATGAGGAAATGGGTCACTCTAGGTAATCTCTAAGGTACCTTAAAAACAATGTCTTTGACTGCAACATAAATCTGCTTTCATCCAGACTCACAGCATTTTTATGTTTTTGAAAATGGTCACAATTATTGGAGTTCCCATCATGGCGCAGCGGAAACAAATCCGACTAGGAACCATGAGGTTGCCAGGTTCGATCCCTGGCCTCGCTCAGTGGGTTAAGGATCCGGTGTTGCTGTGAGCTGTGGTGTAGGCTGAGATGCAGCTTGGATCTGGCGTTGCTGTGGCTGTGGTGTAGGCCAGCAGCCGTAGCTCTGATTAGACCCCTAGCCTGAGCACCACCATATGCCTCAAGTGTGGCCCTAAAAAGGAAGGGAAAAAAAAAAAAAGATATATGACAAAATGGTCACAATTATTGCTTCAGTCAGTCAGTATCAGCTACATGCTCATGATCATTGTTTACATTTCAAATACCGAATATGCATTTTACATACAATTTGTACTTTGCTAACAGTTAAGCTCTACTGAGAAGTAATAAAAGATTAGGAATACTATAAATTGGAAAACCCTAAGTAATCTCTGCCATAATTAATAATAAAAATGTTATCCAGGAAGCCAAAGTATTTCTTAATTTTAGTGTAATACTGAATAAAAAGAATGGCCAAATTCTATGAAAATGTTGAGTTCATCTGAAAGGTTCATCTTGAGGATGGAAAAATTCTACCCTTTTGAAGAACACAGCCTCAAAATGGGTATTACATGAGAGGAACTTTTTGAATTAATCACCGCTAAAAAATGTTCTCTCCTAAAGTAGAAACCGTACTCCTCAGGTTCTCACACTGAACTTTACTGATTGTTATTTAAGGTCGGAATTGTTAATGACCTGCATTATCTTGTTCAATCACACAAAGGTTAAAAATAGCTACCTAAACAGGCCTGTGTGAGGTCTCTGACGCAGGTGCAATAAGGGTGGTGGAAGCCAATACACAGACAAAGGAGGCGCAGTTGGAAAGTTCACAGAGCCTGGAAACTCCCATCTACTCCATAAAATACAGTACAACATGCTCACCAGTACCACCATTTTATGAGAAAAGTTAAATATTTTATTATGTGCATAAAAAGAAATAAAAAAATTGGGAATTTTAAGCTAACAACTCTCAGTTACAAGCAGATGTTACTATAAGAAATATCTCATTCTCCATCAAGACTGGATTGATAAAACTTTAATTTCTATCTTACCAAACCCAGGATTCCATTTTCACTTTGCAGGTGGACAGTCATATTTGGGCTGATAAAGTTGCTGGCCAGAAGTGGGATTCCTATGCCCAAATTAGCTGGGAAAAAAAAGATGTTAAGGTCCAGCATACAAAAGGTGGAGCGATTGTGCCATAAATCTTCTACATGTAGAAATCTGAACAGAAGCCTTCTTGAAAGGTACTTACTTGTAATGGAATCATTGACTACATTCTCCCATCACCTTCAAGGCACTATTTTATAATTTTTTTCAAAAAGAAAGTCTCTTCACAAAAAAAAAAAAGAAAGTCTCTTCATTCATCACAGCTTTTCCCATAAAGATATCAAAGTAGAGGCCTCAGAAGACTAGCCAAGAGGTCATTTTTATTGTAAGACATATTTAGAAAATTTGGACTGTGTTATGCCTTATTATGACTGATGACTGATGACTGATGTAACATGGCCTGACCTTTGTTTAAAAACATTTTTCACTACTCAAAACTCCAAGTGGAAAATAAAGATGATTCTAAAAATGGATACCCTGTTTGAATTACAAAAAACTTTTTTGACGACACTGAAATGTCTGTATAGATTCCTTTGGGTCACTGTGATAACATTCCTTGGTAAGTGAATCTTACGAGATACAAAGAGGAAGGTGATTCAGTGAATACAAGATAAAAAGAAGCTGTGCCACAGCATCAAAGAGCTGAGGGTATTAAATCTTCTTTAGATGATGAAAGTAGGGCCCTGACATGTATGCAGTATGTGGATTCCATATTGCCTCTCAACATAAGCAGGCTGATCAGATCAGAAATACTGACGCTGCCTGGAACAACTGTGCATGCTGTCCACTACCACTGCACTACACAGACCTTGCCAGAATTAGTGCAAAGAATGGTGGCGCTCTGATGAGATTCTGATAATAAGTTCTTTGTGACTTATGGCCAGAGAAGATAAAGTTTGTCTATGCAGCCATACTGTAGACCAGTATAGCCAGCAAGACAACTCAATGAACCAGATCACCTCCTGTGAAGACAGTAAGTCTGGGAGTTCCCACCGTGGCTCAGCGGTAACAAGCCTAACTATCCATGAGGAGGTAGGATCGATCCCTGAACTCGCTCAGTGCGTTAAAAGGATCTGGCGCTGCCATGAGCTGTGGTTTAGGTCGCAGACATGACTTGGATCCTAAATTGCTGTGGCAAGCAGCTACAGTTCCTGATTCGACCCCTAGCCTGGGAACCTCCATATGCCATGGGTGTGGCCCTAAAAAGACCAAAAAACCCCAACAAAGTAGAAAAAGAGAGTCCTCCCAGTCAATATCGGCCCAAACGATGATATTCTTGGACTAATGGTAGCTCAGAGAATGAGACATGTGTCATGTTTCTAGTACCTCCTATCCCAGGACTTTAAGTATGGCTTTACTATATTCACCATTTGACAAATATTTATCTTACTATACACTATTTGACTTTATATGGGAGTTCCCTTGTGGTACAGTAGGTTAAAGATCCAGTGTTGTCACTTCAGCAGCTAGAGTCACTGCTATGGTGAGTGATCTGTCCCTGGCCTGGGAATTTCCACATGCCACAAGCACAGCCAAAAAACAAAAAAATAAAATAATGTATTTGTATTATATAGCTAAACAGCTTGAAAATTAGCAAAATGGTGAATGCACTATTATTTAAACACATTCAAAATCAAAATAGTAATTGCACTAAATTACCTCTACCTACCTCTTTTTAAACAAAATATCTAAAGAAGAATTTGGAGTTCCTGTCCTGGCTCAGTGGTTAACGAATCTGGCTAGGAACCATGAGGTTGTGGGTTCAATCCCTGGCCTTGCTCAGTGGGTTAATGATCCAGCATTGCTGTGAGCTGTGGTGTAGGTTCCAGACACAGCTCGGATCCTACATTGCTGTGGCTGTGGTGTAGGCCAGCAGCTGCAGCTCTGACTGGACCCCTAGGCTGGGAACTTCCATATGCCATAGAAAAGACAAAAAGACAGAAATAAAATTTTTAAAAAATCATGAAGAATTTGAACCATTCATTGAATATCGTTATACAACATCAGCTATATAATGGTACACTCACGGGATCTCTGCCAAGGGAAACAAGAGGTTGTTAAGAAGTTGGGTCTTATGTTTCAATGAGTGTGTAAATGTCAGAACACAGAGAAAGTAAATAGCATGGGTTATAACTAGTACTTCTGATATTTGAAACCCTCATCTTGGGTAATCTCTTTTCCCAATTAGCTTTAGCCAAATACCAGAATGTACTGAAATCCACTGTATTTTAGAGAAAAGCTAAGCAAATTCTTGGTAACCACTTTGTTTCAAGAAGGCAAATGGATTTTAATTCTAGTTTCATACATCTTGATATTAGGTTATATGCCACATTTTATAAAAATTGATCAATTGTTTTAGAAGTTAAAATAGTCTAGAAAAGAATCACTATGTAAGAGCCCTAGTAACCTGATGAGGATGTAAAAAGCGAGTACTACATCTTTTCCCAATCACAGAAAGAATAAAGGATACCATACATGCCATCCTCAAATTCAAGAGCCGCCCGCTTGATGATCCGTTCTCTTACATTATCTCCAAGTTTACCAGATTTGGTTTTTACATCTTCCTCTTTCCGGACTGATAAACGCTTCAAAATAAACAGAAATAAATTATTCGTGGTTGAGGTATACCTTGTATTTTATCACAGCTGAAATACAAAATTGTCCCAGAAAAAAAAAAAATTAACTCTCCCCCATTACTATGAGGCAAATCTGCAGTATAATAGAGAGCATTTTTTTAAAGAATAATATGGATGACATTTGATGACAGAAATGATTCTTTAGAAAGTGAGTGAGGGGAGTTCCCATCGTGGCGCAGTGGTTAACGAATCCGACTAGGAACCATGAGGTTGAGGGTTCGGTCCCTGGCCTTGCTCAGTGGGTTAACGATCCGGCGTTGCCATGAGCTGTGGTGTAGGTTGCAGACGTGGCTCGGATCCCGCGTTGCTGTGGCTCTGGCGTAGGCCGGTGGCTACAGCTCCGATTCAACCCCTAGCCTGGGAACCTCCATATGCCGCGGGAGCGGCCCAAGAAATAGCAAAAAGACAAAAAAAAAAAAAGAAAGAAAGTGAGTGAAAGAGGTCAGTTGTTTGAAGAGGGAAATATACTTGTTCTGTCTCTTCAAAGCAAGTAATTCCTCTCTTACTGCCACACTTAGTATTACTAGTGTTAGTCTTAAAATTTCTGCAATTAACTTCTCCTCAGGTGTTCAGGGACTAAACCAGAACGAATGAATAGGCCTTCGGACTCCATTTTTGCAGGGCTGTCAGAATGTGTTTACCAGGTATTGCTGCTGCCAACTGCCTATTTCCACCGGCAGAGTCTAGACTGGCATTTGCTATAAACGATGGCATTACAGGCATCATACAAATATCTAAAACCACCCAGAAAACTATTTCCATTACTAATTCTCCTTGATATAGACTCTGGCTCCTGTTTGCCACTGTCCCATTTTTTCTCCCTGGCTTTTGACATTAGTTTTAGATTTCAGAACATCTCTCCATTTGTCCACAATTAGAAGAGGTGTCTTTGAATCCCTGGTATTTCTTACTGCATGTCTATCGTGCTACTGATCCTTAGACACTTTGGAATCTTGATATCAATAACTCTGGCCCAGCTGCTCTTCATGTTCTCAGAGTACCTCCAGTGCTCCTGGAACCCACTCCTTGCCACAGTCTAATACTCACCAGCTGCCCAGAGCCCAACACTCATGGGAAATTATATTCTTTCTATACTCTCTAACACGCATAGACTTCAAGATAGATAGACAGTTCTAAACACTCAAACACTAAGAGTCCATCAGGAGTATAGCTACCAAAGACCTGATTATATTTCTCTACCCCTGAAGGAAGCCAGCCAAATCTATGCATCATAAATTAGGACAGTTACAAAAGCCTGGAAGACACAGCCTAGAGAATCATGTAACTTAGTGATACGCATGTTGTAAACACAAGTCTGTTGAGCTGGACAATTACATAGATGATCGTGTTCCCTCAAGATGGACACATGAGAAGCTCCTATTAAGATTCAAGGCAAGACTTCCTGTTCAGTTCTAATTCCTTATCATCTGGAGTGGCCCCAGGCACACATCTCTCTGACAGTCAGATCCATAAATACTGACAAACAAGCTAAGTCAATTACCTCAATTCTTTTCTCATATTTTTCTCCCTTTATAAGGCGATGTACATAAATCTTAGGAATATGAATGTCCTCTGGGGCAAATGATCCAATATCCACAATTTCTTCAACCTAGACAAAGAAAAAAATTTTTAATTAAGTAGCAAGAATGTAAACTGAGTATTTTTTTATTTAAAAAAGGTGAATGCACCTTTACCTCCAACTTAGGTCAGATATACAATATAAAAAAGAAATACATACACACACAAATACACATACATATCAAAAAGAAATAAAAAGAATAAATACACATACACAAACACACACACAAACTTTTGGACCCACAAAAAAAGAAATCCAATTACATTTGTCTGAACATAAAATACAGAACATAAAGCTCTAGAACTTTGCTTAAAACAGCCTTGGTTACAAATTGACAAAAGATTTGTCAGTACAGCTGCTTGAACTTTCACAAATTGCAGCTCAACTATGAAAAATCTGAAAACACGTTCCTTAAATCCAGATTTTCAGAATTAGTGGAAAATTTATCATATCAAAGACAAAAATCTATAACAACATCTGCTTGGTCAATTACTTTTTAAATATAGATACAAATGCTAATTGTAACCATTTTTAATTATTGCTGTCATTAGCTTCCTAGGATCGTGATAGAATTGCAATTGCTGAAATAATTTTACTTTAAGATTAAAATTAATTTCAATATGGAAATTTGAAAAAGGAAATATTAACTAATAACTAGAGTTTCTAATAATTAGAATTAAGGTTATTCACAGAGCAAAAGGGCATTTTATAACAATACTGAATGTTCCAAGTTTGCTATTTTACAATTCATTTTTAAGAAGGACAAAAGAAATTGCTTTTTTAAAGATTTTTCAAAGATTTTTTGTTTTGTTTTGTTTCAAGATTTTTAAAAATCCAGAATAACAAAGATCAAGAAACTAAGGTCACCACCGCTGAGATCAAAAAATTATCTTTTTAGGAGTTCCCATTGTGGCTCAGGGGGAGCAAATCTGACTAGTATTCATGAGGACTGAGGTTCAATTTCTGACCTCGCTCAGGGACTTAAGGATACGATGTTGCCGTGCTGTGGTGTAGGTGGCAGACATGGCTCAGATGTGGCTTTGCTGTGGCTATAGCGTAGGCTGGCAGCTGCAGCTCTGAATTGACCCCTAGCCTGGGAACCTCCATATGCTGAGGGTGTGTCCCTAAAAAGACAAAAAAAAAAAAAAATAGGAGAGAGAGAGAGAGAGAAATTATCTTTTTGGTGCCAAGGAAAATATTATCTTGAAGACTGAGAATGCCCACCTTAATAGAACAACCTACTTAAATGAATTGACTTGTACAAGGAGAGTTGTATTAAACTACTCTCCTAAACTAGTAACTGAACTCTACAGAAGTAGGGTTGAGGTTAAGTAGCCCTCTTTATGCTATCCTACCAGGTATGCCCATGCCAATTCCTCCTACAATGAAAGAATAACAAGGATCACAAGTGTCATTTTCATCATTGCACCCTGCTCCCAAATAGCTGAAAAAGAAAAGGACATGGTTGATAAAAGCTATCTTCTTTGTGGATAAGCAACGAGATCCTGTTGTATAACACAAGGAACTAATCTAATCTAATCATTTGTTATGGAACATGATGGAGGATAATGTGGAAAAAAGAATGTATATAAATGTATAACTGGGTCACTTTGCTGTACAGCAGAAATTGACAGAACACTGTAAATGAACTATAATAAAAAATAATTTTTTAAAAAAAGCTATCTTCTTTGATGAACAGAAGGATCTTAATAAAAATCAAACAAAAACTTTAAGGAAGAATCAATAAACATGTGGGCATTCAAGTTGAAATAGTGAATACAGGTGTCTATCCACATTCTTCTGAGAATGAGTTAGGGGGAGTCAAGGGGACTCCCCATCACTATCCTCTTTATCTTCTCCTCTAAACTTCTCTATGCTCTGATATATCAAGAGCAGGACACTCACTTTCTACATATTCATCAGGTTACCAGGCCTCTGGCATATTGATTCCCTTCCAGTCCACTGCAAGCAAGGGAGTGACCAGGTAAACAGGAGGTGGACATAGGAAGGACAGAGCAGCTAAGCACTACTTTTACCTTTTCTTCTTCTTCTTTTTTTTTTTTTTTGGTCTTTTTGCCATTTTCTTGGGCCGCTCTCGCAGCATATGGAGGTTCCCAGGCTAGGGGTCAAATCGGAGCTATAGCCACCAGCCTATGCCAGAGCCACAGCAATGCTGGATCCAAGGCGCGTCTGCAACCTACATCACAGCTCACGGCAATGCCGGATCGTTAACCCACTGAGCAAGGCCAGGGATCAAACCCTCAACCTCATGGTTCCTAGTCAGGTTCGTTAACCACTGCACCACGACGGGAACTCCTACTTTTACCTTTTCAACTAGTCAGCCACTAGGGTTCACTCACATATTTATACTTATTTAAGCCTTCAAAGAAGTTCTTGACTTAAAAAAACTTTATCCTGAGGATATATTATTCTAAGGATATATACGAAGCCATTATTCTGAGGACATAAGCGAAGGCTTGCTATTCCTGAAAATACTGGACACAGCATTTGTTAAAAGAATAATGAGTTGGGAATATCCTAAAGGAGCAACAATAGGATAATGGTAAAATATATATGGTACATCCACATGATAAGTCAATACTGTGCTCTCATAATATTTAATGATGTCTCATGATATAATGTTTTATAAAATGCAAGGTTTTATATAAATATTTACAGATATGTTCTTTTGCTCAATTATTTCTATAGCTACAAAAAACTGAGAGGAAAAAACAAAGGAAATTAATATTAAAATGTTAATAATTATTATCTCTGGATGATATAGTACAAGTTATTTTTGTTGAATTTTACTGTTGCAATCAAAAAGTGAAAAACCAGAGTTCCCGTCGTGGCGCAGTGGTTAACGAATCCGACTAGGAACCATGAGGTTGCAGGTTCGGTCCCTGCCCTTGTTCAGTGGGTTGACGATCCGGCGTTGCCGTGAGCTGTGGTGTAGGTTACAGACTCCGGCTCGGATCCTGCGTTGCTGTGGCTCTGGTGTAGGCCGGGGGCCACAGCTCCAATTCGACCCCTAGCCTGGGAACCTCCATATGCCACGGGAGCGGCCCAAAGAAATAGCAAAAAAAGACAAAAAAAAAGTGAAAAACCTACATTTTTTTCCCCTTTTCTTTTTGACCATGGTGTGCAGCAGCTTGATGTGGGATCTCAGTTCCCAGGTCAGGGACTGAACCCAGGTCACAGAGGTGAAAGTGCTGAGTCCTAATCACTAGACCACCAGACCAAATTTTTGCCCTACAAAAACTCTGCCCTACAAAAAAATTTTTTAAAGATGCGATAGACGCCAAGTACATAGTTTCTAAAACTAGGAAATACTTAAGTGGAAGATGTAATTAATAAATTCCTTAATTAGTTAGACATGTGCCAAAAGGACAAATTATACAGAAAACAGAGACTTAAGAAAAACTGTGGTTTCTAAACTCCAAAAGCACTTATGATGTTATGAAATAAACTCTTTTTTCTTACATGTTTTAAGAAAATACAAATTATCCTCCATGCCTAATGCTGTTCCAAAAGTTCAGGCCCTCTTATCTCTTGCTTGAATTATTGCATAAGCTTCCTAATTGGTCTCCCTGCCTCCACTCTTCAGTAGGAGCAAGAAACACAATGAAGAAGAAAAAAAAAGTAATACTTTTCACTTAAACCAAAAAATGTTGATGGTAACCAGTCCTTCTTTTCTTATGGTTCTGCCAAAGAGAGATTTCACAAAAAAACTCCAAATTAAAACAGAGTCCCTTTACCAAGGACAATTACATCATGACTTTCACAGCAAATGGAATGAAAGAATCTATCCCACTAAAACACTGATGAAAAGCAAGGATTCAGTTAAAAGTAATCAGTTCCAGATACTGTCATCCTAATATGAATGATTTTCCTATTGTCAAAAATGCATGGGCAGCATTTGTCAAAAAAATATCAACACTGAACAGTACTGCAAATTTCTATACAAAATTCAAAGCCTTCCCAGAGTTGGTTAGCAGAGTTAATCACAGAGGAAGAAAATATTTGAAGTACAAACCAAAAGAAGAAAACATATGTTTTCAGACAATCTGTGAAAAGAGTTTACCAAAAAAAAAAAAAAAAAAGATGAAGAAGAGGCAGAACTATCTTAATGCTAGCTATTGAAAGGACTGCAGTCTTCTGTGCTGGTTTTGTGTGATCTTGAGAAAGAACAATGTGGTGAGGGGGAAGTCTGGTAAGATCAGGCAATAACATAAGAGTCAAACGAAATCTGAAAAGAAAAAGATGAATAAAAAGAGTTCATTAAGGAAGAAGTAAAAATAAAAGCTCCTAAGAGCTCTTCCTAAGCACAGCAGAAATGTACCTCCTGAAATCAGAAGTTGGTACAATAGGGAATAAAGGACAAAGAAAAAGCCATAGTGCAAAACAGTGGGCATGTTTTAAGTGTCCTTGGCCAAGCTCAAGAAGGAGGAATGGTGGTAGCTAAGAGCCACCCAGACTTTTCCCTGGCACTATGCATGGTTCTTATGCAGCCCCAGCTGGTACACCCAGAAATCCAGACACTTGAGGCTTCTCTAATTAGTCTTGTCATTAGCAGGAAAATAGAGGCTAGGAAATGTTAATTATTATTGATTTGAACTTTGTTTGGAAAGGATGATTTCTCTGCCCTGCACACTTCCTACTTTACAATTCTGAAAAGTTTGCTTTTAAAGTTTGGAGAAAGGTAAGAATTCATCTTTCAGTGACAATGGTTTTTTGTTTTGTTTTGTTTTGTTTTACATATGCTGATTGACAATGTTTTTGTTTTTACTTGGCAAACATTATTTATATTTCAGCTAAGGTAACAGAGGAGCAGCAAGCCTTCTTGTTTTCTTATTTTAGTGACAACCTCAATCAGTTATAGCCACAAAAATGGGCCTAACTCCAAAGCCTATTAGAGAGAAAAGTGGTGCACTTGTTAACCTCACTGTGCGATTCCCAGTAAGGGCTGTGGTGGGAGGAAAGGGAGGAATCACGTTGCAGATTTTTTTTTCCTGAATCATTTTAACCTTCAAAAAGGCTTAGGATGAATATTCTTCTTCTGTCAAAAAATTTAAAAAGCAGACAACAGCAAGCAATAATGGCTAGAATCATAAAAAAAGAAAGTAACCCCGAATTAGTTGGAAAAAAAAAAAAGACTTGGAAGACTAAAAAAAATGGAAGAGGCAATGAGCCAATAATAGAAAAATAACAAGCTAGATTCAGAGGTGTGCTAGATACTAATTTAACCCCCAAAAAAGGGGTAAGAGGAAGAGAAAATGTGGAGCAAAAGGGGGTCAGCATGCAAGACATCTTTCCCAAAAATCCAAAAGAGCAAAAAATAAATAAAAACAATATTTTAAAAATCCAAGGAAATAAGAAAATCCTCATCTTCTTAAGCTTCATGCTCAGGAGTGATCTGACAAGTACAAAAATACAGGAGAAAAAGGCATGAAAGCTAAAAGGGCCTGGAACAAATACATAGGCTCTTAGGTGCCTCTACAGAAAAGCACCAAGACTGAAAAGATGAGTAACTATTAATGAATTTGCAACCTTATAAATAGTTTTAAATATGATTTCAGGAGTTCCCGTCGTGGCGCAGTGGTTAACGAATCCAACTAAGAACCATGAGGTTGCGGGGTTCGATCCCTGCCCTTGCTCAGTGGGTTAACGATCCGGCGTTGCCCTGAGCTGTGGTGTAGGTTGCAGACGCAGCTCGGATCCTGCGTTGCTGTGGCTCTGGCGTAGGCCAGTGGCTACAGCTCCGATTCGACCCCTAGCCTGAGAACCTCCATATGCCACGGGAGCGGCCCAAAGAAATAGCAAAAAAAAAAGACAAAAAAAATATATATATATGATTTCATAGTCATTATTGAAATCTGGCAGACCGGATCTCATGCCAATGGACACTCCAATGTCCAGTGAAAATAAGCTGACAAAAGAACAAGCTATGTCAAGAAAATATACACACTGACCTAGCAATGAGATCTGGTAAAATATATTTCAAGTGACTTTAAAAGGAGAAAGAATATCACACTAATGGCCATATAATCAGAGGCTCACCAAACTAAAGATGTAGATGGTGTATTTTTAATAGAAATGATGAAATTGGCTCAGAAACAAGATAATGATATAAGATGGTGATACCACGGGAGATGCCAATTATTTGAACATCTCCTGTTCATCATATTCTGCTGATAAATTCTATATTGCCTTCTGACAAGTCCTATTTTTTAGAATGAAACAGTGAGAGAAACCATGATTCTAGACTTCTAACCAATAAGGATAAATTGCATGGTAAAGTAGAAATGATGGAAGCCCTGAGAGAAAGTGACAATATAAAATTGGAATTTGTAATAGACCGGGAACTGAATCCTGGCATACATAGAAATGTATTCTGGTCATTGAAATAAATCAGATTTCAAAAAGTTGAGATAGAGAAGAAAAAAAAAAAGCAATATCAAGTAGTCAGAAACTCTATGTAACAGAAGGGGGTACGAGGGATGTGAGGTTCTTAAACCCCCATTCTGACAATTTGAAAATGGATCTGAAAATGGACCATCTTGATGAGAATGGTATACAAAGAAAGACTATAATAACATGGATAACTATGTGTTTCCTCATTTTTAAAAAGGCTCCTACAAAGGAGAGACACGCATGACGTAGGACAAATGGTGGTCACGTGAAATTTTAAGATGCAGGTCAAAAGACACAAAATTTAATGTGTCCTATCCACATGCTATAGATGATGAAAGCATGGTTTCCGGAAGCAATGACTTCGTTGTTGTTGCTGATGGGGAATTCGGACAAGATCATCACAGCAGTTCAAACCCATTTTGCTCCTCCTTTCCCCATCAGGGAAAAGGAAAGGGCAGAACTAACACAGAACTAACATAGCTAAGGAAGAACTGAACTCCAAGAGGAGATACCTAGATTCTCCAAACTAATTCTAGGCTATAGACCCAACAAAAATTATATCCCAGGACTCTTGAAGAGACTGGAAATATGGTTACAGAGTTAGAATCAAGTGAAAAATGGTAGAGATGTCAGTAGATGGAGGGAGGCAAATATACAAACATACTCCTTTTCAAAATGGAGCTTGATTCACAATAGTGTTCGCAAATGGATTGCTGGAGTTCCTGCCATGGCTCAGTGGTGACCAACCCGACTAGATCTATGAGGACGTGGGTTCAATCCCTGCCCTCGCTCAGTGGGTTAAGGATCTGGTGTTGCAATCGCAAAAGAAACTCAGATCCCATGTTGCTCTGGCTGGCAGCTCCAGCTCCAATTCAACCCGTAGCCTGGGAACTTCCATATGCTGTGGGTGTGGCCCTAAAAAAAGACAAAAAAATTAAAAAATTTTTAAAAATAAATTAAAATGGATTGCTAAACAAATGGTCTGTAAGGTCCTAAACAGAGAAAAGGATACCATTAGACACCAGAAGATTCCCCTCAAACCAAGCCATGAAAGTGAACTTCATTAGTTTGCAGATATAGCTAGCACACTAGTGAGCCAGGAGAAAGCACAGTATTTCACGAAGCACCTAAAAAAACTCCTTCATGCAAGGGTTTTATAGACATGATGGGAGAGTGTAATGACTTTAATGAGTCAATATGAATTAAGCACCAACTAGTTACAACAATGTAGGAAACAGAGCCCATTCTGGTGTGTAGATAGGTAGATAATAACTACTTGAAGAAGCACAAAAGTGGCTTGACATAGAGGTCTCTGATGCTGTGGTTTTTGACTTTAGGGGAAATATATATTTCTTTGAGAATCTGATGAAAGCTTTAACATCTGTTCACACACAAAAATATTTCCTGACCTTTAAAATCCTTCTTAAGATTTCAGGGGATTTGTCCATAAAATACCCCCATTTCCACCCTCCAGCCTCAGCGAGACCTGAGATTAGAAAAGAACCCCGGTTTTAGGAGTTTCCATTGTGGCTTAGTGATAACAAACCTGACTAGGACCCAGGTTCGATCCCTGGCCCCGCTCAGGTGGGTTAAGGATCTGGAGGTGCCATGAGCTGCGGTGTAGGCCACAGATGCAGCCTGGATCCCCATCGCACATTGCCATGGCTGTGATTTAGGCCAGCAGCTGCAGCTCCAATTCCACCCCTAGCCAGGGAACTTCCATATGCCATGGGTATGGCCCTAAAAAGACAAAAACAAAACAAAACAAAACAAAAACACCTGTTTAGTGCTTCAATGTCTTTATCAAAGTCCTCAATGAAGGCAGCGAATACATCCTGAGTTTCTTATGGTTAAGGGGCAAGAATCTGGGTGGAACAGGCAATTCTGAATAGATACATTCCCATATGTATCAGAGAAGACAATCTCAGGCATGTGGAGGTTCCCAGGCTAGGGGTCCAATCGGAGCTGTAGCTGCCGGCCTAGGCCAGAGCCACAGCAACGAGGGATCGGAGCCGCATCTGCAACCTACACCACAGCTCACGGCAACACCGGATCCTTAACCCACTGAGTGAGGCCAGGGATCAAACCCAAAACCTCATGGTTCCTAGTTGGATTCGTTTCCGCTGTGCCACGACAGGAACTCCAAGACCTCCAAGTATTTAGCAAAGGTTTTGGTGGAAAAAAAATTTATTAAGAAGCCCAGCCACTCTTTTAATGCTTCAAGACTAGTATGGTTTTGAAGAAAACCTGTATCTGTACACCACAGTTATAAAGAGTTCTTTTCTAGAGTTCCCATTGTGCTATGAACCTGACTAGCATCCAGGAGGATGTGGGTTTGATCTCTGGTCTTGCTCAGTGGGTTATGATCCAGAGTTGCCATGAACTGTGGTGTAGGTCACAGATGCAGCTCAGATCCTATGTTGCTGTGGTATAGGGAGGCAGCTCCAGCTCAAATTTGACCCCTAGCCTGGGAACTTCCATATGCCACAGGTGTAGCCATTTTATATATATATATATATAAAAGGCCAAAAGAGTTCTTTCCTTGCAATTGAAAGAAGGTGCTAAGATAAAATTCTGTCTAGTTTTAATGTCAAGAATAGTCATACTTCACTTGATCATTAGCTTCCTTTAAGTTGTATGTACTATCGACTATATAAATGAGTAGTTTTTAATCTGACATCTTGTGTTTACCCTTATAGCATAAAACTTCAGTCCAGTCCTAGCTCCATTTTAAAGCCCCACCATTGCTTTTCTTTCTTCCTATAGCCCTACTTTTTAGAAAAAAATTTTTTCTAAAGTATAGTTGACTTCCAATGTTGTGCCAATGTCCACTGTACAGCAAAGTGACAGACATTTCCTTTCTTAAGTTATCTTCCACCATGGTCTATCCCAAGAGACTGGATATAGTTCCCTGTACCTATAGCCCCATTTTTAATTGAGGTCATTATGTATATTTTCTCTTGTCTTTTAAGCTACTTTATATCATCTCTGGAACAAAATGCATAAAAATTAAATGGTATACTTATCAAATTGGAGAATGATACAAGGCCAGAAAGAACACCTGATACAATGAAGATAGAAAATGGTCTCTACTGGTTAGGAGAATAAAATGAGCCAATTAACGAATGAAAGTAAGCAAGGATGAAAGTGAACATTGTAAAATAATATCTGGCCTATTATTTTTCTAGGAATAAAAGGGTTTAGCTAACCACCATCAAAAAGACTATAATGTGACAGAGATTCCCAAAGAACATCAGAGGAATCTTCCTTTACCCACTTACTGTCCAACTTCAGAGTTGATGACAATCACCTTCAACCTATTGACCTTACTTGTAAAACAAAACATCCCTTCTCCCCACAATGTCTCATTTTAAAAAAAAAGTCTCATTTAAAATGTCTCATTTAAACGATGAAGCAGTTTAAACTCATTAGAAGAAAAGCTTTACCTAAAATAACTCAATTTATGAAAACTATGACCAGAAGCAAAATTAATAGGACCTACTGATCCAAAAAAAGGTAGGAATATTATTTCATGAACTATCCCAACAGTTTTTGTAATTGGTTTTACGAAAGAATTGGTTTTTAAACAAATTCAAAAGCAGTTTGTGATGAGTATTATTTTCATTCCCACTGACTCTAATACAATGTCCAAACAGTCTAGTCCATGATGGCATTTTCCCTTAACACTTTCTATCTAACCAATAAATGCCAATCTTCACTATGTATGTGACTTAATAACATGCAGGCAGTATTATAAATATCCAATTTTATTTGTCCTATCTTTTCCTAAAGAAAATCTTATTAAGGCTGTAGCAAATCCAAAGAAGTAATTTAAATGAGTATATCTACCCAAGGGAATTAAAATATTTCCAACGTATTCGTTCAAAGCACCAGTCTTATCTATAATAGTAAGAAAAAAATACACCATTATCGCATACTCCAAGGAAAATAGCAAGACATGATATAATTAATATAATTAAACTGGGAACATTTTTTTCAATGAAGAGAACTATGAAGAAACAGGGAGAGAAAGTTTGTGTTGAGTTTTAAGCCACAGAAGGAGTGCCTATTAGTGATGTCAACTAAAACTTTAAAAGGTTACTTTTTTAATTGCAGGCTGTTAATCATCCTTGGAGCTTTTTATAATGCAAGAAAGAACACAGTACTTAACACAGAAACTGCAAAGGAGAATTGGGTTAAACTCTAGCATTCCAGAACACAGATAATAGCTGTTTAATCCAACAGGGCTTGTGACTCAAATTCAGATTGTGAATGATTCACTTCCTAAATTTAAAATTGTTTATCATGGCCAGACTCACCAAGAAGAAGAAAAAAAGAACCCAAATAAACAAAACAATGAAAAAGGAGAAATCTCAACTGATACTGCTGAAATACAAAAAAAAAGAGAGAATACTATGAACAATTATATGCCAACAAATTTGACAACCTAGTAGAAATGGATAACTTTCTAGAAATACAGCCCACAAAAACCGAATCAAAAACATATAGATAACTTGAATAGACCAATCACTAGGAATGAAATTGAACATTAAAAAAAAAAAAAAAAAACTCCCTACAAACACAAGCCCAAAATCAGATGGTTTCACAGGTAAATTATACCAGCTATACAAAGAAGAACTTATACACACATCCTTCTTAAATTTTTCCAAAAGACTGAAGAAGGAACACTCTCAAAGACATTCTATGAAGCCACAATCACCCTAATACCAAAACCAGACAAAGATACCACTAAAAAAGAAAATTATAGGCCAATATCTTTGATGAATATTGACACAAAAATTCTCCAAAATTTTCACCAACCAAATCCAAGACCACATAAAAAAGATTGTATGCCATGACGACCAAGTGGGATTCATCCTAAGTTCACAAGGATGGTTCAACATTTGTAAATCAATCAATGTAATATGCCACTTTAACAAAAGTCAAAAACCACATGATCATGTCAATAGATGCAGATAAAATTATCGTGTGCCATTTTGAATAAGAGCTTTATTTTTCATTTAATCTTCTAGATGTTCTCAATGTTTTCATTTCTATAAAGCAGTAAGCAAAGTTGAATCTCATTTATTTCATTAAGAAAATTAAAATGCCATGTTTGTTTCCCCTGATTTAGTATAATAAAGTAGTCATAAGGTGCAAAAATAAACTTCAAAACAAAATACACTTGGAGTTCCCATTGTGGCTCAGTGGTTAACGAATCCGACCAGGAACCATGAAGTTGCAGGATCCCTGCCCTTGCTCAGTGGGTTAAGGATCTGGCGTCACCATGTGTGTTGGTATAGGGTGAAGACACAGCTTGGATCTGGTATTGCTGTGGCTCTGGCGTAGGCCGGCGGCTACAGCTCCAATTAGACCCCTAGTCTGGGACCTCCATATGCCATGGGTGTGGCCCTAGGAAAGACAAAAAGAACAAAAACAAAAAAAAAAACAAAATATGCTCTTTCTTCTCTCTGTAATTCAACTTCCAAAACTAGACCTTTAAGTCCTAAAGACATTCAAGCATATTCATCACATTCTCAGTTGCAATTTTAGCATAAAGAGAAAATGACTTTTTTACATAAGCAAATTAAATAGAAAATTAAATTTTACAACAAAGAAAATCATCATTAGAAAAACAGTCAATTCAAAAAAGAAAAATGCAAGGGCAAACAAATATATAAAAATTCAGTGTCAACTGTATTCAAATAAATATAAAATTAATTAAACAACAACAAAAGCTCAAATGACTCTTTCCTTAGGACAACTGGAAGAAACACACAATCAGTTTTATGGCTGGCATCACTTGGTTTCAGTTTTTTCCAAAAAATTGAATTTCAACTTCTAGTCATCACTAGGAAGGCAGCGCCAAACCTAACTCTGAGGTTATCATTCACGACAAAAACTGAAACCTACAGCAAATAAAGTCAACCAAGGTCTCAAAACTAAAATGTCTTCTTGGCATACAGAGTTCATCTCTGAAACTCAATTCAAAAAGTTAACAATGACAATTCAAAGAAGCACTTTGATCTTGAGACAGAATCCCCACCCCACCCCCCATTAAAGAAACCTGGCTGTGGATGATAGAAAACCATAAGCTGTAGGAGTGGAATTTTTGTCCATAGGATTCTAATGCTCTGTATTTCACTGATTTTTCCTATCCTTAAAAAATAAGAAGAGGAGTGCCTTTCGTGGCTCAGTGGTTAACGAACCCAACTACGAACCATGAGGATGTGGGTTCAATCCCTGGCCTTGCTTAGTGGGTTAAGGATCCCGTGTTGCTATGGCTGTGGTGTAGGCTGGCAGCTATAGCTCCAATTTGACCCCAGCCTGGGAACTTCCATATGCCGTAAGTGCGGCCCCTAAAAAGCCAAAAAAAAAAAAGGTAACAGAGTATGATACAGAGTACTAGACTGGTGGTAAAAAAATGTACTAATATCATCTAGTTCTATGTTCTTATGTGAACCACTTAAGGCCATTTCATCTCTAAGATGTGAAAGATGAACTTTAAATGATGCCTAATATTCTTTACAGCACTTGCACGTTTCAAGTCCACATCAGTTGCTAGATGTTCTATAACAAGACCTTAAAGTACACACATTAACCTATAGTACCTTTGTAATTATTCTGGGTTGTTGAGCACTAGATCAATCCCCTTTACTGGATGTACCTTGTTAAATGCAATGCACAATTTTAATTCCATGCTACTTAGTATATACCCCCAATACTCCTCTGCACCTATGTATTTGTTGTGCCAATTCTCTCCTGACTAATCAGGATGTTGCATTTACAAGGCCAGTTTACTTGCCACCAAGTATAATCCTTTGCATATCTAGTTAACCACCATATGGCTTGTTGTTCTTTAGCTGAGCAATAAAAGCCTATTGAACGAGACCACACAATCTACTCCAGCCAGCATTAAAGGGCACACCTTGAGATTAAAGTGATCTCAGAGAAATAAGAGGAAGATAGTCACTGTAATAAGGAAGGGAATTACAGAACACCTGGTGGCAGATTATCAAGCCTCTCAAAGCAGGGCTCAACCAAGACCTCAACTATAAATGCATCAGGAAGAACCACTGAGCATAAGGCATATTTTACTTTCTGAGACTATGGCAGGAAAATGATGTCAATCAACTAGAATGGGCAGAACATTTCTAAGCCCTCAAGGTGATGCTTATATTTTAACCTGCTGGCTCAGTGACCCAAACATCATTTAATGAGCATCTATTGTGTTCCAGCATTGTGCTAGATGCTGGGGATACAGAGGGGAGTAGAACAAGGTCCCACGAGGTGCTCACAGTCTAATGGAGGAGATACATGAACAACTAATCACAATATAACACAGCAATAAATGCTATAATAGAGGGAAAGATCCACTGAGAAGGCAGAAAACGAGCCATAGAAAGAAGGATGGAGAGGGCATTCCAGGCAGCATGAACCAGCCTGGGGTCAGGGGAGGATGTGATCTATGAAGGAATGTAGAGAGATGGTACCTGCAAAAGGGTTTCACATACACAGAACAGGAGTGACAGAA
Organism: Phacochoerus africanus; assembly: GCF_016906955.1. Lineage (NCBI taxonomy): Eukaryota > Metazoa > Chordata > Mammalia > Artiodactyla > Suidae > Phacochoerus > Phacochoerus africanus. Next base: position 53,457,062 of record NC_062544.1, on the reverse strand, counting down.
AGAAGTGTGAAATTTTATTTTATGAAATGAGGAACCTAATTTTGGAAGAGTTATCAGAAATGGCAATAGCTAACTTGAACAAAAGAGAAATGTGATTTCCTTTATACTCCAAAAAATTCACAAGAGAGTTCGTCTTAGCTAATGTTGCTAGGGTCACTTCTTTTGATTACAGTGCTTCTCGCCAGAAAGAAATTTTTAACACCTTGGCAATTGTGGTCTCTTACTTACACTAATTTTTGGTTGTGCACCTGGATTTTCTAGGGGCCTGCTAAAAGGCCACTGGGAAATTTGAATATATTCTAATTTTAGGAGGCTGACATATGCGCCTGCTCAAACTACAATAATGATATGTGCAAAAACATTTATAAGAAACAAAACCAGGAGTTCCCGTCGTGGCGCAGTGGTTAACGAATCCGACTAGGAACCATGAGGTTGCGGGTTCGGTCCCTGCCCTTGCTCAGTGGGTTAACGATCCGGCGTTGCCGTGAGCTGTGGTGTAGGTTGCAGACGCGGCTCGGATCCCGCGTCGCTGTGGCTCTGGCGTAGGCCGGTGGCTACAGCTCCGATTCAACCCCTAGCCTGGGAACCTCCATATGCCGCAGGAGCGGCCCAAGAAATAGCAACAACAACAACAAAAAAGACAAAAAAAAAAAAAGAAACAAAACCAGTAACACAAAAGGGGTCAATGAGTAATGTTTTTCATTTTTCTTCTCATACATTTCTTACTTAAATCATTTATGTAAGCCATGACTTTAAAATGCCTTCTTTTTTTAGTAATATTCTTGAACCAGAAAGATTTGAAAAGTAAATCCTATAATAATAATTTTAAAAAACAGCTAATTTTTAAAAGGAAACAATCTTGCATAAGCCCTAATTATCACTTCAGTATTTGTAGACTAGATCTATATTTGAGGTAGAAAAAAATAACATTTTTTGACAAGGTCTCTGGAAAGAGTGAGGAAAGCCACTATATTTTAAGAGGAGTGACTTTAAAATCACAAGCTAAATTCTTAACACCAACATGGAATAAATCAATAAGTAGGTCAAAAGTTGTTAGTTAAAATGAAGGAGAAAGCACAATTGGTAAATGGAATGTTTGTCCTTTTCTGCAGTAAGACAATTCGTAAGAGTGCGGCTTATGTCAGTTATACTATGCCTCATTATTCAATAACCTTTTAGGAGAGAATATCACATGTAAAGATTACCAAACAATTAGATTATGTTAGAAATACCCTCTGGCCCCTTCTTCCCTTCTCTTTTTTCAACAGAATCTATGTCCTCATTTGCAATGAAATGACTTTGTGGGAAATCATGACCCTAAGTTTTAGAAAGCTGTCTCAAAACAGTGAATCAACAGAGAACTTGACTCACACCTTATTTTAGGAACAGGTTCTGGGGTACAGCTGCCAGCCATGGTTACGTTCTCTCTAAGAGCTTATCCATCTTTACTTCCCTAACTGGGTTACTGCCTCAGAATCAAAATGCTCTTCCTTTTATATTTTACTAACTAGAGCCAATCAAGTTCTCGCCTGGGGTCCAGCCAGCAGCTGGTAGCTCCCTCAGCAAGCTGAGTTCAAATCCAGAAAGCCTAAATCCAGAGCTCACCTGGCAACCACAATCCTGTATATCTTCTTTCTCACTCCTATACAACTCATCTAAGAATACCTGAGAAAGAACTACCAGAGACATTCCCACTAAAATAATAACAGTAATACTTATAACACGTAAAATCACAAAAAATACAACGAATAAATATTCAACTTCCCTTGTTATCAGAGATATGCAAATTAAACCACAGGACAGCTTCTTTTAACTAGCAAACTTAAAAAAAATGAAGTATAATATTCATGTCTCAGGTATGGTTCAAAATGATAATTTTATATATCATTAAGAGGGTATAGGTGAAATTACCTTTCTAGGGGACAATTTGACAATATTTATCAAAAGTCTATAAAATGTTGATGTACATATCCAAAAAATTCACTTCTAGGAATTTCATCAAATCATCAGTCATGCACAGAAACAAGGATATTCACTAAAGCACTAGTAATGACAGTGAGTGATAGAAAACAACATAAAAATCCAACAATAGAGTTGTTAACATAAATTTGATGTTATAATAAAACTAAAAAAAATATATACACACTAAAATATCCTCTTTTAGGGAATATTTAGTGATCTCCAAAAACATTCTTAATGTTTTATGTAACTTAAAAATATATAAAATATGATCCTAATTTTATAAAAGCAAACATATAGGTAACAAACAGGAGTTAAGGAAATCGGATCAAGAGATATCCATTCCACTTTTTCTCTCAAGGTCCTTGGTTCCATGGAGGATGTGTCTCCACACTCCATTTTGGCCCATCCTCACCCAAATGTCCTTTGATCTGTGAGCCAAGAAGGAGAGTGTAAAATGCCTGGGGACTTAACCTTCCTTTGCAACTCACCATATATAAAATATCTACAGAAACAAGGCCAAGAGATAGAAAGGGCATCTTTGGGGGTAGGGCCACATACCATGCAAGCAACAACCATTAGGATCTCACAACTGGAAATACTATAAAATTGGGTTGTGATGATTGTTGTACAACTATAAATGTAATAAACTTCATTGAGTTTAAAAAAAAAAAAGGATTCCACAACAATTATTATTTTTAACATTAAATTTAACACCCATTGCTCTATACACAACTTCTAATTTCAGGTTAGTCCTATTTCATCAACTAAAGTGTAAGATCATCTAAGATAGTCACTGTGTCTTATATAGCAGATCCTTATCATCTGTGAAATCAATAGTCGTGTCTGTAAAAAACAACTCCCCAGCAACTCGGAAGGGGGCAATCTGTAGACCTCATAAGCTATGAAGTTGACTCAATGTGGAGATAGAATGGATCTCTAACTAATTGTCCATTTCCCACATTTAGGTGAAATATTGTTCTTATCTATACATGGTCACCCATGCAGTAACTTCTCGAAAGAAGAAAACTTATTTCCTTATAAAAGTCTGCACACAGGACCAATAAAGCAGTTTTTGGATATTTGGACAAATAGAAGAAATCAAATATCAAATTCGACAATGGCTCAGATTTAGACAAGCCCACTATATATTCTATATGGACACAGAAAAAGGCAATTTATTAATCTTTCAAGAAGTGTTCCAACAAAAAGAGCTGGTTAATACTAAAGAGTGAAGTTCCTGGATTATGTAGTAAGAGTATGTTTTGTTGGAAACTGCCAAACTGTCTTCCAAAGCAGCTGTACCATTTTACCTTTCCACCAAAAATGAATGAGAGTTCCTGCTGTTCCACATTCTCGCCAGCGTTTGGTGATGTGAGTGTTTTGGATTTTAGCCATTCCAATAGGTATGTGGTGCTTTCTCATTGTTTAATTTGAAATTCTCTAAAGACATATGATGTTGGTCATTTTTTCTATGCTTGTTTGCCATATACATAATGTCTTTGGTGAAGTGTCCATACAGATCTTTTGACCAAGAATTGTGCTTTTGGTATTGTACCTATAAAGGCATTGCCAAACCCAAGTTCACCTGGAGTTTTTCTTATCTGCTGCAAGTTTTATAGATTTCCATTTCACATTTAAATTAATGGTCCAGGAGTTCCCGTCGTGGCTCAATGGTTAACGAATCCGACTAGGAACCATGAGGTTGCAGGTTTGATCCCTGCCCTTGCTCAGTGGGTTAAGGATCCAGTGTTGCTGTGAGCTGTGGTGTAGGTCGCAGACGCGGATCGGATCCAGCGTTGCTGTGGCTCTGGCGTAGGCCGGCGGCTACAGCTTCGATTAGACCCCTAGCCTGGGAACCTCCACATGCCGCGGGAGCAGCTCAAGAAATGGCAAAAAAAAAGACCCAAAAAATTAATTAATTAATTAATTAATGGTCCATTTTGAGTTAATTATTGTCAGTTATTTTAACAAAGAAAATTTAAATAGGGAATTAGAGAACTAAAAAGGCAAAAAAGAAGCACTGAGGTTACACAGATATAGTAACTGCAGGAAGAGCAAAAGGAACTGGTTGAACTGATGCTTAGGAAAAGAACTTCACAGGCTGGGATGCTAATATCTGTGAAGATTGCATTGGACAGCTGGTGCTGGTATCTCTGAAGGTCATAATGACGATAGTACCATGAGTATGAAAAAAAAAATACAAACAAAAACAAACTGTCACTGCATATACTTCAAGGATTCTTACGTCTTCATGAAGAATTTCTCTCTTTATCACCATGGAATAGCTCTCTTTATCCCTGATACTTTTCCTTGCTCTGAAGTCTGCTTTTTCTGATATAAATATGGCTACTCCACGTTTCTTTTGGGTAGTGTTAGAATAGTACGTATTTTTCTATCCTTTATTTTAATCTGGTCTTTATATTAAAAGTGGGCTTCTCATAGAAACAGAAAGTAGAATGGTGGATACTAGGGGCTGGGGGAGGGAGATATGGGAAGATGTTAGTCAAAGGGTACAAACTTCCAGTTATAAGTTGAATAAGTTCCAGGGAACTGAAGTACAGCCGGGTGATTACAATATTATATTGTATACTTGAAAGTTCCTTAGAGTAGATCTTAAGTGTTTTCATGCAAAAAAGAAATGGAAATAATGTGAGAAGATGGAGATGTTAACTAACACTAAAGTGATAATCATTTCATAATGTGTAAGTGTATCAAGTCAACATGTTGTATACCTTAAACTTATACAACACTATATGTCAATTACATATCAACGAAGCTGGAAAAGATACCAAAGCAAGTTTCTGGTAGACAACATATAGTAAGGTCTTGTTTAATTCACTCTGAGAGTCTCTGTCTTTTAATTGGTATATCCGGAGTTCCCGTCATGGCTCAGTGGTTAATGAATCTGACTAGGAACCATGAGGTTGTGGGTTCGATCCCTGGCCTTGCTCAGTGGGTTAAGGATCTGGTGTTGCTGTGAGCTGTGGTGTAGCTACAGACACAGCTTGGATCCCATGTTGCTGTGACTCTGGTGCAGGCCAGCAGCTACAGCTCCTATTAGACCCCTAGCCTGGGAAGCTCCATATGCCATGGGAACGGCCCTAGAAATGGCAAAAGGAGAAAAAAAAAACAAAAAATTCGTATATTCTAGACCATTAATGTTTAAAATGATTATTGATATAGTTGAATCTATGTCAATAATTAATAGCTACTATATCTCTTACATTTTCTATTTGTTGCCCTTGTTTCTTTTTTTCTGATCTTCTTCTACCTTCTCTGGTTTTAAATAAGCTTTTCATATGAGTCTATTTTTTTCTCCTCTCTTAGCATATCATTATAGTCAACCCTCTGCATCCATGAGTGTCACATCAGCAAATTCAAGTTGAATCTCTGGATGTGAAACCCATGGATATGGCTGATTGTATGCTTATTTTTACCCTTTTTAGTGGTTATGCTTGAGTCTGCAATATACATTTACAACTAATCCAAGTCCTCTTTCAGATAACACTACACCACCGCACAGATAGTGCAACTACCTTTAAGTATTCTCAAGTTCCTTAGAGTATTCTCATCTCTCCTTCCTGTCCCTTAAAACACTGCTTTCACTCATTTCATTCATAATTTAAAATACATTAACACTATTGTTATTGTGAACAAATTGTTATCTGCTGATTTTCAGTTTGTTCATGTTTTTCTTATTGTGAAGATGGGGTGGTGACTTCTAAGCTCCTTAGATGCTGGACCAGAAACTGGAAGTTCCTATTTTTTATGTAGATAATCATTGCCGGTATTTATCATACAGAGTCCTAACATTTCTGTATTGGTTTCAAACTACTGTGTAATACCATCTACATCATTTTTACCTGGGGGAATCATTCTAGCTTCCCAAGTATGAAGGCTCCCATTTTACAGCTTTCAGGAAATTATCCTATTTTATAAGGTTTAAGAGGTTAACATCTCTGAATGATTTTTAATTTTGTGTTTATGGGTATTAACATTGTCCTGGAGCTACACTTAGCTGACTGAAAAATTCAATTACCTAAAGTCTATGACCCTACCTTTAAGGAAGTAATAAATAATATTTTAAATGTTAACACTGCAACATATAAAGCAAAATGCACCTGAAAATGCACCCATCATCCTTCACTTATACTTCAGAACATGGCTTTGGAGGCAGAAAGAAATGTTTTTAGATCTTAACTCTCCTTTAATTAGCTTTATCAAAAGGCCTCGCCTTATCCTCATCTGCTCCCTCTATAAAACAAGAATAATAAAACCTACCTCACTAGGTTATTACAACAGATGATCTTATGTGCTTTGCACATCAGTTCATGGTATAAATAGTACTTGCTGCTGCTGCTGCTGCTGCTGTTTTTATTAACCTTAGGCTATAGCTCCTTTAACTGCTATTGCCACACTTGAAAATACTTCAATTCTAGAGTCTACTTCACTCTGTGTAGGGCATACCTTAGTTGTACCTATTCTACTTGGACCATTTTACTGCCCTGCTATTTCCTAAGAATGAATTTTGTAAAGAAAAGTTTTCCATTCTATTTTCCTCTTTCCTTATAAAACCTAGTCCTCATTAATCCACATATAAAATGCTACTTTGTACATTTAAAAAAACATATGAGCCAACAAAAAGGAAAAGTAAGTGAAAACTTCTTGGGTGCAAACATAATGCCAAAAGAATTGAGAAAAAAATCTATAAATAAAACAGCAGCCAAAATACTTTAAATAGCAGGAATTGATTCATAGAACTGCTTTTAAAATCCCATTTAAAATTTTCTTTCTTTCTAAAGGTTTAATTCCACTTCTGAGATGTCAATTCTCAAAATGAATAAGCTTTGTAAATTCCTCAAGCTGAGAGAAAATTTAAATTACACAAAAATTTTCAAACTCAACAGCCTTAATCCTATAGCTTTTTGTAATCAACCTGTATTTGTTTGCCTGCTAACAATAAATTTTTCTTTCCTGAGTTTTGTTGTGACAGCAAACCTTTTCCGAAATTTCAAATGAAATTCTAAACTGGAAAAAAAAAAAAAAAACTTTTTCAGAATATAAGGCCAAATGTAATTATTAAGGAAATTAAAATAGCTTTTTTAAATGAATAACCCAGCTCCCTTTCACAGCAAGCACAGGAAAGATACTATGTTCTTCAGATTCCTATTTAACTCGCCTTCCATGGGATTTAGATTTAAAATTTTCTTCAAAGTAATTGAATGTAGGCTTAGTTATTCAGTGACAGAAATTAACATTAAATTTCAGAAGCCAAAGAGGACAGAAGGTGACCCATATTTCTGGAGGTGAATGATGTTGGTTTCTTTACAGAATGAACCACAGAAAGAAAACCATTACAGGGGTGCCCCCTTATCCACGGTGGATATGTTCCAAGATCCCCAGTGGGTGTCTGAGACTGTGGATAGCACCGAACCCCAGGTATACTGTTTTTTTCCTATATATACTAATCTACAACAAAGTTTAACTTATAAATTAGGCACAATAAGAAATTAACAACTACTAATAAAATAGGACAATTATAACAAAACACTATAACAAGTTATGTGAATGTGGTCTTGCTCTCTTTCAAATAACCTTACTGTACTGGCTTCCCCTTCTTCCTGTGATCATGTGAGATGACAAAATGCCTATGTGCGGAGAAGTGAGGTAAATGAAGTAGGCACCGTGATGGAGTGTTAGGCTACTACTGATTTTCTGACTATATGTCAAAAGGAGGATCATCTGCTCCAGGTGTGCTGGACCACTGAGCCATCATGTTGATGGCTGGATGTCAGTAGCAAAAGATATTGATGGCTGGGGATCCCAGGTGTGACAGAATTGGAGGGCATGAGATTTTATCATGCTACTGCAAACAACATACAATTTAAAACCTATGAACTGAGAGTTCCCCCTGTGATTTGGCAGGTTAAGGGCTCAACGTTGTCTCCCTGAGGATTTGGGTTTGATCCCTGGCCTGGCTCATTGGGTTAGGGATCCAGCATTGCTGTAAGCTGTGGCATAGGCTGCAGATGTGGCTCAGATTTGGTGGTGTCATGGCTTTGGTGGCTATAGCAGCTGTGACAGCTGCAGAGTAGGTAGGCCTGCAGCTGCAGATCCAATTCAACTCCTGGCCCAGGAATTTCCATATGTCACAGGTGTGGCTGTTAAAAAACAAAACAAAACAAAACAAAAACAAAAAACTATCAATTGTTTATTTCTGGAATTTTCCATTTAATATTTTAGACCACAGTTGACTGTGGGTAACTAAAGCTATGAAAAACAAAACAGATTAAGAGGGGACTACTGTACTTTTTACCAGTGAAGACATTCTTGGTTTCTAATTTTTCATTATTTCTCTCAAATCAACCGTTTCAAACCATTTCATCTAAAAAAACAAACTAAAAAAAACATACTTTTTCATAAGTCTGTGAAAATTCAATAAGGCAAAGCTTTCATAAGGAAGCAGTGAAAACACACCTGCAGACTAATTTATTTATATGAAACAGTGTGCTGCTGTCCTAAGGAAATATGGAAAACATCTATTTCTGGACCCTTAGTCCCTCTGATGTTTGCAGGCAGTAATGTGCACTAGCTGAACATAAATCATCAATGAACAGCTGAGGCTCTCTTTATTCATTTTGTTTCTCTTACACCCCCTACAGTAATAAATATTACTTTTAGTGAAAAGAGGTCAAGGTGGATATTCTGCACAAGGTGCAGCATGCTTCATTAGGGAACAAACTTTAGTCTTCATCCCAAACCAGAATAACTGAATCTTTTGAACAAAGTACAAAGACAGATAAATAGATCTTTGGCTAACTCTCCGCTTAAAATATGACAGCAGAATGGATAAGCCGTGAGGTCTAGCTGTGTAGCACAGGTATCTATATCCAATCACTTGTGATAGAACGTGATGGAAGATAATGAGGGGGAAAATGTATATATATATATATATATATATATATATATATATATATATGTATGACTGGGTCATTATCTGTACAATAGAAATTGACAGAACATTATAAGTCAACTACAATAAAACTTTTAAAAAATAAAATAAAAAATAAAATATGAAAGCAGAGAGAGGTCATCAATTTTTGACTATGCAATTGAAGCTAATAAAATGCGAGATTTCTAAGAATCTCCCTTTCTTCAAGGGGGTCATCATGTTCCCCTTAAAAGTCATCATTGCGTTTGCTTGATGTAAGAGGTCAACCTATTTTAGGCTGATTTTGATGAGCTTTCAACATCAGGTTTTATTGATTTTTTTCTTTTTTTTTTTTTGAATCTCTATTTTATTGATTTCCTCTCTGACCTTTATGACTTCTTTCCTTCAGCTGACTTTAGGTTTTGTTTGTTCTTCTTTTTCTAATTCATTGAGGTGGTGTGTTAAGTTGTCAATTTGAGATTTTTCTTCTTTTTTGAGAAAGGACTGTATCACTATGAATTTCCCTCTAAGCACTGCTTTTGCGGCATCCCGTAGATTGTGAATGGTTATATCTTCATTACCATTTGTTGATATCTGGTAATTTACTGCCGATTAAAGCTAACAATATATTTTAAAAACACTATAGGGAGTTCCCGTTGTGGCGCAGTGGTTAACGAATCCGACTAGGAACCATGAGGTTGCGGGTTCGGTCCCTGCCCTTGCTCAGTGGGTTAACGATCCGGCGTTGCCGTGAGCTGTGGTGTAGGTTGCAGACGCAGCTCGCTCGGATCCCGCGTTGCTGTGGCTCTGGCGTAGGCCGGTGGCTACAGCTCCCATTCAACCCCTAGCCTGGGAACCTCCATATGCCGCGGGTGTGGCCCAAGAAATAGCAACAACAACAACAAAAGACAAAAAAACAAACAAACAAAAAAAAAACCAATATAGGTTAGTTTTGTGATAATGCACTACAATTGTAGAAATTTAAGGCATTTTCATTCCCTTGGATCTCAAGAATTCTCAAAGACAGAGAATGGAGAGGCAGGGTGTGCCTTGCCAGCTGCCATCCACAGGATAGTTCCACAGTCACTGTCACCAGGCCAGTGAGAACAGTCATCTGAGGTTCATTAATCAAAGAAGCAGGAGGGATCAAGGTGCGAACACAGCACTTCGAAGCTTTAGAAAACACACCCAAATGCCTGAACCCACTGATGCTCAAAACAGACCTGTGAAACAGGGAAGTAAACAGGAGATGCTATAAAGAAGCTAGGAATTTTAAAGTAATTTGTCCAAGGTCACAATGCCAATGAGAGGCAAAGATGTGATTCTTAATCTCAGATACTGTCCACAAAAAGACAAAGAAATGTACTGAGACTCTTAGGGCTTGGTTGCAGGACTTTGTCCCTAAGTGGTCTTTTCCATTCCATGACTTCAACACAACCTACATCATCACCACTTGAATGCCTAAAAAAGCCAATCTGTCCCAGCAAGGGCCCTGTTACTCCTTCTCCCAAAAGCTGATCTTCCCAGCTTTCCTCAGCTCAGTAGGTGACACCTTTGCTCATGTCAGCTGGGAATCATTTGCATCTCTGCTTTTACCTCACGCCTGCATTCCACATGCTAGGCATCAGTGAGTCTGATAAGGCTCCTCTTCCAAAACACTATATACCTCAATACCACCAGCTCTCCCCACCTCTACTCCACCACTCAAGCCTGGACCACTGCAGCAGTCTCCTCACTGGCCACCCTGCCTCCCTTCATGTCTCCATAAAATCCATTCTACAGACAGCACCTAAGCTAAAATTATGACCCTTTCATTTGCATTTAAAATAAAGTGCAAGTTCCCATAAAAGCCCATTTATCAACACAGACATTTTTAGAATCACAATTCTCCTTATTGTTTAGTGTCAGAAATAAAGCCTTGGGGTTGTCATGGAAGGGCAGTGACAGAAGGAAAATGGACACTGAGGACTTAAACACAGTTTTTTGTTTGTTTGTTTGTTTTTAATGCCTGATTTTTCTGTTTATCTTTTTTTTTTTTTTGGCTTTTTAGGGTTGCACCCATGGCATAAGGAGGTTCCCAGACTAGGGGTCCAATCAGAGCTACAGCTGTCAGTCTACACCACAGCCACAGCAACATCAGATCCAAGCCACTTCTGCAATCTGTACCACAGCTCACAGCAACGCCAGATCCTTGCACTGAGCAAACCCGCAACCTCATGGTTCCTAGTCAGATTCATTTCCCCTGAGCCACGATGGGAACTCCCTTCAATCTTTTTTTTTTTTTTTATAATCCATTTTTATTGAAGTATAGTTGATTTACAAATTTGTTAGTTTCAGGTGTACAGCACAGTGATTCGATTCTTCATCTATTTTTTTTCGGTTCTTTTCCCTTATAGGTTATTACAATATATGGAGTATAGTTCCCTGTGTGATACAATAAGTCCTTGTTGGTTTTCTATTTTATATACTGTAATCGAGTCTTTCAAATGTCCTTTTCATTAAGCTATTCAACTTCCTAGTGATATATTCCCAGAAACTTATCTTTGTCTCAGTTTTTTTCATTTATAATACTATAATAAAACTGCTTCTCCTCCTACCTCACCTGGTAATCAAGTGAGATAACATAAGTGAAAGTACTTGGAAAACAAAGCATTACAAACATAAGGTAATATAAAAGACATGCTAATGCAGAAATGGTGCTCAAGCATGAGGTTTTCTGGGCCTTTGCTTACAAGAAAGAGGAATTAAGCGAATCTAGCTAAAATAATTGACTTTTGTCTGCATCACCAGAATACATTTTGGCTGGTTGGAGCCTTTTCCATTGCTTCAGAGGACTGGGGCCAGATAAGAAAGCTTGTTAATGTCCTGGCTTCAGGCTTTACCTTACCAATAGCAAGCAATGAGATCCTGCTGCGTAGGCCTGGGAACTATATCTAGTCATTTATGATGGAGCATGATAATGTGAGAAAAAAGAATCTATACATGTATGCGTAACTGCGTCACCATGCTGTACAGTAGAAAATTGACAGAACACTGTAAACCAGCTATAATGAAAAAATAAAAATAAAAATCATTATATATATATAAAAAAAGAAATAACCCAATAACTCTTACAACTACATTCTGACCAAAGAAAATAGGAAGCTAAAAGCCCTGGTTTGGAAGGCTGAGAAAGCCAGCCTCTCCTTACCCCAAGTCTGTCCACAATTCTTTCTTGCCCTCCCTCCAGGATGCAGGGGCATAGGGCTACAAGGCCCTTCCAAACCCCAGGAACAAAGGATAACTCCAACTCTGGGCCATTTCTGCAGCTCCTGGAAACTCGGCCAGGCAGGAGCTACAGCTGCATGCTGGACCCAGCTCAGGCTACAGAAGTCCTCACCCCATCATTCCAGGCCACTGACATTCACTTGGCTATGCATTAATCCCTAAGAAACTAGTCCTCGAGTATAAGTCTACTGGGCAAGGAGAGGCAAAATGCTTCCAATAAAATGAGGCCATCAATACACAACATTATTAAAGTCAGATTTATTGACAAAGGCCTTGAGATATTAAAAGAAATTGTAAAAACTGTGGCAAGATAAAACAAGTTGCTGTATATAATCTTCCTTTCTTCATGGTTGTCCCCAAAATAGGCTGACCAAATTGCAAAATCATTTCACTACTTCTACACAAATTTAGATTATTCAATTTAATATTTCGCTGATTCTCTTCAAACCAGTTAGCATTATTTTATTTCAGGTCTACTTAAGTTCATTGGTCCTTTTAAAAAAATAATACTTAGTGACAATATATTCAGGCTTTACAGGCTCCATACTGTCTCATCATGTATTGTCCTTTTTTTTTTTTTTTTGTCTTTTTAGGGCCCTGCCCGAGGCATATGGAGGATCCCAGGTTAGGGGTCTAATTGGAGCTGTAGCTGTGGCCAGAGCCACAGCAACACCAGATCTGAATTGTGTTTGTGTTCTATACCACAGCTCACGGCAACACCGGATCCTTAACCCACTGAGCAAGGCCAGGGCTTGAACTTGTGTTCTCATGGATGCTAGTTAGATTCATTTCTGCTGAGCCACGAGAGGAACTCTTGCCTTTTTTTTTTTTTTTTTTTTTAAGCAACCCTTTCAAGATATTAAAAATTCTTAATTCTTGGCAGTACAAAAGCCCCAGGCCAGGGCTTGTAGTTTATCAACCTGTGTTGTAAATAACAATCGTTAACTAAAAGTATGTAGAACATGTAAGTACATACAACATGAACCAGGCTTTCACTCAAAACAAATCATACTGGTTCAACAGGTTTCCTTTCTCTAAAGCAAGTTCGAAAACTAGGTATGCTATATATTAGAGAGGGATGAGGACTATGGCCTATTTTTATGAGAGAAAAATTCTGCCCAGATATTTTTTCTCCCTTCCATAGGTGTCAGGGATAAAAGATGTTCACTAAGAACTAATAAAGAGCATCACTTAGAATGCACATATTTACAATGAAATTCAAAAGCCCAGGTTTATACAAGGCAGACTGATAAAACACATATTTGTGAAGCCTCAAAAATTATTTATAGACACAAAGCCAAAAAGCCAAAAATAGCTAGAATAAAATTCACCATTTCATCAAAAAAGGAGAGATGTGTTATTAAAATGACTTTCTTTTAGGATCTCTGCACTCACAATAAAAAATAGCACCAAAATTTTGTAAGGATAATGACATACAAATGACTTGCTGTAATTGGTATTTCTAACCCACAATGCAATGAAGTCCATTGTAGCTGAGATAATGGAACTCTTACATAGTTGCTACATTGTTACCGAGCAACAAGAAATAAAACGTCAGGATTAGCACTTGATTTAATATATTTTTATCATCAATAAACCGTATTTCTATTCTGCTATTCTTTTTGGATATAAATGGTCATTAGGCTAAGAATTCTATTTAGTAATCTACAAGAGTATGCCCCAAAATGCAGTAAAGTTAATATCAGGCATTCACCAACTTCATGGGTTTTTTTCTATTTACTGCTTCCTTGGTAGAAACAGCAAATAATAACATAATAGTGATTCTATTATTGAGAAGATTACTTTGTCAAAATATTCAACTACAATGTCTTCACTAAATACATCTTCATTAGCATTTAAATATTTTCAATCAATGCTCCATTTTATGAAAATTCAAGGAAATGAATGGTCTTTAAATACCTTAATACTTTAAAATAAGTAGAATCAATCAGTTCATTTAGTTTAGTTATATAAGAACATTATCATCTGTCAAAGTAATGTATATATGGCTAAATTTATAGCATTAAGAATTTATAGATATCTCTTTCAGAGTGATTTAGCAATTTTTTTAAACTAAATCCAAAAGCATGAATAAGATCTTATACTGAAAAATTATAAGAGAAAGAAACGTAAACTAAGGATATTACATAATTTAAGAGGCTTAAAAATCAATCATTGTAAACAATATCCATAGCTTGGCACATCCTTCCCAAAAGTTAACAATTGGGAAGGTGACTTTATGCCTCAGGATGTCAAGTTCCAAGGATTCATGGGGACTTGGTGGGAAGAGGCCTTTTTGTATTATATCAAATAGCTCTCTTACCAGCTTTTTTTTTTTTTAATAACTTGTGTTGAATGTTCAACTCAACTGGTGCATGTGAGTGAAGTAAAGAAGGTTGGATTAAACATGTTCTTGCTATCTTTGTTCTTCCAGCTAACTAAGAGAAGCAGTGAGCATTACCCAATAAATATTTAAAGTGCACTGAAGGGCATTTACCATATTATGCTTCACACAGTGAGTGTCAAATTTGACATTTCAGCCAAGTTCTCATAAATATCATGTCTCTACATGTCAATCAGAGACTTGCACATGTGAATGAATTCCACGCTTATGTGAGCAGTAGCTGCCTGTGTATGGATGTGTGTGCCTGACACTGAATTGGTCTAATGAAGTTTTTCACGACTAGAGTTTTTCCTCTTTATACCTATTTTTTATTCTTTTTACTGTCTCTTGGGAAAATATGAGTTTCTCTATAATATCAAAAGGAAGTTGGAGTTCCCATTGTGGCTCAGTGGTTAATGAATCCGACTAGGAACCATGAGGTTGAGGGTTCCATCTCTGCCCTTGCTCAGTGGGTTAAGGATCTGGTGTTGCCGTGAGCTGTGGTGTAGGTTGCAGACGCGGCTCGGGGCTCGGATTCCGCGTTGCTGTGGCTCTGGCGTAGGATGGCAGCTACAGCTCTGATTTGACCCCGAGCCTGAGAACCTCCATACGCCACGGGAGCAGCCCCAGAAAAGGCAAAAAGACAAAAAAAAGGGGGGGGGGAGTAGCAATCTAAGATGAAGAATAAAAGCAATTTAAGATGAAAGGAATTATGTTTATCTCTTGGGCAGGTTCATTTTTTCTAAAGCAGGACAGAAGACAACCAGTCTCGAAAACACCAATACACTAATTGTGCTGCTTGATAGAGAACAAATGTTCACAGGATCCACTGAATTAAGTTGAGTGGTTAAAACCCATTGTGTTCCCACCTTCCAGTGTAAAGTGAGCTAATTACCAGTTTGATTACCTCAGCAAAGGTAATTCATGAGATGACAACACAGTTCTCCAAACAGAGTCAAAGAGCCCCAAAAGCCAGGAGATGCCAATCCCCGTATCACCTTCTCCATTCACCTCGGAGTTTTAAAGTCACATTTAGGCCTAATCATCTTGGGGACTATTACAAAGTGAATTAAAAGTAGAGATCATTCTTCACACAGGCTTAGAGGAGGATATTGCCATTACTTGTCAAGACATTGACCCTCACGCGTGACTCCCTGGCCCATCGCCTTGCACTGCAGAAAGGGGAGCTTGTCCTCCCCAGCTTTCAAGCCCACCAGGAAAGCACCACCTGGGCCTTCCACCTGCTCCTCCTTCCACCCAGCCTGTCCCCCTCAGGAAGCTGCAGAGCCAGTGTCCTCACTTGTCAAGGTCTCTACTCAAAAGTCATCTCAGTGAGGCCTCTTGTTACTGACTATGCCATCACAAATTTCAGTTTCTCCTTTTTTTTTTTTTTTTTTTTTTTTTTTTGCTTTTTAGGGCTGCACCCAAGGCATATGGAAGTTCCCAGGCTGGGAATCCAATTGGAGCTGTAGCCACCGGCCTACGCCACAGCCACAGCAAGGAGGGATCCAAACCACATCTGCGACCTACACCACAGCTTACGCTGGGCAGTGCTGGATCCCCGACTCACTTAATGAGGCCAGGGATCGAACTCACATCCTCAGGGATACTAGTCGGATTCATTTCCACTGCACCACAATGGGAACTTCCCAGTTTCTCCTTTTGATATTTCAAATCCTTTTCCGTGTTTTATCTCAACATTTATTAATATACAATATACTATGTATTTCACTTATTGTACCTACTGTCTTATATTGAGCATCCTAATGTAGGCTCCTGAGGGATATCACTGTTTCAATTATAATATTGTATAATATTGTTTCAAAATAACACAAGAAGATATGAAGCAGGAGTGATCATGACAATAGTCACGGGAGATGGGCTCATTAACTCCTCTGTTTACTGATGTCTATGTCCATTATCCTTCACAATAAACATTAAAGGCAAAATTTGTTAATATTATTTAATCTGTGGTCTTCACCTTTCCTCATCCACCAATCAGAAACAATACATGTTTCCTTGGCAGGATGGCAGATGTACCCCTAATCTTTTCCTCTAGTTAACTTCCTAAGGAGATAGGGCATATGCCAGGCCCCAGGACAGAACACAGAAGTCACAGTTCCCAATGCTGTCTCTTCTAAACAAAAAATCTTGGGCTGTCACCTTGGAAAATCATTTTCCCTATGGACATATTCCTTATGACTTTGAAAGGGATTGATAGCCACAATATTCCTGATAGTGGCTCTTTCTGAAGGAAAGGCAGGCAGATGAAAATGAGAATAAGCAGACCTCTAATCCTTACCTTACGTGGGCTCACAGGTGTTCCATTTATGACTGTGTATCATAACCCACACAGGTTTCATGTATATAATACTTGTATGCATCAAATATCATGTAATATAAACAATTCATCAGCAAATATATAAATAATATAAACCATAATATAAACTTAACAAAAATAACTTAATTGAAGTCGTGATAATGAATATATTTGTTTTAACGTAAAGCTGAAGTGAGCAAAAATAACTGAAGAGGTCTTGTGTAAACCTTGCCATCTTCTAACACCACCCAGGGCACATGCCTGACAAAACCAGCTGGGTTATTTTGGTCACAGGCAGCCTCACCAGCCTTTGGTGGCTGAGTCAGATGACCTTTCCTGACAGCACAGGCATGCCAGGCTGCTTGCAGGAGACAGAGCATCAACAATCTCCTGAGTGAAGTGCTCCTGCCCCTCCCCCTGGGTTTCCTATTATAAATTGCTTTTTCAAAAATGTAGAGAGGAGACAAGGCACTTCCCAGAGAAACCCAGGCTGGTGGAATATGCACCCAGGAGACTGGCTGAGGGGCTCACAGAAAGTTGAAGCTTTAAAAAACCCCCACAAAAGCCAAAGGTGTTCCACTCAAAAGACACCATAGCCTGCTACTCTGTATACACATGGACTGCAATGTCAGGAGTTAATCCCTGGCTGGTTTTGCAGTTAAACTTGTAAGGTTTGTCAGGGAAGACTTCACCCACTCAAAGAGGAGTCCAGAAATAACACTGTCCGGCCTAAAAAGAGAAATGTCTTTCTGGCATATGTGCCAATACGTGCACCCACTTGCACAATTTTCCCCAGAGACTACCCCTAGTTCCTTAAGAGAGGGGGACAGAGACAGCCAGCATTCACCATGTCACAACTTTGTAGTGAAATATGCAAATGGATGCAGGTTTTAAGAAATGCAAATGCAATATTCATAACAGTTTTGTTAAAGAGGAAAACAGGCATAATCAATCACCTCTTTGGTTTTCCACAACTCTTAAGTTTGTTTAGAACACATCTGAAGGCAAAACCTTTCCCAAAAGGAAGAATGTCCCACTTTTAGAGAAACCAGAAATAATTCATGTCAAGGGCAAATGTGATAGTCTCTTCAATTAAAGGCAAACACACCAGTTTACTTCCTGCCAATTAGAGGAAAAACCATGAATCAAAAAAGCAAGAGATGGAGTTCCCATCGTGGCTCAGTGGAAACAAATCTGACTAGCATCCATGAGGACACAGGTTTGATTCCTGGCCTTGTTCAGTGGGTTAAGGATCTGGCATTGCCATGTGCTGTGGTATAGGTTGCAGATGTGGCTCAGATCTGGTGTTGCTGCGGCTGTGGTGTAGGCCAGCAGCTACAGCTCCAATTCGACCCCTAGCCTGGGAAACTCCATATATCTCAGGTGAGGCCCTAAAAAGACAAAAAAAAAAAAAAAAAAAGCAAGAGACAGCTTGTATGTCCCTTTGCCACCCTGCTTCTAAGTCAAAAAAAATTTAAGACATCTAAGGGAATGATCATTAATATTTTACATATGTTTAGTTCTATCCCCTTCCCCCTTAAAACTCAAGTTATAGGAGGTAAACAGAGAGAAAGGTTGAAAAGGTGCAGCACCAAGGAGTGGAGTGGAGCTTTAGAAGATAGGCTCTAACCCAGATCCAATTGCTGAAAAGTCCGCCATGTCCTCATCTATAAGAGAAAGGAGATGAGCTAAGACTTCTAAAAAAAAGTCTTTGTTAGAAATGTAGGGTGTAGTCACCGTTATAGCTCCCACTGCTTAAGATACTGCAGCGCTAGAATAGATGTTCAATCACCATGTTCAGGGTTAAGAAAAGCTGCACTGTTCAGAGGCTACACAATAGAATGAACAGAGTCTAAAAAGAAGACTGAATGAATCCACAGGGCTATTGATTACAGAAGGATGCTCTTCTCAATGCCGTCTTGGAGGTAGATGGTACTGGAGGCAAAAAGACAAGTAGAAAAACTTGCAAGGAAAGCTAGGTTTAGAGGAATATTTTGACCTCAAACTCCTTATCTGCTTGAGTCTAATGTTTAGCATTGAAACTGACCACTTCTGGAGATTTAACACCTTTCAAGATTTTGAAACATCATCCATTCTTGATGATTTGAGAGTATTTCATAAAATACTGGAAAAGGGCAGACATCCTGGAATCCATCTTTCTACGGTTCTATCCTAGCTCCACCAACGTGTATGACATCAGGTATATAACCTAAGTTCTCTGTGCTTTAAAGTCCTCAATATAATATAAGGATAACAGGAGTTCCCATTGTGGATCAGCAGTAACAAACCCGGCCAGTATCCATGAGAATGCAGGTTCGAACCCTGGCCCCTCTCAGTGACTTAAGGATCTGGTGTGGCCATGAGTTGTGGTGTAGGTTGCAGATCCAGCTCGGATCCAGCATTGCTGTGGCTGTGCTGTAGGCCGGCAGCTGCAGCTCCAATTCCACCCCTGGCCTGGGAACTTCCATATGCCATGAGTGTAGCCCTAAAAAGACAAAAAAATAAAAATAATAATAATAATAAAATCCATAAAATGACAGCAGTGACTAATACATAATAAATAATAGTAGCTATTGATATTAATATTTAACAGGTAGGAAAATATGCAGGTAATTTATACTCTCTGAATATTTCTCTTAAACTAGCTCATAATCATCCATCTCACAAGGACCACCATAAAATAAAGCAGGACAGGGCTAAAGGAAAAGAATGACAGAGTCCTGAAGGCCAATGTAGATAACTAAGTGCATGGACAGAGGAGCTAGAGATCTGAGGTGCTCATTAGACTCAAAATAATACAAAACTCACAGTCCAGATACATTTTTCATATCAGAAAATACTTAATCTACTCATCATCCCAATTCCAAATTATTTTCTACTTCCAAGAGCACAGATCTTATAATCCACCCTAAGGGCATGTGGACCTCTTTACTAAGAGTATGCAGAGGGGGCAGGTTTACAAGTAATCTATTGTAAAACAGTTGTTTCACTTATATTCCTCAACTAGAATGACAATTAAGATTTCATCTTGCTCCTTCTAATGAAGCTCTGTCCAATTAAACTTTCTACAGTGTGATAAGGTTCTTTATGTTGATCAATACAGTAGTCACCAGCATATGCAGCTGTGGAAGAGAAAATGACTTCTTAACTTTACTTAATTCTACTTAATTTAAGTTGTAATAGTCCCATGTGGCTGGTGGCTACCATATTAGACAACGCAGGTATCATCAATTGGGAGGCACCATCGGCAGTACGGCATTGTCAGGGATCCTGATGTAGGTCTGGTCTAATGGGATAGACTGCTGTGAACCAGAGCTGTCTGTTCTTGGTCACAGAAGGGCAGCCTTTATTATGTTGGCAGGCTCAGCGAAAGGCTTTCATCTCCCCTACCCTTAGGCCAAAAGAGGACCGCTCTTCTCTAACAGCTACGCTATTTTTCAGACCGTAGACAGTCACTTTCTGCTTTTGGAAGAGATAAGATTGGCTGAAAAGAACCAGATTATAGGAGTTCCCGTAGTGGCGTAGTGGTTAACGAATCCAACTAGGAACCATGAGGTTGAGGGTTCGGTCCCTGCCCTTGCTCAGTGGGTTAACGATCCGGCGTTGCCGTGAGCTGTGGTGTAGGTTGCAGACGCGGCTCGGATCCCGAGTTGCTGTGGCTCTGGCGTAGGCCGGTGGCTACAGCTCCCATTCAACCCCTAGCCTGGGAACCTCCATATGCCGCGGGAGCAGCCCAAGAAATAGCAACAACAACAACAACAACAAAAAAAGACAAAAGACAAAAAAAAAAAAAAAAACCAGATTATAAAAGGGGGAAAAAAAAAAAGAACTTCATCCAGGACAATTCATATTACCCAGAGAAAAAAATACTGGTTTGTGGCAGTTTTACAGAAGTACGTAAAATCAATAGAGGGTATTAAACTACCACTTATTTTAAGCCTTCTCTTCAGTAATGTCAAATATATGCAATGGACAGGTCATGATTTGATTAAAAAAAAAAAAAGACTGCATGGAGAGATTAAACCATATTATCCATTTTAAATGCAGAAAACATACTGAAGCCATTGCAAAGGACACCACCAGGCCAGGGTTGAAAGTACCACACCCGCCAACACTTTAAAAATAATACACTACACTTTCTAAGAAGCAAAATTCTAACATTTGATTATTTAAAAAATAGAGCAGCACTGCCTCCATGAAATCCCATCTTGGCCAAGCATATGGAGGAATCAAAAGATGCCAGAAATACTACTACCATCACAAGAAAAATCAAACACATGTAGTCTCAGACTTCTCTGGTGGCTCAGCAGGTTAAGGATCCAGTGTTGTCACTGCTGTGGCTCGGGTTGCTGCTGCGGCGAAGGTGTGATTTCTGGCCAAGGAACCTCCACATGCCAAAAAAAAAAAGGAACATGGTAGTCTTATTTCCAAATCCTAAGGGGGGTTCCTATAAAGCCCTCCCATGGGAAAGCTATCACAAAAGCCCATGAAAATCTGGTCCCAAAGTGATCCTCAAAGCCTCAAGATAAGTATCATTTTGAACTCTCCTTTTAAGTTCAAATACGTATAAACAAAATGACAAGGTTCTGGTAAAAACACCTATTTCTGTCCCAGAGCTTTAAAGTTCAAAGTAAGGTTCTAGAATTATTCAAGTCTCTCCCAAACCCTGAAATGAATGACCAAAGGAGAGTCAGTTTGTGTCTTAATTCAACTCTTCTAAATAGAACCACATCAAAGCAATGACTGGTGCCACATTAGGGGATCCACGGTATCTAACACAGTGAGATAAAAAAAACTTCTGATACAACTTACTATCTTCCTGGGATTCTGTATATGAAAAATCAACTTGTGACTTTACCCAAGAAGGTCCATTTTCACTCAAGTACCAAAGGACTTTTATGAGCTGGTCAGCCTCAAAGCTTGATTCACAAAGATAGCATTCTAGTAAGACCCTAGCTAACCAGAAAGTGCATGTTCCCACAACACCTCAACTATAATACATTTATTTATTTATTTATTTATTTATTTTTGTCTTTTCTAGGGCCGCTCCTGTGGCATATGGAGATTCCCAGGCTAGGGGTCTAATAGGAGCTGTAGCTGCTGGCCTATGCCACAGCCACAACAACAAGGAATCTGAGCCACGTCTACAACCTACACCACAGCTCACGGCAATGCCAGATCCTTAATCCACTGAGCGAGGCCAGGAATCGAACCCTCAACCTCATGGTTCCTAGTCGGATTCGTTAACCACTTAGCCACGACGGGAACTCCATATAATACATTTAAATACAATCCTTCGACATCCAAAATGAAAATGTGGTTATAGTTTGTCCTGAAAACAAATGAACTGTGTTTTCTTGAGCTAATACATAGCATCAAGTTTAAAATTCAACATCTGGAAATCAAAAGTAAGACCTCTTCTCTTACCTCCACCACTGTGGTTTCCGCAGCTTTGCACATCGGCAGGTTGAAATTTCTTGCACTTTTCCTACATTAGGGGGTTAGGGAATAAGGAAGTGGGAAAAGAAGGCCAAAAATAAGAAGCATCTCTCTCTGGTTTAATCACAGATTAAAATAATTTCTGTATAGGGCTCTGTGCATCTTTTTAAAAGAATGTACCATATTTTACATAAGTTTTATAGCTATTTTATAAATAAAAATGTGATGGCCACTTCATTCAATTGCATAGTTTTTAGAGCATTAAGAGAAAGAGGGTCTTTTTTTTATATTCAATATAAAGAGTATACACAGAAACATAAAGCAGATATTAATAAATCTACTCTAAAACTAATTTCTCTAAATCTTTTAACTGAGATGCCACTTTGTTTCTCTAGTTAGATATTTAACTGAATTTGCTCTTGTTAAAATATTACAGAGAAAGTGCTTTATATGAGAATGTATAATCATTATATTCTCTATTAAAGAGAATATGAAACATTCATGGGTCATTCGTGAGTCACTTATAAAGATCATGCTGGAGATCCAAGTTCTAATGAAATTTTTTCAAGTAAAACCCTGAGGTGTAAAAATTTTAAGAAGGGGCTGATTTTGCTGATGGTTTTGCATTCCCAAGTTCCTAAAGCAGTGCACTTCCTCTGATCATAAAAATTAAAATGCATTTTTGTTTATGAGAGTAGAAATTGAGAAGGAAAATTCTTTGGCAAAGGGAAATAAGTCACAGTTATGTCTTAGCATCTGTGCCACCAATGTTTCTGTCACTTGGATTCAAGGGTAGGTGAGTCCTTGTGGACCTTCACAAGTTACCATGTCGGGCTCCACCAGATGTCCAGCCTTAAAAGCTCTAAAGGCAGAGTGGCCTGGGGTGAAGGCATCTAGGACTCTCCCAATTTAACAATGGCCTAGACAGACTTCTGTGCCAGTTGTCCCTCTGAAAGTGAAGGTCAGCCCAGAAGTCAGTATCTTAGGAATCTAGGCCACCTGACCACTGGCAACAAGCACTCTCATTTCACATCAAAGCTCAGTGGCTACTGAGCAGAAATCACAAGCATGAAGCTTGTGCTCAGAACAGCCCTTGTACTATCTTTGGATAACAAGTAATAAAGCACAGGATAAACTCATGGGATTACTTTAAATAATTCATTTCCATTTGCTACTATACAATTTCATTAATCTTTAAAAAAAAAAAATACTAAGCGTGGCAAACATTTCACCAAGGTGTCAAATAAGGTAGACATCAAGCAAAATGTCCTCTCTAGTTGCCACAATTAGTTATAACTTCAAAAACTGGCTGATTTCAAGAAATCAAATACAATATTAGTGTCAGGAGTTCCCATCGTGGCGCAATGGTTAACGAATCCGACTAGGAACCATGAGGTTGCGGGTTCAGTCCCTGCCCTTGCTCAGTGGGTTAACAATCCGGCGTTGCCATGAGCTGTGATGTAGGTTGCAGACAGGGCTCGGATCCCGCGTTGCTGTGGCTCTGGCGTAGGCCGGTGGCTACAGCTCCGATTCGACCCCTAGCCTGGGAATCTCCATGCGCCGAGGGAGCGGCCCAAGAAATAGCAAAAAGAAAAAAAAAATTAGTGTCATACAGCATCTTCAGAAATAAAAATAGGAGTTCCCGTTGTGGTTCAGCAGTACAAACCCAGCTAGGATCCATGAGGACATGGGTTTGATCACTGGCCTAGCTCAGTGGGTTAAGGATCCAGCGTTGTGGTGAGCTGTGGTGTAGGTTGCAGATCCAGCTCGGACCCAGCATTGCTGTGGCTGTGTTGTAGGCTGGCAGCTGTAGCTCCAATTCAACCCCTAGCCTGGGAACCTCCAAATGCCACAGGTACAGCCCTAAAAAAACATAAATAAGTAAATCTTTAAAGATCAAACACATCAAGACATCCATTTTGCAATCATAATTTCAGAAATATAAAATTGCTGAGGTGCATTACATTTAACATTTTTTTTAAAACCACCATACTACCTGAAAATCACGTTTCCAGCTCGGTCTGCCTTCCAGGCTTTCACCAAAGCAAAATCCCCTCTGATTGCTTCCTCCAAAATAAAGTGCTGACCATTAAATTCCCTCACCTGCAGAAGACAAAGAGGGCATTGTCAGAATCTGCACAGGTCTGCTCTGACAGAGGCAGATAACAAGGATACAAGCCCAGTGAAGGAAGGGTTTCAGAGGGAGAAGATCTAAATTGAGACTTCAAGGATTAATCATGTAGATGACCAGGACTTGGTCAAAGCAGCAAAGAGGGCACTGAGGGAAGCATGCGCTGAGATCCATGTGCCAAGTCTCCACGGCAAGAGGGAGCTTGGGAAATTTGAGGAACTGAAAGTTCTGCAAGCTTAAGGCACAGACTGTGTTTCTTAGCACTCACTTTAATATTTGTGTGAAAAAGTTATACATTGAACATGAAAAATACCCTTTCCCTCCCCACCCCAGAAAAAACTATGTAAGCTGTGTGAAGTAAGCAATGCATTGTTTTTCTACCTAAAATAGTGGTAGAAAATCCATTCTCTCTCCCAACTAATCATCTGCTGAGATTTTAATTGGAATTCCAAAAATTTGTAGACTAATTTGGAAAGAACTGACATGCCATATCTCCCATCCATGAGCATAATCTAGGACTACATATTTTGAAGTCTTTTAGTTCCTTCAATATTTCCATAATTTCCCAGAAAATAGCTTTGTAAATTTTTTTCTTAGGTTCATTCACAGGTGCTTTGTTTTCAATGGTACTGGGAATGTTATATTTTATTCTATTACAACTTCTTTTCTGTCATTGCTGGCCTAAAGGACTGCTATTGATTTTTGTATGTTTATTGACTTTTAATTCTACTCCAAATGGGAAGGGAGGGGAGAAGAGGCATGAAGCAAAACTACACCGTGGCATTTTGTTCCTTTTTTCTTCATGGGGACTTAGCACTGGAAACTGAAGCAAAGAAGAGGAGAAACAATGTCAATAACGGTTTCCATCACCACAAAGGATAGGAGCCATTTAAGGCTGAATTCCATTTTCATTCCTACTGCGCCCCCTAGAGGAAAAATTGCATGCATTTTCTAGAAAGAGCCAGTGGAAAGTTCAGGTACAGTTACTTTTCTTTAACTATAGTTTAAAACAGAAATCCTCTCTAGAGAACAGCTTCCTTAAAGACATTATCCCACTTTCCTGTTAGAAAGGTTAATGAATTTAGGGAATCACTGATGAATGAAGATTATAGTAATGTGAATTTAGACTAATTATATAGTTAATAATATAATTATGTATTTAGTAATAATGTATTTAATAAGTGTATTTAATAATATATTGTTATTTAATTATATATTTATAATATATAAATATAGATCTAATTATATATTTAATAATAATATATTTAATATAAAATATATTTATAAGCTATACATCTAGTTTTTTAAGAATCTAAATGTATTTCAAAGTTATCACAAGTAATGATAATTATTTTATATACAGAGCTAGAAAACTACATATGCATATAGATATATGCTAACTCAGAGCAAAGTGAAAAAAAAAATGGCATTTGTGGAGTTTCTGGTGGTGCAGCAGATTGAGGAGCTGGCAGTTGTCACTGCTGTGAGGAGGATTAGATCCCTCGCCTAGCAATTTCTGCATGCCATGGACACAAACAGAAAAAAAAAATTGGCATTTTTTTTTTCTACTCCAGTCATATAATTCCTGAAGGGCCTACACATCATCAGTTGCTAAGTATTAGCTATTCTAAAATTTTAAAACAAGGAAGGAATTGGTTTTGCCAAACTAGCTATTATATTCACTTGAAAGAGTTGGCACTTCAGTCTCCACTTCTACATCTTTCAGTTCTTTCTTGAATCCACTATAGCCAAATTTTCACTGTTCCTGGAAAATCCTCTCCTCCAGAAAAATCACCCTTTAAGGTCACTAGTGACCTCCATGTTTCCTAATCCTAATTTCCAGTCCTCTGTGACCCACTCTAACATGCTTGATCACTCCCTCCTTTGAAAGTTCCCATCTTTCAAATCACCAGACTTCCCTGGGTTTCCTCTTTACTCACTGGACACTCTCTCCCATCTCATTTGGGGCTCCTTTTCCTCTTTTCAACCTTTTAATGTCAGGCCTTGGGAGTTCCCGTCGTGACTCAGTGGTTAAGGAACCTGACTAGGACCCATGAGGATGTGGGTTTGATGCCTGGCCTCACTCAGTGAGTTAAGAATCCAGCATTGTCCTGAGCTATGGTGTCGATCACAGATGTGGCTCAGATCCTAAGTTGCTGTGGCTATGGTGTAGGATGGTGACTACAGCTCCAATTGGACACCTAGCCTGGGAACCTCCATATGCCGTGAAGGCAGCCCCCCAAAAAAAATAAAAAAAACAAATAATAAATGTCAGACCTCTTCTAAACCCTGAAATGCAGAAGAGGTGTTCTCTGTACTCCAGCCCCAGCCACTCACCTAGTCCACAGACTTCAATGACATAGGCTGACAGCTCCACAGCTCCTAGCCCAGCTCTCAACTCTCTGCAGCTGAGCTGCAGCCTGCTGAGAGCCTCCTCTCAGGGGCCAATGAGCATCCCAAATGCACCAAGTCCTAGACAGAGCTCTTCGATTACCCCCACATCTGGCCCATCTCAATAAGCAACACACTTGATTCTTGTCTTTTCTTATTCACTAAATCCTATTGGCTCTACTGTCAACATCTGTCCCAACTGCAACTATTTCTCACAAACTCCACTGTCACCACCTTAGTCTAAACCACTTTCCACTCCCACCTGAATTAATACAATAGCCTCTTCATTTTTCTCACTGTTTCTGTCCTTGTGTGCCCACCAAAAAACTCACTACCCAACAGCCACAGTGATCTTTCCAAAACATAACCCAGATTACATCACGCTCCCACCATATTCAAAATTATGGTCCTCTCATCACACTTAGTACTAAGTCCAAATTCATGTGATCTGGCCACTCTTCAATCTCCAACCCCAACACTCTCTCTGCCTTACTCTGTTCCAATCTCACTGCCTTGCTGGTCCACACGTGAGGCAAGCCTGCCCTAGGACCCTGTCCTTCTCCTTCTTTCTGACTAGAGCACAAGCCTCACCTCCACCTGGCTCACTCCTCTATCTTAACTCAAGTCTCTACCAAATGTCACCTCCTCCAAGATTTTCCCTGGCCCAGCCTAGAACACACCTTCCTGGCCATTCATCATCCACTGCCTTCACCCCACTTGAGTTTTGCTCACAACATTTCCAGCATTGATGTGACGTGGTTGCTTATCCCTTCCTTGTCGGGTCCTCCGATACAGGGCACTTGTCTAGATGATCCCTTTTTCCACCGCACTTAGACCAGTGCTGGTAAAGAGAAGGGCCTCAAGCACTATCACTGATCTAAGGAATTCATTCACTTCAAGGAAAACAAAAAGCTAACAAGAATGGTTTCAAGAAATTATTTGTCGGAGTTCATGTCATGGCTCAGTGGAAACAAATCTGACTAGTATCCATGGAATCTGACTAGTATCCATGAGGATGCGTTTTTGAACCCTGGCCTCGCCCAGTGGGTTAAGGATTCAGTGATGGCCATGAGCTGTGGTGTAGGTCGCAAAAGCAGCTCAGATCCTGCACTGCTGTGGCTGTGGCAAGCAACTACAGCTCCAATTCGACCCCTAGCCTGGGAACCTCCACATACCGTGGGTCTGGGCAGAAAAAAAAGAAAAGAAAAAAGACAAAAAAAAGTATTTGTTGTACTCCTGGGTAATTCAGACAAAATTACAAAACTGCTAAAATCATACACCTGACTCCAGGCTGCTATGAACCCAGGTATTCAGAACAGATTCAGTCTCTCCTATATTCCCAGGATGAATTCATGCTGTAACTTCCCACAAGCCCTCAAAGCATTCACCCAATTTTGCTGGGCAGCATTTTTTTTTTTTTTGTCTTTCTGCCACTTCTTGGGCCACTCCTGTGGTATATAGAGGTTCCCAGGCTAGGGGTTGAATCAGAGCTGTAGCCACCGGCCTACGCCAGAGCCACAGCAACGCAGGATCCAAGCCGTGTCTGCAACCTACACCACAGCTCACAGCAACGCCAGATCCTTAACCCACTGGGCAAGGCCAGGGATCGAACCCAAAACTTCATGGTTCCTAGTCAGATTCGTTATCCACTGAGCCATGACGGGAACTCCCATGGGCAGCATCTTTATCTACATTAACTAAGATCCATTTTAATAATTAGGTTTCTGCCTTTTACATTGTCAAAAACTTTTTAAACCTAATTAGGCCATAAAGAAAGAAGCCAGATAGTATATGAAAAATGTTCACAAAAGCTTTGAGTCAAAATAGGTCACCCTAAGCAGGAAGGCAAATCTCCAGATGGAGGAGGCTGTTGGAGACAAACACTGGACAGCAGGGGACAGGGACAATGACCTTTATCTTCCCTCAAAACACGGAGGTGCAGAGCTAACATCCCAAAATGCAGAAAGGTGAAAAGAGCCCTTGATTTACCAAGTTTTTGCTTCCCTAGAGATAAGTTCAGCATTTCTGCAGCCTTTGTTAACTCTCTTGAGTGATGTGGGCAGGGCGATGGGAAAAACACTAAAAATATAATGATGAAACGTTGACCTGTGTCATTTTAAAAATGGGCTCAAACTTAAGTATCTCCAATACCTGTAGCTAGAGTTCTTTTCTAATATGTGAATGAATTTACCTAGAATAAAAACACTCCATCCTATCTAGCTCTTTAAATAAAACTAAGCTATTCAGTCTACAGCTCTAATGTGTGTCCAGAATACAAAATGAAGGAAAAAGGAGATAATATGAACCCTCTAATCCCATTATATGATTATAACAGCCCCCTGCTTTTTTAAGATTGTAGACAAACTTGTGATTTCTTTGGCTTTTTTTCCCCCTTCAATCACGTCCGGGGGAGCCTAAGCATGCAGAGTTTAATATCATATACATCAAGCATCTACACTCTTTTCCACATAAACATAATCGGTGACTATAAATGCTCCTAAATGCCTTAAAATCTACCATGAAACTCACTTTGACTTGCACATCTTCTACGGATTAGTTTCTCTTTTTCTCATTTATTTATTCTGCTGTCTCTAAGTGACTTTAATTACTAGCAGATGCTAGGATTCCACTAGAAATTTTACCTAATGTGTTTACGTTACTGAGTGAATGACAGTGTTTGTTCCACACAGGTGTGGCTTTATACTTGCTTCCCCCATGGTTCCACCTGGAACCCTAGGCTCAGAGAGATATCCCGGCTCTTACCTCTCTCGGTTTACTGGCAATGGCAATGCTGCCGTCTTTGTTGTATTTGATCGGGGACCCTCCTTCTTGCACCAGGGTGCCATACCCTGTGCTGGTGTAAAATGCAGGAACACCTGCCCCACCTGCACGGATCCTCTCTGCCAGGGTGCCCTGCATGGGAGCAAATAACACCCATCAGAAGTTCATTCGTGGAGTTACCGCTTTGGTGCAGTGGTTAACGAATCCGACTAGGAACCATGAGGTTGCAGGTTCAATCCCTGGCCTTGCTCAGTGGGTTAAGGATCCGGCGTTGCCGTGAGCTGTGGTATAGGTCGCAGACGCAGCTCGGATCCCATGTTGCTGTGGCTTTGGCGAAGGCCGGCAGCTATAGCTCCAATTCGACCCCTAGCCTGGGAACCTCCATATGCCATGAGAGCAGCCCAAGAAATGGCAAAAAGACAAAAAAAAAAAAGAAGTTCATTCGTTTTTATGGCTGAGTAGTATTCCACTGTATATATGGAATACTACTCAGCCATAAAATGCATTCATCTGTGGAGAGACAGATGATTATTGTGAATAGTGCTACTGCACAGCACAGGGAACCCTATCCAGTCTCTTGGGATAGAACATGATTGAAGATAATGAGAAAAAGAATGTATATATATGTATGACTGGCTCACTATGCTGTACAGCAGAAATTGACACACTACTGTAAATCATCTATACCCTAATTAAAAAAGATTTAGATATGGAAGGACTTTAAGGATTAAAAAAAAATTCATCATGCACGCTTCTGTCTATGGACAGAGAAACAGGCCCGGTTCCTACTCTGCAGATGTTTATCAATCTAAACCATGCCTAGCAGTGCATATGAATATATTTCGCTAACACTCAGGCCAGAAGATCAGCTGAAAGAGTTTCCGATATGGCGCAGCCAAAACAAATCCGACTAGTATCCATGAGGATACGAATTCCATCTCTGGCCTCCCTCAGTGGGTTAAGGAACCGGGGTTGCCATGAGCTGTGGTGTAGGTTGCAGACATGGCTCAGATCCTGCATTGCTGTGGATGTGGCAAAGGCCGGCAACTGCAGCTCTCATTTGACCCCTAGCCTGGGAACCTCCATATGCCCAAAAGTACAGCCCTAAAAAGCAAAACAAACAAACAGAACTGTGTTCTACTGTGAGCTGTAAGTAGAACCTGAATATTATCATTAATAACAATGTCATGATTATATAATAACAATGCAAAATGTTCAAGTTGTATTTAGAATTTATTCTAAACCACTCTCTTGTAAGTATTTTATCTACTACGTTATCTAGCTAAGGAAAAACCCAGAGTTAGGCTAAGAATACAACATACAGGTAAATTGCTTTTTAAAAGCCAAGAGTACTTCAAATTTTGTTTCAGAGTAGGAAGAGCTATATGCAAAGTTTCCTTGTACCTTTTTTTGGGGGGAGAGGGGGGCTATGCCTGTGGCATGTGGAAGTTGCCAGGCCAAAGATCAAACCTACACCATAGCAGTGACCAGAGCCACTGCAGTGACAACTCCAGATCCTTGACTTGCTCTGCCACAGGGGAATTCCTTTTTGCACCTCCTTTTGATTGGCTTTGTCCATCCAGTGATTTCAAACCTGATTTCCGTAGATCTCTCCCATCACCAGATACCTTTCCACCCAGTTTTGCCAGAGGAATAACTCTGAACATTCCTGAACATTCCTGACTTGTTCCCTCACTTGAAACTCATTGTTATGGTCTAGCACGTCCTATTCAGACTAAACAACTAACTAGTTAAGCAGTAGCGTGAATAGGTTTAGATGTTAACGATGGTGTGTTAATATTATCCCAAACAGAAAATAATTTTCTACCTGAACTGGGTCCTTTAAATATTAAACCTGGAGTTTCCTAGTGGCTCAGCAGGTTAAGGATCCTGCCTTGTCACTGCCATGGCCCAAACCACTGTTGTGGCGTGGGATTGATCACTGGCTCAGGAACTTCCACATGCCTCGGGTGCAGCAAAACAAACAAACAAACAAAAACCAACAACAAAAAAACTAAACTCAAAGAAGGGACTAATGGTTGGGATTTCAGACATGGAGGAGGTGGGATATTCTGGGGAAGGATGGACTTGTGACATAACTGAAAACCTTCTAGATAACTGGTTCTTTAGTGGACAGAAGGGACACTTCTCTGTGCTGTGGATAGTTTAATTAACATTCACAAAAATTAAGTCATCAAAACAACCATGATAACGCCCCCACATTAAAATATTTTTATGTCCACACTCTTTGAATACTTTATTCCTTCTCTCTGTGCACAACTGGGCAGAGGCCTGAAAGTAGACGATTTCTACGTACAGACCCTCTGCACATACCAGCAAGCCTCCAACATCCAACCTCTGAGGGAGTCCAAATCCCTCCTGCTTCATCAGCACACCTCCCTGGCTCCCAGGCTGCTCGAGCCATTGTTCACTCATATGCCACTAAGATGGGGTGGGGGATACTTACTTCTTTTGGCTTAAAGAAAAGAATTTGAAAGAAATATTAAGAAAGCTCCTCTCCCACATATATGCCCCCTGACAAAATAAGGGATGATGCAAAAGTTAAAAAAGGGAATTGGAAAGTTAATTTTCAAGAGCTCCACAAACCAAAGGATGTGCTATCTCAACCTATAATGTAAAGATGAAAAGTATATGCTATGAGCTAATTTACATCCTCACCCCCCAAAAAACCTCATATATTGAAGCCCTAACGCCCACTCTGACTGTATTTGGAGGTGGACCTTTATGGAAGTCAATAAGGTTAACTGCAGTCATAAGGGCAGGGCCCTGATCCAAGGGAATTAGTGTCCTTATAATAAGAGACCCCAGAGCACTCACTTGCATGTGTGCTTATGCTCGCTCTCTCACTCTCTCTTTCTCCCTACTCCCTCTACCAAGAACCAAATCAGGATTTCCCATTGTGGCTCAGTGGGTTAAGAACCCAACATAGTGTCCATGAGGACATGGGTTTGATCCCTGGCTTCACTCAGTGGGTTAAGGATTTGGCATTGCCACAAGCTGCAGCATAGGTTGCAGATGCAGCTCGGATCTGGTGTTGTCGTGGCTGTGATGTAGGCCATAGCTGCAGCTCCTATTTGACCCCTGGCCTAGAACTTCCATACGCTACAGGTGCAGCCTTATAAGGAAAAAGAAAAAAAAGAATGAAATCAGCCTGTACCTTGATCTTGTACTTCTCAGTAAGTAATAAATTTCATAACAGTGAGTAATAAATTTCTCTTCTCCAAGCCACCCAGTCTGTGGTGTTTTATAATGGCAGTGCAAGCAACACAGACAGTACACCTTTTGCTATTTTCAGAAAAAACTTTCGATGAAAATTGAGGAAATAGCAAGCACAGTACCATGCTGTGACAGGCACAGGTGCCAACCCTGCAGAGTGATCAGGTATGACCTGAGAAATAACTGTTCCAGGTAGAAGGAACAGTTCTCCCATGCATGCTCTCTCAATAAGCGCACATGGTGATGAAGTTATTGAAAATTTTTAAAATTCTGCTATGTTACATTACGACCAATTTTGTCAGTGGGAATAATACAGTTTGTTGACAAAAGTGAAACAGAATGGTGGGCTCAGTTTCAGAGATGAAAGCAGGCCATGTCAACATGGAAGACCAATGCATCCAGCCTGTAGACCCTTGTTTTACTCACATGGCTTCAAAAATTTCCCTCAGTGACAAACTCTCCCTCCAATCAGTTAGGATAGGAGATGGTGTATAAAATGAGTGGAAACTGGCTAGATCAGCTGCAGTAATTACTTGTTTTGCAACAGCTTCAGTTCCTTGGAGATCAGGACTCCGATCCCAGCACTTACTCTGTGATGTGGGCAGTTTTACTGTCTTCCATGGGCTTCACTTTCCTGATAGGTCTTGGCAAGACCAGATTCCCCAGAAATTTCTAATTCGATGATTCACAAGAGTCAACTTTTAGGAGTTCCCATTGTGGCTCAATAGTAATGAGCCCAACTAGTATCCATGAGGATGCGGGTTCGATACCTGGCCTCACTCAGTGGGTTAAGGATCTGGCACTTCAGTGAGCTGCAGTGTAGGTCGCAGACTCAGCTCGGATCTGAGGCTGTGGTGTAGGCTGGCGGGACAGCTCCAATTCGACCCCTAGCCTGGGAACTTCCATATGCCTCGGATGCAGCCCTAAAAAGGCAAAAAAAAAGGAGTTGACCTTTACGACAAGACTCAAATATTTCAGCAAGTCCTTTTGCATGATTCAGTGAAAAATATATTATAGTGCCAAACTTATTTTATCCTATAGCTTAGATATTTTCACTAGAAATACCTCCTTTTTTGGTGCATAGTGATAAAATATTAGTCCTCTGGCAATCAAGAGGTATGTCCTATAAACAAGTTTTCTTGATTTGGCAAAATAGCACTCTCTCTACCTTAGTCTCTTATATATCCCTATAAAGAAATTTCTAGAAGGAAAAAGGTAAATTTTAAAATAAGTTAGGTTAAGAACCTAACTAGTAACCCTGAGAATGGTTTAAGCCCTAGCCTCTATCAGGGGGTTAAGGATCCGGTGTTGCCACAAGCTGCAGTGTAGGTCACAAATGCAGCTCAGATCTGGTGTTGCTGTGGCTGTGGTATAGACCTATAGCTACAGCTCTGATTCAGCTCATAGCCTACATCTCCCATATGCTGCAGGTGTGGCCCTAAAAATAAAATAAAAATAAAATAAGTTAGTAATAGAGTTCCCACTGTAGCACAGCAAGGTTAAGGATCCTGAGTGTCTCTGCAGGGTGCGTGTTGGAGTCCCAGCCCAGATCTCCAGCCCAGCACAGTGAGTTAAGGATCTGGTGTTGCCAAAGCTTTTCTGGCCCAGATTCATTCCCTGCCCAGGAAATTCCACATGCTGTTGTTGTGGCCAAAAATAGTAATAAAATAAAATAAGTTAGGAGTGCCTGTCATGGCTCAGCGATTAATAAACCCGACTAGTATCTATGAGGATGTGGGTTCAAACCCTCGCCTTGCTCAGTGGGTTAAGGATCCAGTATTGCCATGAGCTGTGGTGTAGGTGGCAGACGCAGCTTGGATCCCGAATTGCTGTGGCTGTGGCATAGGCCAGCAGCTACAGCTCTGATTCGACCCCTAGCCTGGGAACCTCCATATGCCGTGGCAAGCGGCCCTAGAAAAGGCAAAAAGACAAAAAAATAAATAAATAAATAATAAGTTAGTATTATAAAAGAAAAACGGATTTTTTTTTTTTTTTACCTGAGGTGTCAGCTCTACTTCTAATTCACCAGCTAAGTACTGTCGTTCAAATTCTGCATTTTCTCCCACGTATGAAGAGATCATGCGTCTTATCTGCTTGGATTGAAGTAAAAGGCCCAAACCAAAGTTGTCAACCCTAGAAGGAAAATGCAAGCAGCTTACAATCAAAGGAACATCTGATGGAACATTAATATCACTTATATTCAAAAACTTGAAAATATGTATGGCAAACCACTGACATTTCTCCTAACAACCTCCTTTCCTTCCACCTTCACTTCACTCTCCACCCTCCTCCTCGCATGCACAAGTGGCCATTCCCACTCGACTAACTCTTTTCTAATTCTCAGGATGTATCATTCTCAAGCCTCTAGCATCCCCCTCAGGCAGTCCTGACAACACGGAGTTCCTTAAGTTAGTCTAGGTAACAGTTAACTGTCAACCTTCTGA
Source organism: Phacochoerus africanus (assembly GCF_016906955.1). Classification (NCBI taxonomy): domain Eukaryota; kingdom Metazoa; phylum Chordata; class Mammalia; order Artiodactyla; family Suidae; genus Phacochoerus; species Phacochoerus africanus. The sequence continues at coordinate 53,421,776 of NC_062544.1, read as the reverse complement.
TAAACTTGTTCTAGTCCTACCTTTCCAATGCTGGATCTACTAACATTTCCAACCACCATGGGTGTAAAAGAAATAGCTGCATGATTTATTCTTACTTGGTTCAAAAGAAAACTAAAACCTAAATACTAAGTGTCTTCCAGGAGTGCTCTTTTGAGATATGGGGAGAATTCCCTGAAGATTAATAATACACTTGTCCACTAGAGGGCTCCAAATCACTAAAGAGTCTTTCGGAAAACTGGTTACACAATGTTTTCTAGATTTGTTTTTTGCCTGTTCTTAATTAATACCTAGCTAGGCTCTCAGTTCTTCAGGTTAACAATTCTACTACCCTAGCTCCACCTGCAGCCTTCCCCAGCTCATCTTATGGCAGCCCCATCCTTACAATGTAAGTGATTTCTGACACACACATTCCACATTAACTCAAGTGGAAAATTCGGATTAGCTTCAGAATCTATCCAAATCTGAGCAGTTCTCATTCCTGGGACCTCCGCCATCTCTTGCCCAGACACTGCAGTAAGCTTCCCTGTCCGCTATGATCTACTCACAAAATGACAGCCAAAAATACAAGTACAAAATATGTCAGATCAGGGAGTTCCCATTGTGGCACAGCAGAAACAAATCAAATAGTGTCCATGAGGATGCGGGTTCAGATCCCTGGCCTCGCTCAGTGGTTTGGGGATCTGGCATAGCCATGAGCTGTGGTGTAGGTCACAGACACGGCTTGGATCCCACACTGCTATGGTGGTGCTGCAGGCCGGCAGCTATAGATCCGATTCAACCCCCAGCCTGGGAACTTCCTTATGCTGCAGGTGGGGCCCTAAAAAGCTAAAAAAAAAAGGTCAGATCCCATAACTGCTCTGCTCAAAATTCTGTTGGGATCCATTTATTTAGAGTAAATTTTACTCTGAATAAAAGCAAAGGTCTTGGAGTTCCTGTCGTGGCTCAGTGGTTAACGAATCCAACTAGGAACTAAGAGGTTGTGAGTTTGATCTCTGGCCTTCCTCAGTGGGTTAAGGATCCGGTGTTGCCATGAGCTGTGGTGTAGGTCACAGACTCAGCTCGGATCCCCATGTTGCTGTGGCTCTGGTGTAGGCCGGCGGCTACAGCTCCGATTCGACCCCTAGCCTGGGAACCTCCATATGCTGAGGGAATGGCCCAAGAAATGGCAAAAAGACAAAAAAAAAAAAAAAGTGAAGGTCTCTAAGCCTTCCCTGGTAGCACAGTAAGGATCCAGTGTTATCACTGCTGTGGCATGGGTTTGATCCCTGGTCCTCTATGTGCCACAGGCACAGTGCCCCCCGCCCCCCAAAAAGGGTCCCTTTGGGTTCAACACCACCAAGGGACAGAAAAAAAAAAAAAAAAAAGGATCCCTTTCTCTTTGGTAAACTCTCTCAATTACCCAATATATGATCAATTACCATCAATATCCTCTAGAGCCCTACCTAAATAAAGTCATAACACTAAAACAATCCATGAAGGTGAGTATAGTCCATTCCATTTGCTTTCTGTAGTTTTAAAAATCTGGGGAGTTCCTGTCGTGGCGCAATGGTTAACGAATCCGACTAGGAACCATGAGGTTGCGGGTTCGGTCCCTGCCCTTGCTCAGTGGGTTAACGACCCGGCGTTGCCGTGAGCTGTGGTGTAGGTTGCAGACGCGGCTCGGATCCTGCGTTGCTGTGGCTCTGGCGTAGGCCAGTGGCTACAGCTCTGATTGGACCCCTAGCCTGGGAACCTCCATATGCTGCAGGAGCGGCCCAAAGAAATAGCAAAAAGACAATAAATAAATAAATAAATAAATAAATAAATCTGGAACTCCAGGTATAGGTCCATACTACATACCAGAATACATTTGGTCATTCATTGACTTGGGAATTTTTCTAACCACGCTTTCATGGATCTCTGTTTCACTTTTCAACCCATTACACATTTGAACTTAGCTCTGTCTGGAGATGATCTTTCTATATTTGTTGACCTTGGCTCTGGACACTGTGTGTATTTAACCTCTGCTTTATTTATGGACTAGCAATCTGGCATGTCAACCAAGCATTGCATAAGAACTTCAGCCCAGGTTACCACTTGATCATGTACAAATTTAGTGTTTATGCCTCAAAAAGTGTTGTTAGATAGCTTATAATAAGAGCGTTTTTCTTTTTTCTTTTTTTTTTTTTTTTTTGTCTTTTTGCTATTTCTTTGGGCCGCTCCTGCAGCATATGGAGGTTCCCAGGCTAGGGGTCCAATCAGAGCTGTAGCCACTGGCCTACGCCAGAGCCACAGCAACGCAGGATCCGAGCCGAGTCTGCAACCTACACCACAGCTCACGGCAACGCCGGATCGTTAACCCACTGAGCAAGGGCAGGGACCGAACCCGCAACCTCATGGTTCCCAGTCGGATTCGTTAACCACCGCACCACGACGGGAACTCCAGTAAGAGTGTTTTTCTTGCTATGTACTTTCCAGCTCACAAATTCCGTAGACATTAACTCTTATCTACTGTGTATCAGGCACTGACAATATAAAAAGGAAAAAGGCAAGGCCCTCGCACACAATAATAAAGAGAAAAAAGACATTTCTAACAGAGAAGTATATATATTAAAATATCTTTCAGTTTTTTGATACTAAAGATAATTTGGGTGAGCTTTCTTTTCTCCTTTTTAGGGTCACACCTGCAGCATATGGAAGTTTACAGAGTAGGGGTCAAATTGGAGCTGCAGCTGCCAGTTTACGCCACAGCCACAGCAACACCAGATCCAAGCCATGTCTTCACCTTATGCCACAGCTCATGGTGATTCTGAATCCTTAACTGACTGAGCAAGGCCAGGGATCGAACCCACATCCTCATGGATACTAGTCAGGTTCTTAACCCAGTGAGCCACGACGGGAACCCCCAGGTGAGCTTTCAAAGAGATTATCTTGCTTGCCTTTAATAGCCGATATTTTCCTAGCATACCTAAAGAGAAAGAGACTTGATCTTTTTCCTGCAGCACAACAAATTTGGGATTCAAACTAAGTGGTTAAATGAAGTCTAGAGCTAAGAATTCATTAAAGAGGTACAGTAAGGCAAAACAAAAATATACTTCATAGAAAACATCAATTTTCTGCAAATATTTTTTCATTTTCAAATCTGATTATTTCATTTTCTGAAATCTTATCAACTGACAATTCTAGAATAAATTGTCAAAATGAAATTTTAATAATGAAGTTGCAACCAACAATAGGTTAATTTCCAAATATGCAAAACACTGATACAACTCAGTTTCAAAAAAACAAACAACCCAAACAAAAATGGGCATGAGACCTAAACAGACATTTCTCCAAAGAGGACATACAGATGGTTCATGAAAAGATGTTCAATATTGCTAATTATTAGGTAAATGCAAATCAAAACCACAATAAGGTTATCACTTCACACCTTTCAAATTGGCTATTATCAAAAAGTCTACAAACAATAAGTGCTGTAGAGGGTATGAAGGGAACACTCCTACACAAATGGTGGAAAGCAATATGCATGCAGTAGAAACTATACCTCACGTTTTGAATTTTGATCTTTTCTCAGGCTAGCAATATGCAGTGTGATATTCTGTTGATGCTGGGCAGTGGCAGCTGCAGCTCCAAGTCAGCCATGATCATGAAGATAACACACTTACACCTACCCTGTACCCGTACAACCATTCTATTTTTCACTCAGTACAATATTCAATTAAAACAGGTTTTGTGCTAGATGATTTTGCCCAACTGTAGGCCAATATCAATCTTCTGAGCATGTTACAGGTAGGCTGAGCTAAGCTATGAGATTCGGTGTATTAAATGCATCTATGACTTAGGATATTTTCAACTTTTGATGGGTTTATTAGGACAGAACCCCACCTTAAGTGGAGGAGGATCTGTATAAGGATCTGGCAATGGCACTCCAATGGCTCAGGTCACTGTTGTGCTCTGGGTTCGATCCTTGGCCTGGGAACTTCCACGTGCCACAGACACAGCCAAAAAAAAAAAAACTAGTACAAGTTTATTTTTTCCTTCTTCACAATTTCACAGATAGAAGGTTCACCATAGAACTTAGCAACCTCCACATATGCTTTTTTTTCCTTTCCTTACGTCAAGAATGTTCATCTTTTCATTTAAAGGAGGCATTTTATGGGTTCTCTTTGGCATCACTACTCTTGTGCTTTGGGGCCATTAAGTAAAATAAGAGTTCCTTGAACACAAGACCTGCAAAACCATGACAGTGGATCTGGTAATCATGGATGTAATATCCGAGGTAGCTACTAGGTAATTAGTCAGCAGGATATGCTGATCAAAAGGAAGATTCATGTCTGCAGCAAGACAGAACAGGAGGGCAAGAGATTGATCACACTACCCAGAAGGGCTTGTAATTTAAAACCTATGAATTGTTTACTTCTGTAAGATGGAAAGCTCTGAATATATAGACAAGAAGTGCAGATCCTTCCAAATAAAAACAATAGACTCAGCACAGGAAAAAATGAGCACAAATGCAGGATCAGTTGTGATTCCTAAATAATCTGTTTATTCTAAACTGCATTATAAGAGGCTAAACTGCCAACTTAGTTAATTTTTTAATTTTTTAAGATCTTTAAATCTTTCATTGTTAAAAGAGAACTGACAATTTACCATTTGGTATAAAAATAGCTTTTTCCTTCATAACTAAATATATCTTAATGTGAAGGCTATTTGGAGAGATGGGATTAAGACGGCAGAATAGAAGTACTGGAGCCGAACTTCTCTCCTAAAAACAACAAAATTCACAACTAAAGGCTGAGCAATCTTCAACCAAATGGACCGGAAACCTTAAAGAAGATATCCTACTCCAGAAGGCAAAGAGGAGGCCACATCAGGAGGTAGGAGGGGCGATTATGCGATATAAACAACCCCATACCTCCCGGGTGGGAAGCCCCACAGACTGGAAACTAACTGGTTCACAGAGTCTCACCTACAGGAGTGAGAGTTCTGAGCCCCACATCAAAATCCCATGTGTGGGGATCTGGCACTGGGAGAAAGAGCCCCTGGAGCATCTGGCATTGAAGGCCAGTGGGGCTTGTATGCAGGAGCTCCACAGGACGGGGTAAACGGAGACCCCATTCTTAAAAGGTGCACACAAACTTTCATGTGCACTGGGTCCCAGGGCAAAGCAAAGTCTCCATAGGAATCTGGGTCAAACATGACTACAGTTCTTGGAGGACATCCCGGGAAAACAGGGGTGAATGTGGCTTGTTGTGGGGGAAGGACATTGGAAGCAAAGCTCTTGGGAATATTCAGCAGCTTGCCTTTTTCTGGAGGTGGCCATTTTGGGAAAATCTGGCCCCACCCATCAGTCAGGCTGAGAAGCCCCAGGGCAAAGAACAATCCAGGTGGGATCACAGCCCTACTCCTCAGTAAACAGGCTGCCTAAAGACCCTTCAGGCACACAGCTGCCTCTAATCCCATCCAGAGACTAAGCCCCACCCACCAGAGGGATTAGAATCGGCTCCTCCTACCAGTGGGCAGGCATCAGCCCCTCCCATCATGAAGCCTACACCAAGCCCCCATACAGACTTCAGTCACAAGGGGGGCAGACACCAGAAGTAAGAGAAGCTACAACTCTATTATCTGTAAAAAGGTCACCACACCAAAAACCTATAAAAACGAAAAGACAGAGAACTATAACACAGATGAGGGAGAAAGAAAAAAACCCAGAAAATCAGCTAAGTGATGAGGAGTTTCTCAACCTCCAGGAAAAAGACTTTAGACTGTTGATGCTGAAGATGATGCAAGGCATTGGAAATAAATTAGAAGCAAAGATGGATAACTTACAGGAAACACTGACCAAAGAGATACAAGAGATAAAACTTAAGAAGAGATGCAAAATACAATAACTGAAATAAAGAATTCACTAGAAGCAGCCAACAGCAGAATACAGGAGGCAGAAGAACGAATAAGCGAGGTGGAGGACAGATTAGTGGAAATTACGAATGAGTAACAGAAAAGAGAAAAAAGATTGAAAACAAATGAAGAGAGTCTCAGAGAACTCTGGGACAACGTTAAATGCACCAACATCCGTATTGTAGAGGTGCCAGAAGAAGAGAGAGGGGACAGAAAAAACATTCCAAGAGATAATACCAAAAACTTCCCTAACATGGGAAAAGAACAACTCACTCAAATCCAGGAAGCATGAGTACCATATAAAACGTAAAGGCTATTCATCATTAAAATTTTATGGCTGACTGTTGACCACCTCCATATGTGATCCTACTGTCTTAAGTGCTTACTGTATACCCTCTTCCTTCTACCAAGACTACCAACATTTTTGGTGATTGATTGTATTCTTTATTTATCATGTGGGGCAGTGACATAACCAAAACAAAATAAACAGATTTCAAATTCCTGTCCATCTTCCTTCATTATTGCATAATGATCTACTATAACATTTAACATAAAAGAACATTTCTAAATTTTTAAATGCAGGACTCAATTTGAACACATCTTTTTTTTCTTTTCTTTTCTTTTTTTCTTTTCTTTTTTTTTTTTTTTTTTTTTTTAGGGCCATACCCACGACACATGTAGGTTCTCAGGCTAGGGGGTTTGTCAGAGCTACAGCTGCTGACTTATGCCACAGCCTCAGCAATGTAAGATCTGAGCCATGTCTATGACTTACACCACAGGTCACAGCAATGCCAGATCCTTAACACAATGAGCGAGGTCAGGGATCAAATCTGCATCCTCATCCATCCTAGTCCAGTTCATTAACTGCTAAGCTACGAAGGGAACTCCTGAACATATATATTTTAACTTTAACAACATATTTGAAGTTTAGAAAAATAAAATCACATCAGATTAAAATAAAAGGTTATGCAAGTGTGCTTTACTTACAATTAGTAAGTAAAGCACACAATGGTCCCTAAAATGTTTGAATACATGTAACCTCTACTCTTGAGCTTGACAAACACTATCTTTGATGCCCCAGTATATTGCACGTGTAAATGGGAAATTTTTCATTTTATTCATAGATTTCACTTAAATATTACAGATGACTGCAATTACTTTCAAGCCAATTGTTTTAAAAATGCCCACTTACCCTGCATTGTTGCTGACTGCAGTAAGTTCTTTTACTCCAGTCTTTAGCAAAGCTCCTATAAGATTCTCCGGAATTCCACATAACCCAAAACCTATAACAAGCCAAAAAGATAAACAATTTTTGAAGAAGATAATGTTCTTTCAGGGAAATGTATGTTATTCTTTTTAATAAAAAAAAGTATACAAGCATATTATTAGACCTACCAAGTAAAATGCATAGAAATATCTTAGCAAGTCAATAAATGGTCACACAGATGTATCCAAATGTTTCACATCATTATAAAGCACCAGATGACTGTCAAGTCCTTTGATGCATAAGTATAGCCAAGTTCAATGTGTTAACATGGGTACACATTGTTCTTCTTGCACCTTACATATCTGTTATTTTCCCACTTCAAAACTGAACCTTAAGGCATTCCTGTGTGGCTCAGCAGGTTAAGGATTTGCCATTGTCACTGCTGCAGCTCAGGTTGCTGCTGTAGCGAGGGTTTGATCACTGGCCTGGGAACTTCTGTATGCTGTGGGTGCAGCCAAAGAAAACAAAACAAAACAAAAAGTTTATTTATTTACTTTTTTTAATTTTATTTTTTGTCTTTTCTAGAGCCGCACCAGTGGCATATGGGGGTTCCCAGGCTAGGGGTCTAATCAGAGCTGTAGCTGCCAGCCTACACCACAGCCACAGCAGCATGGGATATGAGCTGCATCTGTGACCTACACCACAGCTCACGGCAACGCTTAAACCTCATGGTTCCTAGTCGGATTCATTAACCACAGAGCCACGATGGGAACTCCATACAAAAAGTTTAATAAAAAAAACTGACGTTGGAGTTCCCATCTTGGCCCAGAGGAAATGAATCTGACTAGTATTCATGAGGATGTAGGTTCCCTGGCCTCGCTCAGTGGGTTAAGGATCCAATGTTGCCATGAGCTGAGGTGTAGTTCACAAATGCGGCTTGGATCTGGCATTGCTGTGGCTGTGGTGTAGGCCAGCGGCTACAGATCTGATTCAACCCCTAGCCTAGGAACCTCCATATGCTGCTGGTACAGCACTAAAAAGACAAAAAAATTAAAAAAAAAAAGAGGGAGTTCCAATTGTAGCTCAGCAGAAACGAATCCAGCTAGTATCCATGAGGATGCAGGTTTGATCCCTGGCCTTGCCAGTGGGTTGAGGATCTGGCGTTGCCATGAGTTGTAGTGTAGGTCACAGACGTGGATTGGATCTGGTGTTGCTATGGCTGTGGTGTAGGCTGGCAGCTGTAGCTCTGATTGGACCCCTAGCCTGGGAATCGCCATATGCCAAGGGTGTGGTCCTAAAAAGACATAAATAAATAAATAAATAAATTCAATGATTGCTGCGTTGAATAAATGAATAAATGAATGAAGAGGAGTCCTAAGAATAAGCCTTAGACTCTGTGACCAAGGTCAAGAAATCCAAAGAAATATATAAAAATCAGGCAGCAAGTTTAATGAATGTGAGACAGTAGTTCAGTTCCCTGATGGCCTAACAGTTAAAGGATTCATCATTGTCACTGCTGTGGTGCAGGTTCAGTCTCTGGCTCAGGAACTTCCACATGTCACAGCTTAGCCAAAAAAAAAAAGTAACAGATAAAAGCATTGGAGCTACAGCTCCGATTAGAACCCTAGCCTGGGAACTTCCACATGCCATGGGTGTGGCTGTAAAGGAGACTAAACAAATAAATTAAATTAAAATTTAAAAAAATTTAAGGAGTTCCCATCATGGCGCAGTGGAAACAAATCCAACTAGGAACCATGAGGTTGCTGGTTCGATATCTGGCCTCGCTCAGTGGGTTGAGGATCCGGCATTGCCATGACCTGTGGTGTAGGTCGCAGACACTGCTGCGATCAGGCATTGCTGTGGCTCTGCCATAGGCCGGCAGCAACAGCTCCAATTAGACCCCTAGCCTGGGAATTTCCATATGCCACAGGTGCAGCACTAAAAGAAAAAAAAAAATTTTTTTTTTAAAAAACAAAAATTTTTAAAGGATGTAATAAATAAACAAAAATAAGATCATGAGGAGTTCCCGTCGTGGCTCAGTGGAAAGGAATCCGACTGGGAACCATGAGGTTGCGGGTTCGGTCCCTGCCCTTGCTCAGTGGGTTAAGGATCCGGCATTGCCGAGAGCTGTGGTGTAGGTTGCAGATGCGGCTCGGATCCTGCATTGCTGTGGCTCTGGCGTAGGCCGGCAGCCCCTAGCCTGGGAACCTCCATATGCCGCGGGAGCGGCCCTAGAAAAGGCGAAAAGCAAAAAAAAAATAAATAAATAAGATCATGAATAAATGATAAGTAATCAAATAATTGACCTTTCTATTCTATGTATCTTGTCATTGTAATTTCCCTGCTTTGCTAAAAAGAAAGCTGTTACTACCATAAATCATTATTACTCACCACCAACCAGCACTGTTGCACCATCAGGGATGTCTTTTACAGCTTCCACTGCATCCGTATAAAATTTGGTATGACGACGCGTGCTAGTTGAAAAGTAGCCAGCACATCCCTAAAACAGGAAAAAAATACTTTTAAGTGAATACTCATATGGAAACATGTGTTTACTTTGCATGTATAGTACTTATTAAATTTTATACAAGGATAATTTCCCTAGCCTATCTTTGAAAGGGTGGTTGTTGTAAGTAGTTCATCTTAAGAGTAGGATGGACTCTATCCACAGATTATCACCAGAATCCCCCTATGATCAATATCTTCCATTAAAGAAGGAAAACTCCGCAGTGGTTAACGAATCCGACTAGGAACCATGAGGTTTCGGGTTTGATCCCCCGCCTTGCTCAGTGGGTTAATGATCCGGCATTGCCGTGAGCTGTGGTATAGGTCACAGACGGGGCTCGGATCCCGCACTGCTGTGGCTGTGGCGTAGGCCAGCAGCCACAGCTCTGATACGACCCCTAGCCTGGGAACCTCCATATGCTGCAGGAGCGGCCCTAGAAATGGCAAAAAGACAAAAAAAGAAAGAAAGAAACTCTGTCACATGTAGCCCCTGGAAAGAGTGAAAGGAAGTAGAGAGCAGAGTTCCCACTGTGGTGCAGTGGGTTAAGAATCCCACTGCAGCAACTCAGGTTGCTGTGGAGTCATGGGTTCAATCCCTAACCCAGAACAGTGGGTTAAAGGATCTGGCATTGCCTTAGCTGTGACATTGGTCACAGCTGTGGCTCAGATTCAATCCCTGGCCAAGAACTTCCATATGCCGGGAATGCAGCTAAGGTAGGAGAGAGATGGGCCCCTAGGCTGAGAACAGCCTGAACTTGCTATGCCAAGTAAATTGGGGCTTGTTTCTCTCTGACAATTCAAGGAAAAAGTTAATGGCAAGAGCTGAGCTCTGCTGGAGTAGAAAGGTAAGATGACCACTTCAATCACTCCTAGGGTCAAGGAGACCTCCCCAAGTATACATGCACAGTAAGACTCCTAGGGGTCAAAAAGGGAGGGGGCACCAGGCCTTAATAAGTCCTGATACCGTCCCTTCACCCTTTGCTCTGGAATCCATCTTTGCCAAAAGATGCTTCAGCATATCCAGAAGGGTCCTGTGTCCAGGCAGGTATGAGAAATAAAACAAGATAGTTGGCTAAAACAAAGACCTGGAAACTGTGCTATATAAGTGATTTAAACCACCTCTCTGGTGGGCTCCTCGTTGAGGGGGGACGCCCGCACCCACACTCCTCTTTAGGGTGTGTGTTACATCTTCGCTTCTGACTTAAACTGTGTCTGTGTGCTATCCCACACGTTGTATGTGTCTCTAACAATAAACTTTATACCTGTTTTCACAGTCTTTGCCTCCTTGAAACATTTTTGCTTTCAAGAGGGGGCAAGAAACAGGGCAATTCTGCTTTTAGCCTCTAGTTACTCCAGTGGCAAGGATTCCCATTTTCAACCAGGCTGCTCAGGTTCAATTCCTGAGCAGAAAATTAAGATCTCGCTCCAAGCCATCACTCACTGCTGTCTCTCTAAGATCACAGACATAAAAGAAAGAGAAGGAGAGAGAGGAGTTCCCGTCGTGGCTCAGTGGAAAGGAATCCAACTAGGAACCATGAGGTTGAGGGTTCAATCCCTGGCCTCGCTCAGTGGGTTAAGGACCCGGCGTTTCCGTGAGCTGTGGTGTAGGTCACAGATTCGGCTTGGATCTTGTGTTGCTGTGGCTCTGGCCTAGACCTGAGGCTACAGATCCAAATTCGACGCCTAGCCTGGGAACCTCCATATGCCTCTGGTGCGGCCCTAAAGAGAGAAAAGACACCCCCCCCAAAAAAAAAAATGGAGAGAGAGAGAAAGAAAGGGGATTGCCTGTACACTAGGACTCAAATTCACAATTTGATGTGTCAAATTCACAATATCAGTGTCATCAAGTATCAGTTTCTGATACAATACCACCAACAAATATTTGAGTGCTTACTACTATGTGCTAAGTACTGTGTTATTTACTCCAACCTAGTTAAGTATTTCCGTTTTTTTGTTTTTTTTTTTTTCCTTTACAGGGCCACTCCCTCAGCATATGGAGGTTCCCAGGCCAGGGGTTGAATTGGAGCTACAGCTGTCGGCCACAGCCACAGCCACATCACATCCGAACCACGTCTGCAACCTACACCACAGCTCATAGCAATGCCAGATCTTTAACCCACTGAGCAAGGCCATGGATCAAACCCACAGCTTCATGGTTCCTAGTCAGATTTGTTTCTGCTTTGCCACGACAGGAACTCCCCAAACTAGTAAGTATTAACGCAACTGTTTCTCTCAAGAAAATTAAGTACAGCATGACCAAACCCCCCCCCCCCAAATACTACATATTTGGGCCCTGATTCAATCTTGGGTGTCCGAGACTCCTCCTGAAGGGACAAGTAAAGAAGTACACACAGAAAGATTCATTCCCCATGGGTTTGGCATTTATGGATGCTGGATAAAAATAGCCAACTGTTATCTGCAAGAGAGCCATGGCCAGTCTTACCACAGTGTATTATTTGGTGCAAGCCAAATTATCTAGTGAGCATTCATGATCAGTTTTAAACTATTTCCATCTTGACACTGCATTCCTTTCCAGTATGGACCGGAAAAAATTTTAAGGTCAGTTGTGTTACAATCAGTCACTCACACTCAACTCCTTTATTCTCATTCTACAGTCACCCTAAAAAGAGTGAGAGCAAAGAGAATGACACCTGACTGCTGAGATGCTGCCCCTTAACCAACCCATAGAGGTTGTTAAGCTTCGCATCCACTGCCTATCAGAACCTCCCAGACAGAGAACCCGAGGGGTTCAAGGAAACAGGATAGATGAGCTCTATCACACTTTTCTTCTTCCAAAAACTCCTTTCATAAAAAGTGTTGACTGGAGCTTCCTGATAGCCTGGCAGTTAAGGATCCAGCGTTGCCACTACTGTGGCACGGTTCCATCCTTGGCTGGGGAACTTCGCATGCCGAGGGTGAGGCCAAAAAATTAAATTAAAAATTGTTTTAAAGTGTCAGTTAATACAAAAGGAGATTTAAAAGAACTACACTTAAAGTCTCAAATGAGATCTGCAAAGGTAAAGGTTGCTCAAGGGACCTTTGGCCCTTTAAATTTCAACCTTGGTCAAGGTCAGATGGGGAGAACAGCATATCCCCAGGCACACTGCCCAACCAGGGGGAACTATGCAGAGGCAGGGATAGAAAGGAAAGGGCTTAAGCCACAAAGAGCTATCTCCTCTGAGAAGTAAAATACTGCCTGCCTTATCAGTAAACAAAGGATATCAAAGACATCAGCAATTGGAACCACCTCCAAGGGTGAGCTGGTGAACCCTGAGGGAACTCGGGAAGGAAACAAAGAATACTATCTAGCAGCCACTCCCAAGGGTGAGCCTTCAGGTTGTGAAAACACAGGATACCGGCCCCAGTTAACTGAGGTGCACATCACAGGAATGATTTCATTGAGACCAGACCCTAGCATCTTCCCATACTTACAAAAGGGCTATACTCCTTGAGATATCTGGTTTTCTTTCATTAACAGTAATCTTTTGTTCCTACTACCTGCCCTTTGTTGCACAACTCCCATATATGCTAGCTCCCTCCTCACGTCCTTGGAGCAGTTTTCTCAGGGTTACTTGAGATGTTCCTTCCCGAGGTGAAGTCCTCAGTTTTGTCCACCAAATGAAGCCTAACTCTCAACTGTTAGGTTGTTCATATTTTTTTTTTTATCAACACCTCTTTTCTATCTTCAAGTAACAAAGAGTTATTTGATTCTGTTTAACACACAGGCACATAAAAACACATTTTCAACCTTAGAAATTAGAAGTTTGCTAGTCTGAACAAATAGGCCAACAGGCATATCATAAAGTTGTGGATATCTCCTAGAAAATAAAGAGAAAAATACACAGACATCTAATCCAACCAACTCATTTTACAAGTCAGGTTTCTGAAGCTTAGATCTTATAACTTACCCACCACTGCTAAAGTAAGACCAGATCCCAGCTTTGGCCTTGTATAACACGATCCCTCAAGCACGATATGCTCTTTCTGTTTTTTAAAAACCCTCAGTCTTATACTACTTCTATTTCATTATTTATATACAACAAAACTTTATGTACGTCCTATGTCCTATTTTTTTTAGGAAGAACTCTGCTGTCTTTATCTCCAGTTAAGAGTGAAGAGTCAGGGTCTTAGCAGGAGGAGGAAGAAAATTTAAAAATTTATCTGGATGGTAAGTTCACTCTGAACTGACCTATCTGTAGAGTGACAGAACATGAAACCTGTAGAGAAGTCAGAAGAAAGCTCGTTTCCCCTACAGAGCCAGAGAGGCTTTTCAGATTCATGAGAAACAAAAAGATACAGCACAGTCTTATGAGGAATCCCATTCCTTTCTTTCAGTTGATAACCAGTGTCATCATTACAGTCAGAAATCACAGCGAAGCTTGCCCCACCCCACCCCCAAAAGAGAATCTCAGAGGTATTTTAGAAAAGATCCAACAGTTTCAAATTTACCCAGACAATCAAAAGCTTAAAACCAAGGAGTTCCCGTGGTGTCGCAGTGGTTAACGAATCCGGCTAGGAACCATGAGGTTGCAGGTTTGATCCCTGGCCTTGCTCAGTGGGTTAAGGATCTGGCGTTGCTGTGAGCTGTGGTGTAGGTCTGACGTGGCTCGGATCCCACGTTGCTGTTGCTGTGGCTCTGGTGGAGGCCGGCAGCTACAGTTCCGATTCAACCCCTAGCCTGGGAACCTCCATATGCTGAGGGAGCAGCCCGAGAAATGACAAAAAGACAAAAAAAAAAAAAAAACAATAGAAGCAATTCATGTTTTCAGGGAATGAGAAAGGCTCAGGATAATGAAGAATTTATAGGTACTCAGCATCAGTTTATTCATTTTTCATACATTCAGTTAACAATATTTGTTGACATTATCAACTTGTTATTTGACATCTGATAGCTACTGATTGAGAAATAAATAGTATGGTAATAATAGGCCAAACTCCAATAATCTTGGGGTCAAAAATATCCTTGTTTCAAAACTGTGTAAAAGTATGAACTTGAGAAAATTTCTTAATCTCTGAGTGGCTTTTTTTGGGGGGGGTGTTGATTTTAAGTTTACAAAAGAATGATAACCATTTCTCAGGGGTGTAGTAAGGATTTTTTTTTTTTAGCAAAGATTAAACAATGGTGTCTTATTATAAGACTAAGACGCACTTAGCCCTGAGCCTGGGAATTACAGAACATACCTCTCAGAGGATATGCGCTTCCTTTGGGAAGTGTAAACTTTACTCCATTCCACACACTTCTGATTTTACGAAGAATTCTTTTTATTTTTTTAGGGCCACACATGGAAGTTCCCAGGCTAGGGGTCAAATCAGAGCTGCAGCTGCCAGCCTACTCCACAGCTCACAGCAACGCCAGATCCTTAACCCACTGAGCGAGGCCAGGATTGAACATGTGTCCTCATGGATACTAGTGGGGTTCATGACTTCTGAGCCACAACAGGAACTCTGGGGTTGTTTCTTTTCTGTAGATAGGTTCAATTGTGCCATTTATTAGATTCCAGATACAAGTGCTATCCTATGGTATTTGTCTTTTTCTTTCTGAGTTACCTCACTTAATATGAGGGTCTCTAGTTTCATTCACATTGCTGCAAATGGCATTATTTTGTTCTTTTTTATGGCTGAGTAGTATTCCGTTGTGTATATGAAGCTACAGCTGCTGGCCTATACCACAGCCACAGAAACTCAGGATCTGAGCTGTGTCTGCGACCTACATCAAAGCTCATGGGAATGCCGGATGCTGGATCTCCAACCCATTGAGCGAGGCCAGGAATCAGACCTGCATCTTCATTTCCCCTGAACCACAAAGGGAACTCCCAAAGAATTCTTTTTAACGTGATCCATACTATAGCCAGTTAAGCCAGGTGATGTTTGTTGAGGCTTTCAAAGAAAATGAGCACTATGCAACCACAGAAAACAGTATGGAGATACCTCAGAAAACTAAATATAGAACTACCTTATGACCGAGCAATCCCACTCCTGGGCATATATCCAGACAAAACTTTTATTGAAAAAGATGCATGCACCCCTATGTTCATTGCAGCACTACTCACAATAGCCAAGACATGGAAACATCCTAAATGTCCATCAACAGATGAATGGATTAAGATGTGGTATAGCTACACAATGGAATACTACTCAGCCATAAAAAATAACAAAATAATGCCATTTGCAGCAACATGGATGGAACTAGAGACTCTCATACTAAGTGAAGTAACACAGGAAACTATATCTAGTCACTTGTGATGTAACATGATGGAGGATAACGTGAGAAAAAGAATGTGTGTATATATGTATGACTGGGTCACTTTGTTGTACAGCAGAAATTGACAGAACATTGTAAATCAACCATAATAGAAAAAATAAAAATCTTAAAAAAAAAACGATCCCTGGTTTTATGATTACTTTAACATAAAACACTGCCAACTGTTTATCTGCAATCAAGTTTGCCAGTCTAAGCATTCAAAGATCATGGAGTTCCCATCATGGCTCGGTGGTTAGGGAACCCGACTAGTATCCATGAGGACTCAGTTTCAATCCCTGGCCATGCTCAGTGGGTTAAGGACACGTTTGGTGTTGCTGTGAGCTGTGGTGTACGTCACAAATCATTGGGCAATCCAGCAATAGAAATGCAGGCAATGGAGCAAAGAGGAAACAGGATGCCCAAGGCCAGTTGAGACACAAAGATTACTGTGGATTTTCCAGGCCTGAAACCCAGCCAGCTACTTAGAGCCAGGAGGAGGCAGCACCCCAGACAAAGCCTTTGGGTTTGTACTCTAATGAGGCTTTCTCCCTGCCTACTTTCCCTCAAAGGTAGGGAGGTGAGGAAAAGTGTGTCTCTAATAATATCTACCTTTTTTCCTTAGATAAATGAATTCAAACCACAGCTCTAAAATGCTCAAAAATTTACCTCTAGCTTCTAATATATTTTAAATACTAAAACAATGATGGCAAAGACCCAAGCACCATCTGCTACAAACACAAGTAAATAAACAAATAACCTTCAAGTGTGCTGAGGTTACTGAAAAGAATGAAGAGTAACGGATTATACAACTTTGATATCTATTTATTCTAGGGGTAATTTTTTTCACAGAGGTCTTCCCTTACACTAAGGTAACATGTTTTGTTTTTCCCATTCTCCTACCGTCTGCAAAATTCCATGTTATTGTCACCACTAGTTTCTACTATTATTATTGGGAGAAGGAAATAATAATGACTCAGTACATATTGAAATAAAATTCTTACAGTGCAAAATTGTCTTCTATTTAATGTATTTCTCCTTTTAAAATCCTCTCCATCTTCCCTCTTTCTCCTCTTCTTCAAATTCTTACACTTAACCTTTGAGGTCCGATTCTACTGTGAAGCCCAAGTTTTATCTCATGGACTTCCCAATCTGTAACTCCTTCCTTTCTAACCTTTCTACCACTAATTCTTTCACCTAAATTTCTTTTTCTTCCTGTCATTCAACACTCCAGAACTTAATGAAATGAAAATGCACTTCAGAATCCTCTTGTGGCACAGTGAGTTAAGGCTCCCAGGTTGTTACTGTTGCGGCTCAGGTTGCTGCGATGGCAGGAGTTCAATCCCTGGCCTGGGAACTTCCACATGCTGTAGGCATGGCCAAAAAGAAAAAGAAAATGCACTTCATTTTGAAGCTCTTTCAGGGAAACACGACAAAGCATACTGCATTTTATATTTAAATCAATCTTATCTTAATGAAATGGAATGTATACAGGTACCTTGTGGCCTTACAGGTAAATAAATCAGGACACAGAAAGATTGACATTGCCGCTTTTGGTCTCAAAATTAGATAAACAGAAGTGGGGAGGAGAGACCATATGGAGAGAAGTAAACAGAACCACCTTAGAAGGAAAGGGCAGTTCACATGCAGGTGGATATCCACCAATTACAGACATGCAAGGAAGTGTGGCATCACTGCCAAGAGGAAGTAGTGACACGTGTTAAAATGTTTTAGTCGTCCAGCATTGGACCAATATCTACCAAAGGTGGACCCAGCCACCAATACTGCCAATCACTCACTTATGACAGGAATGAATAGCAAGGCACTCATAGGAGTTGCTGGCACTGGGAAGTTCTCTACAACAATGGCATACTTTGTTTTCAAGGGAACATACATGTTCCATTCCAACTTTGGAGGGATACTCAGCACACTGAAGGATCACAAATGGAGGAGCAATGCATTCTGCCTAGAGGATCAGAAAGCTTGAAGAGGGTGCCAAGAGTTAAAACACTAATGAGGATGAGGATTCCAGAAAGGGAGAGTTGCCTGAGTAAAGGTTCAGAGATTGAAAAGGCTGTGTATGCAGGGATGTGCAGATGATGTCTCATGGAGGGAAGTCCATGAAGTTCAGGCTGGAAAGGGAGACTGCAGCAGGTTGCAAAAGTCTTAAAGACCACACTGAAGAGTTTCAACTTTATCCTTCTATGAGGCAAAGACAGCAAAGCTTTTGAAATGATGTCATAACTCCCATATGAAAGCCTCAATCAGAAAAGTGGCAGGGGAACTCATTCTTTCATTCATTCATCTATTTGTTCAAAAATAGCCATTTGATATCAAATATACTAATTATTGGGGATTGAGAGTTAAACAAAAACCACAAGCATAGTCTCTGTTCTGATAAAGCTTACACACTTGCAAGGATAATGTCACTATATAATTACAAACTTATTACACATGACACTAGTGATCAACTGAAAGTTGGAAAAAGGAGCAGAAGAGAGAATAGTTCCAAGATTTCTTTCTTTCTTTTTTTTTTTTTTTTTTGCTTTTTAAGGCCACACCCATGGCATACGGAAGTTCCCAAGCTAGGGCATCTGCAACCTATACCACAGTTCATGGCAATGCCAGATCCCCAACCCACTTAGAGAGGCCAGGGATCGAACCCACATCCTCATGGATACTAGTCAAAAGAAGGAATGTTATTGACCTTGGTCCAAGGATATCTCTGTGTCCAGGTTTGCATTAGTTTCGGCACCCACAGCAATCTGCCTTCAGGTCAGAGTTCGCTTTTAACAATGCTTTTTATTTCCTAAACTGTCTGTGATCATCGATATGTTTCCTAAGAGGCATTTAGGAGTAAACTGTTTCAGTTCTAAATCACCCCTTAGCACTTACCTACCGGGCTTAATGGCTCCGCTTTGAGTTCACTGTTCTCAGAAAGTGGATTTGGGGAAATCAGAAGAGCAGTGGAGCAAGGCACAAGTTCCCCTGAGTAGGCAAGTGTGGGCAAGGCACGCTTTCAAGCTCAGAACTATCATACAAAATTCATCCAAATAGAGAGTCCCCGTCTGGAGCAGTGGTTAACGAAT
The DNA here is from genome assembly GCF_016906955.1 of Phacochoerus africanus. Lineage (NCBI taxonomy): Eukaryota > Metazoa > Chordata > Mammalia > Artiodactyla > Suidae > Phacochoerus > Phacochoerus africanus. The sequence goes on along the minus strand of NC_062544.1, from coordinate 53,402,860 downwards.
CCGACTAGGAACCATGAGGTTGCAGGTTCGATCCCTGGCCTTGCTCAGTGGGTTAAGGATCTGGCGTTGCCGTGAGAGCTGTGGTGTAGGTCGCAGGCGCGGCTCGGATCGCAGCAGATTAAACCCCTAGCCTGGGAACCTCCCAAATGCCACGGGAGCGGCCCCAGAAAAGGCAAAAAGACAAAAACAAACAACAACAAAAAACACCTCATCCAAATAAAAACATTTCCCTTTCAAAAGAAGAGGCTCGCAAGGTGACAGATGTAGCCAGAGCTCTAATCCAGTTCTCGCCTCCAAAGGCTCTGGTCAGGAACCGCACCCGAACTTGGGCTTAAAGCAGGAACAGACTATGAGCCAAAGAAGAAACAAAAACACGTCAGGCAACCACCTCCGCCTCGGAATACCACTTGTTAAGACTTTGCAATGAAGACGGGGAAAAAAGGGGATTTCATAAAGGCTTTGAAAATATAAATCCTATAACGCGGATCCCACGTAAGGGCCTTGGGAGAAGGGATGCCCGCGCCCGAAGCCCGAGCTCAAGCCACCGCCAGACTCGTGGGCGCGGCGGGGTAGAACTCGCGGCGAGCGCGGTCGAGTCCGGGTTCCCCTTACAACCTCCGAGGAGCGGCGCTGCCATGCAGGGGAGATGGTGGGCGCGGCGATCCACCCACTTGGCGGTGTACTCGGGTAGACTGCTGGTTAACCTGACCCTGGGTTCCGGGACTCTAGAGGCGCCCCTGGCCGGAGATCCCCCATTCCCTGCAGCCTCACCCCTCCCCCTCCCTAACCCGGGAGCCCTCCTAGCCGGTACTGGCTTCCCAAGCCCCTTCCCAAGCGCGTGCCCGGGAGGAGGCCAGCAAACCCTGAAAGGTACATTGGCGCTGCCAGGCGTCCCCCTGTCCCTGCACAGCCTTTTCCGCGCGCTTCTTTGCCTCTTCTCGCTCCTTCGAGGAAGCTGGTGCAGAACCAAGCTGACAAGGCAGGCGGAGGAGCAGCGAGGCAAGGAAGGCGTAGGGCGCTGGGGATACAAACTCCTAGGCTGGAGAAGGTGGGTGCCGGCAGAGGAGAAAACGCGGGCACCCCTCGGGTTTCGTCCGCGTTCTTCCGACGCGTGGCCTTGCTCTGCACCCGCACTTTACCTGGGACCAGGCGCCCCCGGAGCGGTAGGCGGAGGCGCAGAGGCGCAGGCGGGAGGAGAGGAGTGTGAGAGCCGCCATGGTCGGGAGGGCGGCGGGCGCAGGCCGGGGTTGGAGCGCCTCTCGGTGTGTCAACTGCTCCGCCGGGGCCGCGTCACGGGACGGGAGGAGAGAGGAAGGCACGCGAGGGGCGGGCTGGAGGCTCGACCGCGCTCTGATGACGTCCTCAGCAACCGGGCCCAGGCTTATCTAGAAGCGATGCTGGGAGGCGCCCGCGGCCAGAGCGGGTAGTAGCGAAGGCCCCCAGCACTGCGCTGGCCTATCCTTCACCGGGTCGGGGGTGTTCCAGGCAGCCGTGCTGCGCGCATTTGCTGCTGCAGCCCCTCGGCTTTAAGTAGGTGTGTGTCTTTGCCAAGGTCAAGGATAGGTCCTGGCCTAGCAGTCCAGCAGCACAGCGGGGTCTCTCACCAGCTTGTTGCTTTTTTTACGTCAGAGACTGGAACCTGCGTGCAGTACAAAAGTGAACCCTCCCGGGAGGCATACCGCCTCTCATTCCCCCGCCTCGTCAGCGTTGCCGTGTCTTCCATTTCTCAGCCCCTTCTCTCCGTAACTGTCCCTGGCTTGTGTAAAGTAAGTTTGCTCTGCGCACTTGCCACGAGCTATCCGCCATGAAGTGTGACCAGATAGACCTGGTCAAGATTGTCCCTGGGCAAGAAGGTAAAATTAGGACTGGGCCTCTGAGACCCGATCTTAGCACACCTTCTCCAACCCCTTCAGCCAAGGCTGCAGTTTTTAGAATCTTTCTGGCACTGGAGTCCCCCAAACCCAGAGATTACTCAGCAGGGGCAAATATACAGCTATGTATCCCTTTGACTCCTTAGGCAAGTTTCATAACTTTTCTAAGCCTAAGTGTCATTATCTGCAAATTAAAATTGCTTATAATACTCAATACTGTCTTAAAGATTACACGAGGTAGTTCATGCAAAGTTTCTGGCCCCATTATAAACAAGCAATAAATCTTGGGCATTACAAAAATTTATTCAAGCTGCATATAGTCTCTAAAAGCCATACCTTTTAACCAGCTCCTTGATGTGAGTCAAGTCTGATTTCTTGTGAACCATCTATGCACTTAGCAGCTGAGAGGAAGGACCAAGTGGAAAGTCAGTAAATGTTTGATTAAGGGCAGACCATGGCCTGGGAATGTGGCTGTGTTGAACCAAAGCAAAGCAAACAAGAAAATTAAATGAGCTCTTAGCTTTCTTAGTACACTGAAGCAAGGGACAATCACAGTACAGTTAAAAGTCTATCGGTAACAGCACTTGCCCTTCCATGGTATTCTTTTAACTCCAAATTCTTTTTTCCTATGAATACTATAATTTTTTTTTTTTTTGTCCTTTTAGGGCCTGCACCCTCGGCATGTGGAGGTTCCCAGGCTAGGGGTCTAAATCGGAGCTGTAGCTGCCCGACTACACCACAGCTCACAGCAACACCAGATCCTTAACTCACTGAGCGAGGCCAGGGATCAAACCCACAACCTCATGGTTCTTAGCCAGTTCGTTTCTGCTGTGCCACAACGAGAACTCCTGAATACTATAATTTTAATTAAAGTCATTGAGGGAATAAAATACCAGGTTAGCCTGTCAAATTACTTAGGGAGAAATTCACTTCTTGATGCTCTATAATTTCAACACATTTTGAGATGTTGGCTAGAGGGGAATTTCAGGTATTAGAACTAAAGTCCCATTGCTAGTCCTAAAATAGCATTTAACAGCCACTGTATGGGTCTGACTGTGAAAAAGCTAACTTTCACAATTGGCTCTGCTTTTCCACTTTTGCCCTTCTAGAGGACACATGAAATGAAAAACAGCATTGGCAACTTGGTCCAAGAGTGGTCATATGACTCACTCTTGACTGGTCTCACTCTGTTCCTCCTGGCTGAGGAAAAAACACATTTTAAGTCTTATGCTAAATTCTAAATCTTATGAAAAAAATCAGCCTCATTACTCCATGATTGAAACACACTGTTCTAATTTTTGGTGACTTTACGACTCCATTTTGTACTTTTAAAATAATATATGAATATCTTCAAGAAAATTCCTGGGTCTGATGATCGTTGTACAACTATAAATGTAATAAAATTCACTGAGTAATTTAAAAAAAGTATGTTCCTGGGCCAGGGATTGAGCTCATCCCACATCAGTGACCCATGCTGCTGCAGTGACAATGCCATACTCTTTTTTTTTTTTTTTATGTCTTTCTCTCATTTTTAGGGTTGTATCTGTGGCATATGTAGGTTCCCAGGCTAAGGGTCCAATCGGAGTTGTAGCCACCGGCCTACACCACAGCCACAGCAACTCGGGATCTGAGCCGAGTCTATGATCTACACCACAGCTCACGGCAACACCAGGTCCTTACTTAACCCACTGAGCAAGGCCAGGGATTGAACCTGCGTCCTCATGGATGCCAGTCAAGTTCATTAACTGCTGAGCCACGACGGGAACTCCCAATGCCATACTCTTAACCCACTGCACCACAAGGGAACTCTGGAGGGATTTTTATTTAAATTCCCCCCAAATATGATGTATTAGCATCATCTCTCATTACTGAAAGGATATTCTGCCATCACAGTTGGAGGATTTCTCCAGGTTGATAATCAGGGGCATTTGAAGACTTGTTTTCAAATGTTTTTTGATTGGTTTAACTAGTTATAAGGGTTCTTAACTAGGTCATTTTAGTCTTAAAAAAAGTCGTTGTGGCTCAGTGGGTTAAGAACCAAACTAGTATCCGTGAGGATGTGGGTTCGATCCCTGCCCTGGCTTAGTGGATTAGAGGATCCAGCATTGCCATGAGCTGTGGTGTAAGTTATAAACATGTCTGGAATCTGGCATTTGCTATGGCTGTGGCATAGGCTGGCAGCTTCAGCTCCCATTCAACCCCTAGCCCAGGAACTTCCCTGTGCCAAAGGCGTGGCCCTAAAATAAATAAATAAATAAATAAATAAATAAATAAATAAATAAATAAAAATACATGCTTCATTTTATATAGTGATCCTCTAATATGTGAAAAACAATTCCCTTCATACAAGTATTTTTCCTCTAGTAAATTTGAAACACATAAATTTGAAATTTTACATTACTTTATAAATTTAAGTAGTTTTACAATACAAATCATCATTCACTAATTTGCCTTTTTTGTAAGCTTGTTACTTTCATAAATTCTTTGAAATAGTGCTTTTTAAATGTGTACCAATATTTTTTCAATGGATTAAAAAAATGAATTAAGTTTTACTTAAAAATGTAGTTTTTTCCTCAGGAAAAAATGGTAAAATAAGCACATGAGTTGGTTGGAAAAAGCACAATTCCTGGAATGACAAATGAAAATTATGTTAAATTGCTAAGGAAACTTAAAAAAGCAAAACACGGAGTTCCCGTTGTGGCGCAGCGGTTAACGAATCCGACTAGGAACCATGAGGTTGCGGGTTCGGTCCCTGCCCTTGCTCAGTGGGTTAACGATCCGGCGTTGCCCTGAGCTGTGGTGTAGGTTGCAGACGCGGCTCGGATCCCGCGTTGCTGTGGCTCTGGCGTAGGCCAGTGGCTACAGCTCCGATTCGACCCCTAGCCTGGGAACCTCCATATGCCGAGGGAGCGGCCCAAGAAATAGCAACAACAACAACGACCAAAAAAATAAAAAAATTAAAATAAAATAAATAAATAAATAAAAAAAGCAAAACACACCAGTTACCATGTACACATGTAATTCTGATCATGTTACTTCTGCTTAAAACCTCTCAGTGGTTTTTCCTGTTGCCTCTAAGATCCAAAGTCCGTGCTTCTTAACTTGACATAGAAGGGGATCATCTCTTTTGGTTTTTCTCTCCCCTTTACATCATCTTTATATTCCAAACCATATTTGCCTCTTGATTTTCTCAGGATGAATCCACACAACCTCAAAATCAAATGTTGATAGCAAAATAGTAAAGAACATGAACTCAATAGCTAAGCCACCTGGGTTGAAATCTCATTTCTCATATTCCCTAGCTATGTAGCCTCTAGTGAGTAGTGCAACAGTTAAGGAGCTGCAGAACTGCAAGATGTTTAAAAAAAGAAGGGAGTTCCCATCGTGGCTCAGCAGAAACAAATCTGACCAGCATCCTTGCTCAGTGAGTTAAGGATCTGGCATTTCCACGAGCTGTGGAAATCAAAAACGTGGCTCGGATCAGCATTGCTGTGGCTGTGGTGTAGGCAGCTCCGATTTGACCCCTAGCCTGGGAACTTCTCTATACCTTGGGTGGGGCCTTAAAAGGCAAAAGAAAAAAAAAAAAGAACTGCAAGATGTAAGGTGTCATGTCTGGACCAGTATCTGTTTTTATTACTCCAGTAGTGAATGATTATACCTTGTAAATGTATATATTTCTCAGATATTTTCTATATTTTTATAAACTGGGAAACCTCAGACAAGATTCAAACCCTGTACTGTATGGCATTTAAGACTATTTATGCCTCCCCCTTTATGAGCTATCTTTGAATCTTTCACCATTCTGCCCTAGGACAGGACATCTATTTCAGTTTCTCTCATCTGGATTATTGCAACTGCTTCCTAAATGAAGTATTTTTGCCTTCTAAAGTTAATAGCCCCCCCCCTTCTTTTTATGGCTGCACGCATGGCATATGGGAGTTCTCCAACCAGGGACTGAATCCAAGCCACAGCTGAGACCTGTGCCACAGCTGCACAATGCCAGATCCTTTTAAACCACTGCACCGGGCTGGGGATCAAACCCACACCTCCACAGTGACCCAAGCCATTGAAGTTGGATTCTTAACTCACTGTGCCACAGTAGAAACTCCCCAAAGTCAACCACTTTTTACATTATCATTTCAAATACAAATCTGGTCTTCTCATTTGCTTTTCTAAAACTTTTCAAGAAATCCTCATAAGCTGCAAGTTAAAGTCTATCATCTGATTTATAGCCAAGATCTTTCTAAACCATCATGCATTAAGGACTCTGCAGAAGTACTTTAGGAGTTCCACAAACACTGCATTTTGAAATTAAATTTCAAATTTTAACTTTTCTATTAATTCCAACAAAGCAGCCAATAAATAAATTCATTTTACTGTTCAATGTATAAGTTAGCATGCTGACATGCTAATGACACAACCACAGGTGCTGACAGTTCTGAGGCCAACCATAACAGGCCAAAAAGGGAGTGGTGACCTGATTGCCGGAAATCCCCACCCCTTCCCCAAAATAGCTGGAACAGTCTCTCACTTAGCCTATGAAATTACCCAGCCCATAAAAACTAACCACTCCCACACCTCAGGGCTGCTTTCTGCTGGGACCAACCACATTCTATCTAGCGCTGTGTGTCTCTCTATATTAGCTTTCACTTTAAGATGGCTCAGTTTTAATAAATTCTTTCCTATGCAAAGACAAGGACCCTTACTTGGCAGCCTGTCCTAGGAACTTGACACCTAGGAGCCCTGAGACTTGGGACATGAGCATTCTCTCTCACTGCCTCCTGCAACAGTGACACCACTGAAAAGTAAAAATTTTAAGTATGTGTTCAGGATCATTGTAAAAGGCAGAAATCAATGTGTCCTATATAATGATCACAGCGGTGTGTTAAATATTTTTGTACAGGCTCAAAACTGAAAAGGACCTCCCAAAAATGAGGAAAAAAAATACGATGAGGGCAGGACTTTGGGCACTTTCTCTCATTGTTTAAACATTATACAACTTTTTTTTTTGTCTTTTTGCTTTTTCTAGGGCCGCTCCTTTGGCATATGGAGGTTCCCAGGCTGAGGGTTTAATTGGAGCTGTAGACGCCACAGCAACGAAGGATCTGAGCTGAGTCTGACCTGCACCACAGCTCACGGCAATGCCGGATCCTTAACCCACTGAGCAAGGGCAGGGATCGAACCCGCAACCTCAGGGTTCCTAGTGGGATTCCTTAACCACTGAGCCGCGGTGGGAACTCCAAACATTATACAACTTTTTTTTTTTTTGTCTTTTTGCTATTTCTTGGGCCGCTCCTGCGGCATATGAAGGTTCCCAAGATAGGTGTCTAATTGGAGCTGTAGCCGCCGGCCTACACCAGAGCCACAGCAATGCCATGTCTGCAACCTGAGCCATGTCTGCAACCTACACCACAGCTCAGGGCAACACCGGATCCTTAACCCACTGAGCAAGGCCAGGGATCGAACCCACAACCTCATGGTTCCTAGTGGGATTCCTTAACCACTGAGCCACGATGGGAACTCCAAACATTATACAACTTTTTTTTTTTGTCTTTTTGTCTCTTTTGTTGTTGTTGTTGTTGTTGTTGTTGTTGTTGTTGTTGTTGTTGCTATTTCTTGGGCCGCTCCCGCGGCATATGGAGGTTCCCAGGCTAGGGGTTGAATCGGAGCTGTAGCCGCCAGCCTACGCCAGAGCCACAGCAACGCAGGATCCGAGCCGTGTCTGCAGCCTACACCACAGCTCACGGCAACGCCGGATCGTTAACCCACTGAGCAAGGGCAGGGACCGAACCCGCAACCTCATGGTTCCTAGTCGGATTCGTTAACCACTGCGCCACGACGGGAACTCCCACATAATACAACTTTTAATTAACTTTTTAAAGCATTATATATTAGTTTTACTGTGAGAGTTTAAAATATACATTTCAGTATCTCAAAGAGACATTTTTACACCTGTGTTCTTTGTAGCATTATTCACAATAGCCAGAATGTGGAAGCAACCTAAAGGTCCAGCCATACATGAATGGATAAAGAAAACGTGGTATAGAAATGTCAGTAATAAGAAAAATAAATATCAGGCTAAAGTGCAAGTTTTGGGGGAAAAATACCTTTCCCATTAAATGTGAAAAAAGACCTATAATTCCATATATTTTATGGAAGATCATAAAAACAAGTCAAATTGAATTAGAACTGTAGCCAGCAGCCTATACCACAGCCACAGGAATGTCAGATCCAAGCCACAACTGCAACCTACACCACAGCAATGCAGGATCTTTAACCCACTGAGAGGCCAGGGATCAAACCTCATCCTCATCGATACTACTCTGGTTTGTTCCCCCTGGCCGAACTCCCCCTGACAGGAACTCCCATGATTACTTTTTTTTTTTGTAATTTTTATGAGAGTGTAGTTGATTTACGGTGTTGTTTCAATTTCTGCTGCACGGCCTAGTGACCCAGCCATACTTATATATGCATTATTTTTCTCATACTGTCTTCTGTCATGTTCTATCCCAAGAGATTGGATATAGTTCTTTGTACTGTACAGTAGAACCTGTTTATCCATTGTTTATCCATTCTAAATGTAATAGTTTGCATCTACCAACTCCAAACCCCCCATCTATCCCACTTCTTCCCTCCTCCCCCTGATAACCACAACTCTGCTCTCCATGTCTACAAGTCTATTTCTGTTTTTTGATACAATTATTTGTGCCATACTTAAGATTCCACATATAAGTGATATCATATGGTATTTGTCTTTCTCTTTCTGGCATACTTCATTTAGTATGAGAATTTCTAGTTGCATCCATGTTATTACAAATGGCATTATTTTGTTTTTTTATGGCTGAGTAGTATTCCATTACATATGTATACCACATCTTAATCTGTTCATCTGTCATCCATATCTTGGCTGTTGTGAATAGCGCTGTGATGAACATAGGTGTGCATGTATCTTTTGAATGAAAATTTTGTCTGGATATATGCCCAGGAGTGGGATTGCTGGATCATATGGTATTTCTATATTTATTCTGAGAAATCTCTGTACTGTTTTTCAGACTGGTTTTACCTATTTACATTCCCACCAACAGTGAAAGAGGGTTTCTTTTCTCCACACCCTCTCCAGCATTCAGTATTTGTTGACTTGTTAATGATGGCCATTCTGACCTGTGTAAGGTGTTAACCTCATTGTGGTTTTGATTTGCATTTATCTGATAATTAAGATGATAAGCATTTTTCCACGTGCCATCTGGCTAACTGTACGTCTTCTTTGGAAAAATGTCTGTTTAGGTCTTCTGCCCATTTTTTAATTGGGTTGTTTGTTTTTTCTTGTTGAGTTCTATGAACTCTTTGTGTATTTTGGAGTTAAGGCCCTTGTCATTTTGCATCATTTGCAAAGATTTTCTCCCATTCTGTTGGTTGTTTTCATTTTTTTAATGGTTTCCTCATTTAATTAGGTCCCATTGGTTTATTTTTGTTTTTATTGTCATTATTCTAGGAGGAGGGGGATTTAAAATGATGTTGCTGTGGTTTCTGTCAAAAAGTGTTCTGCCTAAGATTTCCTCTAGGAGTTTTATAGTATATGGCCTTACATTTACTTATTTATTTATTTATTTTTTTGTCTTTTGTCTTTGTTGTTGTTGTTGTTGCTATTTCTTGGGCCGCTCCCGCGGCATATGGAGGTTCCCAGGCTAGGAGTTGAATCGGAGATGTAGTCTCCGGCCTACGCCAGAGCCACAGCAACGCGGGATCCGAGCCGCGTCTGCAACCTACACCACAGCTCACGGCAACGCCGGGTCGTTAACCCACTGAGCAAGGGCAGGGACCGAACCCGCAACCTCATGGTTCCTAGTCGGATTCGTTAACCACTGTGCCACGACGGGAACTCCTACTTATTTATTTTTATTTATTTTTTGCTTTTTAGGGCTGCACTTGTGCTTAATAGGTTAGGGATTGAATCAGAGCTGCAGCTGCTGGCCTACACCACAGCCACAGTAATGCCAGATACAAGCTGGGTCTGCAACCTACACCGCAGCTGTGGCAATGCTGGATCCTAAACCACTGGGCAAGGCCAGAGATAGAACCCTCATCCTCATGGATACTAGTTGGCTTTGTTACTGCTGAACCACAGTGGGAACTCTTGGCCTTATATTTAGATCTTTAATCCATTTTTAGTTTAATTTTGTCTATGGTGTTAGAGAATGTTCTAATTTCATTCTTTTACATGTAGCTCTCCAGTTTTCCCAGCACCACTTATTGAAGAGACTATCAGAGTTCCTGTCATGGCTCAGTGGTAACAAACCCGACTAGTATCCATGAGGACAGGGATTCCATCCCTGGCCTTGCTCAGTGAGTTGAGGATCCGGCATTGGAATCCTAGCCTGGGAACTTCCATATGCCATGCGTAAGGTCTTAAAAAAACAAAGATAAATAAATAAATAGACTATCTTTCTTCCACTGTTGTGTTCTTGCCTCCTTTGTCATTAGTTGACCATAGGTACTTAGGTTTATTTCTGGAATTTCTAATCTGATTCATTGATCTATATTTCTGTTTTTGTGCCAGTATCATACTGTTTTGATAACTGTAGCTTTGTAGTCTGAAGTCAGGGAGTCTGATTCCTCTGTTTCAGTATCCCTTTGGCTATTTGGAGTCTTTTGGGTTTCCATACAAATATTAAAATATTTTATTCTAATTCTGTGAAGAATATCCTTGGTAACTTGACAGGGATTGCATTGAATGTGATGATTGCCTTGGGTAGCATAGTCAGTTTGACAATAATGATTCCTCCAACCCAAGAGCATGGTGTATCTTTCTATCTGTTTGTGTCGTCTTTGAATTCTTTCATCAAACATCTTACAGTTTTCAGAGTACAGGTCTTTTGTCTCTTTAGGTAGGTTTATTCCTAGGTATTTTATTCTTTTCGATGTGATGGTAAATGGGATGGTTTCCCTAATCTCTCATTAGTAGTAAATAGAAATGCAAACAATTTTTGTGTATTAATTTTGTATCCTGTGACTTTACCAAATTCATTGATGAGTTCTAACAGTTTTTTGGTAGTGTCTTTAGAATTTTCTAGGTATGGTATCATGTCATCTCGAAACAGTGATAGTTTTACTTCTCCTTTTCAATTTGGATTCCTTTTATTTATTTCTCTTCTCTGATTGCCATGGCTAGGACTTCTGAAACTATGGTGAAAATGGACATCCTTGTCTTGTTCCTGATCTTAGTGGAAATGCTTTCAACCTTTCACCATTGAGAATGATATTAGCTGTGGGTTTATCATATATGGCTGATATTATGTTGAGAGGTAGGTTCCCTCCATGCCCACTTTCTGGACAGTTTTTATCAAAAATTGTAGCTGAATTTTGTCAAAAGCTTTTTTCATATCGAATGAAATGATCATTTGGAATGATCATTTGGTTTTTTTCTGTCTGTTCATGTAGGGTGGTGATTCTCTAGAGTCCTATGCATAGACAGCTGATTAATCACACTGATTAATTTGCAGATACTGAAGAATCTTTGCATCCTTGGAATAAATCCCACTTGGTCATGGTGTATGATTGGTTTAATATACAATTGGATTAAGTTTGCTAATATTTTATTGAGGATTTTTTGTTTATATTCATCAGTGATATTGACCTGTAATTTTCTTTCTTTTTTTTTTTTTTTTTGTCTTTTCAAGGGCCGCACCCACGGCATATGGAGGTTCCCAGGCTGGGGATCTAATCAGAGCTGCAGCCGCCAGCCTACGCCAGAGCCAGAGCAACTCGGGATTTGAGCCCCGTCTGCAGCCTACACCAGAGCTCATAGCAATGCCAAATCCTTAACCCACTAAGCAAGGCTAGGGATTGAACACACAACTTCATGGTTCCTAGTCAGATTTGTTAACTAACCACTGTGCCACGACGGGAACTCCCTGTAATTTTCTTATTTGTGGTGTCTTTGTCTGCTTTTGGTATCAGGGTGATGATGGCTTCATAGAATGAGTTTGGGAGTTTTCCTTCCTCTGCAACTTTTTGGAATAGTTTCAGAAGGATAGATATTAACTCTTCTCTGAATGTTTGATAGAATTTGTGTGTGAGGCCATTAGATCCTGGACTTCTGTTTTTTGGATTTTTTTTAATCACATTTTCAATTTTGGTACTTATGATTGGGCAATGACCATTATTGTTTACATGTATTGTCTTGAGACATGTTTCTACAATCTTTTCTTAGTCTCTTTGCTTCTATTTTCTACGCTGAAAACTCCATCTTGTCCTGCTTTACTTTACCCCATCTTCCTGCTTGGAAAACAGTCACGGTGCTGGTAAATGACTTAGGCTTAAGAACAAAGACCTAAAGGCATAAGTTATTCATGTGGTCAGCTGAATGAGGAAATAATGCATTGGTCTTGGCATGCCAGACCTGTGCAGATTGGCACTCCATTTGCACAGCATGATATGTCCTCTTAAGAATAAGAGAAAGAAGACTCTCATGGCCCCAAGTGGTTCATGAGCCGTCATTAGCAGAATATGTACTAGCAAGGAGAACCAAGTTGCAAACCTAGGCATGCTGGGTTGCTGCAGATAGGTGCACATTCTGCAGAAGCACAATGGTGATTCTCTAGCGTCCTATGCATAGATAGCTGATGCCAAGCTTCCTCAAATTCTAATGATTTTTAAATGCCTGAAGGCTAGAATAAAAGCTTAATCGGCAACCAGCTATGTGGCTTTTAAAATAATTTAAAAAAAACCTATATCCTGTGCTCATTTGACGTAATCCTAAAGAGCACAATAAAAGCAGTGTGGTTTCTTGAGGTGGCGCTCTTGGTCCCTGAGACCTTGAGTCTTCCCCCCCCACCCCCAGTTCCCACCTTTAAGATAAATGTCTCTGTGTCTTGTTTTATGATAACTGTTTTCCTTAAATTTCACAGCACCCGTTCTTCAGCCCTAATCTGCTGAGCTGGTCTCAGCAATGTATAATGATTTTTATTTAAAAGCCTTCATGGGATTGCCCATTGTGGCTCCGTAGTAACAAATCTGACTAGTATCCGTGAGGATGCAGGTTCAATCCCTAGTCCCACTTAGTGGGTTAAGGATCCAGTGTTGCCATGAGCTGTGGTGTAGGTCAAAGATGAGACTCAGATTTGGCATTGCTGTGGCTGTGGCTGTGGCTGGCGGGTGCAGCTCCAATTTGACCCCTCGCCTGGGAACTTCCATACGCCACAAGTGCAGCCCTAAAAAAAGCCCCCGCCAAAAGTCTTCATAATTAAATTGCATCATTTATCTCACATGCAATATTCTTAAATTTTCATTTAGCTATAAGAAGAAAATACAGTAGTTTTTTAGTTTTTTAAAATATTAGAATGAAGGACTTTTTTTTTTCCTTTTCCTTTTTTTTTCTTTTTTTTTTTAGCTGTGACTGCTGCATACAGAAGTTCCAGGCAGGCCAGAATCAAACCTGATCCATAGCAGTGACAATGCTGGATGCTTAACCACAAGACTACCAGAAACTCTGGAAGATCATTCCGAGTTATGATATACTCAAAAGCCATAAACAAGAAGTAAAAACTTCAAATATAATCTTTGAAAAAAATTCAGATCAATAAAAAAGCTGTAAACAAGACCATGGAACAAATGACATATCACTAAAATTGATCAATAGAAAAAGAAACACAAAAGATTGAAAACAAATGTACAAGCCTTTCTTCTTTGCTAATAATTTAAATATTGCAATTTAATCTATAAGGGCATATTTTTCACCAAAATATAGGCAAAGATTGTAACATGCTGATTTGATAAAGGATGTAGGATTGGGGCAATGACCATGATTGTACATGTCAGTAATGTACACGTCCTCTATGAAAGCAAATTTGGCAGTGCTTATGAAAATGTAATAAAAACTGACCTTTTGACTGTTGACTTCATTTCCAGCAATTTATCCCAGTGATACATTCACACATGTGGGAGGTGATATATGCATTAAGATATTTATCACAGTTATACGCATGAATAAGTTCTAGAGATCTGCTATATAACACTGTGCCTGTAAATGATACAGTTAATTTTTGTTTGTTTGTTTGTCTTTTTAGGGCTGCACCTGCTGCATATGGAGGTTCCAAGGCTAGGGTTTGAATTGAAGCTATAGCCACAGCAATGCCAGATCTGAACCTCATTTATGACCCATACCATAGTTCACAGCAACACCAGATCTTTAACCCACTGAGCTAGGCCAGGAATCGAACCTGCATCCTCATGGATGCTAGTAAGATTCGCTTCCACTGAGCCACGATGGGAACTCCTAAAAATGATACATATCTGCAGTTTGATTATCTGCTTTTGCCTTCTCCCGTGTCAACCTGGGAATCAAAGGTAGTTTTTCAGGAGACTAGATGCTGTGTCTCACATCACACACTAATTTTTCCTTTGGCTGTTCAGAATGAAGTAACAGCAATAATCTTCCAGTAGGTACTTCTCTGCAGATAAATGAGTGCTGCAGCCTTCAGTGAAATAAAGCTATTTAGGAAGTTCCTGTTTTGGCGCAGCAGAAATGAATCCAACTAGCAACCATGAGTTTTCGGGTTTGATCCCTGGCCTTGCTCAGTGGGTTGGAGATCCACTGTTGCCCTGAGCTGTGGTGTAGTTTGCAGACTTGGCTCAGATCCCGCGTTGCTGTGGCTGTGGTGTAGGCTGGAGCTGTCCGTGCTAAAAGCAAAAAAAAAACAAAAAACAACTATTTAGTTGGGAAACAAAACAGTGTACAGATAAGTATCTCCCCTCCCCATATGTAAATCACTATTGACTCTCAACCAGTACTTACAAGTCTTTTTTTTCTTTCTTTCTTTTTTTTTTTTTGGTCTTTTTTTTGGCATATGGCATATTTGACCCCTAGGCTAGGGGTTGAATCAGTGTTACAGCAGCCAGCCTACACCACAGCCACAGCCTTAACCCAGCCACGTCTGTGACCTGTAACACAGCTCTTGGCAATACCAGATCCTTAACCCACAGAGCGAGGCCAGGGATCGAACCAGCATCCTCATGGATACCAGTCAGATTCATTACTACTGAGCCACGACAGTTGAGACTTGAAACATTGATAATCTCTATATCTACGCTTGTGGGTTTTCTTTTTTTGGGGGGGGGCCTTTTTAGGGCTGCACCCTCATATATGGAGGTCCCCAGGCTAGGGGTCTAATCAGAGCCACAGCTGCCGGCCTACACCACAGCCACAGCAACACCAGATCCGAGCCACATCTGCAACCTACACCACAGTTCATGGCAACGCTGGATTCTTAACCCACCGAGCAAGGCCAGGGATGGAACCCAAAATCCCATGGTTCCTAGTCGGATTCGTTTCCGCTGCACCATGACAGGAACTCCAACACTTGTGGGTTTTCTACCTGCCTCAGGCTTGTCCTGCAACTCTACCAAAACACTCCTGAATATTAAAAGTATAGAACTGACTGATCCACTGGCTAGTCCTGGAATATGGTCATTCTAAAAGTACTGAAGTGCTAGTCATTGGAATGTAGAAAGAAAAGGAAAGTCACAGAATCCATAGCTGTTTTTCAGTGACCATGTATAAAGGAAAGGCAAAGCAGATTTTAACAGGCAAGCTTCATGTCTTTTTTTTTTTTTTTCCCCCGAGCCACACCCTCAGCCTATGGAAGTTCCCTGGCTAAGGCTTGAATTGGAGCTACAGCTATGGCCTAGCTGGCTACCACAGCCACAGCAACATCAGATCCAAGCCTCATCTTTGACCTGTGCCACAGGTCAAGGCAAAGACGGATCCTTAATCCACTGAGCAAGGTCAGGGATTGGACTTGCATCCTCATATATACTGGTTGGGTTTGTTTCAGCTGAACCAAAAAGGGAACTCTATTATTATTTTTTTACTACCTTTATTCTCTGCATATTCTAGAGGAGTGACCTACAAACTTTGTTGTATTTGTGATGCATATAAAAAAATTGGAGAGGAGTTCCCATTGTGGCGCAGTGGTTAACGAATCCGACTAGGAACCATGAGGTTGCGGGTTCGGTCCCTGCCCTTGCTCAGTGGGTTAAGGATCCGGCGTTGCTGTGAGCTGTGGTGTAGGTTGCAGACGCGGCTCGGATCCTGCGTTGCTGTGGCTCTGGCATAGGCCTGTGGCTACAGCTCCAATTCGACCCCTAGCCTGGGAACCTCCATATGCCGCGGGAGCGGCCCAAGAAATAGCAACAGCAACAACAACAACAACAACAAAAAAGACAAAAAGACAAAAAAAAAATTGGAGAGTTCCCATTGTGGTGCAGCAGAAACTAATCCAACTAGGAGCCATGAGGTTGTGGGTTTGATCCCTGGCCTCAATCAGTGGATTAAGGATCTGGTGGTGTTGTGAGCCGTGATGTACATTGCAGATGGGGCTTGGATCCAGCATTGCTCTGGCTGTGGTGTAGGCCAGCAGCTACAGCTCCAAGACACCTAGCCTAGGAACCTGCATACGTTGCGGGGGAGGGGGGGTTAACAACAACAACCAAAAAAACAAAAAACTCTTAAAAGATAGCATTCCTCCTTTAATCTTCTAAGGGTTCACATGACCCACCAGGTGACACTTAGATCTGGATTATGTAAAGTGTCAATAATACATCATTTGGGAGTTCCCATTGTGGTGCCAAGGAAACAAATCTGACTAGGAACCATGAGGTTGAGGGTTCAGAGATCCCTGGCCTGGCTCAGTGGATTAAGGATCCAGCATTGCTGTGAGCTGTGGTGTAGGTCATAGACGTGGCTCTGATCTGACGTTGCTGTGGCTGTGGTGTAGGCCGGCAGCTGTAGCTCTGATTAGACCCCTAGCATGGGAACCTCCATAAGCCAAGAGTGCGGCCCTAAAAAGCAAAAACAAACAAACAAAAACATCATTTGATGTACAGCCCTTTGTCTCAAAAAATTTACGATCATGTCTTGCTTTCTAACCCACAGAACAGCTCTTAGAGCTTTCTGAGAAGGTGTTTCTGATTATAATCCTCAAATTTGGCTCTAGTAAAATTTCCCAGGAGTTCCCACTCTGGCACAACAAGATTGGCAGTGTCTATGCAGCACCAGGATGCAGGTTTGATTCCCAGCCTGGTACAGTGGATCTGGCATTGTCAGCAGCTGCAGCAGCTGCCATATAGGTCACAGCTGTGGCTCAAATTTGATCCCTGACCTGAGAACTCCATATGCCACAGGGCTGCTAAAAAAATTTAAAAATTGGTAGTTCCTATAGTGGCTTAGTGGTAACAAACCTGACTAGTATCCATGAGGATTTGGGTTGGATCCCTGGCCTTGCTCAATGGTTTAAGGATCCAGTGTAGGCTGCAGATACAGCTCAGATCTGGGGTGGCTGTGGCTGTGGTGTAGGCCAGCAGTTACATCTCAGATTTGACCTCTAGCCCCGGAACTTACATATGTCACAGGTTTGGCCCTAAAAAGCAAAAAAATAAAATAAAATTGCAATTCTTTCTCAGATGGATTGATTAATATTTTTCGTTGTTGTTGTTGTTGTTGTTGTTGTTGTTGTTGCTGCTATTTCTTGGGCTGCTTCTGCGGCATATGGAGGTTCCCAGGCTAGGGGTCGAATCAGAGCTGTAGCCACCGGCCTATGCCAGAGCCACAGCAACGCAGGATCCGAGCCGAGTCTGCAACCTACACCACAGCTCACGGCAACGCCGGATCGTTAACCCACTGAGCAAGGGCAGGGACCAAACCCGCAACCTCATGGTTCCTAGTCGGATTCGTTAACCACTGTGCCACGACGGGAACTCCTGATTAATTTTTTGTCAACAAATGTTAAACTTTGTCAGTAGACGGAACTAGAGATGTTGCAGGAGACAGAAGGCCTTCCTTCCTGATTCCTGAGTCTTTTTTTTTTTTTGTCTTTTTGCCTTTTTCTTGAGCCGCTCCCTTGGCATATGGAAGTTCCCAGGCTAGGTGTCCAATGGGAGCTGTAGCCACTGGCCTACACCAGAGCCACAGCAACTCCGGATCCTTAACCCACTGAGCAAGGCCAGGGATCGAACCCTCAACCTCATGGCTCCTAGTCGGATTCGTTAACCACTGAGCCACGACGGGAGCTCCTCCTGAGTCTTTTCTTGGCAGGTTTTGCAGCATGACTCGCAGCTTCTCCTGGCACCCATCTCGGGCAGTTTTGTAGCTAAGTGCTTCTTATGAGATACCTTGCCATGAGCAGCTTTCCCAGCACCTTGGAGGACAGATTTCTAGCAAATCCAGAAGGTGGCATTCCAGCAAATTTCTCTGGCGTGGACTACAGTGACTCCCCTGCCAGCCAGGTACTTACGGCTGTGAAGTCTCCAACAAGGTCTGGATCTCTGTCCCAGAAGCTAAGAGCTGCCTCTTAGCTCTCCTAGTCCTCTATTTTTTCTTTCTGCTGGCCCATCCATTGTGACTTCAATTCCCTGTTAATTCATATGTCAAACTTGCCCTGTTTAAGTTACCATGTGGTTCTTTCTCCTGATGGGACCAAGATTAATATACACCCCCACTTTTCACCTGGCTAATTTTACTCATCCTTCAGATGATAATATTATTTCCTCAGAGAAGACTTCTCTGATATCTCAAACCAATTACCCCTTTGCTTTTCCTTTGTAGCATTTTCCACAGTTTTAAAATTATGTATTCATGGAGTTTCCGTCATGGCTCAGCATAACAAACCTGCCTAGGATCCATGAGGATGTGGTTACGATCCCTGGACTCGCTCAGTGGGTTAAGGATCTGGCGTTGCCATGAATTGTAGTGTAGGTCGCAGACGCAACTTGGGTCTGGTGTTGCTGTGGCTGTGGTGTAGGCCGGCAGCGCAGCTCTGATTTGGCCCCTAGCCTGGGAACTTCCATATGCTGCAGGTGCGGCCCTACAAAAAAAAAGACAAAATAAAATAAAATTATACATTCATTTGTGTGATTATTGTATCTCTATCTTCACCCACTAGGTAATAGGCTACAGGGAAGCAGTGGTTGTGTTTGTAAATCATATACCCAGTGCCTATTACAGTGCCTAACCAGCAAATGGGTCATTAAATGAAAAAGAGTAAATCTTTAATAAGGTCCTATTATATTACAGTCAATGGTGGCAACTTAAAAAAAGAACTCAATTCCTGTTCACAGGCAGTTGACAAATTTTTATGACAGAATAAGACTCACACAAAAATTGTAAAGCAATAAAGGGAAGGTTTCAAAAGAATGGTGCGTTATAAGTAATAGTAATTCAGAGGCAATCAAAAATTTTATTTTTAGCTATATCCGGTCTCTTGGGATAGATCATGATGGAAGGTAATATAAGAAAGGGAATGTGTGTATGTGTATGTGTGTGTGTGTATACACATGTGTATATATATATATGTATGATTGGGTCACTTTGCTGTACAGCAGAAATTGGCACAACTTTGTAAGTCAACTATACTTTAATTTTATCTATTTATTTATTTAAAATATATATATATATTTTGCCTTTTATAGGGCTGCTCCCATGGCATGTGGAAGTTCCCAGGCTAGGGGTCTAATCAGAGATGTAGCTGCTGGATTACACCAGAGCCACGGCAATTCGGGATCCGAGCTGTATCTGCAACCTACACCACAGCTCACAGCAATGCCGGATCCTTACCCACTGATCGAGGCCTGGGATCGAAACTGCAACCTCATGGTTCCTAGTTGGATTTGTTAACCACTGAGCCACGATGGGAACTCCTATACTTTAATTTTTAAAAATTAAATTTATAAAAGAATTTTATTTTATTTCTTTTCTTTTCTTTTTTTTTTTTTTTTGGTCTTTTTATCTTACCTAGGGCTGCACCTACAGCATGTGAATGTTCCCAGGCTAGGGGTCTAATAGGAGCTGTAGCTGCCAGATTACCCCAGAGCCGCAGCAACCTGGGATCCGAGCCTTGTCTGCGACCTACACCACAGCTCACGGCAACGCCAGATCCTTAACCCACTGAGCAAGGCCAGGCTTTGAACCTGCAACCTCATGGTTCCTAGTT
This sequence comes from Phacochoerus africanus, assembly GCF_016906955.1. Lineage (NCBI taxonomy): Eukaryota > Metazoa > Chordata > Mammalia > Artiodactyla > Suidae > Phacochoerus > Phacochoerus africanus. Next base: position 53,383,005 of record NC_062544.1, on the reverse strand, counting down.
AGATTCGTTTTTGCTGTGTCACGATGGGAACTCCCCTGAGTGTTTCTTATATATCAGGCACTGTAGGAATCACTGAGAACACAGAATGAATACATGATTTCTGTCCCTTATGTTGAGAGTGAATTGAAGGAGGAAGAAACTGGTGTTACAAAGATCAACTAGAAAGCTATCATGGGAATTCCCATTGTGGCTCAGCAGCTTAAGAACTTGACATAGTCTGGACTTCCCATGTGGCTCAGGAGAAGAACCTGACGTAGTCTATGCGAGGATGCAGGTTTGATCCCTGGCCTCGCTCAGTGGGTTAAGGCTCTGGCATTGCTGCAAGGTGCGGCTCGGAGCTGGTGTTTCTGTGGCTGTGGCTTCAGTTGCAGCTCTGACTAGACCGCTAGCCTTGGAATTTCCATAGGCCACATGGGCAGCTATAAAAAGAAATGGAAAAAAAAAAAAAAGAATGCCATCTTGGTCAATAACTTGTAAATCACAACACAGTATTTCCCTATGTCAACTGAAAAAAAGAACGTACTCTCTCCAAAATTTATAAACACCTTCTGCAGCTCCATACCAAAAAAAAAAAAAAAAACAACCCCATCAAAAAATGGGCAGAAGATCTAAACAGTACTCCAAAGAAGACATGGCCAAAAAACACATGAAAAGATGTTCAACATCACTCATTATTAGAGAAATGCAAATCAAAACCACTATGAGGTACCACCTTCACCACCCAGAATGGCCATCATCAAAAGGTCTACAAACAATAAGAGCTGGAGAGGGGGTGGAGAATAAGGAACCCTATTACACTGTTGGTGGCACTGTAAATTGGTGCAACCAGTGTGGAAAACAGTATGGAGATTCCTCAGAAAACTAAACATAGAACTACCATTTGATCCAGCAATCCCACTCCTGGGCATCTATCCAGAGAAAACCATGACCTGCAAAGACACATGTTCATTGCAGCACTCTTTTCAATAGCCAAGACATGGAAACAACCTAAATGTCCATTGACAGAGGAGTGGCTAAAGAAGATGTGGTACATATACACAATGGAATATGACTCAGCCATTAAAAGGAACAAAATACCAGCATTTTTAGCAACATGGATGGACCTAGAAATTATCATGCTAAATGAAGTCAGCCATACAATGAGACACCAACATCCAATGCTTTCACTGACATGTGGAATCTGAAAAAAGGACAGACTGAACTTCTTTGCAGAACAAATGCTGACTCACAGACATTGAAAAACTTATGGTCTGGGAGTTCCCATCGTGGCGCAGTGGTTAATGAATCCGACTAGGAACCATGAGGTTGCAGGTTCGGTCCCTAGCCTTGCTCAGTGGGTTAACCATCCGGCGTTGCCGTGAGTTGTGGTGTAGGTTGCAGACGCGGCTCGGATCTTGCGTTGCTGTGGCTCTGGCGTAGGCCGGAGACTACAGCTCCGATTCGACCCCTAGCCTGGGAACCTCCATATGCCGCAGGTACGGCCCAAAGAAATAGCAAAAAAGACAAAAAAAAAAAAAAACCCAAAAAACCCAGAAAAAACTTATGGTCTTTGGAGGAGACATTTTGGGGGGTAGGGGGATGTGCCTGGGTTTGGGATGGAAATCCTGTGAAATTGGATTGTTACGATCATTATACAACTACAGATGTGATAAATTCATTTGAGCAAAAAAAAAAAAAAAAAAGAACGTGCTCAATGTAAGAGTTGTGAGCTAAGTTTTATTTGTGGGCCTAATGAAGACTATGGCTGGGAAGACACCTGTCAGATAGCTCTGAGGAACTGCTCCAAAGAGGTAAGGGGAGGTCAGTATATGTGACTTTAGTGAAGGGAGGATATGTGCAGTCAAGCACCATTTTGGCAGAAGGTTGCCGCTAATCAGGAGAAGGAGATCTCTGTGTTAATGATTTTAGAGCTTTTCTAGATATGAGAAGATACAAGAAATTGGGCTCATAAAATTTTATGAAAAGATCAGAAGGCCTATTTTGCCAATTTTTCCCAGAACACAGACTGCCTCATTCCTAATTTCTGTCCTGAGCTCCTTTCGGTGTATTCAAAGTCAGGGACTGCACTGGCTAGTGACTTCATTCCTATAGAACCATATCACAAGTGATAATTTTTAATTGGCATCTATTTTTAATATTTCGTATTAATTGAAAAACTACCTCCCTTAAGAAGTAAGAGGATGGAGATTATTCAAGATGTACTGTGTCAAATTTAAAAATTAAAAAACGAGTTAAAAATCTGTTTGATCAGCATCAAGAAAATAAGGAACACAAAGTGGAAGTTAGACTCTTGACTAAGTGCTTTGAAACTCACAATTGAGAAGATGAACTTTGCACACCAAGAGCTCTTTGAGGGTCTTGAGTTGTATGGCAATAATTTATGTCCAAAATTTGGTGCTATTGTATGAGTATGTTAAATGTGAGCTAGCCAAAGGCAATCAGAAGTCAAACAAACTCAGCTATTAAAATTAAGATTTAGGAGTTCCCATCATGGCTCAGCGGTTAATGTATCCGACTAGGAAGGCTGCGGTTTGGATCCCTGGCCTTGCTCGTGGGTTAAGGATCTGGCATTGCCATGAACTGTGGTGTAGGTCCCAGATGTGGCTCGAATCCTGCGTTGCTGTGGCTATGGCATAGGACATGGTCTACAGCTCGGATCAGACCCCTAGCCTGAGAACCTCCATATGCCATGGCTTCAGCCCTAGAAAAGGAAAAAAAAAGACAAAAATAAATAAATAAAAAATAAAATTAAGATTTAGAAAAGCTACACCCAACCGCTTAGACTGGGAATTCCCACCAGTGTCTGGACACCTAGACGCACAATAACCTCTTAGCGATTTGGATGTGCTCCAAGAGAGCCAGTAAGGCTTTCCACATTTTAGGCAACCCAAACCAGACAGTCCAACCTCTATAGACTTTCCAGTCGTCTCTACTGCCCATAGGGGCAGCTCCAGAGAGAGAAGAGACCATCCAGTCTCTGCTAGGCGCTGGATCAGCTTGGGGACATGGGCGGATTTACAATTGGTTTAGAGAAGCTGCGGGCGGGAAGCGCGCCATGACGTCACGCCCGCCCCAAGAGTCTCCCAGCTTCTCAGCTCTGGTGGTAGAAGACCCAGAGGAGAAAAGTAACTTGGAACAGCCTTTGCAGACCCAAGCGGCTCCTCTGCGCGAGCAGGAGTTCCCTCCCATCGAGTAGGCGAGCTCCGCCCCCACGCCCTGCCGGCGCAGGGGATCAGGTGACCTCGGGCCGGCGCAGTCACGTGGCTGGGCGCGCCCGCCCATTGTGGCCATGGCGGCCGCAGGCTCCAGTGTGGTGAGGCGAGTGGAGGAGCTCGGCGACCTGGCGCAGGCCCACATACAACAACTTAGCGAAGCCGCCGGCGAAGATGGTGAGGGAGCCGAGAAGAGGGAGGCGGGCGGGAGGATGGTGGTTCGGAGTTGGCGCTCGCTCTCCATAAGAGCGGAGGCCGCGGCCTGTAAGTCTTATGGATCCCAGGCCAGAGGTGTTGGTTGCGTCTCTGGCCCCTGCTGCACGGTTAGTTGTCTTCCTCCTAGAACTCACATCGCCTGAAGCTAAGGCGTTTTCTTGGAGACCCCATATTTCATAACCCATGAAAACTGCTGATATTTCAGTCAATTCAATGGCTGCTTGTCTTTGTCTCAGGAGCGACTGGGAAAAAGGCAAGATCTGTATGAAAGTACACACAAAAGTTTACATGAGTGATTAAAGTTGGGTGATGGTATGCAAACAACTAGTGGTGTTTTTGATGCAGTAAAGATAGCTAGGCGTGTGTAACAGTTCCACTTTTTCACTGCTGTGTTCTAAATTTCCGTGTTGGAAATTTAGATTCTAAACTCAACTGTAAACAATACAGAAGAGATTTACATCTCTATAATTTAGACGATTCTTCTACATTCATCACCTCCATTCTCGCAAGGATCTGTCTGTACTGGAACACATTTTTGGAAATGTACAAGCTGTTTACTTAGGAAAAATTGGTGTAGCGATTTACTTCTACTTTTGTTCTCTCAGCTGCCTATAGGTTCTACATTATTTCATCTTGAGTTTTGTACTTTTACTACAGATAGTTTTAAAAATTCTTGAAGACCGTCTCGTCATCGAACTCATGGGAAAATAGTAGTGAAACGTTTTCCGAAGAGATTGAATAGTTGGTAAATTTATTAAATAGGGTCCACGATAAAATGGCTCTAGTTCCAGTGACGATTATTTTGCTGGCTTTTCTTAGGGGTCTCTTCTTAAAAACCCACAGACTAACTTGAAGCTGTTTGCTTTTTTTGGTTTGTGCTAAGTGAATCATGAATAGTTTTTGGACAGTAGTAACTACCTCCTGAAGGTGTATCCAAGTTACTGCTAAATAAGCTGTTCAAGGATCTCCACCCCACTCCAGCTTCATTTGACCAGTCTAAAGAGATCAAAGAATATATTTTATTCACTTAACTACTGCACTCAAAAGCCTTTCTTATTTTACAAGAGTTCTTTAATCCAGTCTAGAATAGAGGTTGAAAATAAATGTAAAGTGGTATATACTCTTGTTTAGAAGCTTTGCAGCTCTGAAATGTAGTAGAATTAAACTGATAGTGTATGAGCTATTCATCAAGATTTTCTGATTTTATGAAGCTTAATTAAAATGTGCTTGATTGTATTTGAAATGAATTTGGTGTTCTTTCCCCATACAGCAAAAATAATTTACACTCACAATTTACCTTTGAATGATATTTTTATTTTTTATTTTATTTTTTTTTGGTCTTTTTGCTATTTCTTTGGGCCGCTCCTGTGGCATATGGAGGTTCCCAGGCTAGGGGTCCAAACGGACTTATAGCCACCGGCCTATCCAGAGCCACAGCAACGCAGGATCTGAGCCGAGTCTGTAACCTATACCACAGCTCACGGCAGCGCCAGATCCTTAACCCACTGAGCAAGGCCAGGGATCGAACTTGCAACCTCATGGTTCCTAGTCAGATTCGTTAACCACAGAGCCACGACGGGAACTCTTATAGATGATACTTCTGGACTGAGGGGAGATGGCATGGCAATGATAAAGAAGTAATTTTCATTTTAGGTGGATAGTGATCTAGTCTAGGTACAGGAGAGCCTTACCAGGGAAAATTTAAGGTCATCATATTATTGTCAGCAGATGCAGCTTAAGCTGGTGGTGCTGTTGTTCCAACACTGAATAATTTACCTGTCTGTCTAGGTGCTGAGGCTGGATCAGATGGACCTTTAGCAAAAAGTGCTACATTTTTCTTTGCCAGTGAGGAGGAAAGAGTATGTATTTCAGTAGGGAACAACATAAGGGTACACACAGGGATGTAAGCATCTTGATAGTGAGCATATTTAAATTTGACTACATGCGATGATGCAGAAAGGTGAATGGCACCTTGGTATGAACACTTTGTAGGTTAGGGAGGAAAAATCTGTAAGAAAAAGTGAAAACAGAAGCAAAGGGAATATGACATGAGAGAAAAGGAATAAATTAGACAATGAGGGGGAGTTATTTTTAGAGGGTATAGCAGAAGTTTTTAGTTTAATTTTGTCCAGGCTTTGAAGGAATTAGGTAATTTGTCTCATCTCTAGGTTCTTTTTTTTTTTTTTTGTCTTTTTGCTATTTCTTTGGGCTGCTCCCGAGGCATATAGAGGTTCCCAGGCTAGGGGTCCAATCGGAGCCATAGCCGCTGGCTTACTCCGGAGCCACAGCAACGCGGGATCCGAACCGCGTCTGCAACCTACACCACAGCTCACGGCAACGCTGGATCCTTAACCCACTGAGCGAGGCCAGGGACCGAACCCGCAACCTCATGGTTCTTAGTTGGATTCGTTAACCACTGCGCCATGACGGGAACTCCTATCTCTAGGTTTTTAAAGGAGTAAAATATTCAGGTGTATTGTGTAATTTAAAGTGTAACAGCTATTTGCATACATAAACACACAAACCCAATTATGATACACATAATTGCTCAGAGTGCTTACATTTTTTTTGAGGTATTTGATTTAATCATGTTATTTTGGAGAGTACATTTATGAAATTATAAGTTTTTAAAGTTTTAAGTTTATTGTTTAAAGATTTTGAATATGCCAACATCATAAAAGAAGCATTATGGAAATCCAGATTGCACTTAAGAAATGGCAGCTGAACCTAGAAAGTTTTCAAAGCAGCTTTCTAGAATAAATTGCCATGAAAAATTTAAGTAGGGTTAGGCATTATGATATACTTCATGTTTTACAAGATATTATTTCCATGATATAATGAATTTCATTTCATTTTTCAAATTATATTTTATTGTATTTTATCTTTTTCAGCCATCCCATAGCATATGGAGTGCCCAAGCCAATGGTCAGATCTGAGCCGCAGTTGTGACCTACGCTATAGCTGCAACAACCTGGATCCCTATTGTGCCTGGGTGGGGATCAAACTTAAGTCCTGGTGCTGCAGAGATGCTGCCGATCTCATTGTGACACAGCAGGAACTCCTCATTTCTTCATTTTAGAGTCGTAATTTATTTTCGTTTAAATAACACTCAAACTATATGAAGTATCATGTTTTTATCTCTTACAGATCACTTTTTAATTCGGGCCTCTGCAGCTCTAGAAAAATTGAAACTTCTGTGTGGAGAAGACAAAGAATGTTCAAATCCATCAAATCTTCTAGAACTTTACACACAGGTACAGAAACATGTGATTTGTGACATGTTGGAGGGGCCAGTTTATTTAAGAGGGCTGACTCCAGAGTTTAGGTGTAATGAAATAAATCTATTATCTATTTAAAATGTTTAATTTTGCTCAGCAAACTATACATATCAAGCATATAGGCTTAAAACTTTGAGGCAGTATGCCAAGAAGTAAAGTTTACTGGTTATGTTGATTAAAAAAAATAATCAGAAAGGAGTTCTCTTATGGTGCAGCAGGTTAGGGATCCAGCATTGTCACTATAGCAGCTTGGGTTGCTGCTGTGGCACAGGTTTGATCCTTGACTCAGGAACTTCCACATGCCAAGGTGCAGCCAAAAAAAAAAAATCAGGAAAAAAATATTGCAGATAACAGAATTGCTTCCCTTATGGATGATTAAGCAGAACACTCATAAGTGCAGTTTCCAAGCTCTTGAAGGTTAGTCAGAGGGAATGGAGGTTTTTGTAAGGGCTCTGATTATTTGTTTTTCCATGAAAATCACCTTACCTTAGGATTCTTGACTTGACTACTTATGCTTTAGTTATGCAGATCCATAAGATTTTTCTGTTCCCCCCTTCTTCTTTTACTTTCCTTTCAAATTCAGATCTCCATATCGACAGGATCTGTTTTCTTTGTTTTCTCCAAACATTACTGAAGCAAATTGACATTAAGAAACATAATTTTATTATGGTAACTAACATATGTATAGCACTTCCTAGTTGATAAGAGTGTTTCATATGCCCTTACTGGATTGCCAAGGGATAATAAAGATGAAGTGGTTATAGAAAATAGAGTAAACTGATTGGACCCCTAGCCTGGGAAGCTCCATACGCCGCAGGCGCAGCCCTAGAAAAAAACAAAACAAAAAAACCCCCACAAAAAAACAAGATTAAAGAAAGTAGAGTAAACTTAGTTAACTTCCAGAATGCACATTCGTAGGACTTTCGTGCTTGACACTCTGCTTTCTTTATGACTTCTGCCTACAAATGTGGTTGAATGACTACTACTCACAAACCCCAGAGAATGGTTGCAGTTTGGGAGAACTCTGCCTAGCTTTCCTTCCAGAGGCTCTGTGCTTGTCTAATTTCTTTCGCATGGCAGAGTTCTAAACATTTTAACTTATTTCTGAGTTTAAGGCAAAAGAACTAGAGAAATACTGGAGTTCCCATCGTGGCGCAGTGGTTAACGAATCCGACTAGGAACCATGAGGTTGCGGGTTCGGTCCCTGCCCTTGCTCAGTGGGTTAACGATCCGGCGTTGCCGTGAGCTGTGGTGTAGGTTGCAGACGCGGCTCGGATCCCGTGTTGCTGTGGCTCTGGCGTAGGCCGGTGGCTACAGCTCCGATTCAACCCCTAGCCTGGGAACCTCCATATGCCGCGGGAGCGGCCCAAGAAATAGCAACAACAACAACAACAAAAAAAAGACAAAAAAGCCCCCCCCAAAAAAAAAGAACTAGAGAAATACAGATTAAAATTCCCTGAAACCACTTTGTTTTTTTGTTTTTTGTTTTTTTGTCTTTTTGCCATTTCTTGGGCTGCTCCAGTGGCATATGGAGGTTCCCAGGCTAGGGGTCGAATCGGAGCTGTAGCTGCCGGCCTACGCCAGAGCCACAGCAACGCAAGATCCCAGCCGTGTCTGCAACCTACACCACAGCTCATGGCAACGCCGGATCGTCAACCCACTGAGCAAGGGCAGGGACCGAACCCGCCACCTCATGGTTCCTAGTCGGATTCGTTAACCACTGCGCCACGACGGGAACTCCTGAAACCACTTTGGACCTGAATCAGCAGCTCATTTTTTTTAGGAATACAATCTCTCTTGCTGGCTAGGCCTTCCACCCTTAGCACTTAAGTAGTTCTGTGTGCTAGGTACAGTTTTGAGTGCTTTACATATGTCAATTCATTTTACCCTCAAAGCAAGGGACTTTGAAAGGCTTTTAGTTCAGTTTCTTTATTTTGCCAATGAAGAAACTAAGGCTCCAAAAAAAAAGATTAAATATGACTTATTGTTTGGTTAGGTAGAATTGATAGTAGAATTCAGTTTCCTTAGTCTTAGTCCAGTAGATTAAACAAAGAAAAAGGATTGGGTAGTTTTAAAGTGCTTGAACAGAAGTTCCTGCTGTGATGCAGTAGGTTAAGGATCTGATGTAGTCTCTGTTGTAGCTTGGGTCACTGCTGAGGCATGGGTTCAATCCCTGGCCTGGGAACTTCGGTATGCGCTGGGTGCGGCCAAAAAAAAAAAAAAAGTGCTTGAACACAGAGTCTTATATTTAGGCATGCTAGGATTTTAGTATTGGTATTACATATTGTTGGTGGTATGCTGCCTTTATTGGGTGGCAGGATACATAATCCCCAAATATTAGCTCTTCGTTTGGGGAGATAGGTCATCTTTTGAAGATTCAATAAGCAAAATTAGAAGTAGTGTCCTTATCTTAATATGGCAGGCATTTAGAGAATGCTCCAGAAGTGTATATATTAGGGGATGGAAATCCTGGAAATTGGATTGTTATGATCATTATACAACTACAGATGTGATAAATTCATTTGAGTAATAAAAAAAAAAATTCACTAAAAAATCCCAAAAAAAGTGTATATATACAAATAACAAAGAATATAATCAAATTTTTAAAAATCATATTGTATATGATTAGCTTGTCTGAATTAAAACATAAATATCCCATTTTATTTTCTTGTGGGAAACTAGATAATCAGTATTTTAATAAAATCCTAGGAATTTTTCTGTGAAATTCATCTCATTATATTTACAGCTACATATTCTCAAATTTAAATACTGTGCCAGAAGATTTATTTAAATGTCTAATAAAGCATCTATATATGTAAGATAAAACTGTCAAGAGTAATTCATTAAAATTTAAATCATTTATAGATACCTTTTTTCTCATTTACTTTAGGCTATTTTGGACATGACATATTTTGAAGAGAACAAGCTAGTAGATGAAGATTTTCCTGAGGATTCTTCAGAAAAAGTAAAAGAGTTGATAAGTTTTCTTTCAGAACCAGAAATTTTAGTAAAAGAAAACAATATGCATCCAAAAGTAAGTTTTGCACAACTGTGAATTATGGTGGAATGTTGCTAATTCCTGTTGTACTACTCATTAGAATCTGTATTTTTTTCTTGACTGTATCTTTATCTCTGTTTTGTTTTGTTCTTTTTCCATTTTTGGCTGCCCCACATCATATGGAGTTCCTGGGCCCAGGGATCATATCCAAACTTCAGTCTCCACCCAAACTGTAGCTTTGGCAGTGCTGGATCCTTAAACCACTGTGTCTGGCCAGGGATCAAACCTTTGTCCAGGTGTTCCCAAGAGGCTGCCGATCCTGTGTGCCATAGGGGGAACTCCAAATGTATCTTTGTTTCTGATTGAAGAAGGGATATATGAAAGTTGAACACTTCAGACTGATGTCACAACTGAAGTGTTGTATTTTCATAAATTTGTTTCAGAATGTTTGTATCGTGGTATTATATCGTCATTACAGTGCCCAGTCACTTTCTAAATGCACACATTTGGTATTTCTGCTCCCTTTACTTTTTTTTTTTTTTGGTCTTTTTGCCTTTTCTAGGGCTGTTCCCGTGGCATATGGAAGTTGCCAGACTAGGGGTCTAATCAGAGCTGTAGCCACCTCCCTACATCAGAGCCATAGCAATGCGGGATCTGAGCTGCGTCTGCAACCTACACCACAGCTCACAGCAACGCCAGATCCTTAACCCACTGAGCAAGGCCAGGGATCGAACCTGCAACCTCATGGTTCCTAGTTGGATTCATTAACCACTGCACCACGACGGGAACTCCGTGCTCCCTTTACTTTTGCATGTGCTATATTTTTTTGAAGATCCTTAGTAATCTAATGACCACATCTCTTATCCTTTCACCTTCCTCATCCTATTGGACATGTCTTTCTTAGCACAGATCACTCCTTCCCTTGGAGGCTCTGCATGCGCCTCTTCATCTCTGAGAAGACATGCTCTTGCTCTTTTCCAAGCATCTCCCTTCTCTCCCATTCTGGAAACACAGGCATTCCCCAAGGATATCTCCTTAATCCTCTGATAATCTCTCTGTTGACTTTGCTTGATAACCTGTTCAAATGCTTCTTCTTGCCATTTCTATTTAGATGATTCCAAAATTGTTATCTCTAGCCCTGGCTACTCTTCCAAGCCAGTAATTTCTTATCTTTAAGTCTCTGCTGGCTATCTTTACCTAGATATCATTGTTGCTCTTTGTGTTTTACCAGGGAATGCTAACTGTGGAAACAAATAATCTCAAGTTTTAAATGATACAACATAGTAAAAGTTTGGTTTATTAAAATTGTTTTTGTGTATATGTTTTCATTATTTTACTTTAGGAATAGTAGAAATAGGTATGATCTTGTTTCAAGTAACATCTGAAAACTATTTTTCAGTCAGATTGTGGAAAAGTTATATTTCACATATACTAGAGAATTGGCTACAAAATACTTGAACATCATTTTCTAGAAAAATTTGGAAATTTTTTAACTTTCATGTAGCAATAGATTTGTTTCCAAATGATTTAAAGACATTCCTGTGTAAGTTGCTAAGTGAAGAGCAAATTTTGTGAAATAAGTATTTTTAATTGCTCAATATTTTGAAATTTAATTTTTTTTTTTTTATAGACATGAAATTTCTTTTTCTAGCTATGTCTTTGTTGTATTTCAGCACTGCGATTTGCTTGGGGATGAACTCCTGGAATGTCTCTCTTGGAGACGAGGAGCCCTACTTTATATGTACTGTCATTCTCTGACCAAAAGGAGAGAGTGGCTCACAAGAAAATCTAGCTTGCTTAAAAAGGTAAAAAGGATTCCTCATACATTTCTGATTATTGACATTTATAGGTTTCTAAAAGCTATCTTTAGTATAAGATTAAGAGTAGAGGAATCAAAGGGCCTGGGCTTAAGGCCTAGGCCTTTCCTTACCAGGTGTGTAATCTTAAATTGGAATTACTGTAAAGATTAAATAAGATAACATGTGAAAGCCCTCTGTAAACTGGGAAGTTTTACACTTTTTTTTTTAAGTTCTGGATTTTCATTTTTCAAAATACAAGGTAGACAATCTGTATTAATTTCTAAGCATGTTTTTTGGCCTGAGGAAAAAACTTGTTTGTGAGTTTCTATTAGCAGTAACTCCTAAAGATCACTCATGACCCTGCTCCTAGAAAATTGTGGCTCTCCGATTTGCCCTGACTCTTCTGGCCAAATCAGTAGATCCAAAGATCCTGTCTTAATATTAATTTTTTGGTGTTTTTTTTTTTTTTAGGGCTGAATCCCCTCCATATGGAGGTTCCTAGGCTAGGGGTCTAATTAGAGCTACAGCTCCTGGCCACAGCCACAACCACAGCCATAGCAATGCCAGATCCCAGCCATTTTGTGACTTACACCTCAGCTCATAGCAACACTGGATCCCCAACCCACTGAGTGAGGCCAGGGATCAAACCTGCATCCTCATGGAAACTATTCGGATTCCCTTCTACTGTACCACAACAGGAACTACTGCCTTACTCTTATTAATTGGAGGATTATACATATAAAAGTTTTAGGGTAGTAGGTCCTTAGACCATTGTAATGTAATGGCCGTAAGATATATCTGTATATTAGCCAATTTCCTCTTGAGTAAAAAAATTAACATTTAAAGTTTCTACAGCTCTGGGAGTTCCCGTCGTGGCGCAGTGGTTAACGAATCCGACTAGGAACCATGAGGTTTCGGGTTCGGTCCCTGCCCTTGCTCAGTGGGTTAACGATCCGGCGTTGCCGTGAGCTGTGGTGTAGGTTGCAGACGCGGCTCGGATCCCGCATTGCTGTGGCTCTGGCATAGGCCGGTGGCTACAGCTCCGATTCAACCCCTAGCCTGGGAACCTCCATATGCCGTGGAGTGGCCCAAGAAATAGCAACAACAACAACAACAACAAAGACAAAAAAAAATAAAAATAAAAATAAAGTTTCTACAGCTCTGCATATAATACTTTGATTCTTTGTCTTTGACTTTCATTTAGTACCTTATTGATGGAATCAGTTACTTGATACAGATGCTAAATTTTCGGTGTCCCATCCAGTTAAATGAAGGCGTTTCTTTCCAAGACCTAGACACAGCTAAATTACTGAGTGAAGGTAATGTGATCTCTTTTTGCAGTTTTCTAGGTGTTTTAGAGCTTTTTAAGACTTTAAGAACTTTATTAGATTTAACTTGATTTAAATTAAGTTTATTACATTTTAGGCAAAAATAAAAGGCTTTTTAAAAAATTCAAAAATCTTCTCATGTAATGTAGAAAAATACTGCTAATCTCTACTTAGTAATGTAAGGAGAATAATATATCGATATATCGTGTTGCCTTTAATTACTTTTCATCCCCACAAAGCCCTGATCAGGCTCTAGGTATTGCTACTTGTTACAGAGATTGGAAGTAGCTTTTAAACAAGAAGATATTTACTGCTTTTACACTTTAAAAAGGTCCAGAGCTTGTTTGGTGGCTTCATGGCATCATCAGGTTCCTATCTTTTTCCTCCATCGTCTTTTGAAGTGGAGCTTTATAGCTTCAGAGGGAGGCGCTTTATATAGAATACATATAAACAGTACTTGCAAGAGCTGTGCAAGGTGCCTCCTTGTTGAGGACATTGCTTCCATTCTCACTATCTCAGTGTCTGAGAATGGAGCTCCTTCCATCTCACTTATGTTTTAGTCTTTAGGAATGGCAAAAGAATATGTCTTTTAGCTAAGTCTTTCTTTCAACCTTCTCAGAAACTTACTACAATACTTAGAACATTTCTACCTACATTTTGCTGGCCAGAATTTAATCACATGGCTTCATATATAGCTACAAGGAATCTGGGATGTATAGCCCTTTACATTATATATTGCCATCCCAAATAAAGTTTTTACTAAGAAAGGAGGGAAGAATGAAAATTGCATGGTTTCTGTCATAAACATCTATGCACTTAAAAATGTCAGGAACTAGATATAGAAAATCATTTGGGTTTTAGACTGTGGTTTAAGAAGGAAGATCCATCTCTTTTTACAGATGAAAGAATTGAGGTCCTGTGAGCCTGATAAGGTCACATAGCTGGCAAGTGATATTAGATTACATATGTAAACTTTCTATTTTATATTTCATCTGAAATTTTGGGGAAACTTTGATGGGGAAAAATCAAATATAGGGAAGAAGAAGGAAACTTATTAGGGAAAATTCTAAATTTTATAAGTGTATTTTAAATCTTCTTTCTTTGTTAGCTTCTGCAGCCTTTTCCTTTCTGTTAGAAAACCTTGCTAGAAAAAAGCCCCATGATTTAAATGTCATTAACATATGACTGGCTACTGGTGTCTACAAGTTGTTATTTTCAGTTTATTCAGGCAAATAGCTTATGAAACTTGTGAATATAAAGTGCTCCTTCAGTAGGCATGATGTTAACAAACATGGGGATATTTCGATATATTTGTGGGAAGTATTTATTCTAGGTGAACTGATAGCTGCATTGAAAATGTCCTTTCTAAAATTTCTTCACCCACCCACCCACCTGGATTGGTGGAAAAGAAGAAAGCAGGGCTGGGCATTAAAGCTGATTTAGAACCAAAGAAAAGGGCATAAGTCACTAATTTCCCTTATTTTCCCAATTCTAGTTGTAAAGTAATAATTAATCCTATGGCCTACTATTTTTTTTTTATCATGTGGTACTGCTGCCATCTCTTAGGTTGTAATTGATTGCATTCATGGTTAGTTTCTTCAACTGGGGAATCAAAGGCACAGATAGGGTCTCTTTTCTTCAGGAAATAAACATCGACTTAAAAAAATGAACAACCTTAAAGTTGAGAGTTAAGTTTTATTTGGTTGGGACAAAATTAGGACTTGAGCCTGGGAGACAGCCTCTCAGCCGGGAGAAAACCGCTCCACTGAGGCAAGGGCAGAGTCAGGGTGTATTGGATGAAGGTGAAGTGGAGGTGCATGCAGCCACGCACACATTTTACAAAAGTTTGCTGCTGGTCTCGTGAATATTAATCACGAGGAGCAGACATCACCATGAAGGATTTTGGTGTTTTTCTAGACATGAGACGATGCAAGAATTGGGCTCATAGAATCTTCACTTAAAAATAGCTAACTAGGGAGTTCCCGTCATGGCGCAGTGGTTAACGAATCCGACTAGGTCCCTGCCCCTGCTCAGTGGGTTAACGATCCGGCGTTGCCGTGAGCTGTGGTGTAGGTTGCAGACGCGGCTCAGATCCCGCGTTGCTGTGGCTCTGGCGTAGGCCGGTGGCTACAGCTCCGATTCAACCCCTAGCCTGGGAACCTCCATATGCCGCGGGAGTGGCCCAAGAAATAGCAACAACAACAACAACAACAAAAAGACAAAAAAAAAATAGCTAACTATCTGAAGACCTGTTCTTCCAGTTTTCCCAGAACGCAGCCTGCCTGTATTCCTGAGCTCCACCCTGAGCTTCACTCAGGCTGTTGTGGGTCAGCAGCTACAGTGGCTCATGATTTAATCCACATAGAGGCTGATGGCAAGTGCCAAACTCCAGTTCACACAAGAAAACAAAGTTGACTCCATAGCAGTTTTGCCATAGGAGTCAGTCCTTATTTGTGCTTGGCTTCTTGCTCTCATCCAAGGCAGTTTTCTCCTTCCTTCTTCAGTTCTTGAGATGTAGATTAGAAGCCAGGAAACTTACTTTCATAGGCTTAATTACTCCCTAGCAGAGTGGTTCTAATTAAAAAAAAAAAAAATTGTTAGCCAATGTAAAACACAATTCTGAATAATTCTTAATATTAATTAGAAAAATTCCATATGAATCATGAAAATATTTTTCAACCTAATGATACTTTACCTGATTTTAGATAAAACTAAAAAAAAATGTATACTTAGTTTGATTTTTTTGTCAAGGTGAGGTAATCATTTTTCCTTTGAACATTACCTGTATGCCATTAAATTTTCAGCTTTTAAAAATTACCAAGTAATGTATTTAGTAAACTCCTTTGTCTCATTTACTGTGTTTCAGTCTCCTGTGAGCCTTTATAAAAATAGCCTTGTTGGAATAACTCTGGAGTTAAATCAGTTAAAAAACTGTTCAGCTGTCCACATTGTTGGTTTATACCTTTTTTATTCCACCGAGGAACCCCCTTTCCCAGCAGCCTTTGGCTCATTGCTTAGCCTAGAACGTGGATTTCAGATCTCTTCAAGGAGCAGTTCTGAATTGACATCACTAATTGCCTGGATAGCTTGTTAAAAATACAGATTTCTGTGTACCACCTGCCTGTTCTCATGCCCTTCCTGTGGCATCCAGGAATCTATTTTTATAGCCTCCTGTAATCATACTGCAGTCAGATTTAGACATCGCAAGTTCTAGAGAATGATGTCTGGCCATTTTTTTTTCCCCCCTGTGAAACCATCTTTCTGCCTTCACTTCATGGGTTATTCAACACCCACCCCCACCCCGCACCCCCTACTGTTACATCTGTGTTCACAGAGGATATGAACAGTACAAAGTGAGGATTTTATTGAGAACCATGCTGAACATTAGAAAAAGTATCAAGGAAAATGTGTAGCAGCAAAAAGATGATAGTTACAGAGTAGTGGATTCCTTGAGGGAGTAGAGAGGGAGAGTGCGAATTTTTACTTTGTTCATCTCTTCCTTTGGTATTTTAATGCAGTAGGTTAGTATAGTCTATGGACCAGCAGCCTAACCCTAGGGCTTAGGACTTTGTTAAAAACGCAGATTCAGGGAGTTCCGTCATGGCTCAGTGGTTAACGAATCCAACTAGGAACCATGAGGTGGCGGGTTTGATCCCTGGCCTTGCTCAGTGGGTTAAGGATCCAGCATTGCCGTGAGCTGTGGTGTAGGTCGCAGACATGGCTCAGATCCTGCATTGCTGTGGCTGTGGTGTAGGCTGGCAGCTGTAGCTCTGATTAGACTCCTAGCCTGGGAACCTCCATATGCCATGCAGGTGCGGCCCTAGAAAAGACAAAAAAAAAGAAAAATGCAGATTCATAAATCATAAATTACTGGTAGAGGCCCAGTAATTAGCATATTAGCATGTCTTCCAGGTAATTCTAATCTAATGCAGGCTAAACTTTGAGAACCACTCTTTAGCATGTAGCTATTCATTCTCTCCCTAGAAATACATTCCCATAGGATATCTGTGTATCCTGCTTAGCAGTCCCTCCTTGTTAATACAAAGAATGAGGCCAACTTAGAGTTGAGCATGAATTGGATCCCAGGTCTCCTTTAAGCAAACACTTACCCTTCACAAGTGGCTTGACTATGTGGAACTTAGATCAGTGCCTCCTCCTCAGGCTCTAGTCTGCTTAAAAGTTCAACCTTCCTTTCATTTTTGCTTCTATCTCTTTACTCCCTCTAGCAGTCTCTTTAGGAATAATTAGGATATAGGATCACAAAAATGAAAAAGGATATGCGTTCAATGAAATGACTGATCTAATATAAAATATAATTCTGGAGTGAAAATTGTTAATTTGGGGAAAAAAACCACACAAACTATTCCTTAAGAAAACTCCATCAAATAAGGAGCTCATGTGGAATCTTGATTTGTTTTTTTGCTGTTAAAGAGCTTTGGTGAATTGCACAAAGTCATTAATTTACACTCAGGTTTTTTCACTTCTAAGTCTCTTTATATTCTGAATAATATCTAATGCTGTTCTAGCTTTTTCTTGAGGTTTGTGATCTTTTACCTATGAAGTAATAAAGTGAAAAAAAAGATTATGTGTAATATGCATTGTACTTACTGAATTTATACATAAAAAGCATAATTAATGGAGTGTAGCCTATCGTATTTCATGAATGCAACCCTCACATTCTGCTCCTAAATGATGATTTCTTTTGTTGATATAACAGTGTAATGAATCAGCTCTTCTGCTAAGCTTATTTCTTCTCTTGTTACTATTTATTAGCTGAATTTGTGGTGAAGGGTGAACTGTAGGAACAAACTCTGAGACTGCAAAAATCTAGCAATATATTCAAGACAAAAACTAACAGTTCTGGAAGTTGAATTTTTCTTCTATTTTTAGATCTCTAGTACTATCATGTCATTTCTGATAAGACATTAGGTAAGCAACTGAGATTATGATGCTCACTTACTTGAGGTAAACTTTTCTAATCACACGAGTACTTGTGTAATAGAATAGATCATTATTTGTATTTTAATGACTCTAAAAAGTTAGTCATATAATTTAATAGCACTTTATGGTTTATACATTTTAATTTTTCCATGTTCCTTAAGAAAATTATATGAAATAAGTAGGGCATGTGGAATCCTGATTTTTGCAAATTGAGATTTAAAGAGCTTTGATGAGTTATACAAAGTCAATAATTTATCCCCAGATCTTTACAATTCTAGGTCTATTTGTTTTTATAGCAAATTAGTAAACTTTGTCATAAGTGTGTAATCATATAATTGCCTTCTTCCATAATAAGAATGTTTTCAATTCTTATTTATTTTTTTGTTTTTTGTCTTTTTAGGGCCACTCCTGCAGCATATGGAGGATCCCAGGCTAGGGGTCTAATCGGAGCTGTAGCTGCTGGCCTATGTCACAGCCACAGCCACAGCAACAGCGGGATCCGAGCCATGTCTGCAACCTACACCATGGCTCTTGGCAACGCCACATCTGTAACCCACTGAGCAAGGCCAGGGATCAGACTTGCATCCTCATGGATACCAGTCGGGTTCGTTAACCACTGAGCCATGACGGAAACTCCAAGAATGTTTTCAGTTATTGAAAATCCTGGAGTATATTCCTTTTTCCTGGGAACATAAAGTATTTGGATATAATTTAACATCTTTGGTAATTTAGAATTATATAGCCTCTCAGGGACATGATTACGCAGGGTCATCTCTGTACACTCTTGTAAAAAGATAGGAACTATATTATTGTTATTATTGTTTTTTAGTGCCACACCCGTGGCATATGGAGGTTCCCAGGCTTATGGGTTGAATCAGAGCTACAGCTGCGGGCCTACACCACAGCCACAGCAACACAGAATCCGAGCCGTGTCTGCAACCTACACCAAGGCTCATAGCAACCCCCTTAACCCACTGAGGGAAGCCAGGGATTGAACCTGCAACCTCATGGTTACTAGTCAGATTTGTTTCCACTGCACCACAACGGGAACTCCAGGAACTATATTGATCCTAGAGTATAACCGCAAATAAAAGTTGTATTCATGGATGAGATTGAGGGAGTGTCTGAGTACTCTGACACTGTATTTGGGGTGTGGGGTGTACATTCTGGAAGAGGGTTTACCATTTTAGATGGATTCTCAAAGAGATCCTAAAGACAACTCCAGAAAAGCTAACACACTAACCTGAATGATTTTTTTTTTTTTTTGGCTGAGCCTTGGCATGTGAAAGTCCCTTGGCCAGGGATCAAACCTGCGCCAGAGCAGTGACTTGACCCACAGCAGTGACGATACCAGGTCCTTAACCTGCTGAACCACTGGGGAACTTCCCTAAACAATTCTTTAAAAATAAGTCTTTTTTTATTGGTGAAAGTGGGCTTGGGCCTCTTTTATAGACAAAAATAGAGATTGAAGTGCCATTGAGGATGAGGATTGTATTAGGGATATTTGGCTTTTCTAAGTCTAGCTGTTAAATGAGAAGGGAAAATGCTTAGTGATGTAAAAGGAATTTATTAGAGTCTTAATCATCAAGTTTTCTTTTTAAATTGTTTAATTCCTATCCCTCCATTGACTTTCCTAGGAATATTTAGTGATATTCATTTGCTGGCTATGATGTACAGTGGAGAAATGTGTTACTGGGGATTGAAGCATTGTGCAGATCAACAGCCAGAAAATCATGAAGTGGATACAGGTGTTTCTGGAGCAAGCTACGCTGCATACAAAGAACCCTTGGATTTCCGAGAAGTGGGAGAAAAAATTTTGAAAAAGTATGTATCTGTGTGCGAAGGACCCCTGAAAGAACAAGAATGGAATACAACAAATGCAAAACAAATTTTAAACTTCTTCCAACATCACACTAACTAGTAAGTTCACCTAGTCCTTTTCAAACAGGAAAACAAACCAAAAGACTCATGAAATGGAAGTTCCAAAAAAGACACCTTGATACTGAATTACACTACATAAAGAAAACCAGCATGGTTATTACCCTTTTTTAAAATGCAGTCACCATCTTTCTTTCACTGTATATTCTAATACCTATGAAGGAATGATTCTTTAATTTCTCAAGTGGCATTTGTATTACTCTAACTCAGTCTGAACCTCAAATATCCTGTAAGTAATACTAAGGAGGAATCAAATTTATCTTTATAAAGATTTTTTTTATTGCTTTAGATTATTTTTTTATTGTGGTACAATATGCATACCTAAAATAGACCATTTTAACGATCTTTAATTATTGTTAATTTTTTTTTTTTTAATTTTATGGTCATACCCTTGGTGTGTGGGGGTTCCTGGGCCAGGGATTGAATCTGAGCTGCAGCTGCTGACCTGTGCCACGGTGATGGCAATGCCAGATCCTTTAACCCACTGCCAGGGATTGAACCCATGCCTCTGCAGCTATCCAAGCTGCTGCAGTCCAATTCTTAACCCACTGCTCCACAGTGGGAACTCCTCTATAGATTATTGTTTAATTTCCCTGTCTTGAGGTTTGTTTCACATCATAGGTTAAAATCAAGTCATGTCTTCGCTTTGGATATATGCTATGGATATAAAAAAAGCAAGATGAAAAATTGTAACTAATATCCAGGTGCCATTTCCAGAATAAGATAATGAAAGATTCCACAAGAGAATTTTTAATTATTGCACCACATACTACTAATGGCATTTAAAAGTTTTAGTCTGTTAGGCATTTTATAAAAATTTTAAAATGATTTTCCTATTTTGTTTAAAAGGATATGTATAGTGTATTAAATGAGTGTTGAAGATAAAACCAAGTTATTTTAGTCTGCCATTAGCTCATATGTCTTTGGGGCACATCTTTCTATGTTTTGAAATTTTAATATTTTTTGTCTTTATTAGTAGGGGTGAGTGTTAAAGGCCAATAGGCTAACCTAGTATCTTGCTTACAGTCTTTCTGTCTACCTCAATTCCTGTTGCTGTCTTGGATTGATCTGTCTGACACCTTGCAAGTATCTTTGACCTCTGGGCCATTGACTTCATTACATTCCAGGAACTTAACTCCCATGGCCACACCATGAATATCACCATCCTGAGTTTATCTTTCTGAAATTTTAAATTTCAGTCACTAATGATATTCTCATCTTTTCAGCTTTTTTAAATTCTTCATTTTTATTGATTTTTCTCTTATTTCTTTTCTATCTCTTTAGCTTCTTCATAGCCTCCTCCTCTTGACTCTTTTCTCCTCACCATTAGCTTCTTTCAGATTTTCTTCTTTCCTTATCTACCTTCTGCCTTGGGGGGCACCATATTAAGTGCTCTCCAAAGTCCCTTAATTAATCCTACCATTCTACCTTCTTTTCTGGGATGCTTAGTTCTTTGTGAGGTTCCTGCCGCCTGTCAAAGTAGAATCACTCTAAGTATCTCACCTTCAACTTTTTTGGGGGAGGGCTGGGGTTGGGGAGCTGTGCCTGCAGCATGCAGAAATCCCTGGGCCAGGGATTTAACCTGAGCCATAGTGGTGACAATGCAAAATCCTTAACCACTAGGCCACGAGGGAACTCCCTCACCTTCAACTTTAGAAGAGCCCTCAAGTTAAGCCTTTCATCTGTTACTAGTGTCGCCGCTATCCCTTCCCATGGTTGCTAATCCACATCTCATCACTTTTCTCTGGCCCTTTGTCGCACCCCTAGTGCATGGCTCTTGGTCCCATCTTATAGAAAATAGAGACTCTGAGGAGGTTAGTGTCTGTTTACTTGCCTTGCTCTGTTCATTTTCCCCTTTTTTTAGAGGAAAAGAGGTGGCCTGCTTCATGATGAAGATCAGTCTCTACCTTTCCTCTCTGCCAGCTCCCTCATTTCCCCTGAGTCTTCTCTTTTCTTTCTGACAATACCTTGTAGGTATTGTTTTTTTCCCAGAGAACTATCTTTTTTTTCTTTCTTCTCCTCCCCTTTTTCCTTCCTTTCTTTTTTTCTCTTTTACTTAGTCTGATACAACACAGGTTTGACCTACATGGGTCCACTTACAGGTGGAGTTTGTTCAGTAGTAAACACTACAGTACTATATAATTAGTGATTGGTTACATCTGCAGATACGGAGTAACCACATATATGGAGGGTCGACTGTAAGTTATACTCAGATTTTTGACTGCTAGGGAATAGTTGCATCCCTAACCCTCCCATTGTTCAAGGCTCAGCTGTATTCTTGTTTGATGTTACAGGTGGCTTCTGCTACCGGCAATGTTAGGCTGACTCCCAAACCTATAGCTTGAATCCCAGCTTTTGCTCTCTACTCCTTTCTAACTGCCCTTTCAGTGTCTTCACTTAGTCCATAGTAATTTTAAATCCAGTAAATTTACATTGGTTCAAACAACTAATCATCATCTTTTTATCTAAAACCTTTTTCAGTTTATGTTTTCTCTTTTTTCAATCTTCTGCAAAGCAGGGCAACACAGAATGTCATAACCTAGTTTTTTCTGCCTACTTGCCTCCCCTCTGCATTTCTTTCTGTGTGAACAATATTCTAGGCCAAGGTTCTTCAGGCTCCTTTTTGGTGAACATTCTGATAGAGCTTCTTGGGACAAGGAGAGTCTCTATCTCAGCTTCTTGGGACAAGGAGAGTCTCTATCTCTGCCTTTGTCTTCTTGTTTATCCCTACATGGCTAAGATTTTCATTTAACCTAGCTTTTAACAAGTTTTACTATGAAAATACCTTTGTGCTGTTTAAGTATAAAGATTTAAGGGAGGGTGTTCCTTTCATGGCTTAGTGGTAAGGAACCCCGACTAATATCCATGAGGAAGTGGGTTGCATCCTTGGCCTCACTCAGTGGGTCAGGGATCCGGTGTTGCCATCAGCTAAGGTATAGGTTGCAGATGAGGCTCAGATCCCTCGTTGCTGTGGCTGTGGCATAGGCCAGCAGCTGTAGCTCCGATTGGACCCCTAGCCTGGGAACTTCCATTTGCCGCACCTGTGGCCCTAAAAAGCAAAAAAAAAAAAAAAAAGATTTAGGGAGTTCTCTGATGCAGTAGGTTATGGATCCAACACTGTCGATACAGCAGCTCTGATCACTGCTGTGGTATGGGTTGTTCAGTCCCTAGCTTGGGAACTTTTATATGCTGCAAGCACAGCCCAAAAAATTAAAAAAGAAACTCATATTACAGACTGCCCTCCCCCACCCCTTTTAGAGTTTCATGATCGATAACCAGTGTACTAGTTCCTTCTGCAATGTGCTATGTGTTTTTTCCCTCGATGTCTTCCTTACTTCGGCTGGAATGCTTTGCCCTTCTTTGTGTCCATGTGAATACTCATTTTTCCTTTAGGACTCAGCTCCGGTATTACTGTATTCATGAAGCTTTTTCCAGCCCTGTTCAGTCAGAGTTACATGGTCCTTTTCTTCTGCTCCCTGAGTTCTCCCCTCCCAAATTATCACACTGATCACATTGCTTTCTAATCACTTTTTTTAATGAGTTGGTGAACTCCATGTTTTAAACATTTATCTTTATACATAATGCTTAATGAATGGTAGGCCCTTAGTGATGTTTTTTGAGTTTATAAGAGACATGATTCTTAAATACTAAACTCTGCCGTAAAGGGTTACTGCTGTTGGATTATACACTGCCACACCCTCTATATCCATGGTTGACCAGGCTGAGAGGGTATTACTCAGAGGAGTAAAGTATTATTTAGATTTAGAACCAGAGAAAATAAGAGAACTTTCTCTTCAGAAGCTGGGAACGCCATATTGTCTTCATGACCCTTGTGAACCATTTGGATCTCTGACCAGTTGGTACACTAATGAGGGTACTATTGAGTGCTTTTTATACAACTTTTTCATCCCCCACACAATTGGAAAATAATTTGCAGATCGTAACAGTTAAATAATGCCTTTTACTGTGATGTATTACAAAGCAATGAGCTACACATTTTTGTGTGCATTAAAGACTGCTAAGTAAATTCTGTTTCATTTAGAATGGATTAAATAACTTCAACATACCAAATCTTCACATAAGGAAAGTACTATAATTCATTCATCAACAACTATTTATTATGTGCCTACTATATGCCAGGTTTTATCTTAGGCACTGAGGATATACCTTTGTAAAACACCACAGTTTGTATTCTAGAGGAGGAAGTTAATTCATTTTAAGGAATGTGTATCGTGTCTGTGGTGAGTGCTGTGAGGAATAAAGCAGGGTATGGGGCTAGTGTGACTCTGGAGAGCAGTGCTGTTTTATTCACGGGAGGTGGGAAGGCACCTCTAAAGCACCTGAGCATTTGTGTCTTCAAATTCTACCACTTTGGTTAAATACCATGAAATGTGCCATTGAACATTCAGTATATTCATAAAGTTTCTCTTATGGAAGTTCTGATGCTGAATTGAATGAATCACTACTTAAGAACTTAATTAGATCACATTTAAAGGGTTTTTTTTCCAGTGCGGGCTTTATTAATAGGTAAGTGATAACGTAAAGGTTTTGTAGCCTTTATTACAGTTGGAGTTTCTCTCCATTTTGAGCTCTTTGATGGTTACTAAAACTTAAACTGTTAAAGGATTTTTCATAATCCTTAAATTTGTATGATTGTTTTCCATTATGAATTAATTGTCTCATGTTAACTAGGCTTTGAGACTTGGTTAAAGAGTTTCTGGCTACTGTTAATTGTATGATGCTGATTAAAATACAATTCACGACTGAAGGCTTTCCCTTATTTCTTTGCATGTTGTAGAGTGAGGTGTGAGTCATGGCTACAACTCCCACAATAAAATTTACATTCCTGCCTTTATAATCCCACTGGAATTCTCTCATGTTCAGTAAAGTGGGAACTGCCTCTAAAGGCATTCTCAGGCTCGTTTTAATGTTATTAAAAACAAAACAAAACAAAACACACAGCTGGCTGATGTGCTAGATTTAGATTGCTTGTCGCTTTTCTCTCTCCACCTTCCAAGGGCTCCTTTTCTCGCTCCCATAAGGATACCCCATCTGCCACAGAATACAGGATTCCACAGTTCTCTAGTATCACCTCCATGTATTTTTTTTTTTAACACAATATGAGTTATCACGTTATGGAAGTATTACATTAACATACATTTATGTATCCACAATTAAAGTATGCATTATGTATTTGTACTGCTGTTCTTACTGTTTTGTGTTTTCCAACTTCTAGGAAAATTTTCAAGTAGAATGTTTTGAAGCATATAAACTTAAAAAAAAAAAATCATATTCCTATATTTGTGTCTTGTTTTCTTTTATATCTAGGTATTGTGTCAGAATGAAAACTTTTTTTTGTCTTTTCTAGGGCCACACCCAAGACATGGAGGTTTCCAGGCTACGTGTCCAGTTGGAGCTGTAGCCGCTGGCCTGTGCCACAGCAACGCCAGATCCGAGCCATGTCTGTGACCTACACCAAGCTCTTGGCAACGCCGGATCCTTAACCCACTGAGCAAGGCCAGGGATCGAACCCACAACCTCATGGTTCCTAGTCGGATTCCTTAACCACTGAGCCACAACAGGAACTCCAGAATAAAAACTTTTATCATCTTAGTTTACTATTTGTAACCAAGCAGGACCCTATTGGGCCTTCCTGGGATAGAACCTCTCCCACTCCTCCACTTGGCTCTTGTTTGTAGAAAAACTAGCCACCTAAGCCTTCCTTCCCCAAGTTCCAGAAATAAATTTAATCATAGAAGTGAGAAAATACAACAAAGGATTTTTTTTTTTTTTTAAGCACTTCACCTGTGGCATATTTTTAGTTCCTGGGCTAGGGGTTGATTTGGAACTGCAGTTGTGGCCTATGCCAAGCAACACCGGATTCGAGCCACATCTGTCACAATGGGAACTCCCATAGGTAATATTCTGTCACCTACGCTACAACTTGCAGCAATGCCCTAGATCCTTAACCCACTGAGCAAGGCCAGGGATCAAATCCAAATCCTCAAAGATACTATTTTGGGTTCTTAACCTGCTGAGCCACAATGGGAACTCCCATAGGTAATATTCTGAGCTGTATTCTTTTTGCTTTTGAGGGCTGCACCCATGGCATATGAAGCTCCTGGCCAGGGGTCAAATCAGAGCTACAGCTTCTGTTCTAAGCCACAGCCCCAGCAATGCTAGAGCCACACTGCATCTGTGACCTGCACCACAGCTCACAGCATTGCTGGATAATTAACCCACTGAGGAAGGTCAGGGACTGAACCTGTGCCCTCAAGGATACTAGTTGGGTTTGTTACTCAAGAGCCACAACAGGAACTCCCATAAGCCAAATCCTTTGGTTTTTCAAATACTGAAACCCCCGCCAGGTGGGAAAAGTTAACTGTATGTGGACCAAAAGTATGAAGACCCCAGACCATGTGGAACCACAAGTTTGACGGTGACTCCATATAACTCACCACCAACCAATCAGAAGAATGTCTGCAAACTGATCATGTATACCTCTCCCTCACTCTGTCTTTAAAAACCTTTCTCTGAATTCAGGTCTTTTTGAGCATTAATTAGCTGCCCATGCTCCTTGTTTGGCGTCTGCAGTAAACACTGCACATTCCTTCACCACAACCTGGTGTCAATAGATTGGCTTTATCGCACATTGGTGAACGGACACAAGCTTTCGGATAGGGTTGTTTAGCAGTTAGGAATATGGGTTCTGGAGCCAGAGGCCTGAGATAAAATCCCAGTTTCTAACTGTGACTTCACATAAACTATTTAACCAATCTGTGCTTTGCTATTGTTTACCACAGGGATAATAATAGTACCTACCTCACAGGTTATTGAAGAGTTAATATTCAAAGTGCTTTCTTCAGGGCCTAGCACATGGTAAGAGTTCAAAAGAGTTAGCTACTACTATTATTTTACTTAATGGCCAGTTCTGTATATTGGCATGCCTCATCATGCTGAAAAATAAAATACTCATCAACCAGAATAACTGACAAACTTGTTCTGGCCAGTGAGCACTCAATGCCCTTTTCTAAGTTCAAGTGGTCCTGGCCATTCTAATGGGAAGCGGTTTTCAGAGAAGAAATCGTTGGCTGGATAGGCATTGCAAGTGTTTGTTATAAGTATGTTCAGAAGAAAACCTACCATTAATTTTCATAAATTTTTCAGTCCCAGCCCAGCCTCCTCCAAATGTATATAAACCTGCTGTGTACCAACTTCTACATTCACCAATCAGTTTGATTGACTTGGCTTCTGGTCTCTTGCCTTTCTGGTCTCACTCAACTCACAAGTCAGATGCATTTAACAAATATTAGTCATCTAAATATTACACATACCCTATTTAAAAATAGATTATGTTGGGAGTTCCTGTGGTGGCTCAATGTTAATGAACCCAACTAGTATCCATGAGGATGTGGGTTTGATCCCTGGCCTTGTGTTCTTTCCTGGTCCTAGAGAAAGGAGAAATGCCAATAAATGCATGGTTCTTTTTCTTGTCAGTACAGCCTTGAAGAAAACCTGAAATTGGATTGGTTGTTGGCGCCTTGCAATGGCATGTAAATAAGTAATGAAACTTTAAAATTCACATCTCACAACCTCAGTTATCAGGCTTTATTGGATTTCTGTTATTGACATTTATTTATTTAGTCTTTTTAAGGCTTCACCTGTGGCAAATGGAAGTTCCCAGGCTAGGGGTCGAATCGGAGCTGTAACACAGCCATAGCAACTGCCAGATCTGCGTGATGTCGGCAACCTACACCACAGCTCATGGCAAGACAGATCCTTAACCCGCTCTAGCAAGGCCAGGGATTGAATCCACGTCCTCATGGTTACTGGTCAGGTTTGTCACTACTGAGCCAAAAAAGGGAATGCGGTGTTATTTGACATTTAGATCCCCATTTATTTACTTTTGAAGTGTAAATACAAGCTCATAACAAGCTTATAAACGTTGTGTCCATTATTAAGCATTAAGCACTCCCTAGGTGGAATACATATATGGATATAGCAATAGATAGGGAGAGAGATTCAGAGAGAGATTGATACATATTATTACTACTACTATTATTATTAGGGCCACACCCACAGCATATGGAAGTTCCCAGGCTAGGTGTCAAATCAGAGCTGCAGCTGCTGGCCCACATCACAGCCACAGCAATGCCAGATCCAAGCCATGTCTTCCACTTACACCTCAGAGCAACATGGGATCTTTACCCTACCCCACTGAGGGAGGCCAGGGATTGAACTCACATCCTCATGGATACTAGTTGGGGTGGTTACCGCTAAGCCACAAAGAGAACTATATTATGTTAAATATATGTATTTAAATATTTGTATACTTGGAGTTCCCGTCGTGGCGCAGTGGTTAACGAATCCGACTAGGAACCATGAGGTGGCGGGTTCCGTCCCTGCCCTTGCTCAGTGGGTTAACGATCCGGCGTTGCCGTGAGCTGTGGTGTAGGTTGCAGACGCGGCTCAGATCCCGCGTTGCTGTGGCTCTGGCGTAGGCCGGTGGCTACAGCTCCGATTAGACCCCTAGCCTGGGAACCTCCATATGCCGCGGGAGCGGCCCAAGAAATAGCAACAGCAACAACAACAACAACTACAACAACAAAAGACAAAAAGACAAATAAATAAATAAATAAATAAATATTTGTATACTTACAACTTATGTTTCCTGTAGCCTATCACTATCCTTAAAGGCTTCAATGGTTTTATGAAGTTACTGATCCTATCTTCTCTTTGAAGACTTTAAAAAAATGGGATTAAATTTTAGGGGATGACTTTTGGTTATATGTCAGAATATTTTGACAATTGAGACAATAAGACAACGGCGGGCAGAGGTTGATTACAAAATATAGAAATTTCCGTATTTGAGTATTTTCACGAAGAGAATGAATGGTTGCATGCCCTGGATATTGTAAGCAATTGCTGGTTGACAGTGAGGTTAAACCAGGTTATGTACAGCTACTAAGCACCAAAGAGTGGAAGAAGGCCATCTACTGAGTAAGTAGGAGTCATCCAGGCCTCAGGCAAAGTGGAAATGGGTCCCAAACAGAGGGAACACCTGGGATAAAATAACGAAGTAAAATAAAGGGGCAGAGGGCGAGAGATTTTATAGCAACGGGAGAGGTCAGCGCACCCAAAGCGAAGGGGGCAATGACTGTTGGTGGGAGCCTCAGGCTCAGACAGGAAAGACCCCGAATTGGGCCATTTCTCCGTTACCTTCCATGCTGTGGAGGTTTCTCCACCAGAGTGGGATTGGTGATGGACCGGCCGGGGGGGCGGAGCTTGGGAGGGACTAGAGGGAGGGAGGCGGGGAAGGCGGGGGAGGTGGAGGGGAGAAGGGGGCGGGGCGAGGGAGCCGGAAGGCTGACGTGCGTTACTTACCGCGCCGACGGCAATGGCGGGAAGCGAGGCTGGCAGCCGAGGCAGTTCTCCTCAGCCGCATCACAGCGACTGGGGTCGCCTGGAGGCTGCCATCCTCAGCGGCTGGAGGAGCTTCTGGCAGTCGGTGGGGAAGGAGAGGGTGGCTCCAAGGGCCTCTCCGGAGGAGGCGGACGAGGAGGGCAATACGTTGTCGCGGCTGCCGGTGAGCGTCGGTCGCCGGCCGCGGAGGACCCAGGGCCGGGCCGGGAGGGGCGCTCGCTTGGGCGGCTTCGGGGGTCCTCTGTGGGCCTGGCCTGTGTCTCGCCACCTCCCTACAACCATTCCGGGCAGTCTCATCACGGGAGCAGCAGATGAGCAAGAAAGGCCGTGGTGTTGACCGCTGGTGCCAAGCACCTGGCCTAAGGTCGCCGCGAAACTCACCTTCAGGTGGCGCCCTGGTAACCAGCCACGTCACCCTCAGGGTTTCTACCCCCGGCACAGGTCCAGGGACAGGGACACCCCGAACTTCATCAGGTTAGGGAAATGTGGAATCCGTTCCAGACGTTCCGGTTAGCATGGGAAAGCATCCAGCATCTGTATTCTCAGCATCTTTCTTCCCAGGCTCCTTGTACCAAAACACCTGGGGGTCCCGCAAAACACTCTCCAAGGGTTTTGAGCTTTTATCTTACTGTATATTTCAAGTAACAAACCTGCCGGTCAGCTGAAAATAAATGACTAATAAGTTACAAGCGCCTCAAGTTACAGCAGGCCAAAAGAATAACACGCATCGTTTATTGTCAAACTTTTCAGGTAGATGGGAAAACTGAGAGGAGGAATTCTTAGAAATTATTAAAATTCTGTATCTCAGCTAGGCTATTGACACCACCCCGTCTAATGTGCATCAGGAATTGAAAACTGCAGGCTTAAATTGCCTCCAGATTCTCTTCATTGCCAAAGTTCTTTGAAATAAGGGAATTTTACGGAAGAACTCTGCTGACATATTTACTCTTTGATCAATGGTAAAATGGGAAGTTTATCCACTTGATAAAGATTTTGCTTTGAAGAATAAATTATTTCATTAATTTATTCAGGTAAATGATGTGGCAAAAAATATCCATGGGGAGAAATTAAATGAATTGGTTATTTTCCTTGAAAAATACCAGAACATCAGATGTTTTTTAGGAATGTTTCAGTGTCTCAAAAATTAAGTGTTCATTTATGATTCTGTCTGGGTGGCAGGAAATTAACTTAAGGATGATAGATTTAACCTTTTTGGGGGGGAGGGTTTAGGCCACACCCTCGGCATATGGAGATTCCCAGGCTAAGGGTCTAAGTAGCCGCTGGCCTACACCACAGCAATGCCAGATCTGAGCCGTGTCTGCGACCTACACTACAGCTCACAGCAACAAGTGATCCTTAACCCACTGAGTGAGGCCAGGGATGGAACCTGGGTCCTCCTGGATAATAGGTTCATTTCCGCTGAGCCACGATGGGAACTCCAGATTTAACTTCTAAAAACATTGACTATTACGTCGATCTTTGGTTATCTAGTATAAATAGTCTTTGTTAATTTTGTAGCTTATTGTGATGGATTTAATTATTAAAATGAAACACTGTTCAGTTCACCTTTGGTCTCCTAGTATAATGTAATTATTTGTTATTTTATAATTTATTATCAAAAAGCTGTTTGCCAAGATAAATTATTCATCCCTTTTACCTACTTGTTCTTACCTCTATTACAGATTGATGTACAGCTATATATTTTGTCATTTCTTTCACCTCATGATTTATGTCAGCTGGGAAGTACAAGTCATTATTGGAATGAAACCGTACGAGATCCAATTCTGTGGAGATATTTTCTGTTGAGGGATCTTCCTTCTTGGTCTTCTGTTGACTGGAAGTCTCTTCCAGATCTAGAAATCTTAAAAAAGCCTATATTTGAGGTCACTGATGGTTCATTTTTTGACTACATGGCAGTGTAAGTATCTAATTTTATGAATTAAAAAGAAGATATTAAATTTGACTATATTAAAGTCAATAGTCTAAGTTAATTTCTTTCATGAATTTTGAGTCTAAGTGTCCTTTTGTAAAGATTGGGGTTAAGTAACTTCCTTCATAGAAACCTTCATAGCTTTCACATTTTGTTGTTTTTCCTCTAGTACCTGACTAGAGTATTTGAATAATTATAGATAGTTCATATGGCAAGAAGTAAAACTTCTTAAAAATTTTACTACCTTTAGTAGAACACTTATCGTTTTGTTAATGGTAAATACTTTTCCATATCCAGAAAAAGGATGGCCAGAGTTCAGAAAGCAGTTCTTTTGCAGGCAAGAAAACCATTCTTAAGGTTCTGAGAAATAAGATTTTGTTATCACCTGAACACATTAACCCTTTTGAATATCATGTAGGTGAGAGAATTAATGTTATTGACCAACTATAGTGTATTGCATTCTGTGATGGATTCTCTGCATATGTTTAGCTATTCAGTCCTCAGCCAATAAGAAGTTTCTTCCATGAGTTTTGGATGTGGAATCGAGGTTCATTGTGGTTATGGATTTACCAAAGGTCATATAACTTATAAGGGATTGTTCACATTGGAACCCTATCATGCTACATTGCAAATATGTAATGTTGTTGGTTCTGGATATAACCTGCTTTATTAAAAGCCCATATTTCATACATCGTAAGTAAAATTTAAAGAATATTTGTGTTTTAGATAAGAATTTTTTGCTGTGCTAGATTTAATAACTACATTAGGATTTTTTTCATATTTTGTTTATTTAAAATCTTTCCTTTTTCCAATACATATACCATTGCATCAGGTCTTGTGAGACTACTTGATTAAGCTGTATGTGATATATATAAGTTTAAATAAGAGCTGCTGTGCTTTCACTTTGTAGGTGTTACCTCTGTGTTGTCCCACAGCCAACTATAACACCAAGAGTATCTGTGCTATGGAACCACGTTTTCCCTGAGAAATTAATAGTTGTAGTAACTACCATATTGATCATATAAATTATTTCTGACCCTTAAGACTGTGGGTTGATTGTTACTGTTCAAATATTGTAGATGAAAAGACTGAAGTTCAGACTATAATTGGTTTATATGACTAATTAAAGTGGTGAGGCTTGGCCATATCTACCTAGCTTCAAAGTAGATTTTTTTTTCCTTCTTGAATTACAAGATTCCTAGGTAAAGATGATTGTTTTGCAAGATTAGTAATTGTCTTCGCCAGTATGGTTTAAAGGCCTTTAGCTTTTATTTTGATTTGAGTAACTTCGTTTTAATTTTTGATAGCATGTTGAATTGCTAGTTCAGAAATTTATAGATAATGAAAGAAGTTGTTTCTTTCACATGTCTCTTAGTTTGCTGTGTTATATTTAAGGAACATTTGATCCTTCTTGTACATTAACATTTATTGAACTGTTGCTGTTAATAGAAATACCCTAAAATTTTTGGTTATATTGGTAGTTTTAGTAATTTTTTTTTCTTTTTTACTTCTAGGGACATTTATGCTAACTATCTGTGTACTTTATTTTTAGCGCAGGGTTTCTCAATCTTGCCAGTATTTATGTTTTGGACCAGATCTTATGGGAACTGTCTTGTGCCATGTAGGATGTTTAACAGCATCCCTAAACTCTATCCACTAGATATCAGTAGCAGTACCCCACTCTCCCTGCAGTTGTGATGACAAAGAATAATCCAGACATTACCAAATGTTCCCTGGGGATGCAAAATCTCCCCAGGTTGAGAATCACTGCTCTTGTAGTGAATTTTAACCACTGAAACAAGTGCTAGAGCAAGTGTTTGATGAGAAAATCTAAATGAAAAGTTAGAAAGTAACTACTTCCTGGAGAAGGCTTCCTCAGCTTCTGGACCACTACTACTCCCATAGCTTTTTTTCTGTCATGGCACTTGGCATACATATTAAAATGGTGTTTGTCTTTTATTGCCCTCCGTGAGGACTGGGACCCTTTAATCCTTGTATCCTGTGTGTCTAGCAGGTTCCCAATAAATTGTATATTATTGAATGAATAACTAGCTAAGTAAATTTTTGCTTCTGTTAATTTTCTAATTGTGACAATTTCATACAGCTATAAAATGTGCTGTCCATATACAAGAAGAGCCTCAAAATCTAGTCGTCCTATGTATGGAGCTGTCACCTCATTTTTGCATTCATTGATCATTCAGAATGAACCACGATTTGCTATGTTTGGACCAGGTTTGGAAGAACTAAATACATCTTTGGTGTTGAGCTTGATGTCATCCGAGGAACTTTGCCCAACAGCTGGTTTGCCTCAGAGGCAGATTGATGGTAATTTTCATGTTAATCTACAATACAGAATAGTTCAAGCACTTTGAGCTTGACACTAATGTTAAATAGAAATAAATTAGTTTTTTTAATTAACTCTTTGATGTAATGAAATATACTGATTTGGTACATGGGAGGCCATAAGTCCCTATAGACTGAAATAATTAATTAACTTTTGATAAGAGGTAAACTTCCTATATTCTCAATCCAGAATATAAGATTATGTGAAAGCAAATAACATGTTGTTAGAATGTTTTATTGGTACACTATTTACCATATTTTATTTTTAATTTTTTTTTGTTTTTTATTTTTATTTTTGGCTGCACCTGTGGCATATGGGAGTTCCTAGGCCAGGGACTGAACCCACACCACAGCTGCAACCCAAGCCTCTGCGGTGACAGCAAGCATTGGATTCTTAAGCATTGCTCCGCAGGAGAACTCCCTACCATATTTTAAAAGAATTTTAACAGTAAAACCCATTCGGTATCTACTGTGAGCATAGTACTCTGACATATACTGGGATTTCAAAACAAAAAGAGTTAAATTATCATCTTCCCTTTATTTCTATGAAAAACAAAGGCAACAACAACTGTGTAGTTTGGTAAGCAAGATATATAATAAACATAGTGTAATCTAGCTTCTGCTTTACTAATTTGTGGAAAGCACCTATTAACTCCTAAAGATGCAGAGATTTGGAATTCCCATTGTGGCCCAGTGGAAATGAATCTGACTGGTATCCATAAGGATGCAGGTTCAATCCCTGGCCTTGCTGAGTGGGTTGAAGATCCGGTGTTGCTGTGAGCTATGATGTAGCTTGCAGATGTGGCTTGGATCTAGCATTGCTATGGTTGTGGTGTAGGCTGGTGGTTGCAGCTCTGATTTGACCCCTAGCCTGGGAACCTCCATATGCCGGGGGTGTGGCTCTAAAAAAAATGATAAAGATGTGGAGACTTAATGCAAATAACATTAAAAATCTCCTATTTGTCCCACAGGTATTTTGTCTAGGTTTGGGCAAAGACAAATATAGAGGCAATTAGAATATGGTTTGATTAGCTCCTATGTAGAAAAGTAAGGGTCAGAGAAGGCTCTGCATTGAATGATGACTCACATGAGTCATTGAGTAGGAGTAGGCCATCAAAAAAAAAAAAAAAACAAGGTAAAATTTTCTAAGCAATGAGGACTACATTTTTTAAAGCAGAAAGTTCTGGGTGTGCATGACACACTTGAAGTAGCTCTGTGTATTTAGAGTGGAGCCAGGTGAGAAGGTGCTTGTATGCCAAGCTTAAACATTTGAGAGCTGTTGAAGGATCTTAAGCAGAGAAGTAAGATAATCGACATGGCATTTTAGATAGATTACTCTGGCTCCTGAGGGAAGAACTGATGAGAAGGGGCTATAAAGACATGAAGACCTGTTAAGAAACCACTATGATATTGTGATAAAAATGTGAAGGATATAGACTTGACTGAATGTGTATTAGAATAAGAATAACTCCTGGTTTCTGGTGATTTTCATATTGGATAATGGTGCCATTCACTAGGTTAAGGAAATAGGAGGAGGAAGAGAAACTTTGATACAAGTAGAGATGCCTACTATAAGCAGTCCACTAGAATGGAAGGTCCATTAGGACAGAAATATTGTCAGCATTCTTCTTAGCTGTATCTGGTGCCAGGCACATAGTAGGTACTCCATACACATTTGATGAATGACTTTACGGATTATTTTATGCATGCATATCTCAAGAGAAAGATCTGGGCTGGAAATGAAAATTTGGGAAGCATATGGAGTCCACATGGACTTGGAAGTTTCTGAGGATAGAGGGGAGGATTGTGAACCAGATGTTGAAATCTTCAGTGAGTGTTTGGAGGAAAGGATTGTCAAAAGGAGATTTGTAAATGACAAGATCAAGAGAGGGAAATGGGACTACAGCAAAATTGTGTGTCTCAAAGAGGTGGAATTTTTTTAGGAGGGTTGGTGAATCATGGTTAAGTCATGGCATTAAAAAGTAAAGAGAACACATGCTCCATTTCTTTACCCTGAGATATGAGAGAATAAGCAGCTTCGTTACTTGAGAGTCCACTGCAAGATAAATGGCACCTAGGGGCAGTCCAATTTCAGATCCGACCATGGGGTGGAAGGAACAATATGGGGATGTTTACTGATTATGAAATGGCAGTTTCATTCTCCAGACAGCAGCTGGAGTGATTGTTTGAAAATGCCCATCTAATTGTGCCTTAAGACCCTGCAAGGTCAGGGAAGAACAGCGTGATGGCCCATTGTCAGGTGGTACCGAACAGCATGGAAATCATATTGGGCTCAGGTTAGATGTATTGAGAAGGTAATTTCTCAAGTTAACTGTTGAAAACAGCAATCAGAGATATAGTAGAATTCGTTTCTATGATCTCTTTTTGGAGGCCCCTGGTCGCCAGAGGATAGGGTCACTTTGCCTAGGATGCTTGCAGTTCCAGCCACCAAGATCTCTCTCTCTATATTGCCTGGAATGGTAACATGAGATGGCATGGCATGGCTTCTTTAAATATCTAGATTGGTTATAATTCAGGTATTAAGGATATGAAATGTGGAGTTGTTCTAATGAGGTAAGTAGAGGCCATATTAAAGTTTTTTTTTTTTTTTTCTCTAAAGAACAGTGGCTTCGAAGGGAAGAGGAATAGTTAAAGGCATGCCTTTATTTTTTATTTTTTTCTATGCCTGCAGCATATGGAAGTTCCCAGGCCAGGGATCAGACCTGCGTCATAGCAGTGACCCAAGCTGCTGTACCACTGGAGAACTCCAACTAAAGGCATTTTAAAGCAATCTCCAGCTGTTGTCAGAAGAATGGATAGTATGGGGCAGAAGTGGATTTAGGAGACTAGTTAGAAATGACTGCAGAAGTGCAAGTGAGAGATGATGATAATTTAGACTAAAAGGTGGGGTGTGAAGATGGAGAGAAGTAGACAGATCTAAGAGGACATTTATATAGCAAAAAGAAGTAAAGCCAAGGAAGAAGTGAAAGATCTTTCCAGGAGATAAGAGGAGACTCAGCCCCTGAGTGTTAACACAGCCAAGGGAGGAAAGGAGTTAAAAAAGAAGGACAAATAACAATGCTGAATGATTTAGATAGAACATAGTAAGAAGATAGTGTTTAGCATTTCTTACTTACCCGTCACTCTACTAGGAGTTTTACATATGTTATCTCATTTAATGCTTAGAATAACCCCTAAAAGCATGTATTATTTCTATACTCTGTTGTCAAAACTGAGGCTCACATAAACATGGGTATGTGTAGCAAATTCAGTATTCTAGCCCAAGTCTATTTTAAATTTAATTGTCTGCCACATTTCCGTTATTTTGTAAGGTGCCATAAAATTAAAAACAGCTTTTCAGAATGAGGAAAAAAGGCCATTTCATTGAATGTATACACAGAGTATAAGACTGATGAGAAACATAAAAGGAAACTTAAGTCTTAGTCTTGAGAATGAATGGTAGTAACTGTTGGGGTACAGCTGCTGCTGATAAGATGATGATGAAGTTAATAATAGTGATGATGGTATGAAAAGGAATGTTAAAACCTAGTAGGTTTTTATTCTTTATCTGTAGTTTTAAACTGTGTGAATGAAAATTGCGTAGAGCAATTTTTTTCATTCTGATCTTTTGGTGTCTTTGTCTTTATTAATGACTTGTTTTGATAATTATAATTATTTCACTAGGTATTGGATCAGGAGTTAGTTTTCAGTTGCACAACCAGCATAAATTCAACATCCTGATATTATATTCAACTACAAGGTAAGGTTATCTACTTGGCAGCCTCCCTGAGATGTCAGGAATGAACTATTTTAAGGGGATGGAGCCTGTTTAATGTCTATGTTATATATTTACATTTTTCTTATAGAAAGGAAAGAGATAGAGCTAGAGAAGAGCATACAAGTGCGGTTAACAAGATGTTCAGTCTACAGAATGAAGGGGATGATCAACAAGGAAGCCGGTACAGTGTAATTCCACAAATTCAGAAGGTGTGTGAAGTTGTTGATGGGTTCATCTATGTTGCTAATGCTGAAGCTCATAAAAGTAAGCATTATCTTATTTTCTTTTTAAAAGCACTTTCTTTGCAAAGCAAATAAAATGTGGTTTTAGGCTTTACTGTGTTTTCTTAAGAATATCATGGCTAACTATCAATGTGATTCTGTTATTACTGCTAATATTGGATTCTGAAACTTTGATGTGCCATTAGGATCACCTGGGATCTTGTTAAATACACAGCTGCCTGATATTTGCCCTGGTGCATCATGACTTACAGATTTGGATTATGTCATGGGCGTCTGTTTTTTTTGACAAGTGCCTACAGAATTCTGATAAATGCAAAAGTTTGACACTATAACTACATAGTATTTTTATATGCTTTTGCAGTTTTTGTTATTGATGATTTATTTGCTTTTGGTGCTGTTCAAATAATTTATACAGATAACTGAAAAATTTTACCTTTATTTTAATTATCCAGATAGTAGAGAGATGTGTGGGGTGAAGTATTTACTTTAGTTAAGTAGATTAATTAAGAACTCTCTCCAGTAAGTTCCTGTCATGGCTCAGTGGTAATGAACCCGCCTGGTATCCATGAGGATGTGGGTTTGATCCTTGGCCTCACTCAGTGGGTTAAGGATCCAGCATTGCCATGAGCTGTGGTGTCGGTTGTAGACTCAGTTTGGATCTGGCGTTGATGTGACTGCGGTGTAGGCTGGCAGCTGTAGCTCCAATTCGACCCGTAGCCTGGAAACTTCCATATGCTGTGGGTGAGGCCCTAAAAAAAAAAAAAAAAAAAAGAAAAAGAACACTTTCCATATATTCTGAATAACTGCCATATACATAACATGAAATTAGTATTGTAGTTTCTTTCCCAAATCCTTTGTGAACCAGGTAGGACATACATATACAATATATTGTTCTCACTCAGAACAGGGTAGCAGCACACCACTGCCAAAATAATTTAAAATTTATGATGCACTGAAATCAACCATACCAACGAAAGCAAAATCCGGCTCAACTACTGACTTAGTTAAACTCATCCTACTGTATAAATGACCTAACAGAAGAAGAAGCATGCCCACTTCTAGGAATAAATCCTCTTTATATCAGTCTCTCCTCTTCTTCCACACAAAACATCTACCATTTAATTAAAAATTTTAAGATACAAAAAAATCAAAATGAAATAACTCATTGTCAAACCAGTCAATGGAACCATACCCAGAGATAACCTGGATGTTGCATTCTTATAAAGGGACATTAAAAGAACTATGGCTAATATGTTAAAGAATCTAATGCAAAAGGTGGAAAATATATGCAAACAAATAGGCATTTTCAGCAGAGAGAAGGAAGTTATGAAAAAGTAAAATGGGAATGCTAAATATGAAAAATGTTAATAGGTAAATAGTTCCTTCAGTGGACATGTCAACAAACGAAACCTTTTGTGAACCCGAAGATAGATAAATTGAAGTTATTCAAACTAAAACACAAAGACAAAGAAGATTAGGAGTGGAGGACAGAGCATCCAAGAGCTGGGGGAACCTATTAAGTGGTCTAATTCAGGGGTTAGCATTTTCTTAAAGGTCTAGATAGTAAATATTTTAGGCATGTGAACCATAAAATCTTTCACAGTTACTCACTTTGCTATTATAGTGCAAAGGTAGTCATAAACAATTTGTAAATGAATGGGCATGGATGTTTTCCAAAAAAAAAAAAAATTATTTATACAAACAGGTCTGCAGAGTGTACTATGCTGACCTCTGATCTCTATGTAATTGGAGTCCAGAAACATGAAGGGAGTAAGAACAGGGAAAAGGAAATTTCTGAATTTCAGAATTGCTAAAATCAACCACAGATCCAAGATTCTCAAATAACTCCAAACCTGATAAATAAAAAATACAAATATATCATAGCCAAACTGACGAAAACTAAGGTAAAGACAATTATCTTGTAGGCAGCCAGAGCAAAGCAAAATATACATATAGAAGGCCAAAGACAAGGACAGAGACTTTCTGAGAGAATTTTGCTGCAAGCCTAAAGGCAGCGTAGGGAAATCTTTATAGTATTGCAAAGGGTGGAGAGGAATCTAATATCTGGCAAAGATATCTTTTAGAAATGAAGGTAAAATCAAGATTTTTCAGACAAACCTGAGAAAATTCATTATCAGAAGATTTGTATTATAAGAAATATTAAAGGAAACCCTTCAGGCAGAAGAATATGATACCAGGTAGAAAACTGCATCTACCAAAAAAAAAAAAAAAATGAGCCGTGGGATAGAAACAATATAGCTACACATAATTTTTTTTTTGTCTTTTGTCTTGTTGTTGTTGTTGTTGTTGTTGCTATTTCTTGGGCCGCTCCCGCGGCATATGGAGGTTCCCAGGCTAGGGGTCTAATCGGAGCTGTAGCCACCGGCCTACGCCAGAGCCACAGCAACGCGGGATCCGAGCCGCGTCTGCAACCTACACCACAGCTCACGGCAACGCCTGATCGTTAACCCATTGAGCAAGGGCAGGGACGGAACCCGCAACCTCATGGTTCCTAGTCGGATTCGTTAACCACTGCGCCACGACGGGAACTCCTTTTTTTCTAATTTTAATTTCTTTATCATTATGTAAAGGAAAAACAGTAACAGTGTATTATGGGTTTATAATATCTTTAAATACAATATAAGGTAACAATAGAATACAGCATGGAAAGGCAGAAATGGAAATGTAGTGTTTTAAGTTTCTACATGTGAAATTGTATAATACTTTTTAAAGGTAGACTGTTTATTATAAGTTTCAGATATACACTGTAAAGCCCTGAGCTGAAACTAAAGTATAACAGAGGTATAATTAAATAAGCCAGTAGTGAAGATGAAATGGAATCATTTAAAAAAACTCAATTCAGGGAGTTCCCCTCGTGGCGCAGTGGTTAACGAATCCGACTAGGAACCATGAGGTTGCGGGTTCGGTCCCTGCCCTTGCTCAGTGGGTTAACGATCCGGCGTTGCCGTGAGCTGTGGTGTAGGTTGCAGACGCGGCTCGGATCCCGCGTTGCTGTGGCTCTGGCGTAGGCTGGCGGCTACAGCTCCGATTCAACCCCTAGCCTGGGAACCTCCATATGCCACGGGAGCGGCCCAAGAAATAGCAACAACAACAACAACAACAACAACAACAAAAGAGACAAAAAGACAAAAAAAAAAAGTTGTATAATGTTTGGAGTTCCCATCGTGGCTCAGTGGTTAAGGAATCCCACTAGGAACCATGAGGTTGTGGGTTCGATCCCTGGCCTTGCTCAGTGGGTTAACGATCCGGCGTTGCCGTGAGCTGTGGTGTAGGTTGCAGACGCGGCTCGGATCCTGCGTTGCTGTGGCTCTGGCGTAGGCCTGAGGCTACAGCTCCGATTCGACCCCTAGCATGGGAACCTCCATATGCCGTGGGAGTGGCCCAAGAAATAGCAAAAAGACAAAAAAAAAAAAAAAAAAAGAATAAAAGAATAGATTTACAAGGAGATCCTGCTGAATAGCATTGAGAACTTTGTTGCAACGGAACAAAGGGTGGGGGAAAAAATGTAATTGTAATGTATACATGTAAGGATAACCTGACCCCCTTGCTGTACAGTGGGAAAATAAAAAAAAATTATAAAAAAAAAACTCAATTCAAAAGAAGGCAGGAAAAGAGGGAAAAGGAACAAAGAATAGATGGGACAAGTCAAAATTCAAGAGGTATATGATAGATTTAAATGTATTGTGTTGATACTTACATTAAATAGTTGTTTTCTATTAATATATAACAAGTTACTACCAAACTAATGGCTTAAAAATAACATCTATTTAGGATTTCCCAGTGGGTTAAGAATCCACTGCAGCAGCTCAGGTCACTAAGGAGGCTTGGGTTTAATTTCCTTGAGGGCATAGTGGGTTAAAGGATCTGACATTGCTTCAGCTGCAGTTCAGACTCAGATTCAATTCCTGGCATGGGAACCTCCATATGCCTTGGGTGTGGCCGTTAAAAAAAAAAACAAAGTCTGTGTATTAGCTCAGACTTCACTATGACAGAAGCCTGCGTACAGCATGGGTGGGTTCTTAGCTTAGGGTCTCACAGGCTGAAATTATGGTGTCAGATGGGTTGCATCCCTTTCTGGAGGCCCTGGGGAAAATCTGCTTTCTAGCTCACTCAGGTTATTGGCTGAATTCAGCTCCTTACTGTTCTAGGACTGAGGCTGTTAGTTGGGGGCTGCTCTTCTAAAGGCCATCTTCATTTCTTGCCATGTGACTCCCTCTGTCTTCAAATCTAGCAATGGAAAATCTCTCTCAATAGGAAGAATCTCATCTTTTTTAATGGCTCACCTGATTAGATTAGGCTGACAGAGGATACTCTCCCTTTTTTGAAGTCAGCTTTATCTTATAATGCAGCCTAATTATGTCAGTGATATCCCATCATATTTACAGATTCCTCCCACATTTAGAGGGGAAAGGATTATACAAGGGTATGAGTCATTGGGGTTATTTTAGAATTCTGCCTACCACAAAATGTCAGTGATTTATATTCCAGTGAAAGGCAGGGGTTGTCAGTTTGGATGAAAAGTTTGTATGTTTACATATATGTATACATAAAA
This sequence comes from Phacochoerus africanus, assembly GCF_016906955.1. Taxonomy (NCBI): domain Eukaryota; kingdom Metazoa; phylum Chordata; class Mammalia; order Artiodactyla; family Suidae; genus Phacochoerus; species Phacochoerus africanus. The sequence goes on along the minus strand of NC_062544.1, from coordinate 53,341,006 downwards.
AGGCTATATGTATATATATGTCAACTATAGGTTTCAGTTTTTAAAACTAATGTCTTTGAAAGAAAGGCTAGTGACAGCTACAGAATTTGTGAGGGGAAAATATATCAACGTATTTTTGCTTTCATTTTTATGTTTTTGTCTTTTTAGGGCTGTACCCGTGGCATATGGAAGTTCCCAGGCTCTGGGGTCAAATCAGGGCTTGATCTGCAGGCAAAGCTGTAGCTGCCACAGCCACAGAACACCAGATCTGAGCTGGGGATTGAACCCACATCCCCATGGATGCTGGTCAGGTTCTCAACCCGCTGAGCCACAGGGGAACTAAAGTATTTTTGCTTTTAAACCATAGAGATATCTGAATGGCACTGATTTTGTTCTAATTTCACCTAAATTCCTCTCCTTGCAAGGCTGATTAATGTAGTTTTATGAAAGATCAGTAAATGAACACAGCAGTAGAGACAGATTGTTATCTTTGGATCCTGGTAATTTTTTGCTCTCCTTGTTTTTAATTTAATTTTATTATTTTTAAATCATTACAAATAACGCAAATTAAGGGTTTTGACTGCATTCCTTAGGACACGAATGGCAAGATGAATTTTCTCGCATTATGGCAATGACAGATCCAGCTTTTGGATCTTCAGGAAGACCAATGCTGGTTTTATCTTGTATTTCTCAAGCTAATGTAAAAAGAATGCCCTGTTTTTATTTGGCCCATGAGCTGCATCTGAATCGTCTAAACCACCCATGGATGGTAAGGTCCTTTTTTCTCTGGTAAGAAAAATCTTATTTTTCACTCTACTTTTTAATTGATTTTATTTTTTTATTCTTTCCTACTCATTCACTTTAATAAAAGTAGCATTCTGAAAACCAGTTTTAGTAGCTTATTCAGTGGGAAATATTTAATTGGTATCAAAGCTGAGCTCCAAGTTTCATATTGGTGATAATTATAAGACAGAAGAGAAGATGGTATTTTTTTATCTAAGCTCTCCAGAAGGCAAAACTTGAGTGACTCACCCAAAGTTTATTGGGGTTTTTTTTAGTTCCATTCTTTTTTTAGTGTCTAGAAAAATGTCATGCATAATTATAAGATTTTGGGCTCAGTTTCTTATTGATCGTGGTCTCTCTTATCTGCTTATAGGTTCAAGATACAGAGGCTGAAACTCTGACTGGTTTTGCGAATGGCATTCAATGGATTCTTGAAGAAGTAGAATCTAAGCATGCAAGATGATCCTCCTTTTAGACCTTGAGAACTGAAAGCATTTGAAACTGGCTACTAAAGTCATGATGTGGATATTTGCTCAGTCAGCTTTCTGCCCTGCCTTTTTGCAGGTAGGCTTTCTACTGGATAGCTGTAGCTGCTGGGGTTTTTTTTTATATATATTTTTTACTTTTTACTTGAAATCAGTTACAAGAAAAAAGTTTCATTGCTAGTATTTAGCCCCAAGATGAACCTTTTAAGATTTTTTGATAACTTTTATATTTTAAGTATTAAATTCTGAAAAAAAAGTTTGTGCCTCTTTCATTCTTTGTGACTTCTGTCCTTTTCAGTTTAAAGATTTGCCCTAGTGAGGGATAAGAAATTTGCTAAGTTTTCAATAGATTCTTTTCAAGGATCCTTAACTGGTTATCAGAAAATGAGTTTTTATCTATTTTTAATAAAAATACTGCTTAAAGGCTGGAATGTTCACTGGAATTTCGCTTACTGTTATGGCCATACAACTTCTGTTTCTTTTCTGAAACAGTAGGAATTAACTTTATATATCATATTCAGTACTAATTTGGTGAAAATAAATGAAAGGTCTTGCTATTTTCAAATAACTTTGAAAGCTTGTGAAGTACTAAAGCCAAATTTTATTCCTTATTCATAGAGAAAACATTCCAGAAACTCATATAATCATATGACCTCCTGCTCACTGATTACTTGCACTTTGCACAGGAAATGTCATAGCCCTCCTATGTCATTGAAATTGAGGAGTTTTAAAATTACAATAAAAGGTGTAGTCTTCTTAGTGGTGCTGTTGCACCCAAGATATAGCCTCCCTCCTGCCAGTGGGTGCTGTTCCAAAGCAAGAGCTCCCACTTCTTGAGTCCACTTATCCTGCACTTAGTTTCAGTAATTTGTAGTTGGGGGCAGAATGAGAAATGTGGCCATCCTGCTCCTCCTCAGACGACAGCCCTCTGGTTTGGAGAGAGTGCTGTTTCCTTGGCTGCCCCAGTCTAGAATGGAGATATCTTTCTGAGCTGGGGAAGGGAAGGAGGGAGTGGGTCTTGGTTCAAATACCACAGACTCTTGTTGTTTTTACTGAATTTCAGTATTTGAAAAAAAAAATATATACACACATATACATACACACACACACATATATTTGAATAAATATTTCTTCACTTGCTGTATGCTCGTAGGAGCATTTACAGAGATATTAAGGATTCTTTAAAATTAATTTTCTCTAGTTTCTCTAGGGAGCTATTACATGGAACTCTTTATACTGTTATGCCAAAAGTAGACCCCCCCTCTTTTTTATTAAATCACTGTAATTGTGTTGCCTCATTCATTCCTGATGTTGGTAATTTGTGTCTTTTTTCTTCATGATCAGCCTGGCTAGAGTTTTATTGATTTTATTGTTATTCTTTAAGGATCAGCTTTTGGTTTTATTGACTTGTTCTATATTTTATGGCCATATGCTCTAATCACAATTTTTCTGCTTTTTAAGTTAAAAAAAATATAAAGCTATAGATTTCCCCCAAAGCCCTCTTTAGCTGCACTCACATGTTTTGTTGTATGGTTTATTTATTATCATTCATTAAAATTATTTTCTAATCCTTTGTGATTACTTTTTCAATACAGTGATTATTTAGTGGTATTGTTTTAGTGTTATTTAATCTCTATTTCCTAGATACTTTGTTACTGATATCTAATTCAGTTCTAATTTTATCAGAGAGCAAACTCTGTAAAAGTTCAGTCTTTTTAAATTTTTGAGACTTGCTTTATGGTCCAGCTTTATGGTCTCTTCTGGTGAATGTACCACATACACTTGAAAAGAGTTCAAACTATATTTTATAGTTTTTTGGTGTAATATTTGGTATCTATCTATTAGGTCAAGGTAGTTGATAATGTTCAGATATTCTATATGGCTATATTGATTTTTGTATACTTGTTTTATCTGTTACTAATAGAGAGGCATTAAAATATTCAACTGTGGTTGCCTACTTTTCCTTTTAATTCTATCAGTTTTTGCTCCATGTATTTTGATGCTGTTTTTTGCTGCCCACACATATATGAATGTTTATTTTCTTGATGAATTGACCCTTTTATTATAAAATGTCCTTTTTGCTCATAATACCCATTGTTTTGAAATCCATTTTCTAATGTAACTACTTTAACTTAAAAAAAATATTGTTCTCATGGTATATCTTTTCCATCCATTTATATACAACCTAAATCTGTCTTAAAATGTAAAGTGAATCTCCTATAGATAAAATATAGTAAATCTTACCTTTTCTTTTTCCATTCTGGCAATTCCTACATTTCATTTAGAATGTTTAGATAATTTACATTGAATAAGGTTATTGATATGATTGGAGTCAGATCTACCATTTTATTATTTGCTTTTTTATTTACCCCTTCTTCACCAATACTGTTTCCCTGTTCCTTCTGTTCTATTTTGAATTATTTTAGTTTCTTTTAGAAATTGATTGAAATTTTTCTATTACCTTTTAAGCATATCTCTTTGCAGTTTTTAGAGGTTGCTTTAGTAATTGTAACATATATACTTTTCAGTTTTCTTATAGTTAATATTGTACCAATATGTGTAATATGTAGAAATGTAACTGTGTTGGACCTATTTTTCTCCTCACCACTCTTTTTTGCTAACAGCTGTTGAATGTATTACCCTTACATATAAGCCCCAGAAGATAGTATTTTTGATGACATAGTCATATGTATTGTATGTATTATAAAGAAATTAAAAGAAAACAGTTTTAAGAATATTAAAAGTAATCTTTTATTTTTTTGATATATAGGCATACTTTGTTTTTGCACTTCCCTTTATTGTACTTCAAAGATACTGCTTGTTTTACAAATTGAAGTTTTGTGGCAACTCTGCACTGAGTGTTTCTATGAGCACCGTTTTTCAGCAGCATTTGCCCACTTTATGTCTCTGTGTCACGTTTTGATAATGATCACAATATTTCAAGCTTTCTTATTATTATTATGCTTGTTATGGTGATAAGTGATTTTTGATGTTACTACTATGATTTGCTGAAGGCTCAGATGATAATTAGCATTTTTTTAATAGTGGGTTTTTTTTTTTTTTGTCCATGCCTGCAGTTCTTAGGTCAGGGATCGAACCTTTACCACAGCAGTGACACCAGATCCTTATCCCATTAGGCCACAAGGGAATTCCCAGTTAACTGTTTTTTAATTAAGATATTTACATTGTGTTTTTAGACATAATACTGTCACACACTTACTAGATAGTATACTATAAATATAACTTTTGTGAGTACTTTGTGTGTATAACTTTTTCTGAGTAGAAACCAAAAAATATGTGTCACTTGCTTTTATTGAGATATTTGCTTTATTGTAGTGGTCTGTAACCAAAGTTGCAATATCTTTGAGGTGTGCCTATATATAAAATCCTGGGTTGACAATTTTATTCTTTCAGAAATTTCATGATATTCTTTTGTTCTCTTCTAGCCTCTGTAATTTCTGATAAGAAGTCATTCACTAATTGCATCTTTATTCCCTTGAACTGTAATTTTTTTCTGCTTTCAAGTTTACTTTTTATCTTGGTTTTCAATAGTTGTACTATAGTGTTCTTAGGTATGACCTTCTTTATATGTATCCAACTTGGGAGGTTTTTTTTTTTTTTTCTTTTTGTGGCTGCACCTGTGGCATATGGAAGTTCTCAGGCTAGGGGTTGTATCAGAGCTGCAACTGCTGGTCTATACCTACACCACAGCCACAGCAATACCAGTTCCAAGCTGCATCTGTGACCTGCACCACAGCTTGCAGCAACACTGGATCCTTAACCCCCTGAGTGAGTCAAGGGATCAAACCAGCATCCTCAGGGACACTATATTGGGTTCTTAACCTGCTGAGCCATAACAGGAACTCCCAACTTCAGAGTTAATGAGCATATTGAATATAGAAATTCATGTCATTTACCATGTTTGGGAAGTTTGAGGTCATTACTTCTTCAAATATATTTTCTTCTCCATTCTCTCCTCTCTTCTTCTTCCCTCTTAGGTTTCCATTGCATGATGCCTTTAAATGTGCTATTTTAACCTGTCCCTGAGGCTTTGCTCATTTTTTTTCAGTCTTTTTCTCTGTTCTTCAGTTTGGATAGTTTTGTTGATTAATGTTCAAGTTCTCAAACTATTTCCTCTTTCATCTCTATTTTCTTGTTAAATAAATCCCCTGAATTTTTAATTTAGATATTGTGTTCTACAATATCCTTTTTTTCCCCAATTTTATTTTTCTTCTCAGATTTCCTTTGTTTCATTGGGAGCATAAGTTCTTTTATATCACAGAGAATGGCTGTAATGACTGTTTTAAAATCCTTGTCTGCTAATTCAAAAATCTGGAAGAGTTAATTTCAGTTGATTTTCTTTTATTAAGGGAATGAGTGTCATTCTTATTTATTTATTTATTTTTGTTATGTTGTGGAATTTTGTATTGTATCTTGAAAAATATAAATGCTGAGTTGTGGAGACTCTTGATTCTGCTGTTTTTTTTCCCTAATGGGTGATATTTCTTTCACTTAAACAATTAACATGGTTAGGCATAAATTCCAAACTGTCCCTTGGGCAGTAGTTCCACTCTCAGCGCATAGCCTTTATTTATTTATTTATTTATTTTAAAGTGAGCATCCTGAATTGGTTTTGAACAGAAGATTTAGCCAAAGATATAGACAGAGAATTTAAGGATTCTCTTCCTAGATTTTTCTAAGACTCCTCCTTTTCTTTCTAATGGCTGCAGTTGCACCTTGGCAGTACTCTCATTCCCCATGCTGTAAAGGCTGTGACTTTTCTACCAGTTTTCCATGCTGCAGTGTATACCAATACCTACCCCTAGTCAGAAGTTTTTTAAAAAACGTAGCAAATTACTCTGTAGAAATTTTCAGAATGTATACTCCATCAGAATTTGCCTTCTCTTCACTATTCATTGGTATCAGATAGCTGCCTTTTTGTGTTAGGTTCTCTGCAGAAGAGTTAGTCCAGTAAGAAATTGTTGAGCCAAAAAGCATTTTTATGTTTTAGCTATATCTTGTTATATTATTTTTTAGTAGTTGCTGTAGAAATTATAATGGAAATCTGCAAATAAAATGTTGGGTTGACTTTTTTCTTTCAGGACTTTAAAGATAATTTCATTCATTACCTTTTTCTTCCATTGGATGAGTCATACTTCCCTGGCTGCTTTAATTTTTTTTCTTTGTTTTTAATTATCAACAGTTTTTTTGTGTCTAGGTGTGATTTCTTAGTCTTGAGTTAAACTAGAGAACTGAACCTCTTGGATCTCTGGTTGAATATATATTATCAGTTTTGGAAAATCTTTAGCCAATATATTTAAATATTTCTTCTGTCCAGTTCTTTCTGGTTTCTGGAACTCTCAATTACACATATATTAGATCATTTGATATTTTGCCTCCCCCCCCAGTCTCCAATGATGTTATGTTTTTTTATTCATTTTTTTCTCCATGTTTCAGTTTAGATATTTTATATTGACTTGTCTTTGAGTTTACTGTTCTTTCTATTCTGTCTAGTTTCTTATATCATTCATTTTAAAAAAGTTGATCATATTTTTTAGTTCTAAAAATTTCACTCTTTTAGAGCTTCCCTTTTTTCTACTAAAACTCTCTATCTCTTCGTTCGTTCTGTCTTTTCCACTACATTCTTTAATATATTTAAATGTTTTTTTTTCTTTTTTCTTTTTTTTCTTTTTAGGGCCACACCTGCAGCATGTGAAAGTTCCCAGGCTAGGAGTCAAATTGGAGCTGCAGCTGCAGCTGCCAGCCTACACCACAGCCACAGCAATACTAGATCTGAGGCACATCTGTGACCTATGCCACAGCTTACCACCACGCCAGATCCTCAACACGCTGAGCAAGTCCAGGGATCAAACCCACATCCTCATGAATACTAGTCTGGTTCTTAACCTTCTGAGTCACAATAGGGACTCCTAAATATTTACTTTAAAAATTATTTTTAACTAATTTCATCATCTAGGTCATCTTTGATCATACCTCTGTTACCTATATTTTTTCTTGTTTAGGGCCATGTTTTTCTTATCTCTTTCTTTTTATGTCTTCTATTTAAAAAATTTTTTTTGCAGGGAATTTTTCCTTAAGAGAATGGTAGATTGTGAAGTAGATAATACTTTTTATTTTGTCTGTTGTTTTTTAGGTAAGTTCATCCATCCTTCCTTTTTTCATCAGTCAGCTAGGTTGACTTGGAGCTGGGCCATATCTTTATTTAACCTATCTCTTTTACAAATCACATCATATTTCTCATTTTCTTTTTTTTTTGTCTTTTGTCTTTTGTTGTTGTTGTTGTTGTTGCTATTTCTTGGGCCGCTCCCGCGGCATATGGAGGTTCCCAGGCTAGGGGTTGAATCGGAGCTGTAGCCACCGGCCTACGCCAGAGCCACAGCAACGCGGGATCCGAGCCGCGTCTGCAACCTACACCACAGCTCACGGCAACGCCGGATCGTTAACCCACTGAGCAAGGGCAGGGACCGAACCCGCAACCTCATGGTTCCTAGTCGGATTCGTTAACCACTGCGCCACGACGGGAACTCCTCATTTTCTTTTATACCAATCCCAATATGTTATGCTCCACCAACTAATATTATTGATATTATTATATGAAAGGGAGTTGGGTTGCCTGTATAGTCAGTTTCCATTTATTGCTGGATGTAATTCCAACAGGACTCTGAAACCTAAGCATGAAAGAAAACTGTGAGACATTTTTCTGCCCTTTTTGTCTCTTACCAAAATTCCTGTGTGGGAGAATTGGTGGGTTCAACAACTTGTTTTCACATTTGTAGTTCTCTCTTTTGCAGTATGTTGTGCCAGTCCTTTTTGTCATTAAAAGCTTTAGTGGTGTTTTTCTTATCTCAAGAAAATCTCTCTTCCTATGATAGGGCTGTTATTCCATCCATAGATACCCAGGATATGTAGTTGGTCCCATAAAAGCAAGGTAGCTTTGATCACTAAAAGAGTCTGTTTCTCTTTGGAATTTAGTTTATTTAGAATACTTTATATCTACTAGTCTTTAATGGCTTAAAGTAAAATATCATTTTTTGTTGTTGTTGTTGTTGTTGTTGTTGTTGCTATTTCTTGGGCCGCTCCCTCGGCATATGGAGGTTCCCAGGCTAAGGGTTGAATTGGAGCCGTAGCCACCGGCCTACGCCAGAGCCACAGCAACGCGGGATCTGAGCCGCGTCTGCAACCTACACCACAGCTCACGGCAACGCCGGATCGTTAACCCACTGAGCAAGGGCAGGGACCGAACCCGCAACCTCATGGTTCCTAGTCGGATTCGTTAACCACTGCGCCACGACGGGAACTCCAAAATATCATTTTCATTTTATCCTGTGTTTTCTTGTTTCAATAATGATCTTTTTGACCTTCTACATTATATTTGAAAATAAAATTCTTAGTGTTTTTTTGTTTGTTTTTCACTGTTTAGGGCTGCTCCTGAAGCACATGGAAGTTCCCAGGCTAGGGGTCCAATTGGAGCTATAGCAGCTGGCCTGTACCGCAGCCACAGCAATGTGGGATCCAAGCCGCATCTGCAGCCTACACCACAGCTCAACCTACACCACAGCTCATGGCAATGCCAGATACTTAACCCACTAAGCAGGTCCAGGGATTGAACCCTCATCCTCATGGATACTAGTCAAGTTTGTTTCCACTGGGTCACAACTGGAACTCCTCTTAATGGTTTTTATACTATCTTTTGAACACCTTCTGAACTATGATCTCCTAGATTACAATGTTCATTTATTAAAACATTTCTAGCATTATGTATACACCCATCTGTAGTGTACTTATTTAATTATTATTATATATTGTGAAAAGTTCTCAGGTAATCTCATTTTCCTCATGATTTTCATCATTATTTCATTTTTACTCTATAGTATGATGACTTTTTTACTGGGTTTTTTGGTTTGCTTTTTGTTTTTGGATCGAGTTGTGTTTACTTTCATATATGATCTTTGGAATAAGTCCTAAGCAAATTTGCATAATATATGAGGTCTGACTCTTGTTACCAATCTCATCAAATTAAATTTCCTATATTTAAAAATTCTCAGCTGCTTATCATCTGTATGAGAAGTTGTTAGAGGGAGTGTAATCAAGACCTAAAAGCATGGTCTTGATTCAAGTCTTAACTTTATTACTTTGTGATCTTGGGCAAGATTATTCTTTAATACGACATTGGAAATCAATTATACTTAAATAAAATTACAAAAACAAAGATTCTTATCTTTTATGTGCCTGAGTTTCCCTCATTTATAATGTAGGTATTAAAATAATAATACCTGCCTTATAGGGTTCTTAAAGTGCTTAAATTAACATTTTAAAATACTGGACAGTGACTGGTAAAAAAAAGTGTTCCAAAATGGTTTGTTCAATAAATAATATTTTGATATATATCAAAATAAGTTTTTATTTTTAGTCTCCTAAGATAAGCCTTACATAAAAAGCCTCATTTGCTTAAGAAGACAGATAAAAACCAATTAGTAGGTAGATCTGGTAAGATTAATTCAGGGGGACTATAAGGCTCTTGATTTTTTACAGACATATAAAAATTTTAATTAAAATAGAAATTTGGTAAAGGAATATTTAATTTTTCTCTTTGCCATGAATAGCACTAATAATTGCACACCAGAGTACACTGAAGGTCATCTTCTATTTTCTTCTTATTTTTGCTTTTATGTACCTTATTTAAGGAAAATGCAAGTGACAGTTAAAAACAATTTGTCTCTCATTGAGTAGACTTACCAAGATCAGCCCCATTATTTCATTGTCTGACTTCTTTTTCATTTTTAATGTTTTATTGAACTAGAGTTGATTTATAATGTTATGATAATTTCTGCTGTACAACAAAGTGATTCAGTTATACCTGTATACACATCCATTCTCTTTCAGATTCTTTTCCCATGTAGATAATATTGGGTAGAGTTCTTTGTGCTATATAGCATGTTTTTCTGAGCTTTTTAATAGAAGAAATTACATATAAATACATTTGTTATGGTTATTTAGTTCGTATTTGTTCTAGGAACTATATATCAATTGTGGCATAAGGACAAGATTTTTTATTTATTTTGTCTAATTTTGATATAAGAGAATGGTAAAGGTTCAAAGTCTTAGCTTATTTGTCAAATGATGCTCTAACAGATTCTCTTTTTTTTTTTGCATTTACTGATGGCAGAACTTTTTAAAAGTTTTATTAAAGTGTAGTTAATTTACAATACTGTGATAATTTCTGTTGTACAACAAAGTGTTCAGTTATGCATGTACACAATCCATTCTTTTTCAGATTCTTCTCCATTATAGAGTATCATTATAGAATATTGGGTAGAGTACCCTGTGCTATAAGCAGGTCCCTTTTGGCCAACCATTTCCTGTACCACAGTGTACATATGCCAACCCCAAACTCCCAATCCATTCCTCCCCTCAGCCTGTCTCCTTTGGTAACAACGTTTGTTTTCAGAGTAACAGAAGACTATTTTTAAATTCTGAAAAATATAACAGTGCTATCCATAAATTTCCAGAAGGTGGTACTATTGCTACATAAATAAAGATAGGATTTGTGACCCCAAAAATAGCTCTTTCAGCTTTTACAGTTTGATCAGATTGGATTTTCAGTAGTATTTTCTCAAGTGTATCCTAAAGTAGAGTAGTTTCCTTGATAATTGATTCAACCTAACACTAGTTCCTAGTGGATTAAATAAAATTAAGAGGTTTACACAGGACTTTTTAGAACCTCTAATATGCTGATATAAAGTGTCACTTAAAGAAGATCATTTACTGTTGGGCATTTCTCATACTTATTTTACTTATTATTTAATCCCCCTTTCACAGAATATATTTAAGGATATGCATGTATATCTATATATTTGAAAAAACTTGGAATAATTTTAGAGGAATTCGAACCAAATAAGTTATGATTTTAAAATATTGTCAAAGACAATCCAAAGTTTGGGAGAAAATTTTTATAAATGGTATGTATGATAAGGGAGTTATACTTGAAAAATATATAAAGAGGAGTTCCAGTTGTGGCTCAGTGGTTAATGAACTCAACTGGAATCTATGAGGGCACAGGTTTGATCCCTGGCCTCTCTCAGTGGGTTAGGGATCTGGCATTGCCATGAGCTGTGGTATAGACTGCAGATGCTGTTCAGATCCTGTGTTGCTGTGGCTGTAGCATAGGCTGGTGGCTACAGCTCCCATTTGACCCCTAGCCTGAGAACCCCCATATGCCACAGGTGCTGCCCTAAAAAGACCAAAAAAAAAAAAGACAGAAAAAAAGAAAAATTACAAATTACTAGTGAAAAGACAAATAAGAAAAATGAACAAAGGATCTAAAAAAAAAGCATCTCCAAAGAAGATATGCAAATGACCAATAAGCACATGAAGAGATACTCAACATAATTAGCCATTAAAGGAATGCAAATCAAAATCACAATGAAATACTATTTCACACCTACTCAGATGGCTACAATCAAAAAACCAGATAATAACAAGTGTTATTGAGAATGTGGAGTAATAAAAAACTGTGTATATTGCTGGTCTGAATGTAAAATGTTGCAATTGCTTTAGAAAATGGTTTGGCAGTTTTTTTGTTTTTGTTTTTTGCTTTTTAGGGCCATATCTGTGGCATGTGGAATATCCTAGGCTAGGGGTCGAATAGGAGCTACACTGCCAGCCTATGCCACAGCTATTGGAATGCGGGATACAAGCCACATCTGTGATCTGCACCGCAGCTCACAGCAAAGCCGGATCACCCACCCACTGAGTAAGGCCAGGGATTGAACTCGCAATGTCATGGATACCAGCCAGGTTTGTTTCTGCTGCACCACAATGGGAACTCAGGTTTGGCAGTTCTTTGAAATGTTAAACATAGTGTTATATGACCCAGCAATTCCAGTCTTTACATATCTAGGAAAAATAAAAGCATATGTGCATACTGAAATTTGTATATAAATGTTCATAGCAACATTATTGATAATGACCAAAAAGTGAATGAATGGATATATAAAATGCTGTATACTCATATACTGGAATATTACTCAGCGAAAAAAAGAAATATTGACATGTTACAACATGAACTTTGAAAACACCTTAAGTGAAAGAAGCCACTCACAAAGGACCACATGTTATATGATCCCACGTGTATGAAATATTCAGAATAGGCAAGTTTATAGAAAGTAGATTATTGGTTGCCAAAGTTCAGGGAGAGGGTGAAGGGAACATAGGAGTAGATGGCAATAAGATTTATTTCAAACCTCTTTCTAGACATTTACATCTCTTCTTGAAGGATTTTACTATGTATTGCTGAGTTTCAGTAGCCAGTCCTGTAGCAAGTTTGCTTTTTTCTTTCATGTGAAAACAATATATTATTTTTTAATGTTCAGATTTATAATTTATTCCAGAAATATGTCATTCTACTTTTAAAAATAGTTTTAAAAATTAATACCCAATGATAATGAGGGTGGAGTAAGTTCAAAAATTTTTTTAGTGACAATAATAAGAATACCAGAATTATTCTTTGGAAAAGAAAATTGGCAACTAATTTTTTTTTTTTAGGGCTGCATCTGCAGCATATGGAGGTTCCCAGGCTAGGGGTCTAATCAGAGCTACAGCTGCCGGCCTATGCCACAGCCACAGCAACTGCCAGTTCCGCCAGATCTGAGCTGTGTCTGTGACTTAGATCACAGCTCACAGCAACGCCAGATCCTTAACCCACTGGGCAAGGCCAGTGATAGAATCTGCAACTTCATTGTTCCTAGTCGATTTGTTTCTGCTACTATATGATGGGAACTTCTGGCAACTAATTTTATAAGCCATAAAATGTTTAAATTCTTGTTTGATTTGAAAATTTTGCTACTTAGAATTTTCCTCAAAGATACAATTCAAAGAGATAACATTTTATAAACTTACTTCTTTCTGCATTATTTATGAGAACTCTTTAAAGTCCAAAGAAATCAATATGTGTAATTACATTCTGGTATAATGATTGAATGTATGCACCAATACCACAATATAAGATGATAGGTATTTGCAATAAAATGGCAGTTCATGTGCTATGGTTATGTAGTTTATACTAAAAATGTAAAATTTAAATCAAATAATTCTGTATTAATATTTTTATATAGTTTTGCAATTTTATATGTTTTCCACATGTTTAGGTCCATATTAAAAGCCTGGAAAACAATACACAAAAATAAATATAGTTCCACTTTGGTGATCCAATTATAAGGAATCATTTTTTTCTCTTTTTTAGTTCTTTAAAATTTCTTTAAGTTTACTTGAAATTTTTTTTTTTTATTTTTCAAGTATAGTTTCTGTACAATATTGTATGTTACAGGTATACAATATAGTGATTCAAAAATTTTTTAAATTTATACTCCATTTATAGTTATTGTAAAATATTGGCTATATTTTGTACAATGTATCCCCTGTGTCATATAATATATCCTTGTAGTTTATTTTACTCCTAATAGTATGTACCTTTTAATCCCCTATGATGACCTTTCCTTCTTCCCTCTTGACTTTGGTAACCACTAGTTCTCTAAATCCATGAGTTTGCTTTTTTTAAAAAAATAATATAGTACTAAGTCAGAAATCTAGACTAGTAATTTACTAAATGAAATATGAAGTAGTAACTGGTAATACATTGTTTGATACATTGTAATTTATAGATCAGTATTACTTGGGCTTGATTTTTTTTGAGGTTATTATTATAAACATTATCATATTCAAGAACCATTTGCATTTTTTTTGAGCTTTCTGTTCATGCCTTTAGCCCAAATTTCCATATAATTTTTTTCCCCCTTCAAAATTTAAAGGTTATGTGTAGTCTTTATAATGTATCTCGGAAATATTTTTCCCAGTTTATTATTTGTCTTATGACTTTATGTGTTATATTTTGGATGTGCAAAGCTATATTATTGGATGTGCAAAGCTATATTATATATAGCCTAGCCAATTTATTAACATTTTCTTTTGTATCTATATTTTGAGTCAGAGGTAGAAATTCCTTATTAACACCACGTTATAAAGGAATTTACTTGTGTTTATGCTTGTATGTACTTGCACTGTCTCATATTTACACATAAATCTTGAATTCATCTGGAGTTTATTCACATATATTGTAAAGTGTGAGTCCAGCTTTGTCTTTCTCCAAATGGATATCTGATTGTTTCATCATATAGTTGACCCTTGAACAACATGAGGGATAAGGGGCTGACCATCTGTAGAGTCTAAATTCCATGTATTACTTATAGTTGGCTCTCTGAATATACTATTCCTCTGGTATACGTGATTTTACTTCCATGTAGTACTGTCATATATACTATTGAAAGAAAATCTGCGTATAAGTGGATCTGTACAGTTCAAATCTGTGTTGTTCAAGGGTCAACTGTAATTTATTAAAATGTCCATAATTCCCCCAGTATTTTGAAGTATACCATCTTATTAGACACTAAATTTATTTATATAATCGAGTCTAGCCTTGTTTTTCTATTTTGTTTCTTTGGTTTATTTCTCAATTCATACTCTAATGCCACACTGTTACATGTGTGTTACATGTGTATTAACGTGTGTGAATATCTGATAGTTTGTTTTCCATCATTCCTCTTTTAAAGCTTTTCCAATATATTCTTAAATATTTATATTTCAATATGACCTATAATATAAATTTATTTAAAAGCTTGTATTTTTGTTGGAAATATTATATATACACACACATGAAGATACTACACATATATCTAGTAACTTGGAGAGAAACTCTGTAGTTAGGATGTTGAGTTGTTCTATCCAAGACAATGGATATGCTTCCATTTATTCAAAACAGAAGTATTTCAGGTTTTCCTTATATATATATATTTTGCACATTTCTTGTTTATTTTTAAGAATTCTATCTTGGTTTTTTTATTAATTGGAGTCTTCCCTTATACTAGTTATTGTGTGTATACATGAAAGTTAATTGATTTTTGTGTATTAATTTATATCCTTCCACTTTATTGTTTGATGTAGTTAATGATTCTTTTAATTTTTCTGATATAAAGTCATAATCTGCAAGTAGGGAGTTTTACTTTTTATTTTACAGTGCTTAATTTTCTATGTGATTTTGCTTTCCTAATACCTCCAGTATGTTAAATAGTTGCAGGACAGTGAACCTCCTTCCTTTCCTTCTTCCTTATCCTGGTGGAAAGACCTTTATTCAGAGATTTCCGACTATGTAACACATCAGTTTTAGGAGTGATATTCAATAATCATGTTAAGGAAATATGCATTAGATACTGTTTTATTAAGTGCTTTTTTATTTTTTTTGGCCACCTTACACCATATGGAGTCCCTGGGCCAGGGATCAGATCCAAGCCACAATTGTGACCTAAGCTGCAGCTGCAGCAACACCGGATCCTTAACCCACTGTGCAGGGCTGGGTATTGAACCTGTGTCCCAGTGCTCCCACGATGCTGTCAATTCTGTTGCTCCACAGTGGGAACTCCTATTAAGTGCTTTTTTAAAATGATGGATGGGTATCAAATTTTGTCAAAGATCTTTTTAGCATCTATGGTGATAATCATGCTATTTCTCCTTAAGTTATTAATAGGATGAAATATTCTGGGTTAATACTGAACCATCCTTACACTTCTGGAATAAATCTCTCTTGCCTCATATATATATATATATTTTTGTCTTTTTGCCTTTTCTTGGGCCGCTCTTGCGGCATATGGAGGTTCCCAGGCTAGGGGTCTAATCGGAGCCGTAGCCACCAGCCTACACCAGAGCCACAGCAACGCAGGATCCGAGCCACGTCTGTGACCTACACCACAGCTCACGGCAACGCCGGATCTTTAACCCACTGAGCAAGGGCAGGGATCGAACCCGCAACCTAGTCGGATTCGTTAACCACTGCGCCACCATGGGAACTCCTCTTGCCTCATATGTATTATTTTCATATAGTGTTAAAATCTTTTGCTAATATTTGTTTAAAAATTTTTAATAAGAATATAAATGAATTCATAAGAATTTTAAAAAGTATGATGTGTTTATCAGATTAATATATCAGTGTTTTACTTCATAAAAATACTTATAAAGTTTTTCTTCTTTTTTCCATCCACTAAATCAGTTAAGATAATATTGGGATCATGTGGTTTTTGAAATTTTGGTAGAATTTATTCTATGGAAACATCTGGTTCTGATTTTTTATTACAGCATAGTTATTTGGTAACTCTATTCTATGGAAATTGCTCTATTTAATCTATTTCTATAGGAACCAGTTTTTCCTAAGAAATTATTTATTGCATCTAGGTTTTCTAGTTTATTTGAATAGATATTTATAAACCCCTTATGATTTTTTTTTTGTCTTTTGTCTTTTGAGGGCCACACCTGTGGCACAGGGAAGTTCCCAGGCTAGAGGTCAATCTGGAGTTGTAGCCGCCAGCCTACACCAGAGCCATAGCAATGCCAGATCCGAGCTGTGTCTGCGACCTATACCACAGCTCATGGCAACGCTGGATCCTTAGCCCACTTGAGCGAGGCCAGAGATTGAATGTGCATCCTAGGGATGCTAGTCAGGTTCACTAACTGCTGAGCCATGACAGGAGCTCTTGAAATTTTTATTTTTATTTCCTCTTTTCCAAAGAATTGTTTGATAGAAAGTTGTACATTTTTCATTGAAGAGTCTTTTTGTTTTATGTTTTAATTAATTTCTAATTATTGTTTTGTAATCAGGGAGTATAATGTTAATTGTACTTTATGAAACTTACAGAGATTTTTGATGACCTCATAGATGGTCAGATTTACTGTGTGTTTCATGTACATTTGAGGAGAATGTATGTTCTTTTTTTTTTTTTTTTTGTCTTTTTGGCCATTTCTTGGGCCGCTCCCGCGGCATATGGAGGTTCCCAGGCTAGGGGTTGAATCGGAGCTGTAGCCGCCGGCCTACACCAGAGCCACAGCAACGCGGGATCCGAGCCGCGTCTGCAACCTACAACGCAGCTCACGGCAAGGCCAGATCATTAACCCACTGAGCAAGGGCAGGGACCGAACCCGCCACCTCATGGTTCCTAGTCGGATTCGTTAACCACTGCACCACGACGGGAACTCCTGTTCTTTTTGATATGTCAGTAAAAGCTACTTTATTGATTACATTGTTTAGGTTGTATATATTTTTTTTGTTCTTTTAATCTGTTTTTGAGTAAGAGTGAAGTCTTAAGTTAGCTGTTATTATTGTATTTGATTATTTCTACTTGCATTTTTTGTAATTTATGCTTTATTAATGAAGTTACTGAATTATTTGGTGAGTATTCATAGCCATTGTTTTGTTATTGTGAATTGGATCTTTTAACATTATCTAGTAAATTTTTGTCTTAATATTTTTTTTTAGCCTAAAGTCTTCCTTATGGAATATCAGGATTTTTTTAATTTATGTGTGTTTATCTGATCCAGCTTTTCTGAGTCAGTTTGTTCTAAGTGGGTCTGTTTACTTGACAGGTGGGTTTGTTTAACAGTTGAGTTTTGCTATATGAACCAATCTGAAAATGTTTTTTATTTAATAGGTCAGTTAAGTTAATTTTTATTGACTGATATGATTATTACATATTTCAAAATAATATTTACTGTGTATTATATACTAATATGTTTCTTTGAAACTATTTATTGAAATATAGTTGGTATACAATATTATATGTTATAGCTGTAGGTATAGTGCTTCACAATTTTTAAAGGTTATACTCCATTTGTAGTTACTATAAAATATTGGCTGTATTTGCTCATGTTATTCAATATGTCTTTGTAGCCTATTTGATACATAATAGTTTGTACCTCTTAATTCCCATCTCTATTTTGTCTCTCCCCCGCTTCTCTCTCCCTGCTGGTAACCAGTAGTTTGTTCTCTATATTTGTGAGTCTGCTTCTTTTTTGTATTTGTTTTGTGTTTGTTATATTTTTTAGGTTCCACATATAAGTGATATCATACAGTATTTGTATTTCACTTAGACTTATTTCACTTTGCATAGTACTTACCACTTAGTACTTAGTATTTGTATTTGTACATAGTATTTGTATTTCATAGTACTTAGCACTTAGCACAGTATTTGTATTTCACTTAGCATAATACCTTCCATGTCCATACACGTTGCTTTTTATGACTGAGTAGTATTCAGTTGTAAATGTGTACAATATTTTTATCCATCTTGTGTTGATTGACACTTAGGTTGCTTCCATATCTTGGCAATTGTAAATAATGCTGTTGTGAACATTGGGTGCATGTGTATCTTTTTGAATTAGTGTTTTTGTTTTTTTGCCTTTTTTTTTTTTTAGGCCCACACCTGCAGCATATGGAAGTTTCCAGGCTAGGGGTCGAATTGGAACTACAGGTGCCGGCCTATACCATAGCCACAGCCATGACCGCATCTCATGGCAACGCCAGATCCTTAACCCACTGAGCAAGGCTAGGGTTTGAACACGCATCCTCATAGATACTAGTTGGATTTGTTTCTGCTGCGCCATGATAGGAACCCCAAGGATAGTTAATTTTAATTAGCATATTTTGTTACAGTTTTTCTCTGCTTTGTGGTTTTTTTTGGGGGGGATAACTTTGATCATCTGAAGTGTTTTGCTTTTCACTTTTTGTTTTTTATTACAATACTTCTAGTATGAGCACTGTCTTCTATTTTCTGTTAATTTTGGCAATATCTTTTATTTTTCTAGGCTAGCAATAACAGTTGTATGTAGAAAAGGATGAATTTTGTGACATTAGATTTCTTAGCTCAAGGGTCCTGGCTTCTCTTGGCATGTGAAGTATAGGTGCTTTAGTTAATGTACATTCTTGAGTGGCAGAGGAAAGAGGATAATGAAGTCTTCTGATGTTTTGATTTTCTTAAATTTTGTGTAGAAAGTTTAATTTTTACTGCTTATTTCCTTTCCTCTTCCCCTAAATTGACATGAGTTCTTTCTCTTCAAAGTTATTCCCTTTCCAAGTCTTTCCCACTGTTTTGGAGCAGGGCCATAACTCTTACCTCTGATTGCCAGCAGTTTCAAAGCTCTGCCTCTCAATTCCTCAAAGCCAGAACTCTGAACATCCTGGTATCAGATTCATTCTCAGCATTTATGCCCTAAGGATGGGACTCTCTCTTTTGGAAAGTAATTATATCTGTATTTCATTCCTCAAGTGCCCACTTGCTGCTCTAAAGTGGACTCCAGAGGTGTCTCTACTGGTTTCTGAACATTTATTTCCATAGTTACATGTAAATTGAAGCATTATTCTGTTTTAGTTATGCTGTAAATATGGGTTATTGGTGGTTTTATTTATTCTCTCTGATATGTATGATATTCAGAATATACATGGAGAATCTAATTTAGGTGACATGAATAAATCAAATTTTCCTCTTATGTTCTAGCAAAAACTGTTTCAGAACCCTGAAAAATCTTCTTTCCTTTCGAATAATCATCTATTGACCCTTCAACTACTACTCAGGTAGTAAAACTTCAAATCACCCCTCCCTCTATCTGATCACTCTCATTATCAAAGATACTAACTTCTCAGGTTCATAGTTTCCTATACTATATTTACAAGCTTAATTTGAGGACATTATTACTATGGGAAGAGGCTAGCGGTAGCAATTCAAAATTTCACTCGGAACAGTTACTTTCCTTTATATCCAAATGAAATGACTTATATTAAAAATAAGGAAAATTGAAAATGGGAAACTATTTGTTTTGACTGGAAGAATAGTTAATGTGTCTAAATGTTTCTAACTAAATGTAGCAAAGAAAAAGTGGAATAGCCTGAATGAATGTGAATACTTAAGAATCTCTTAATTAGGAATCTATTGCTGCAAAGTGAACGTTAACGAAGTAAGAGTAGTGCTTTGCTTGTTCTTAATTTACGTGGCATCATAGGGTTGTGCTCCTCTCAGTTTTTGGCCACACCCATGGCATGCAGAAGTTTCCTGCCCAGGGACTGAACCCACACCACAGCAGTAAGCAGAGCCACAACAGTGACAATGGCGGTTCCTTAACCCACTGAGCCACTAGGGAAATCAAGGATTATGCTTTTTATGTAATTATGCAAAGAGATACTAGTGTTGCTAGAAAATTTCAACACAGAGCACAATATACTCAGAGGTTTCAAATAGAAAGATGGTAGTAGAATATGGGGAAATTGGATGGTGCAGTGAGAACTGAGACGCTAAGAGTGAGCATAGGATTTTCTTACCAACTTTTGGAGTGGCTATTGTTGAAAACTGAAATTGGGATTGAATAAAGCTAAATGGTGCATTTTCCTTATGTGACTTCCCCACCTCCACTTCCAATGCGATTTTATTTATTTATTTATTTTGCTTTTCCAAGACACACCTTGAGGCATATGGAAATTCCCAGGCTAGGGGTCGAATTGGAGCTACAGCTGCCGGCCTATGGGAACATCATCCTTCATGTGTCAAAGCTAAATAAAAGTTTAAAACCTCTCAACTGCAACAGTCAAAACAACACTAGATCTGAGCCATGCCTGCATCCTACACCATAGCTCATGGCAACACCAGATCCCCAAACACTGAGCAAGGCCAGTGTTGGAACCCACATCCTCATGGATGTTAGGTTAGTTTCTGCTGCACTGAGTGGGGACTCCCTCTCATGTATTTATTAAAGAACAAAGAAATAAATCTGAAGATTTGGGTACAGAAAGAAATATCTAGAGAATATAGGAGCCTTGCTTGTGGAGTGCTAGGTTTCTAGTTCAGAGGTTTTCTTTTTTCTTTTACTTTCTCTTTCCTTCCTTCCTTCTTAATTTTTCTCTTTCTTCTTTCATTCTTTCTCTCTTTCTTTCATTCATTTTTTAGGGCCCCATTTTTGCAGCATATGGAAGTTCCCAGGCTAGGGGTTGAATCAGAGCTACAGCCGCTGGCCTACACCACAGCCATAACAACACCAGATCTGAACTGTTCCTGTGACCTACACCATAGCTCGTGGCAACACCAGACCCTTGACCCACTGAACAAGGCCAGGGATTGAACCCACATCCCAATGGATACTAGTCGGGTTCGTTACCACTGAGCCGTGATAGGAACTCCATAGTTGAGAGATTTTCACCTTTTGTTTAGATTTGGCACACGAAGGATGTTTTCATGTATAACAGTGCATTTTTATTATTTGAATTTGCCATCTGTAATTCTACTTCTCTTTCTGGAAATATTGGGAGGCAAGTGAAATAAAGTGATTAAACTCAAATCTTTCTAAATTTATTTTAAGTAAATCTTCCTTGGGGTAAGAAATAACTTCATGTAATGGTAGTCATCACATACTATACTAGGCAGTTTCTCCCAGAGGTTGTAGAAGGACTCACAAATCAAATTGAGGTAATTGAATCACATAGTTAGTTGCATCAATTGAAATCATACAGCAAGGAGAAAGGGGAAAGAAATGAGGTGAATTAATATACCTAGGATAGGGTTCAAGCAGGATAAATTCATGTTCAAGCTACCTGAATCCTATGTTACACATGTTTGTATGTTTTTTCTTTTTTATTCCTTTCCTCATTATCCTTTTCCTTCTCTATCTTCCTCCCCATCTCTTTTCCTTCCCCCTCCAACTTCACCTGGGATCTCTTTGTCATGTGAATTTCAAATTAAGGTGCTTAGTCATTTGAGGTGTATAATTACTTTCCTTAAAGCAGCACCCCTGTGTAAATCACTGAATCATATAATCATGATGCATCATCCATATTTAGCCAATCCCTGTATTCTGAATTTTCAGTAAAAGGATTAGTTATTTGAACACCAGCTGTTTGTCCATTCTCACTACTGAAAATAATGGAAGCATTTATAAACTACTCATGTTGCCTTTTTTCTGTGTACTTAGGAAGACAGGATGTTACTTTTTATTTTAATCACTTCATAATCACTGGTTGTGACAAATATGTTTGTGTGAAATCCAAGGGAAATCCAAAAGAGAGACAGCAGAGATTAATCTGTTAATTATATACTTAAATTACATTTGCAGCTGAAATCTAAAACACAGACACTAATTTAGTGTAACATTGATAAATGTGGGGTGTGTGTGTGTGTGTGTGTGTGTGTGTGTGTGTGTGTGTAGTGTAGTGTTGCATGGGTTTGTTTCTTCACTTCCAGAGAAATTCTAGAGAAAATGGGCAAGGCTGTATTACCTAGACAAAATAGCTTTCAAATTTGCAAATTTTTTGGCATCTAAAAGGGCTTTTAGACCTCTTATGTTACTTCCTCTCCAGAGCAGAAAGTAATCACGGGGACTACAGGGACATCTGGTCCTAAATGTAAGTAGTGTGAGAGAAGAATTTTAAAAGGAGGAGGAAGTAGGTAAATAAGGGTAAATTTCATGGGTCAATGTCCCTTCATATGTCTTTTCATTTTTGTGTATGTCCCTGATTATGGACAGCTTTGTTCACTTCAAAGCTCATACCTATATTTATATTATATTCTAAATTTAATATCATTCAAGACCTAAAGGATTCCTACTTGAATGAGTCTGAAAGAGAAATCAGCATTTCAGTCATAATGTGAAGACAACATAGATATAAAGTATTTTTTATATTTATTTATTTATAGGTTTTTTTTTCTTTTTATGGCCATACCTGTGGCATACAGAAGTTCCTGGGCTAGGGGTCGAACTGGAGCTGCTCTCCTGCACCACAGCCACAGCAGTGCTGGATCTAAGCCACATCTTTGATCTATGCTGCAGCTTGAGGCAATGTTGGATCCTTAACCCACTGAGCAATATCAGGGATCAAAATGCATCCTCACAGACACTATATCGAGTTCTAAACCTGCTGAGCCACAATGGGGACGCCTAAAGTATTTGTAAAAAACATGATATAAAGATTTGTTTCTAACAAAGATGGAGGGCAAATTCAGAGGAACATACTTAATTTTCCTGCCTAAACAGTAAAAAACTGAACACAATACATGAAACAACAGTTTTCAAAGACATTAAATATTAGACATTAAAGGGTAGTGATTCCCTTTAGTATATGAACAGAGGAGATGAGACCTGTAATTAACGTAGTTTATCACCTGCAGATTTTCTAGGCCACAAGGGAGAGAGAGCCCAGGCAAAAGTGTGGTGGTCTCCCTACACTGAAAGCTGAAGTTGGGAGTTTGGGGAGCCAGAATTCATAGGGAAGAACATCACTGAGGAAAGAGCTCTCTGGAGATCTGCAGAGTCCTCTGAGTCTTCAGCCAAGTACTGATCATTGCATGAGGGTGGGGAAACTGCTTGATGAAGAAAGAGGATTAGAGGGAATAATACTCAGGGTTTACAGACGGCACCAGCCAAAGTTTATGGAATGTTGTGAAGAGTACTCAGAAGTGTTTTGCCTCAGCAGTAGCAAAATCATCCCTAAGCTAAATGCTACTCTGGTTCCTTCTAAAAATTCTTGTAAGAAAGACCTGAATTCATCAAATTGTTTCTAATTCAACATCATCACAAAATAAAGCTCAAGAATATGTTTAGGAATTAAAAAATATATGGCATTCATCAAGATAAAGTTAATCATGTCCAATTAAAAATCATCAGCATGCAAAGAAGCAAGATAATACAATCCATAAGGGAAAAATCATTAATTAACTAAAACTAATCCAGATGAGACACAGAAGATATAATTAGTAAATCAGTACAGCAAACAATTACTGTAACTATATTCCCTTGGCTTAGGAAGCTGGAGTAAATATTGCACATATTATATAAAAACAGTAAATGTTAAAAAGACTCACATTGGACTTCCAGGGATGAAAACTGCAATGTGTGAAATGAAAAACGTACTGAGTGGGATTAATGATGGATTAGACATTAGAGAAGAAATGATTATTGAACTTGAAGACATAGTAATTGCAATGATACAAATAAAACACAGAAATAGGACTGAAAAAAAATCACGGCATTATTGAGTCTTTAATATTATTTTATAGTGCAGGTCTACTAAGATTGAAATGATTTCTTTCAGTCTTTGTCTGCTTCCAAATGCCTTTATTTTGACTTCTTTTTTTTTTTTTTTTGCCTTTTCTTGAGCTGCTCCTGTGGCATATGGAGGTTCCCAGGCTAGGGGTGGAATTGGAGCTGTAGCCACCAGCCTACACCACCAGAGCCACAGCAAGGTGGGATCCGAGCTGTGCCTGCTACCTACACCACAGCTCATGGCAATGCTGGATCCTTAACCCACTGAGCAAGGCCAGGGATTGAACCCGCAACCTCATGGTTCCTAGTTGGATTCGTTAATCACTGCTCCACATGGGAACTCCTTGACTTCATTTTTAATGGATATTTTTACTGGGTATAAAATTCTAGATTGGGCGTTCCCATCATGGTTCAGCAGTAATGAACCTGGCTAGGATCCATGAAGACGTGGGTTCGATCCTTGGCCTCACTTAGTGGGTTAAGAATCTGGCATTGCTGTGAGCTGTGGTGTACATCACAGACTTGGCTCGGATCCTGTGTTACTATGGTTGTAGCATAGGCTGGCAGCAATAGCTGCATTTTGGCTTCTAGCCTGGGAGCTTCCATATGCCATGGGTGTGGCCCTGGAAAGCAAAAAAATAAAAATAAAAACAAAAATGTTCTAGATTAACAGTTTTTCTTTTAAGTAAAAATGTCATTTCATTGTTTATTGTCTTCATTTTTTTTTTCTGATAAGAGTCAATTATCCTCTCATCATTGTTCATTTTATGTAATATGTCTTTCTTTCTTTTGATTTCAAGATTTTATTTATATTTTTTTTAGGGTCACACCCATGGGATATGGAGGTTCCCAGGCTAGGGGTTGAATCAGCACTATTAACATTGGCCTATGCCACAGCTGCAGCAATCCCAGATCTGAGCCATGTCTGTGACCTACACCACAACTTGTGGCAACAACAGATCCTTAACCCACTGAACGAGGCCAGGGATCAAACCTGCATCCTCATGGATATGAGTCAGGTTCGTTTGTACTGAGCCTCTGCAGGAACTCCATGATTTTATCTTTATGCTTTTATTTTCAGCAATACAACCATGATATGCCTAAGTATAATTTTCTTTGTATCTACTCTTACTGGGTTTCACAGAACTTCTTAGGTCTATGGGTTGATGTCTTTCCTCAGTTTCAGAAAATTATCAGTCATTATCTCTTTCAATATTTCTTCTGCTCTGTTCTGTTTTCTTGTTCTGGAATTCCAACTATACAAATGATAGATGAATTGATTTTGTTTCACAATTACTGGATGTTTTGACCCCCTTCCTCTTTAAATTTTTTTCTCTTTGTGTATTAATTTGGATAATTTATATTTTCTTCAAATTCACTGATTCTTTCATATGATGTGTTCAGAATGCTAATGAACCCATGAAATATTCTTTGTCTTTTATTTTTCATTTTTAGTATTACCATCTGGCTCCTTTTTATAGTTTTCACATATAAAACAAATTCCCCATATATTCATACATGTCATACATATTTTCCATGAGATTCCTTAATATATTTATCATTGTTATTTTAAAGTTTCTCTTTGATGATCTTGGATCAGATGTTAATTGACTGTTTTCTCTCTTGAGAATAAGTCATTTTTCTTCCTTTTTTCATGACTCATACTTTTGATTGATGATTGGCTATTGAACAATAGAAGCTGAAACAAGTAATATTTATGCCCAGAAAAGGGCACATCTCTTCTGTCAGGCAAGTAATGTGAGGAGATGAGTTAATCTAGTCCATGAGTAAGTTGGATCTGGGCTTAGTTGTTTCTTTAGTTTCATTTATTTCACCACAGTCTTCAAAAGTGCAAGGGATCAGAATTTTCTTTTTAGCCAGATGTGAGACCTGAGTACCTCGAAGATTTATTTCCTGCTTTGCTCACAGTCTTACTCAGGCCCTGTTAGTCTACATCTCAGAGGGATCTCTCTCAGTTCTTTTGCTTCTACCTTGGCCAAAATCAATCATTTCTTTGTACCCACTGAAGACCTCATCTTGCTAAAGAGTTCAGTTCAGTTTTCCTATGCTTCCTTCAGACTTTAAACCCCACTCCCCCCCCCCCCCGCCACACCCTTACACCTCAGGATAATCTCTTTCACCTTCCCTGCCCCTCTTGCAGTCATGGATTATCGCTGTTCTTACTCACTGTACAGCCTGGAGGACCTATAGAGCTTATCTCAGTCCTCCTTTCCTGCCCTCAGAGTTCATGAGGTCCTACACTCTGTTTCTTGGTGGAGCAAGTCTCTCTTAGTATTCTGCTCTTCTTCACCTAAGTTGGGTGTCTGCTGCCTTGCACTGGTGTAAATAAAGCTTGAGTGCTTGAAACTTTCTTTCAGCTTTCCTACTCTAGATCTAATATTTCTCGTGACTATTCTGTGAAGGCCTAGGAAGTGTTGGTAGGTAGGCATGCTCTGTGTTCTAGGGATTCTAAACCATCATGCCAGCCCCACACTTAGTCAATAGAAATTTCTTCAGAGTTCCACAGTATTCTTAGGTTACCCTAATTTTGTTTTTATCTTTCTTCTTGCTCGGATAGCTTTCTCTTTTTCCACTGCTTCAACAAGGATGAAATAAACTCTTGGGTTGTGTCACTCCTGAGAGAGGTTTGTAACATAATGGTTTTTAATACATTATTTTCCCTCCATCCTTAGCTCTATGATGAATTTTTAATAAGCTATGATTTTATAGGTTATCTGGTTTGTTATTATTGTTAGATTAGGACTGATATTCCCTTGTAACTTTGTACATTCTAGACAGAAGCTGACACATGATAGTTCACATATAAATAATTGTTTCCTCTTCCAACGTATATATGCTTTGAGATTCCTTTTTCAAAATTTATTAGAATCATTCATAATATTCTTTCAAATACTCTCAGTGGTGAAAACTCTTTAGTTCCAAAAATTATATCTGCTCTAAAATAAGAATGACATCCAAAACTACGTTTCTAAGTAACGCTAATGATGAAAATTGGTAATATTATCAGTAAAAATTAATTATAAAATAATTAGACTGTTTTTCTTTTGTTTCTTTTAAATATTTTTGAAGGCAATTTTATACAAACTGTTCAAAACTGGTTTTGAGTGATGACAGCATTATTAAAATGATAAAACTTTCGCTTATGATGGCTGCTGAATTATAGAATTGTAATTTAAATCAAATATTTAGGAACATGTAATTTAAAAATCCATTTTCACTGTTCATATATCTAGCTTGGAATACCTGTTTTTAAAATTACTTTAGAATATTTCAGGAGTTCCCATCGTGGCGCAGTGAAAACAAATCCAATTAGAAACCATGAAGTTGCGGGTTCAATCCTGGCCTCGCTCAGTGGGTTAAGGATCCAGCGTTGCTGTGAGCTGTGTAGGTCGCAGACATGGCTGGGATCTGGCGATTGCTGTGGCTCTGGTGTAGGCCAGCAGCAACAGCTCAGGTTAGACCCCTAGCCTGGGAGCCTCCATATGCCACAGGTGTGGCCCTATAAAGACAAAAAGACAAAAAATTTTTTTTTAGATTTTATTTTCCCTTATACTGAATAAAGCAGTACAATTGCTGGTATATATTTTCTCCATTTTATGATTTTCTTTGTAAATGCAAAAATAGATTTTTCTCTTAGTTTACTTGAAATCATGTTATAGCTGTCTTTCCCTTGTTTACAACTAACTATAAAATTTCAAATGAAGTGTTTTAGGAGGAAAATAGGTACATTTCATTCATGAAAACAAAAGTGGAAATTTTTGCAAAAGTTGAGTGCCCTGGAAGAGTGAGATCAGATGTGACACAGCTCTCCCAGCGGAGGGCATCACTCTATGGGAAATCAGAAGTCATAGGGGAATGTTTCTGAACATGTCCTCATGTGCCAGAGCCTGGTCAAAACATTGAGAACCTTTATTTTAACAGAATTTAAATAGTTATAAAATGATGGAACATTTTCTTTTGAGGCTGAATAGTCTGGCTATGTGCTTAATTATTTGCTTTTTTTTCTGTCAATACCAAAATTTAAGCAATATAATAATTATAACTTTCTGCATATTAACTGCTTTCTGTGTAAGATACAGTTTCTTTTAATTATTGAAAATGACTTCTTTTGATTTCATTGGCATCCTCATGTCTTGAAAATTTCAGGATTATTGCACAATGCCATGTTCACAGTATTTTTACATTTTGATTTTATGAATACCTATTATGTCCACATGAAGTTCAGTTTTTAGCTTCTAGACCTTTTTTTTTAATTATTTTTTAATTTTTTTATTTTTATTTTTTTGTTGTTGTTGCTGTTGTTGTTGCTATTTCTTGGGCTGCTCCTGTGGCATATGGAGGTTCCCAGGGTAGGGGTTGAATAGGATCTGTAGCCACCGGCCTACGCCAGAGCCACAGCAACGTGGGATCCGAGCCGCGTCTGCAACCTACACCACAGCTCATGGCAACGCCGGATTGTTAACCCACTGAGCAAGGGCAGGGACCGAACCCGCAACCTCATGGTTCCTAGTTGGATTCGTTAACCACTGCGCCACGACGGGAACTCCTCTAGACCATTTTTTAAGCTTTTTATTTATGTGGTAGTTTTTTTTTTTTTTTCATTCATCAATTTCCAATCCACCAAATGTGTTGTTTCTGAGCATTTTCTAAGTGCAAGCTACTTTCCAAGTGCTTCTGTTCCTGGCTTATTTTAGTTGTCCTTATTTTTGTCTTCCATAGTTCAATGATACATGTGTTGACACATGGTCAGATACAGCAAGCAGAGGTTAGTGCCCTTCAGCAACATACTGCAATTATATCTCCTATATAATGGCTAATCTATCTTTCCCTGTTTATGAATTTTTCTTTTCTTATTATGAAATATATATACTTACAGAGGAGTTCATAAAATATGTCTGTACTGTCTAATGAATACTTACAAAAACAAACACTGGTATAACCCAAGTCAAAAAATAGAATTTTGGCAGTATCTAAGAATACCCACCTTGTTTGTGGCTTCTTTCCTAATTATAATTCATCCCTCCTCTCTGGAAGTATCCACTATTGTGGCTTTGTCATAATCATACCTTTCTTTTCTTTTATGCTTTTATAACCTATATATACATCTCTAAACAGTGGTCTGGTTTTGCCTGCTTTGAATTTAATATTAGTGAACTCATACTGTTGGAATTTTATCTTTCTTTTGTTCATTATTGTGTTTGCAAGGTCATCCATACTACAGCAATTGGCTTTATCATTTTCTTACTGATATACTAGTCTATTGTATGAATATTTCACAGCTCATTCATATTACTGTAAGTGGACATTCAGGTGTTTGCATGTTTTAGTTACCATAAATAGCAATGCCACAGGTATGCTAGTGCATATGTTTACATGTTTTTAGGGTAGCACCCTCATACTTTAACATTTCCATGCTGAAACACCTCTTGGATTTTGATATCCAAACTTTAGAATATAGGTGTCTTTCCAATACACTTGTCAGCTGATTTACATAAAATTTTTCTGTTTATGTTTCCCAAATTCACTACTACATTTTAAAGAAAAACAATGTGTGTCAAAGAGGGAAAGTCTGGATTATATTCCAGGTAGAATTGTTAAGTGTTAATGTTTTGAAAATTGTAGCCAGAATCAACAAAGGACATATGTGATGGTTAATTTCATGTGTCAATCTGACTGGAGGGATTGCTCAGATAGTTGGTTTAAATATTATTCTGGATGTATCTGTGAAGGAGTTTCTGGATGAGATGAACATTCGAGTGGATAGGCTAAATTTAACAGATTGCCCTCTCCAGTGTGGGTGAGCCTCCCTCATTTTGTTGAAGGCCTGAGTAGAACAAAAGACTGAATAAAGGAGAGTTTGCTCTCTTTGCGTATCTTCTAGCTGGAACATTGGTTTTCTCATGCCTTCAGACTTGGACTTGGACAGGAACTGCACCATTGGTTTTCCTGGGTCTTCACCAGATTTCTGGCTCTCATCTGCTGATCTTGAAACTTCTCAGTCTCCATAATCACGTGAGCCAATTCCTTATAATAAGTCATATATGATATATTACATCAATTAGATATTTTTTACATATCTGTAATTAATTCTGCTTCTCTGGCGAATCCAGACTAATACATCATGTTGCTGCATGCAAAGAAACTGTTTGAAGTAACCGTATTAATCATTTGATGAAAACTTGAGTCATTTTATATCTTAGCATTTTACTGTGAATTAGTTATGTTTTAGGAAATTTGTTGAGGTTTTGAGTTGACATAAAAAAATTATAATTTTCCTCATTTAAAATATTAAGAAACAGACTCTTAGCATTTTTTAAAAAAAATGTCTAATTTACAAAAATAAGTTTCTGCTTTTAAGTGGAGAATACCAACAGTGGGAAAATGCTATGCCTAAAGTGGGAATGCTTGGTCATAGATTGTGTGTATCTTCAACTTGGCTAGATAATGCCAAATTGTCTTCCAAAAGTGAGGTGTGAATATTCCCTTCAGGTGTCTGTGGTAATTCATTTGCTTACATCCTCACCAAGAGGGAAACCAAATATTCCAATTTTTGAGGGATATTGCTGTTTTACAGAAAATACCAGTTATAAAACAAAGAAGGGACTGTAGAATTAGAAAAAGAATAATTTCATAGCCTGAAATTATATTAATATATTAAGGAAAGGATTACCAATTGGTGTCAAGATCATTAAGTAAATGGTTTATAGGAGACTACCTGTTGGTTAATTGCTAAGAGAAAAACTTACATATTATTTTTTAATCACAAGGGAGAAATGTTACCTGTACAGTGGAGGAGAAAACAAAATGACTTATGATATGGGTTAATCATGGTGTCATCAAGGGTTGTTAATCAGATATTATGTGCCTTTTGATATAAAGCCATAAGAAATGCACATCATCGCCTATAAGTTACTCTAGGAAAAATATTTAAATTTGATTTATTAAGCCTCTAATATCATGCCCAATTTATTAGAAATACAGGATATAGATGATGTTAAATGTTAGCATAGCAAAGAAACCTGAAAAAATCTGTGGATAGTCTGCAGTAGATAATTTTCCTGAGTTCTTTAAAAAGTCATGATCATGAAAAAGAGATTATGAGCTATTACAAGAAACTTAAGGGACATAAAAACCAGATGTAAGTTTGACCCTACATTTGATATTTGAATGGACAAACAGCTGTATATGATTAGTTTTGGATCAAATGGGGAATTTTGAATATAGTCTTAGAAGAGATAAAATGAACTATAAGAGAAAGTAGAGATTATTTACTGAAGAAAGTAGGTTGAGGAAGAGTATTTACAATATGATTTTATATTGATATAAACTACAAAGGCCCATGTGTATATGTGTAAATATCTGGAAATATAGACATTAAGATAATTAGTAATGGTCTCTGATGGTGAAGGATTGATTTAATTATGCTTTTCTAATTTTCTACAATGCACGTGTGGTTTTTGTAATAATAATTTTTAATTAAGTTATACTTAGCATATAGTATTACATTAGTTTCAGGTGATTCAACATACTGATTCAATATTATTATACATTATGAAATAATCACCACAATAACTCCAGTTACCATCCATTTCCACACATGTAATAATAATTTTTGAAAAACACAAACTAGATGATAAAAAGTTACTCAATGTAATGGATTAGTTTTTTCTTCTTCTTTTTTTGTCTTTTCTAGGGCCACACCTGTGGCATATGAAAGTTCTCAGGCTAGGGGTCGAATCGTAACTGTAGCCGCCGGCCTACGCCACAGCCACAGCCACTGCAGTGCGGGATCCCAGCCATATCTGCGGCCTACACCACAGCTCACGGCAACGCGGGGTCCTTGGCCCACTGAGCAAGGCCACAGATCAAACCTGCAATCTCATGGTTCCTAGTCAGATTCATTAACCACTGAGCCACAACGAGAACTCCCTGATTAGTTGTTTTTTAAACTGATTAATCTGTAATGGAGTGTATTTTCTGATAAAAATTAAGATATGAAAGATAAGCATTTTCTGCCTATTAATAATTCTCTGCATGACTAGAATCTTATATGCTAGATAGTCTTCCTGGAAATAATGATTGCCTTGATTATTATACAAAAGACCACTCCATAGGCTCAGAAGTCATCTAGTGTCTTCATTCTTGATTACATGCATTTTAGTGTGGATCTTAAAATAGAATGTGTCTTTCTCTGTTCTTCTAGCTTTTTATAATTTTGGTTTCATTATTTTTATCCCTTTATATTATACTTTAGTATATTAAAGCAGAAATAGATTAAAATAAATTATGAAGGAGTTGCTGATGTGGCTCAGTGGTTAATGAATCTGACTAGTAACCATGAGGTTGCGGGTTCTATCCCTACCCTCGCTCAGTGGGTTAAGGATCCTGCATTACCGTAAGCTGTGGTGTTGGTTGCAGATGCGGCTCAGATCCCATGTTGCTGTGGCTGTGGTGTCGGCCAGTAACTACAGCTCTGATTAGACCCCTAGCCTGGGAACCTCCATATGCCATGGGTGCGGCTCTAGAAAATACCAAAAAAAAAAATTATGAAGAGTTTGTATACAGATAGCTATCATTTGAATAGGTTTTATGCTCCCATTTACTTGATTTTACATATATATACACATATATATATGTGTATATATATTTTTAAATGCCCGTCAGAGTTCCTGTTGTGGTTCAGCGGGTTAATGACCTGATGTTCCTATGAGGATGCAGTTTCGATCCATGGCTCATTCAGTGGACTAAGGATCTGGTGTTGCCACAAGCTGTGATGTAGGCTGCAGATGTGGCTTGGATCTGGTGTTGCTGTGGCTGTGGCATAGACCTCAGCTACAGCTTTGATTCAACCTCTAGCCTGTGAATTTCTTTGTGCCATAGGTGCAGCTATAAAAAGAAAAGAAAAAAAGAAAAAAATGTACCTCTTCTTTCTCCCACTCACCCTTGAAAGACTGGTTTATTATTCATCAATTTTAGTACATTTTTATCACTGAGGAATTATTTTATTGGTTGATATAATCATAAAACAAGGATCTGATCATTTTAGTGCATGAGTCAAAGAGTATAAGATTCTTTGTCCTTGAGGAGATCCCAATCCAAAAGAGAGAAGAAGAAGAAAGATGCTGTATAGATCTATAAACAAAATAATTTCCAAAGCAATAGAATTTTACTTATTTTCTTCAGCAAATATTTTAAAGTAGGTGCTTAGGCTCCAGGTTCTGTGCCAGAAATTGGGTTTCAGGAAGGAAATAAATAGTTTCTCAGTATGATTTGTAGCACTAAATCAGTGGCTCTTAGATGGGGAGTATTTTGACCTCAGAGGACATTTTGGCAATGTCTGGAGACATCTTTGATTGTCATGCCTGGGGTGTATATGCTACTGGCATCTGGTGGGTAGAGGCCCAGGATACTACTAAACATACTACGATGCACAGGACAGCCCTACATAGCAAAAAGTTATTAAGTCAAAAATGTCAATAGTGCTGCTTTTGAGAAATCATTGAGGGTTTTTGGTTTATTTAAGAGGCGTGTCTAAGGTAAGTAGGGAAGAGGGACATGGAATGCCTTCATGGAACCTGGAGCCGAAGTTTGAAGGACAAGTGGAGTTAACCAGGCAGAGGTCACCAGATGTGTCACTAGGAGTATGTGGGTACATGGAAGAAGGTGAGTCTAATTTGGGGGGAGGATGAAGAGTGGGCTTGCATAGACATCTGTCAAAGAAGCCTTCTCAGGGATGTGTCAGCTGTGTATAAAAGGATGACTAGGAGCTTGTCATGTGGACAAAGGTACATGGGGGATAGTGTTGGAAAAGTTTTCAAGTTTCAGTTCAAATTGAAGTTTATAACTCTGCCAAGAGTCATTTTGAGAAGTTGTATATTTAGTCCTATAAAATAACAACAAAAAAGTCTGCATATGCCAATAGTAATTAATTTGCACCAAAGGGGTCATCATATTTTAAAAAATTACATATTTAAGAAAAGACTAGAATTCAATTGCAATGATGAATATATGAGGATATTCATTGAGTTTTAATTTCCAAATATTTGGGAATTTTCCAGATATATTTCTTTTACTGACTTCTATTTAATTCTCTTATGGTCTGAAGACATACTTTGTATGATTTCTATTCCTTTAAATTTGGCAAAGTTTGTTTTATGGCTGAGAATATTGTCTATCTTGTTGAATGTTCCACATGCTCTTGAAAGAAATGCTTATTCAGATGTTCAATGGGGTATTCCATAAACATAAATAATATGATATTATATTGACAGATTGGATGACAGTGTTTCTTATGTCTCTTATTATCTCCACTGATTTCCTGTCTTTGTTCTAGTGATAACAGAGAGAGGAATGTTGAAGTGTCAAACTGATATTGGGATTTATCTATTTCTCTTTTCAGCACTATCAGGTTTTGAATTGTGCATTTTGAGGTTTTGTTATTTGGGATATACATATTTAGAATTCCTAGGTCTTTTTTGAGAATTGACTCATTTATTATTATCTAATTTTCCTCTTAAACATTAATAATATTCCTTATTCTGAAGTAATTTTGTGTGATATTATTATAGCACTCCAGCTTTCTTTTGTTGGTGTTTGCAAGGTCTGTCTTGACATATTACCTTACTTTTAACCTATCTATGCTTTTATACTAAGAAGGTTTCTTATAAATAATATATACTTTTAAAAATGCCACTCTGACAATCTTTGTTTTTAATTGACGTGTTTAGATCATTCACATTTTGTCACTATTGATGTGATTGGATTAAATTCTACAATTTTGTTTTCTATTTGTTCCATCCATTATTCATATTTTATCCTCTTTTTCTGCCCTCTTTTTGATTAATTGAACATTTTCTTACAATTCCATTTTATCTTCACTATTAACTTATTATTTATACCTCTTAAATTTTTTTTTTTGTCTTTTGTCCTTTTAGGCCGCACCCATGGCATATGGAGGTTCCCAGGCTAGGGGTCTAATCGGAGCTGTAGCTGCCGGCCTACACCAGAGAAACAGCAATGCCAGATCTGAGCTGCGTCTGTGACCTGTACCACAGCTCATGGCAGCGCTGGATTTTTAACCCACTGAGCAAGGCCAGGGATCGAACCTGCAAACTCATGGTTCCTAGTCAGATTCGTTTCCGCTGTGCCATGACAGGAACTCCTTAAAAATTTTTTATAGTTGTCCTAGAGTTTATGATACACAACTTTAATCAGAGCTGTCTTCAAATAATATTCTGCTTCACGTGTAGAGTTTATTTTTTTTCCATTATACAGCATTGACTTTGAAGGGTTATATAATTATGCCTACCACTAATTATATTATTAAGAATTCTGAAAGCTATACAACTTAGTCCATGTTTAGTAAATGATCAGCAACTGCCTCTCAGGAAAAAAAAGCCCTACTTGGTAGGGTTCAGTAATTTCTATGGTTTAACCACTCCAACTGTGGCCAATTTCTAGCTACTACAGTGACATTGATGAATGTGGAAATAGGAAGAAATGGGCACAATCATTGGCTTGAGCCAGTGCAGGCTGGCTCCAGCACATGCTTCTGAGCCCATAAGGTCCCTTGGTATTACTAAGACATGTCCTTTATTCTCGATTGCTATTTATATTTCTAGGACCAAAAACTTTAAAGTCCCAGACCTACAAATTTCAATTCCAATATCCAAGGAGTCTGCAACTATAGCAAAAGTTTAATACTTTTGCAAGTTTATCTTCTTGTATTGCTTAAAACTTCAGGCTCATTAAAAGTGATTCTGACAGAAAACCAATAAGGCAACAGAGATCCTAAATGACACAATAGAGAAGTTAGACTTAATCGACATTTTCAGGACATAACATCCAAAAAATCAGAATATACATTCTTCTCAAATGCACATGGAACAGTCTCAAGGATTGATCACATACTGAGGCATGAAGCTAACCTCAACAAATTTAAGAGTATACAGATTATTTCAGGTATCTTCTCTAACCACAATGGCATGAAACTAGAAGTCAACCACAGGAAAAGAAATGAGAAAAAACTAACTACATGGAGACTAACAACATGCTACTAAAAAAGCAATGGATCAATGAGGAAATCAAATAGGAAATTAAAAAATACCTTCAGATCAACAAATTCAGCAAAGTAGCAGAATATAAGATTAACATTCATAAATTAGTCACATTTTGGAGTTCCTGTCATGGCTCAGTGAAGGAATCCGACTAGGAACCATGAGGTTGCGGGTTCAATCCCTGGCCTTGCTCAGTGGGTTAAGGATCTGGCATTGCCATGAGCTGTGGTGTAGGTTGCAGATGCGGCTCAGATCCCATGTTGCTGTGGCTCTGGTGTAGGCAGATGGCTACAGCTCCGATTAGACCCATAGCCTGGGACCCTGCATGTGCTGCAGGAGTGGCCCAAGAAATGACAAAAAGACATACAAAAAAAATCAGTCACATTTCTGTATACTAACAATGAAATATTAGAAAAGGAATACAAAAATACAATACCTTTTAAAATACCTTACCTGGGAATAAGCCTGACCAAGGAGGTAAAAGACTTGTATGCTGAGAAATATAAAACATTAATCAAGGAAATTAAAAAGGATTCAAAGTAATGGAAAGATTTTCTATGCTCCTGGGCTGGAAAAATTAATATTGTAAAAATGGCCATACTACCCAAAGCGATCTATAGATTCAATGCAATCCCTATCAAATTACCCATGACATTTTTCACAGAACTAGAACAAACAATCCAAAAATTTACATGGAACCACAAAGGACCTAGAATTGCCAAAGCAATTCTGAGGGACAAAAACCAAGTAGGAGGCATAACTCTCCCAGACTTCAGGCAATATTACAAAGCCACAGTCATCCAGACGGTGTGGTACTGGTATCAAAACAGACAGACCAATGGAACAGACTAGAGAACCCAGGAATAAATTCAGACACCTATGGTCAATTAATCTTTGACAAAGGAGGCAAGAACATAAAATGGGAAAAAGAGAGTCTTTTCAGCAAGCATTGCTGGGAAACCTGGACCGCTACATGCAAATCAGTGAAACTAGAACACACCCTTACACCATGCACAAAAATAAACTCAGAATGGCTGAAAGACTTAAATATAAGACAAGACACCTTCAAACTCCTGGAAGAGAATATAGGCAAAACATTCTCTGACATCAACCTCATGAATATTTTCTCAGTTCAGTCTCCCAAATCAACAGAAATAAGAGCAAAAATAAACCATTGGGACCTAATCAAACTGACAAGCTTTTGCACAGCAAAGGAAGCCAAAAAGAAAACAAAAAGACAACTTACAGAATGGGAGAAAATAGTTTCAAACAATGCAGCTGACAAGGGCTTAGTCTCTAAAATATAGAAACAACTTATATAGCTCAATGGCAAAAAAGCTAACAACCCAATGGAAAAATGGGCAAAAGACCTGAATAAACATTTCTCTAAGGAAGATATACAGTTGGGCAACAAGCACATGAAAAAATGCTCAACATCCCTGATTATTAGAGAAATGGAAATCAAAACTACCAGGAGATACCACCTCACACCAGTCAGAATGGCCATCATTAATAAGTCCACAAATAACAAATGCTGGAGGGGGTGTGGAGAAAAGGGAACCCGCCTCCACTGTTGGTGGGAATGTAAGCTGGTACAACTACTATGGAAAACAGTATGGCGGTACCTTAGAAAAACATACATGTTTTGACTCAGCAATCCCACTCTTGGGCATATATCCAGACAAAACTTTCCTTGAAAAAGACACATGCATGCACATGTTCATTGCAGCCCTATTCACAATAGCCAAGACATGGAAACAACCCAAATGTGCATCAACAGATGATTGGATTAGGAAGATGTGGTATATGTACACATGGAATACTACTCAGCCATAAAAAGAACAAAATAATGCCATTTGCAGCAACATGAATGGAACTAGAGACTCTCATCCTGAGTGAAGTAAGTCAAGACGAGAAAGACAAATGCTGTATGATTTCACTTATATCTTGTATCTAATATACAGCTTAAATGAACCTTTCCACAGAAAAGAAAATCGTGAGCTTGGAGAACAGACTTGTGGCTGCCTAGGGGGAGGAGGAGGGAGTGGGATGGATTGGGAGCTTGGAGTAAACAGATGCAAACTATTGCCTTTGGAATGGATAAGCAATGACATCCTTCTGTATAGCACTGGAAACTATATCTTGTCACTTATGATTGAGTATCAAAATGTGAGGAAAAAAACTGTATATATGTATGTATAACTGGGTCACTTTGCTGTACAGTAGAAAATTGACAGAACGCTGTAAACCAGGTGTAATGGAAAAAATAACAATCATTATACAAAATAGTAATTATGTTTCTGCGTAGAATTTCTTTGTACCTTTGAAAATCCCCACCAGTGGCTCCCATATATATCAATTTGTATTAGTTGTACTGAAATCAATCTAAAGACACCAAAACAAGGAGATGCATCAAGCCATTTTGTAATTAAATTTTGTTTGTGACAACTACCCGGGAGTTGGCTGCTCTCAGGTTGGGGCTTACAGTAGACTTAGTATAGGGAAAGAATCTATGAGGGTTCGAGTGCAGGTTTGCATGTCTTCTTACCAAGAAAATGTGAATCCTTGAATTGATATAGGTTAGTCAGTTCTGTGTTTCTAAGACCTAAAAATAACTGCTTTGGTGCTCACTCATAACCAGTTACTAACTCTCCCAGTGTGACACAAGTGCTGATTATAGCCTAACAAGATGAGATCATAAGTTGTTATTTACAAGAGAATTGGGAAAATGGAACACATGTTGAAGATTTGGAGACTCCTAGAAGTCTACTGGGAGACAGACTTAAGAGTATTTCAATTCCAATGTCTGAGCTACTCAAGGTAATGTTAAAGATTTGGGAGAGGGAGTGGCTATGTGTTGATTAGAAAAATAGAGAAGTCGTTGCTCAACTCTTTGATGAGAACTCAAATGCTAAGAAGATTGGGAAGGGTTGTAAAGAAACTACATTCCTGGGCATCTTTCCTGATAAAACCATGACTCGAAAAGACACATGTACTCCAATGTTCATTGCCGCACTCTTTTCAATAGCCAAGACATGGAAACAAGCTAAATGTCCATCGACAGAAGAGTGGATCAAGAAGATGTGGTACATGTACACAATGGAATATTATTCAGCTATTAAAATGAACAAAATACCAGAATTTTTAGCAACAGGGCTGGACCTAGAAATTGTCATGCTAAGTGAAGTCAGTCATACAATGTGACACCAACATCAAATGCTTTCACTGACATGTGGAATCTGAAAAAAGGACAGAATGAACTTCGCAGAAGAGATACTGACTCACAGACTTTAAAAAACTTATGGTTTCCACAACCCAAATGTCCATCAACAGATGATTGGATTCAGAAGATGTGGTATATATACACAATGGAATACTGCTCAACCATAAAAAAGAACGACATAATGCCATTTGCAGCAACATGGATGGAACTAGAGAATCTCATACTGAGTGAAATGAGCCAGAAAGACAAAGACAAATACCATATGATATCACTTATAACTGGAATCTAATACCCAGCACAAGTGAACATCTCCACAGAAAAGAAAATCATGGACTTGGAAAATAGACTTGTGGCTTCCTGATGGGAGGGGGAGGGAGTGGGAGGGATTGGGAGCTTGGGCTTATCAGACACAACTTAGAATAGATTTACAAGGAGATCCTGCTGAATAGCATTGAGAACTATGTCTAGATACTCATGTTGCAACAGAACAAAGGGTGGGGAAAAAAAAATGTAATGTATGCATGTAAGGATAACTTGATCCCCTTGCTGTACAGTGGGAAAAACAAAAAAACAAAAAACTTATGGTTTCCAAAGGAGACAGTTTGGGGGCTGGGGGGATGCACTGGGGTTGTGGAATGGAAATCCTATAAAATTGGATTGTGATGATCATTGTACAGCTGTAAATGTAATAAATTCACTGAGTAATAAAAAAGAAACTACAGTGTATATTCAGGGAAACATTTTAAATAATTGTGAATTGTACTGCACAAACACATATGTTAATACTTTCTTGTGCTATCATTTCTCCGCATTCCAGGATGGAAATAGTAAAAAAGGGTTGAAAGAATCTTGAAGCTAATTTCTCATTTCTTATTCCTTTTTATTTAATCTCCACATAGTACACCATCACCAATATATCAACATTCTTCTCAATGAGAAAATTGGAATATAAAATACATCTTTATGATAAAGAAAAACATATAGGCAGGAGTTGTAAATCATTTAAATTTCCTTAGGGATAGTGATTCCAAAACATTACTTGGTGAACTACTATTGCTATTAATCACCTTTATAGCTGAGAAATTCAGATTTTTTCCCCCTAAGTGTTTTATTTTTCTGAGTTAAAGTGTATTTACTTAGAGTTATCCTAGTAATAACACTTTAAATACATGAGGACCACTTTGTTACACTATAACTACTCCCATGGGCTTTTTTGTTTGTTTCTTTTAAGTCATGCATTTTTTTAGAGATAAAAAGAAGACATACTCTTTTTTTTTTTTTCTTTTTTGGTTTTTTAGGTAGGGCCACATTTGTGGCATATGGAAGTTCCCAGGCTAGGGGTCAAATTGGAGCTGAATTTGCCAGCCTACACCAGTCACAGCAAACGGGATCTGAGCCACATCTACGACCTACACCACAGCTCACAACAACGCTGGGTCCCCAATTTATCAAGCCAGGCCAGGGATCGTACCTGTATCCTCATGGATACTAGTCAGGTTAGTAACCTGCTGAGCCACAATGGGAGCTCCATACTCATTGTTTTTAAAATTGGAAAATACTTATAAACACAACAGAAAAATCAACCATAACTCCAATATTCAGAGAACCTGTTAACATTCATACAATTTAATCTACATATTTTTATGCACATAAGTATTTTCAATTGGAATTATACTGTATATGTGGTTTCACATACTAACATTTCTACCAGGAGTGTATGGAAGGAACTTTTCCTTTCTTATAAAATATTTTAACTATAATTTTTATTTGCTGAATTGTGTTGTATGCTTCATAATGTAATGCTTCATAATGCAATGATGCTTAAAATAGTCCATTAATACAGTTCCCTTTTTTTATAGCTTCAAAATCCATACAGCTGTGAAAAGAAAAGTAGTTCCTCATTTGTGTACACCTGAGCTGACCTGATCTAATTTGGTGGTCAGACTCATCTAAACTGATGTGAGACTATTTATTAGCTATGTTTATCCCAGTTAAGGTGAGATATTTTAGCAGTTCCCTTCATGGCTTAGTGGTAACAAACCCAACTAGGATCCATGAGGATGTGGGTTTGACCCCTGGACTTAGTGGGTTAAGGATCCTGCATTGCTGTGAGCTGTGTGTGGTGTAGGTTGCAGATGTGGCTTGATTCTGGCATTACTGTGGCTTTGACATAGGCCAGGAGCTGTAGCTCTGATTAGACCCCCTAGCCTCAAAACTCTCATATGCTGTAGGTCTCTCATATGCTGTGGGTCTGGCTCTAAAAAGCAAAAATTAAAAATAAAAAAATTAAAAAATAAAGTGATATATTTCACAGTAGAAATACTAATGGATTATGGTGTATTGCCCCAAGCCCTCAGGGATTTAGTGTACATTCTAAAGTCCTGCAAAATGATGAACTGAGAAAAATTTCTCTCTAAGGGTTATAGATAGGAAATTATAGATTTGTTATATAAATATTATTTAAATAATAATACTGAAATAACAAATAATACTGCAAAGAGCATTTATGTATTACATCTTTGGTGTTCTTTGTACCCTTTCCATGGGTACCCTTTACTGAATGCAAAAGAAATGAGTGAGGATTATTGTCTCAAGTTTTTCAATTATTTCCCAGAAAACTTTACCACCAGCAATACCTCAGGCTGCTCATATGTCTATGACATCCTATCTTGGCTTAGTAATTAAAAATTATATTTATTCAGTAGGCATCTTCCAATTGCATTAATGATTTATGCCTCTTTGATGAATATGAAGCTTAAATTTTCTTTATTAAGGTAAATGGTATTACTTCTATGAATGATCAACCCTTTGTACATTTTTCTTTTGGGTTGCTAATGTTTTTCTCAAAAATACATTTTTTCATGAAATTAATCCCTTTCTATATTATTCATGACAAGTATTAGTCTAATGTTTCTATTAATTTTGCTTTTTATGTCATATAGTCAAATTTATTGACTTTGTAGTTATGTATTTTATTTTTAAATAGTTATTCTTGCAATATGCAACATTCTGTGTATTGTCTATGCAATATGAATTAACTTAAATGAATACATAATTAATATATTTTATAACTTGATTTTTGCCTCCTAATTTGCCAAAGTCCAAAGGAAGGAGTGTTATAGACTTCTACTATTTCTGTCAATTTTTTTAGTGTATTCTACTTTTCATATTTAATATTATGAGAATATTATCCAGTGCCAAAAGTCATTTCATTATGAGTTGAAATGTTTATCAGTATAAAATAATCTTCTTTATATAATTTATTTGCCT
The DNA here is from genome assembly GCF_016906955.1 of Phacochoerus africanus. Classification (NCBI taxonomy): domain Eukaryota; kingdom Metazoa; phylum Chordata; class Mammalia; order Artiodactyla; family Suidae; genus Phacochoerus; species Phacochoerus africanus. The sequence goes on along the minus strand of NC_062544.1, from coordinate 53,298,275 downwards.
TGATTTTACCTTTGACCAATTTTATTATTGCTATCTTTCTTTTTATTTGCCTTTTTATATATATCTTGGCCAACCATTTTTCTTTTTAATTTATTTGTACCATTTTGTTTACTTTCTTTAGCTAAAATGATTTTATGGTGCAGAATTTAAGCCATTTATAGAGTTACTGCTGTAATCTGTTCTGTTTCTTTGATTCTTTTGTTATTCTTTGATAATTTCTCTTTTTTATGTCTTTTAACATACACATATTTCTACAGTATTTGCAATGGTAAATGCCCTATTTTGAATTTTTTTTTTTTGTTGTTGTTGTTGTTGCTATTTCTTGGCCTGCACCCGCGGCATATGGAGGTTCCCAGGCCAGGGGTCGAATTGGAGCTGTAACCACCGGCCTACGCCAGAGTCACAGCAATGCGGGATCCGAGCCGCGTCTGCAACCTACACCACAGCTTAGGGCAACGCCGGATCGTCAACCCACTGAGCAAGGGCAGGGATCGAACCCCGCAACCACATGGTTCCTAGTCGGATTCGTTAACCACTGCGCCACAATGGGAACTCCCCTATTTGGAAATTTAATTAGTATTATATTTAAATTTTAAAAAATTTAGTCTGTATCTAACTGTTAGATAATAATTAAATATTGTCACTTGAGTCCCTGTGATTTAAATCCCACAACTTAACTTACTTTCTTTTCCTTCTATCATGCTTCTATCATTGTTAATATAATTTAATATATTATTTTGCTAATATAGCCTACCAGGAGAGAGAGAATAAGCAACAACCACAAAAACAGATGTTATAGAATTGCCACTCATTGTAATTTTCAAATCTTATTCATGGGATGTGTAAAAGATTCTAACAATAAGTTGCCCATTGATATTGGTTTTCAATGTGGTTATGACAATATTTTTGTGTTTATATAAATATTTTTTTTTAGAAATTATAAGAAACAATTTAAAATTAAAACTGACTTAGTCATCCTGATAATGTTATCCAGACAAAGTAGAACCTTTTAAATGAACTTTTATGCAGACTAAATAAATCATCTCTACTACCTTTTTTAATTAAAATTTTTATTATAGTTGATTTACAATATTCTGTCAATTTCTTTTTTCTTTCTTTATTTTTTTTGAGGAGCCACCATACTCCTTTCCATAGCAGCTACATGATATTATATCCCCACTTGCAGGGCACAAGTGTTTTAGTTACTCCATACGCTCACCAATCCTTGTTATTTTCATAGTTTTTTTTTTTTTTTGTCTTTTTTAGGGTTACACCTGCATATGGAGGTTCTGAGGGTAGGGGTCAAATCGGAGTTACAGACACTGGCCTACACCACAGTAACAGCAACGCCAGATCTGAGCCATGTCTGCAACCTACACCACAGCTCACGGCAGTGCTGTATCTTTAAACCACTAAGCAAGGCCAGGAATCAAACCTGACAAATTCATTTCTGCTGAGCCATGATGGGATCTCCTGTTCTGTCAATGTGTGCTGCACAGAAATATATATATTCTTTTCCTCATATTATCTTCTATCATGTTCCATCACAAGTAACTGGATATAGTTCCCTGTGCTATACAGCAGGACCTCATTGCTTATCTGTTCTAAATGTAGTAGTTTGCATTTACTATTCCCTAAATCCCAGTCCATCCCACTCATCTCCCTCTCTCCTTAGCAACCACAAGTCTGTTCTCTATGTCCAAGAATTGTACAATTCATCTAGGTTGTCAAATTTCTTGGCACATAATTAATTATTCATAGTATTCCATTTTTTTTTGTATTTCTGCAATATCTGTTGAATTTTCTCCTTTTTCATTTTCTTATTTTGTTTGTGTTCCTTCTCTCCTCTTCTTGGTGAGCCTGGCCAGAGGTTTGTCAATTTTGTTTATCCTTTCAAAGAACGAGCTCTTAGTTTTATTGATTTTTCCTATTTTTTTTAAATCTCTGTTTTTTTTTTTGTTGTTGTTGTTGTTGTTGTTGTTGCTATTTCTTGGGCCGCTCCCGTGGCATATGGAGGTTCCCAGGCTAGGGGTTGAATCGGAGCTGTAGCCACCGGCCTACGCCAGAGCCACAGCAACTCGGGATCCGAGCCGCGTCTGCAACCTACACCACAGCTCACGGCAATGCCGGATCGTTAACCCACTGAGCAAGGGCAGGGACCGAACCCGCAACCTCATGGTTCCTAGTCGGGTTCGTTAACCACTGCGCCATGACGGGAACTCCTAAATCTCTGTTTTTTTTTGATTTCCTATCAGAGTTTTATGATTTCCTTTCTTCTGCTGACTTTAGGTTTTGTTTGTTCTTCTTTTTCTAATTCTTTTAGGTGGTAGGTTAAGTTGCCAATTTGAGATTTATCTTCTTTTTTGAGGAAGGCCTGTATTGCTATGAACTTTCTTCTAAGAACTGCTTTTGTGTATCCCATAGATTTTGAATGGTTGTGTTTTCATTATCATTTGTCTTGAGGTATTTTTTAATTTCCCTTTTGATTTCCTCATTGACCCATGGGTTTTTTTAGTAGCATATTGTTTAGTCTCCATGTAGTCAGGTTTTTCTCATTTCTTTTCCTGTGGTTGATTTTTTTTTTTTTTGGTCTTTTTAAGGCCACACCTGAGGCATATGGAGTTTCCCAGGCTAGGGGTTTAATTGGAGCTGTAGCCACTGGCCTATACCACAGCCACAAAAATGCCAGATCCAAGCCACATCTGCAACCTACACCACAGCTCATGGCAACGCCGGTTCCTTGACCTGCTGAGTGAGGCCACAGATTGAACCTGCAACCTCATGGTTCCTAGACAGATTTATTTCTGCTGCATCATGATGGGAACTCCAGATTTTTTGTTTTTTTTTTTTAATTTGTTTTTTTTTTTTTTTTTTGGTATTTTTAGGGCCACATCCCACAGCATATGGAGGTTCCAAGTCTAGGGGTCTAATTGGAGCTATAGCCGCTGGCCTACACCACCGCTCACGGCAATGCCAGATCCTTGACCCACTGAGCAGTGCCAGGAATTGAACCCGCAACCTCATGGTTCCTAGTTGGGTTCGGTTCTGCTGCACCATGATGGAAAATCCCCTGTGGTTGATTTTTTGTTTCATGCCATTGTGGTCAGAGAAGATACTTGAAATAATTTCTATATTCTTAAATTTCTTGAGGTTAGTTTTATGCCAGAATATGTGGTCAATCCTTGAGAATGTTCCATGTGCATTTGAAAAGAATGTATATTCTAGTATTTTGGATGTAATGTCCTAAAAATGTCAATTAAGTCTAACTGTTCTATTGTGTTTTTTAGGATCTCTGTTGCCTTACTGAGTTTCTGTGTAGAGGATCTCTTCATTGATGTGAGTCGGGTGTTAAAATCTTCTATTATTTTATTCCCCTCAATTTCTCCTTTTATGTCTCTTAGTATTTGTCGTATATATTTGGGTGCTCCTATATTAGGGGCATATATATTGATGAGTAGAATATCCTCTTCTTAAATTGATACTTTTATCATTAAATAGTGTCATTCTTTGTCTTTATTGCCTTTGTTTAAAGTCTATATTGTATGATAGGAGAATTGCAACTCTTGCTTTCCTATCTTTTCCATTGGCATGAAATATCTTTTTCAATCCCCTTTCAATTTATATGTGTCCTTTGCCTTACAGTGAGTCTCTTGTAGGCAGCATATTGTAGGCTCTTATTTTTCAGTCCAGTCCGCCATTCTATGTCTTTTGATTGGAGCATTCAGTCCATTGACATTTAAGCTAATTATTGTTAAATATGTATTTATTGCCATTTTAAACCTAGTTTTCCAGTTGATTCTATGCTTCTCCTTTGTTCCTTTCTTTTTTTGGCAGGATGATTTCCTCTTATTTTATGCTGTTTCCCCTTCTTTTTAGTTGTTGTGAATGTATTGTTTGGTTTTGATTTGTAGTTTCCCTGTTTTTCAAGTATGTTAACCCCTTCCTATATCTGCTTGCTTTAGCCTGATAGTCATATAGGCTCAAACACATTATTTAAAAAAAAGGAGGGTCTAGATATTCTTACTTTCCTTTCCCACATTTTATGATTTTGATATCCCTTTTTTAACATCCTCATGTTTGTCCTTTTGCTGTTCCTTGTGTTTATCATTGCTTTTACAATGTCTTTTTTTCCTTTTATATCTGTCTACTGGCTTATTTAAGTGATTACTTTCCAATTGTGATTTCTTCCATCCTATTTCTTCTTACTTCTTTTTATTTAGGGGATATCTTTCAGGATTTCTTTTAGAATGGGTTTGGTATTATGTATTCTTTTAGGTTTTTTTTTTTTTTTTTTTTTTTTTTTTTTAAGGGCTGCACCTGTGGCATGTGGAAGTTCCCAGGCTAGGGGTCGAACTGGAGCCACAGCAGCTAACCTACACCACAGCCACAGCAACATAAGATCCTTATTAACCCACCCTTGTCCTCATGGATACTAGTTAGGTTTGTTACTGCTGAGCCACAGTGGGAACTCAGTTTGTTTTTGTTTGTTGGAGAAATTCTTTATTTCTCCTTCTTTTTTAAATGATATTCACGTTTCCATGTCTCTGCTATTGTATATAGTGTTGCAATGAACATTGGAATACATGTATCTTTTTGAGTCATGGTTTTCTCTGGATAGATGCCCAGGAGTGGGATTGCTGGATCAAATGGTAATTCTATTTTTAATTTTCTCGGGAATATCCATACTGTTTTCCATAGTGGTTGAACCAATTTACATTCTCACCCACAGTGCAATACAGTTGGTTCCCTTTTCTCCACACCTTCTCCAGCATTTATTGTTTGTAGACTTTCTGATGATGTCCATTCTGGCTGGCATAAGGTGGTAGGTACCTCATAGTGGTTCTGATTTGCATTTCTCTAATAATTAGTGATGTTGAACATCTTTTTGTGTATTTTTTTGCCATCTGCATGTCTTCTTTGGAGAATTGTCTGTTTAGATCTTCTGCCCATTTTTTGATGGGGTTGTTTATTTTTTTGGTGTTGAGCTACAGGAGGTGTTTATAAATTTTGCAGATTAATCCCTTGTCAGTCGATTCATTTGCAAATATTTTCTCCCATTCTATAGGTTGTCTTTTCATTTTGTTTAGTGTTTCCTTTGCTGTGCAGAAACTTAAGTTTTTCGTTTTTTGTTTTTTCTTTTTGCCATTTCTTGGGCTGCTCCCGCGGCATATGGAGGTTCCCAGGCTAGGGGTTGAATCGGAGCCATAGCTGCTGGCCTACGCCAGAGCCACAGCAACATGGGATCCGAGCCGCGTCTGCAACCTACACCACAGCTCATGGCAACGCTGGATCCTCAACTCACTGAACAAGGCCAGGGATCGAATCCGAAACCTCATGGTTCCTAGTCGGATTTGCTAACCACTGCGCCACAACGGGAACTCCAAACTTTTAAGTTTAATTAAATCCCATTTGTTTATTTTTGTTCTTATTGTCATTCTCTAGGAGGTGGATCTGAGCCGATGTTGCTGTGGTTTATGTTGGAGATAGTTTGGCCATCTCCACGGTGGTTGAACCAATTTACATTCCCACCAACAGTGTAATAGGCTTCCCCTTTCTCCACACCCTCTCCAGCATTTATTGTTTGTAGACTTTTTGATGATGGCCATTCTGGCTGGTGTAAGGTGGTACTGCATAGTAGTTTTAATTTGCATTTCTCTATTAATTAGTGTACAGATTCTTTCCTTTTTCATAGCTTGCTCTCAGGAGTTCTGGTCCAGTCTTGATTCCTTTTTTTTTTTTCCTCCTCATCTCCCTCTCTCTCTTTTTCCTTTTGTTCTACCCAGTTATGTGGAAGGTTTATTGCCTTTTTGGAGGTTTGAGGTCTTCTGCCAGCATTCAGGAGATGTTCTGTGTGAATCTTCCTACATATAGATTTTTTTTTATGTGTTTATGGAAGAAGGTGCTCAGCACGTCTTACTCCTCCACTATTTTGATCCTTTCCCTCAACTACTTCAAATTAACTTGCTAGAGCTCAGAAAATTTTAAACATGGCAAGAGTTTGTGTTGTAGCTCAGCTAGGTTTGTGGTTATTTGTGGTAGTTTGACAGGTGTCTGATCTTGTATTACAAGGACATTAGGGTTCATTTTCCTAAGGCTAACTTACTCTTAGCCTTTGGATCATTATTTTTTTTTTTTCTGAGATGGAAACTTCCTTTAGGGCAGACAAAATTAGCCACTATAGAGCAGAGTTTCCAGTTCCTCTTTTGGCCAGAGGAGTGTAAAGATAAATGAAGCCCATGTGGCTAGGTTGAAGTGCAGGTAGGAGAATGACAAATGGCTCTTATTTTCACTTTTGTCTTCTAATCTTCCAAATCTTTGTTCATGTAGCAAATACTAGCTCTGGGTGATTGCACTCACTTCATTTTTCTTGTCCAACTTTCTTTCTGGCATGAAAAGCCCAAGTGGTTGTATATTCCTAAGATGTATGGGCAGACTAATTTTCTGAAGATGTATTTTGCGTCTTTCCTCTTCACTATCAATATGTGACTTCAGTCTAATTTTCTCCAAATTATAATATCTTCAGTAGAATCTCCACCTGCCCTTTTTCTCAGTTCCTCTTATCATGATATAGATCTAATCATCATAATTTCCTGCCTAGATAGAACAGCAAAATTCTCTTAACTGATTTACCTGTATCCACTCTCATTATTTTCCAAAATCTTTCCCAAATTTCCACCTTTCTGATTTTTTTAATCATCAAATAACTGTAGGTCATCACCCTATTAATATTTCAAATGCTTCCCATTGCCTTTAAAAAGATAGTTCAGGAAGACATAATTCCCTGCACAATCTGGTACTAGCCTATCTCTTTATTTATTTTATAATTTATTCAACAGAGCTTACAATATTTTATTTAGTATATGGAAGTTTTCAGATAGTAGGAATAAATCTTTGTGGTTATTGCCAATGATGACGATTGGTGCAGCATTGAAAGAAACAGTTCTGGGAAGCAAAGACTAGCAAAGCTAGTAACAGAAAAGCAGCAGTGCCAAAAACTACCATGTGTTTTTTTTTTTTTACTAGAATTTCTGCAATTACTAAAGGATGATACATATTTGAAATAAAGTTTAAAGAATGATGAGAAAAATTCTAGGCTTGTTGAGTATTGCAAAGGAAGGAAATGGACTTAATATTATGAACTATGTAGTAGAAAGGTTCAGCATGCTTTTGAGAAATCAGCCTGGAATATAATGCTGTTTTTTCTACTTACCAACTTGGGAGAGTTACCTGACTTCTCTGAGATTTGATTTCTTTGGACAAATGGGTAATATTAGTGTATTCCTTGTTTTTATTTCTTTTTTTTTTAAGATTTTAAAAATTTTATTTCCCAAATACATTATTTTTTTTCCTACTGTACAGCATGGTGACCCAGTTACACATACATGTATGCATTCTTTTTTTCTCCCATTATCATGCTCTACCATAAGTGACTAGATAAAAAAAAAATAAGTGACTAGATAAAAAAAAATAAGTGACTAGATATAGTTCCCAGTGCTACACAGCAGGATCCCATTGCTAATCCATACCAAAGGCAATAGTCTGCATCTATTAACCACAAGCTCCCAATCCATCCCACTCCCTCCCCCTCCCCCTTGGCAACTACAAATCTATTCTCCATGTCCATGGGTTTCTTTTCTGTGGAAAGGTTCATTTGTGCCATGTATTAGATTCCAGATATAAGTGATATTGTATGGTATTTGTCTTTCTCTTCTCGACTTACTTCCCTCAGTATGAGAGTCTCTAGTTCCATCCATGTTGCTGCAAATGGCATTATTTTGTTCTTTTTTATGGCTGAGTAGTATTCCATTGTGTACATATACCACATCTTCCTAATCCAATCATCTGTTGATGGACATTTGGGTTGTTTCCATGTCGTGGCTATTGTGAATAGGGCTGCAATGAACATGTGCATGCATGTGTCTTTTTCAAGGAAAGTTTTGTCTGGATATATGCCGAAGAGTGGGGTTGCTGGGTCATATGGTAGTTCTGTGTATAGTTTTCTAAGGTATCTCCATACTGTTCTCCATAGTGGTTGTATCAGCTTGCAGGAAAAGAAATGAGGAAAAACTAACTGCATGGAGACTAAACAACATGCTACTAAAAAACACATGGGTTAATGAGGAAATCAAGAAGGAAATTAAAAAAATACCTCGAGACAAATGATAATGAAGGCACAACCACTCAAAATCTATGGGATGCCTCTAAAGCAGTGCTCAGGGGGAAATTCATAGCAATACAGGCCTTCCTCAAAAAAGAAGATAAATCTCAAATCAACAACCTAACCCATCACCTATATGAATTAGAAAAAGAAGAACAAACAAAACCTAAATTCAGCAGAAGGAAAGAAATCATAAAACTCTGATGGGAAATCAATAAAATAGAGATAAAAAAACAATAGAAAAAAATCAATAAAACCAACAGCTTGTTCTTTGAAAAGGTAAGCAAAATTGGCAAACCCCTGGCTAGACTCACCAAGAAAAGGAGAGAAAAAACCCAAATAAAATAATAAATGAAAAAGGAGAAATCACAACGGATACTATGGAAATACAAAAAACATGAGAGAATACTATGAACAATTGTATGCTAACAAATTTGACAACCTAGAAGAAATGGACAATTTTCTATAGGCTTACAGCCTACCAAAACTGAATCAAGAAGAAATAGATCAACTGAACAGACTGATCACTAGAAATGAAATTGAATATGTCATAAAAACACTCCCTATAAATAAGAGTCCAGGACCAGATGGCATCACAGGTGAATTCTACCAAACATAAAAAGAGGAACTTATACCCATCGTCCTTAAACTTTTTCAAAAGGTTGTAGAAGAAGGAACACTCCCAAAGACATTCTATGATGCCACCATCACCCTAATTACAAAACCAGACAAAGATTCTACCAAAAAAGAAAACCAGTATCTTTGATGAATATAGACGCAGAAATTCTCAACAAAATTTTAGCCTACTGGGTCCAACAACATATGAAAAAGATCATACACCACGACCAGGTGGAATTCATCCCAGGTGCACAAGGATGGTTCAACATACGCAAATCAATCAATGTCATACAGCACATTAACAAAAGAAAAGTAAAAAACCACATGATCATCTCAATAGTGTATTCCTTATAAACTCATTGAGGGAACTTTATTGATTCAAGTACAGAGCTTGCCAAAATAAGCTTTCAGTAAAACTTAGCTATTGTTGTTGTTATTATTATTGTTATCAACTGCATTCGTCTAAAAATAGAGAATAGAGCCTTTTGCTAACTTGGTATAGGTGATTTAGATGACATAAACCATCAGCTAGCTGCTCCCTAGTTTATAGGAAAACTCCAACTATTAAAATACAAAAAAGAAAAAAAACATGTTGCCACCTGATTGCTAGTTTAAAAGATGGAATTATTTCTGTTTCCTCCATCCCATACTCAATTATTTCAAATATTTTATTTAAAATCTTTAACTTTTCTCTTTTATCTTTACGAGTAAAAGTCTATCCGTTTGATTCATAACATATATTTCAAACCCAGCATTTGATTTTTGGTATTAATAATCCAGGAAATTATAACTTTTGGGGGATAAATTTAGAAAGCATTGTGTAAGATTGGATGAGAGCAGCCCCTAATCCTTGAGATAATTTAGAGAAAATTTTAGAGCATGTTCAGGTTAAGTTGTGATTAAAAGACTCCTCATTTAACTTGAAGTGATTTTCATGTCCTAGTGTCAATTTACCTCTTGGCTCCATTGTTTGGCATAACCACCCAAAGCAAGGTTTACTGTTTTTGACTAAGAGCATAAAAAAGCTATTGACTGTAAGATTGCTTTCAACTGAGGGGTCATGTATGTGGAGTGGGGAAGAGATAAAGAAACATATAAAAATAAGGAAGGACTGAGTCATTTTCAGGGAGTTCACTTGAGTTATATTAAGGATAAATGTAGCCTACTATTCATTTTCTTTTATTCTGTAACAAAATTGAACTTCGATGAGCTTAGGTCCAGGGAACAAAATGTGAAGCTACCACTTGTATTCATGTATTAAATTCATAGTGTGCTACAATGGAATGATCCTTTTCCAAGAACTCTTTGTTTGGGGTGTTTGTATGAACTGTTTGAACTTTACTCTTTTTACTCAAGTGTTAATCCTAGGCAAGAGAGCCCACAGACCCCAAATTATAATGCTATTATTAGCTCTCAGCAGGCATAATACCACAAAAATACAAACATTCTAAATACGAGGTAGAGGTTTTTGAGTTTTTAATTACTTCTGTTATTGATTTTCTCAAGCAAGAAAATAATATAGCTTTTGGGTGGACAAAATAATAAAGTTCTAATATTTATGTAAATTTTTGTGATTTATTTCTTATTTTCATTCCTCTCTGCCTTAATAAGGAGAGGCTACAATCTTCCTGCTGTTTATAGAGAACAAAAAGTCTCCTAGTTTAAATCCATTTAGCTTAATGCCTGAGTTCAGTTTCATGCAAGTAAATGTTATATTCTCTCTAACTAAAGATAAATGAAACAAATAACACACAGGAGTTTGTTTATGAATATATTATAATCTAAGAATGAGCAGTGTTTTTATAGAAAAACCAGACCTTTATGATTGCAATCTAAAAAGAAAGCAATTAGGTTGGTTTTTATTAGAGATTAGTACATCATGTTAATTTAGAAAGCTTTTTTAAAAAATAAAATGGAAATCATAAAATCAGCTCCATCTCAAAGCAACCATTTCTCAAAACCTCACTTCGTTTGTTGCATATTACAAATTCCTTGAATTACCAATTGTACTCTAGCCTCTCCTGACCTGGGGAGTTGAATAACTTTTTCAATGTATTTTGTCAACTATCTGTCTATGTATTTTGTTGTTGTTGTTGGAGAGTCCTCATATTTTTCTAGTCCAGATTAAGCACTGAAATACTATAGAAATGAAAAACTGTACATGAGTGTGAATAAGCTCCTTGTGAAGGCTATTTTAGAGAAATGACCATGAACTTTTTTGACATTTATACAAGCCCGAGTGATATTTCATTATAATGTCTTTTGCAGCATCTGTAGATTGAAAGGCATTGTATATGCTAAGGATATGCAGTGTTTAAATGGACTAATTAAATATTTGCTTATATGCAATTTTACTATCTCTTTTATTTATAAAAAAATAAATCCTATTTCTGTTGGAGGGTTTTCATGAGTCATCATGCAACTCCCTCTTATTTCTCCTGAGTCTGATAAAAGACTAGCTTCTTTGATAGACAACATTATGGGAAAACATTGTGAGAAAGGCATAATGGAAATATATAGACTTCTTGTGTGTTAGCTTATCATATAACACAGCTAAATACTGTCTCTGCATGTTCATTTGGCCTCAAATCCTTCAGGGTTTGGAAGGGAGGAGTGGGGACTGAGGAAGAGACAGTAACAATAGATGTGCAGGAAGATATAAGTCATGTGATTTAACTCTTTCTGCTTGCTTTTTCCTCCTCATTTAATTACCGCTTATCTTTATTGCTCAGGCCAAAAATCTTGGAAACAACCTTGAATACTCTATCCCACCTTCCCTACTGATTTCTAGAAATAAGTTGGTTCTGGTTTTCAAACATATTTATCCAATAGACAAGAAGATATAAGAGAACTGAACAACAAAATTAACAACTTGACTTAACAAGGGGAACACTGAACCACGAATGACATAATTTATCTTCCATATAATGCACATGAATGTTTAGCAAAAATGAACCATACAATGCTTGATAAAGTTGAGCAAATTTCAAAGGATTGAAATCTTTCATTGTATTCCCTGGCCACAGTGGAATTAAGTTAAATTATTTAAAAAAGAGAACAATGAAGTCACTATGATGCCAACATTGAGCCCAGTATCAGTAAACCTGAAGAATTTCATTCACACTAAAAAATTTTCAGTTTTATTATCAGGGCTCCTTATAACTTAACTAGATATTATCATTGGCTATCCTTAATAAGAGGTGCTTATGAAAAAGTAGAATCGAATGTCAGCAGTCAAGAAATAACTTGAGAGGCTGACTGATTTCTATGTAAATAAATATATTAAATATGATTAATACAATTAAATTTGGAGTGGTATTTTAAAGCCAAAATAACTATTGATTCAGAATTTAGCTCAGAACTCAGCATTCTAAATTCCCTTAAGAGCTTACTTAGCAAGTTTCTGTAGAGAAGTGGAAAGACATTAGGTTGCTAAGTGATTACTGTAATTTAGATAGTTTTCTTTAAAGCTCCTTTTGCAACATAAAGATATATTTACCTTGGGGTCTAATTGCAACCTAACCCAATTAAACAATTTGAAGATCAGTGTGCATGACCAATTAAAATAGCAGCAGGAGTCATGTGCTTTGTGTGCACTGTGTTATTTCTTTATTATAATTGTTGAATTGCTTAAGTCAGAGATACCTACTCATTGATGATTTAGTAATCTGAGAATCATCTCTCCGAAATATCTCCCATTGCCTCCTTTGTCATCACCAGCACTTCATTCATCCTAGCTTAAATGTTCCTCCGTTGATTCACACTACACATTACTATAAAAATGTGCATACCCAGGAAGCTTATCTATTAGCTACATGACTCCTCACTCTTGGCAGTCTAGGCTTTAGCATCAATTTCTTCAAGATCGGGAGAGAGGAATTTATCTGCCTGAAAGGTGCACAATGGCTCCAGAGGGACCTAGTATGTTACAGTAATTTTGTCTAAAGTGGGATTTAGATCTGGGTTAGCATCTTGATTCCTTCCTTTACTTGATGCAGTAGTGTCATTATCATAAAAGTGCATTTGTAATCTTAAGATATTACTAAATTGTTTAAAATATTATATAGTTAAATGGCTAATTTCATTGATCCTGCCTTGACCTTCCCATTCCTTCTGTGATTGCATTTTTCAGATTCTGTATGTCCCAGATACCAAACCTGAATGTTAAAATTTTAGAATGCTGTTTGGTTTAGAATGTTAAAGCCTGGTTTAGAATGTTAAAACATGGAATACTCTTGTCCTAATGGAATTTAGACACATACCATTCATTAATTCACTCAAAAATATTTCGGTGTGGTAGGCAATCTGACAGATATTGAGAATATATAGAATAAAGATTTTAATTTCACTGCTTTGTAGAACTTTCTGTGCTAAGGTGGTGAAATTCATCAAAGTTCAAACAAATGTGAAAGAACAATATGAAGATTACTATGAGAAAAAAAAGATTACTGTGAAGAAATCTTGGTGATGGGAAGTTCAGAAAAAGCTTCTCTGAGAAAATGATATTTGAGCTAATATCTGGAAAATAGGTGCTAATCAGGGTACCCTCTGAATATATGACTATTTCTCTAGGAATAGTATCAATTCCTTAAAACTGATGACTGCAATTTTAGTTATCATTATTTTGAATATGCATTTTAGAATGTTTCTCTTTTCTATGATTATTCTTAGTTGAGAAATAACATCATTTTAATAGTATGTTTATTGGACCATGAAAGGAGAAGCATGGGGGAAAGTAAAGAAAATGTGTGAATGGCTGCTATTTATTTTCTTGGCTTTTGGACCCATTAGTTTTACTACTAGGCCAGGCAAATTTCTTTAACCTTTTTATGGAAGGAGTAGGGATCAACTACCTAGAAACACATATTTTCTGACTCTACTGAATAGCCTTCCTTTTTTTTTTTTTTTTTGTCTTTTTGAGACTGCACCCATGGCATATTGATGTTCCCAGGCTAGGGATCAAATCGGAGCTGTAGCTGCCGAGCTACGCCACAGCCACAGCAACGAGGATCTGAGCCATGTCTGCAACCTACACCACAGCTCACGGCAATGCCAGATCCTTTAACCCATGGAGCAAGGCCAGGGACTAAACCCATGTCGTCATGGATACTAGTTGGATTCATTAAACACTGAGCCATGATGGGAACGCCTCCTTGCTTTTTGAAGTCTACAATTGTATTGCCTTTTCTCATTTCCATCATCGTGATTTCTATCCCACCACATTTCCAGCACAAAATCTCAAATTTTATATGAATTAAATAGGTTTCTTAGAGAGTAGCTCTCTGCCTCATAACCATCCAGGGTGAGTCAACACTAAAGTTAAAGTCCCTTTTGACCTCTGATCCTTAGAGTTCCTCAGCTCGTACTCACCATTGACCTTTGGTTCTATGTAAACCTCCCAATATGCTGCCCTGGAGCTTAGCATCACTGAATCTCTCCTCCAGTGTCTTAAACTATAGACTTTGTAACTTACTGTCTACTGACTCCCTTAACTCCTAGAGAAGTGGCAGTTTAGTTACTATCCCTTTATGTCCTCCTAATTACCTGTCTTCTGTTAATACTTTAGTCTACTCCTAGCCTAGTTAGGTTGCTTCTATTCTCCTTAGAATTTCCTAGACTTTGACAATCTTTGACAATCTTCTTTGATAATCTTCTGACAGTTCCTTGCAAAAACTTAGACCTGATTAACTTACCCAAAATTCAGTCTTTGTTTGCTCTTCTGAGCTCATGAACACTGGTTAAGAAAGATTTGTCTCTTCAGATTTCTGTTATTTAAACTCAAGCACATCTCCATTGCCACTTCATAATTCCTGTGTTCACTCCCTTTGGACTCTGGCATATTTCTAGTTATTCTAAACCTTTTTGCTCTCTCCTGAAATCCTTAACCTCAGTTTCATCCCTGTTTTCTCATGCTTAGCAAGTAACTATCTTCTAATTCATAGAGTATTTAAAAACATACCCTGTTTTGTCTTTTGTAATTAAAAATATTCTATGTACTTTCATTTTCCACTTCTTTTTTTAGAAATACACATACTGTCTTATAAATACACATACTGTTCTGTTTAGATTTTTCTGTAGCTTTTTAAGTGTTGTTGGAACTTAGTACACAGTTGTTTTATTTGAACTAATATTAGGAGGAAGATTTGGGACAAAATTATGGAGTATAAGGACTTGAGCTCACCTCCTCACACAAAAACACCAAAATCACCACTAACTGCTCAAAATCCATTAACAAAAGGACTGGAACCTACAAAAAAAGATATTCTATATTCAAAGACAAAGGAGAAACCACAATGAGATGGTAGGAGGTGGGTATTCATGATATAATCAAATCTCATACCTGCTGGTTTGGTGACCACAAATTGGAAAAAAAATTATATTGCAGATATTCTACAGGAGTGAGAGTTCAGAGCCCTACCTCAGGCTCCCTGGCCTGGGGGTCTGGCATTGGGAGAAAGAGCCCCTAGAGCATTTGGGTTTGAAGGTCAGTGGAGCCTGAGTGCAGGAGCTCCACAGGACTGGGGGAAACAGACTCCATTCTCAGAGGGTTCACACAAAGTTTCACATGCATTGTCCCTAAGGCAAAGCAGTGATTCCATAGGGGTCTGAGCCAGACCTACCTGAGGAACTTGGAGTGTATCCTGGGGAGGTGGGTGTTAGCTGTGGTTCACTATGGGGATGAGAACACAGGTAGTAGGGGCCCCAGGGAATGTTCATTGGTGTGAGCTCTCCTGGAGGTCACCATTTTGCCACCAAAACCTGGTCCCACCCAACAGCTTGCAGGTTTCAGTGCTGGGACACCTCAGGCCAAACAACAAACAGGGTGGGAACACAGTCCCACCCATAAGCAGACGGGTTGCCTAAAGTCATCCTAAGACCACAGCCGCCTCTAAACACACACCTTGATCCAGCCCTTCCCACAAGAGTGACACGACCTAGCTCCCCACACCAGTGGGAAGACACCAATACCTCTCACTAGTAAGCTTCACAAGCCCCTGGACAAGCCTCATCCATCAGAGGGCAGACAGCAGAAGCAGGAGTAATTACAATCCTGCAGCTGCAGAACAGAGACCACAAACACAGAAAATAAGACAAATAAAACAGAAGAGAGATATGTTCTAGATGATGGTAAAAATCTAAAACCCCAGAAGAACAACTAAGTGAAGTGTAGTCATCTATTTGAAAAATAATTCAGACTAATGACAGCAAAGAATATCCAAGATTTTGGAAAAAGAATGGAAGCGCAGACCAAGAAGATACAAGAAATATTTAACAAAGAACTAGAAGGCTTAAAAAACAAAGAAATAGTTGAATAATACAATCACTGAAATGAAAAATACGCTAGAGGGAATCAATAGCAGAATACAGGAGGCAGGACAACGAATAAATGAGCTGGAAGACAGATTGGTGGAAATCACTGCTAAGGAACAGAATAAAGAAAAAAGAATGAAAAGAACTGAGGATAGTCTCGGAGACCTCTGGGATAATATTCATTGCACCAACATTTGTATTATAGGGGCCCCAGAAGTAGAAGAGAGAAGGAAAAGGCCCTAGAAAATATTTGAAGAGGTAATAGCCAAAAAATTCCCTAACATGGCAAAGGAAACATTCAAGTTCAGAAGGTGCAGAGTCCCATACAGGATAAATCTGAGGAGGAAGACACTGAAGCATATGTTAATCAAAATGATCAAAATTAAAGACAAAGAAAATATCAAAAACAACAAATAATATACAAGGGAATGTTCATGAAGTTATCCACTGATTTTTCACCAGAAACTCTGCAGACCAAAAGGGGGTGCATGACATATTTAAAGTTATGAAAGGGAAAAAACCCACAACCAAGAATACTCTACTCAGCAAGTCTTTCTTTCAGATGTGAAGGACAAATCAAAAGCCTTACGGATAGGCAAAAGCTAAGAGAATTCAGCACTTCAAACCAGCTTTACAACAGATGCTAAAGGAACTTCTCCAAGAAGAAAAGGCCACAACCAGAAACAAGAAAATTACGAATAGTAAAGTTCACTGGAAAAGGCAAACATACAGTACAGGTAGGAAATCATTCACACACAAATAAGAAATCAAAATGAGCAATCATGAGAAAAGGAGAGTACAAATGCAGGATACTGGAAAGAAAATTTGAAATTAAGAGACCAACAACTTAAAATATTTATTTTATGTGTCTATATATATATATGGATTGCTACATAAAATATTTATCTTATGTGTATATATATGGATTGCTATATAAAAACCTCATGGTAACTACAAACAAAAATTTTATAATAGATACGCACCTTCAAAAGAAAAGTAATCTAAACACAACAGTAAAGATTGTCATTATAGTAGAAAAAAATAATGTATTGGGTAAATTTTAAAAAAATGTAAATTTGCAAAAAAAAAAGATAGTAATTAAATCACCACACAAGAGAAAAAAAGAGGAAGAGAAGAAAAAAGACCTGCAAAAACAAATCCAAAACAATTAACAAATTGGAAATGAGGAGTTGCCACTGTGGCTCAGCAGGTTAAGAACCCAACTAGCATCCATGAGGATGTGGGTTCAATCCCTAGCCTTACTCAATGGATTACAGATAATGACATTGCTATAAGCTGCAATGTAGGTTGCAGATGTGGCTTGGATGTTGCATTACTGTGGCTGTGGTGTAAGCCAGCAGCTGCAGCTCTGATTTGACCCCTGGGAACTTCCATATGCTGCAGATGCGGCCCTAAAAACAAAAACAAAAAACTGGCAATGAGAACATACATATTGATAATCTCCAACCAAAAGACACAGACTGGCTGAATGGATATAAGAATAAGACCTGTATATATGCTATCTACAACAGCTTCACTTCAGATCAAGGGACATGTACAGAATGAAAGTGAGGGGATAGAAAAAGGTATTCCATGAAAATGGAAATCAAAAGAAAGCTAGAGTAGCAATACCCATAAAGACAAAATAGAACTTAAAGACTGTTACAAGAGACAATGAAAGACACTACATAATGATCAAGGGGTCAATCCAAGAAGAAGATAAAACAATTATATATGCATCTGGAGTTCCTGTCATGGCACAGTGGAAATGAATCTGACTAGGAATCACGAGGTTGTGGGTTCAATCTCTGGCCTCACTCAGTGGGGGTTAAGGATCTGGTGTGGCCGTGAGCTGTGGTGTAGGTTGCAGACATGGCTTGGATCCTGTGTTGCTGTCCTGTGGTGTAGGCTGGCAGCTGTAGCTCTGATTTGACCCCTAGCCTGGGAACCTCCATATGCTGCAGGTCTGGCCCTAAAAAGCCTAAATAAATAAATGCATCCATCACAGGAGCATCTCAATATATAAAGCAAATGTTAACAGCCATAAAAGGACAAATTAATAATAACACAATAATTGTGAGGGATTTTGACACTCCACTCACATCAATGGAGAGATCATCCACACAGAAAATCAGTAAGGAGACACAGACCTTAAATGACACATCAGACCAGATGGACTTAACTGATATTTATATGGCATTCCTTCTGTGAACAGAGTAGACTTTCTTCTCAAGTGCACATGGAACATAATGCAAGGTAGATCACATCCTGGGCCATAAATCAATCCTGGGTAAATTTAATAAGACTGAAATCATATGAAGCATCTTTTCTGATCACAACTCTATGAGATTAGAAATCAGCTACAAGAAAAAAAAATTGTAAAAAATGCAAACATTGGGGTCAAACAATATGTTACTAAATAATCAATGGATCACTGGAGAATCAAAGAGGAAATCAAAAAATACATCAAGAAATATTGCAATGAAAACATGATGATCCAAAATCTATCAGATGCAGCAAAAGCAGTTCTAAGAGGGAAGTTTATAGTAACACAGTCTCACCTCAGGAAACAGGAAAAAATCCCAATTATACAACCTAACTTTATACCTAAAGGAACTAGACAAAGAACAAACAAAACCCAAAATTTGCAGAAGGAAAGAAATGTAAAGATCAGAGCAGAAATAAATGAAATAAGAGATGAAGAAAACAATAGAAGATCAATAAGTGATTTATCTGTGGCATGGTGGTTTAAGGATCTGGCATTGTCACTGCAGTGGCTGAGGTCACTACTATAATGTGGGTTTGATCCCTGACTGGGGAACTTCCATATGCCCCAGGTGTGCCCCCCCCAAAAGAAAATCAATAAAATTAAAAGTTTGTTCTTTGAAAAGGTAAATAAAATTGATAAACCTTTAGCCAGACTCATCAAGAAAAAGAGAGGGCTCACATCAATAAAACTAAAAATGAAAAAGGAGAAGTTGCCACTGACACCACCAAAATACAATTGATCATAAGAAACTACTGTATGAAACTATATACTAATATAAAGGGCAACCTAGAAGAAATAGACAGATTCTTAGGAAGGTATGGTCTTTCAAGGCCTAACTGGGAAGACCCAGAAAATAAGAACAGACCAGTTACAAATACTGAAACTGAAACTGTGATTGAAAAACTTCAAAAAAAAAAAAAAGTCCAGGACCAGATGGCTTCATGGGAAGATTCTATCAAGCCTTTATAGAAGAGTTAACACACTCTTCAAAAATATTGCAGAGAGGAGTTCCCGTCATGGCGCAGTGGTTAACGAATCCGACTAGGAACCATGAGGTTGCGGGTTCAGTCCCTGGCCTTGCTCAGTGGGTTAACGATCCAGCGTTGCTGTGAGCTGTGGTGTAGGTTGCAGATGCAGCTCGGATCCCGCGTTGCTGTGGCTCTGGCGTAGGCCGGCAGCTACAGCTCCGATTCAACCCCTAGCCTGGGAATCTCCATATGCCGCAGGAGCGGCCCAAGAAATAGCAACAACAACAACAGACAAAAGACAAAAAGACAAAAAAAAATATTGCAGAGGAAGGAACACTCCCAAACTCATTCTATGAGGCTCTCATAACCCTGATACTAAAACCATGCTAAGATACCACACATAAAAAAATTTACAGGCCAATATCATTTATGAACATAGATGGAAAAATCCTCAACAAAACATTAGCAAACAAAATCCAGCAATATATTAAAAGGATCATAAGCCCTCAACTGGGATTTATGCCAGGGATGCAAGGGTTCTTCAGTATCCATTAATCAATCAGTGTGATACACCACATTAACAAATTGAAGAATAAAACCAAGAGATAATCTCAATAGATGCAGAAAAATCTTTTGACAAAATTTAATACCCATTTATGATGAAAACCCTCCAGAAAGTGGGCATAGAGGGAACTTACCTCAACATAAAAAAGGCCATATATGACAAACACACAGCTAATATTCTCAATGGTGAAAAAATGAAAGAATTTCCTCTGAGATCAGGAACAAGGCAAGGATGCCCACTGTCACCACTTTTATTCTACATTATTTTGGAAGTCCTAGCTGTAGCAATTGGAGAAGAAAAAATAATAGGAATCCACATTGGAAAGAAGTAAAACTGTCGCTGTTTGCAGATGCCATGATACCATATATAGAAA
The DNA here is from genome assembly GCF_016906955.1 of Phacochoerus africanus. Lineage (NCBI taxonomy): Eukaryota > Metazoa > Chordata > Mammalia > Artiodactyla > Suidae > Phacochoerus > Phacochoerus africanus. The sequence goes on along the minus strand of NC_062544.1, from coordinate 53,278,013 downwards.
ATCCTAAAGATGCTGTCAGAAAATTACTAGAGCTAATATATGAATTCAGTAAATTTGCAGGGTCAAATGAACATATTTTTAATTTAATTTATATTGAAAAATCTTATTTTTCTATATAGTAACAACAAAAGATCAAAAAGGGTATTAAGGAAACAATCCCGTCTACAATCACATCAAAAAGAATAAAATACCTAGGAATAAGCCTACCTAAGGAGGCAAAAGACCAGTACTCTGAAAACTAAGATGCCAATGAAAGAAACTGAAGATGATATAAGTAGATGGAAAGATATACCAGCTTCTTGGATTGGAAGAATCAGTATTGTCAAAATGACCATACTACCCGAGGTAGTGTACATATTCAGTAAAATCCCTATCAAATTACTAGTGACATTTTTCACAAAACTAGGAAAAATAATTTTTAATTTGTATGGAAATATAAAAAAACCTGACTAGCGAAAACAATCTTTTTATTTATTTTTATTTTTTTTATTTTATTTTCCCACTGTACAGCAAGGGGGTCAGGTTATCCTTACATGTATACATTACAATTACATTTTCCCCCACCCTTTCTTCTGTTGCAACATGAGTATCTAGACAAAGTTCTCAATGCTATTCAGCAGGATCTCCTTGTAAATCTATTCTAAGTTGTGTCTGAGAAGCCCAAGCTCCCGATCCCTCCCACTCCCTCCCCCTCCCCCTCCCATCAGGCAGCCACAAGTCTCTTCTCCAAGCCCATGGACTAGAACAAACAATCCAAACATTTATATGGAACCACAAAAGACCCAGAATCGCCAAAACAATATTGAAAAAGTAAAATGAAGCTGGAAGAATCATGCTCCCTGACTTCAGGCTATACTATAAAGCTACAATCATCAAAACAGTATGGTACTGGCACCAAAAAAAAAAAAAAAGAGAGAAATATTGATCAATGGAACAGGATAGAAAGCCCAGAAATAAACCCACACATCTATGGTCAATTAACCTATGACAAATGAGGCAAGAATATACAATGTAGAAAAGATGGTCTCTTCAATAAATGATGATGGAAAAACTGACAGCTACATGCAAAAGAAGGTAATTAGAACATTCTCTAACCATACACAAAAATAAACTCCAAATGGATTAAAGACTTAAATGTAAGACTGGATACTATAAAACTCTTAGAGGAAAACATAGGCTGAACACTGACAAAAAACACAGCAATATCTTCTCAGATCCACCTCCTGGAGTAATGACAATAAAAACAAAAATAAACTGATGGGACCTAATTAAACTTAAAAGTTTTTGCATAGCAATGGAAACCATAAACAAAACAAAAAGACAACCTACAGAATGGGGGAAAATATTTTCAATATTTGAAAATGAAGCAACTGACAAGGGATTAATCTCCAAAATATACAAATATCTCCTGCAGCTCAATATCAAGAAAATAACTCAATTAAAAAATGGGCATATCTAAATAGGCATTTTTTCCAAAGCAAAAAAACTCATGGCCAAAAAACTCATGAAGAGATGCTCAACATCACTAATTATTAGAGAAATGCAAATCAAAACTACCATGAGGTACCACCTTACACCAGCCAGAATGGCCATCATCAAAAAGTTTGCAAATAGTAAATGCTGGAGAGGATGTGGAGAAAAGGGAACTTTCTTACACTGTTGGTGGGAATGTATATTGGTGCAACCACTATGACAAACTTTATGGAGGTGCCTCAAAAAACCAAAAATAGAACTACCATATGATCCAGCAATCCCACTGCTGGGCATCTATCCAGAGAAAACCATAATTTGAAAATACATGTACCCCAATATTCATTGCAGCACTGTTTATAATAGTCAAGACATGGAAGCAACCTAAATGTTCAATTTTGTTGTATAGCAGAAATGATCACAGCCTTGTAAATTAACAATAATTCATTGATACTTAAAAAAGATCATATTATAAAACTCTTGGAGTAAAGCATAGACAGAATACTTTCTGACATAAATCACATATCTTTTTGGATGCACCTCCCAGATAATGAAAATAAAAACAAATTGGATGTAATTAAACTTAGAACCTTTTGCACAACAAAGGCAAACATTAAAAAAAATTAGAAGACAATATACACAATGGGAGAAAATGTTGCAAAAAAGTGTATTAAGGGGATTAAGCTCCAAAATACACAAACAGGAGTCCCATTGTGGCTCAGTGGAAAGGAACCTGACTAGTATCCATGCATTTGCAGTTTTGATCCCTGGCCCCCTCAGTGGGTTAGGATACAGCATTGCTGTGAGCAGTGGTGTAGGTTGCAGATAGAGCTCAGACCTGGTGTTGCTTTGTCTGTGGCGAAAGCTGGAAGCTGTAGCTCCAATTAGACCCCTAGTCAGGGAACCTCCATATGCCATGGGGTGCGGCTATAAAAAAACACAAAAAGACAAAATAAAACCAAACCAAACCAAAACAAACAATGCATGATGTTCAATATAAAAAAAAAAAACCTCAAAAAACATCTATAAGACCTAAATAGACATTTCTCCAAAGAAGACATACAGATTGCTAAAAAGCACATGAAAAGATGCTCAATGTTGCTAAATATTAGAGAAATGCAAATCAAAACTACAATGAGGTATCACCTCACACCAGTCAGAATGACCATCATCAAAAATATACAAACAATAAATGCTGGAGGGGATGCAGAGAAAAGCGAACCCTCCTACACTGTTTGTGGGAATGTAAATTGGTACAGCTGCTATGAGGACAGTATGGAGGCTCCTTAAAAAACTAAAAACATAGCTACCATATGATCCAGCAGGCTACTCCTGGGCATATATCTGAAGAAAACCATAATTCAATAATATACATGCACATCAATATTCATGGTAGCACTATTTACAATAGCCAAGACATTGGAGCAAACTAAATGTCTATCAACAGAGGAATGGATAAAGAAAAAGATGTTATACACACACGCACACGCACATGTGCATATGCACACACACAATGAAATATTACTCAGCCATGAGACAAGAACAAAATAATGCCATTTGGAGCTTTAGTAGAGATTCTTGTACTAAATGAACCAAGTCAAATATATGATATTTGAAAGACAAATATATGATATCACTTGAATGTGGAATCTAAAAGAAAATGATACAAAGGAACTTATTTACAAAACAGAAACAGACTCTAGACTTCGAAACCAATTTATGGTTACCAAAGGGGAAAGGGGGGGAGGAGAGGGATGAATTAGGCGTTTCAGATTAACATATCCACACTACTAATTATAAAATAGGTAATCAATAAGGAACTTAACTATGTAACACAGGGAAATCTACTCAGTATTTTGTAATAACCTATATAGGAAAATAATCTGAAAGAAGAGTGAATATATGTATATGTATAACTGAATCAATTCACTGTACACCTAAAACTAACACAACATTGTAAATTAACTATACTCCAATATAAAATAAACATTAATTTGAAAAAAAATGAATAAAGGGAAACAGAAATTATAGTCTCAGTCTCCACAGATAAGTAGGCTAATTAAGTTGCCAAAAAAAATCATATAAAATAACCCCCATATTGGATATAGCAGTCAATTCAGTTCCTACCTATGAAATTAAATTAGTCTTTGTTTATTTTGGGCACATGAGTAATGACACAAATTTTTAGTAGGTCTGGGAACTTAGGAGTCAAGGTCCTGCTGTAGTTCCTTTGGACTCTTGATGAACCCATACTATCTTTTACCCTTATCGCCTATCCTTGTAAAGGAAACTTGAGGAGAGTAGAAGAGGCAAAGTGGGGTCTCCCACTCAATGCTGTGATCCTGAAGCAAACATCTCTCAGTTCTCTTAATATAAAAGGGAAGCACTGGTGGAGGTGTTTGGAGACAGCCTGGGTCTTTGGAAAAACTCTTGGTAGGAGAGCCACTTAAATGTTTACATGATGAAATTCATTACACTGGCATGTTGATCTATTGGGGGAATGTTTTCATATTCAAACTGAAGGTGTTTGGGAGTTGTTTCCTCTTTCTTTTTTATTTCTTTTTATTTGATTGGGATTTTTGAGGAGCCTTCATAAAATAAGTGGTTTCTAGAATAGAAAACTGCTCAAAGTAAAGTCTTTTCAACAAGTAGGGTGCCGCACTCTTATATTGCCAATTTTGAAGACTTCCAGTTGTACAATACTACCAGCTGCTATGTTGATTTTAAACAACAAAATGCATTCTTCAACTGTGAATCATGTCCTTTTAAGTGAAGAACAATAAAATTAAGAAAATTGTGTCACAGTATAAATGCTTTGTAACCTGCTTTTCTAAGTGTAAAAACATATTGTGAAAACTTTTTAATAGATTTAAGTATTATTTAATTATATTATTTTATTTGCCACACTAATACCTTCCCATCTTCATAATTTTATCCAAAAACATGTATTGAACATCTACTGTGTGTCAGGTGGTGAAGATAAGATAGTGAACAAAATAGATGAAACTTCTCATCTTCGTAAAATGTGATATTTCTTTATACAGTTGTATTATAACTGTCAACCAATTATCTATTTTTTCGTCTATTAGATTATTTTTTGTTTATTATAAATTTTAAAACATGTTTAATTGAACATCTTTTATTTTAGATTTATGCTTGTCATGATTTTTTTTTATGAAGGTAAGTAATTAGAAATGACATTATTAGTTGATATATTTAAGGTATTTTATACCTATTGCCAATTTCTCTCTAGAAGAATTAGGCCTTCCTGAATTCTTACTGCTCATTGCTATCCTTTAAAGTTATTTTTTCATTTCTTCATTAATTAAAGCAAGCGCTCCTTCTTTCTTGGTTCCCTATCAGATGAAGGACTGTTTATATCCTACATATCCCATATATATCATGTATTTTTAATTACATGTCACAAGATAGTAGCAAACACAACCATAACATTAGTTGAAGGAGCAAACTGCTAAAAAGTAATTAGTGTCAATGGCTTTAGACAATAGTATTTGTTTCTGTATCACTAGCAACTGGCACAAGGCTTGGTATATAGTATGTATGCAGTAAATGTTGAATTTAACTTTTTCATACATTTTTATAGTTATTCAACATGGGTTCTGTTTTAAATGAACTCAGTGTTTAGCCTCATTCTTTTGTTTCTTTACTTAAGAATGATTTATGAATAGAATTTGATATTGCAGTTCATTACCATGGAAACAATCATAATCTCACAACAACCAGTCTTTTTATTTATTTATTTATTTTTAAATTTTTTATTACTCAAATGAATTTATCACATCTGTAGTTGTATAATGATCATAACAATCTGATTTCACAGGATTTCCATCCCACAGCCCAGGCACATCCCCCCACCCCCCAAAATGTCTCCTTCAGAGACCTTAAGTTTTTCAATGTCTGTGAGTCAGCATCTGCTCTGCAAAGAAGTTCAGTCTGTCCTTTTTTCAGATTCCACATGTCAGTGAAAGCACTGGATGTTGGTGTCTCATTGTATGGCTGACTTCACTTAGCGTGATAGTTTCTAGGTCCATCCATGTTGCTAAAAATGCTGGTATTTCGTTCTTTTTGATGGCTGAGTCATATTCCATTGTGTATATGTACCACCTCTTCTGGATCCACTCCTCTGTCGATGGACATTTAGGTTGTTTCCATGTCTTGGCTATTGTAAATAGTGCTGCAGTGAACATTGGAGTACATGTGTCTTTGCGAGTCATGGTTTTCTCTGGATAGATGCCCAGGAGTGGGATTGCTGGATCAAATGGTAGTTCTATTTTTAGTTTTCTGAGGAATCTCCAAACTGCTTTCCACACTGGTTGCACCAATTTAAAATCCCACCAACAGTGTACTAGGGTTCCTTTTTCTCCACCCCCTCTCCAGCACTTATTGTTTGTAGACTTTTGGATGATAGCTGTTCTGGCTGGTGTAAGGTGGTACCTCATTGTGGTTTTGATTTGCATTTCTCTAATGATGAGTGATGTTGAACATCTTTTCATGTGTTTCTTGGCCATGTGTATGTCTTCTTTGGGAAACTGTCTGTTTAGATCTTCTGCCCATTTTTTGATAGGCTTGTTTGTTTTTTTGGTATGGAGCTGCAGAAGGTGTTTATAAATTTTGGAGATGAATCCCTTGTCAGTCGATTCACTTGCAAAGATTTTCTCCCATTCTGTGGGTTGTCTTTTTGTGTTGTTTAGGGTTTCCTTTGCTGTGCAGAAACTTTTAAGTTTGATTAGGTCCCATTTGTTTATTTTTGTTTTTTTTGTCAATACTCTGATAGGCAGATCTGAGAAGATGTTGCTGTCGTTTATGTCAGAGAGTGTTTGGCCTATGTTTTCCTCTAGGATTTTTATAATGTCTGGTCTTATATTTAGGTCTTTAATCCATTGGGAGTTTATTTTTGTGTATGGTGTTAGGGAGTGTTCTAATTTCATTCTTTTCCATGTGGCTGTCCAGTTTTCCCAGCACCGCTTATTGAACAAGCTGTCTTTTCTCCATTGTTTATTCTTGCCTCCTTTGTCATAGATGAGTTGGCTGTAGGTGTGTGGTTTTAATTCTGGGCTTTCTATCCTGTTCTACTGATCTATATGTCTGTCTTTGTGCCAGTACCATGCGGCTTACCACCAGTCTTTTTATTTTTTATTTATTTTTTTGCCTTTTTGCTATTTCTTTGGGCCGCTCCCGCGGCATATGGAGGTTCCCAGGCTAGGGGTCTAATCGGAGCTGTAGCCGCTGGCCTACTCCAGAGCCACAGCAATGCAGGATCCGAGCCGCGTCTGCAACCTACACCACAGCTCACGGCAACACTGGATCGTCAACCCACTGAGCAAGGGCAGGGACCGAACCCGAAACCTCATGGTTCCTAGTCGGATTCATTAACCACTGCGCCACGATGGGAACTCCTTTTATTTTTATTTTTTATTTATTTTTTTGCCCCACCAGTCTTTTTAAATGACACTTAATAGCTGGTAAAAATTCTGAAAAAGTTTTTTTTATTTGTGTATTAGTAATTGAAAGGAAATAATGTAGATATGTGGATAAAAATATGTAATTTTGATTATTTTTTGAGCCATGGGAGAGTTTCTAAAGTCACTGGATTTCAAGTATATTGGGCTTATCTACAAACAATAAAATATTGTACAATAAATAATGGCACAGGATTTATAGAATTTAGAATCAAGAGACCTGAATCATATGTTCTTCTCTGCAATGAATTAATGCCATCATTTAATGTTTCTGAGTTTTAGTTTTCTTATTTATACAATATGGACAATATTCTCCTAATTATAGCACAGGATTGCATCAGAAGTACCTAATGAACTCATACATGGGAAATGCATGTTTTATTTTATTTTATTAAATGATTTTTATTTTTTCCATTATAGCTGTTTTACACTGTTCTGTCAATTTTCTACTGTATAGCAAAGTGACCCAGTCACACATACATATATACACTATTTTTCTGACATTATCCTCCATCGTTCTCCACTATAAATGACTATAGTTCCCAGTGCTATATGAAGTGCATATTTTAAGTGTGATATTGCTGTCCTTTTGGAACCTGATTTTTTTTTTTTTGTTATTTCCCCGACATAATTTTTTTTTCCACTGTACAGCATGGGGACCCAGTTACACATACATGTATATGTACTTTTTTTCTCCCATTATCATGCTCTGTCATAAGTAACTAGACATAGTTCTCACTGCTACACAGCAGGATCTCATTGTTAATTCATTCCAAAAGCAATAGTTTGCATCTGTTTACTCTAAGCTCCCAATTCATCCCACTCCCTCCTCCTCCCCCTAGGCAGCCACAAGTCTGTTCTCCAAGTTCACGATTTTCTTTTCTGTGGAAAGGTTCATTTAAGCTGTATATTAGATACAAGATATAAGTGAAATCATACAGCATTTGTCTTCCTCGTCTTGACTTACTTCACTCAGGATGAGAGTCTCTAGTTCCATTCATGTTGCTGCAAATGGCAATATTTTGTTCTTTTTATGGCTGAGTAGTATTCCATTGTGTACATATACCACATCTTCCTAATCCAATCATCTGTTGATGCACATTTGGGTTGTTTCCATGTCTTGGCTATTGTGAATAGGGCTGCAATGAACATGTGCATGCATGTGTCTTTTTCAAGGAAAGTTTTGTCTGGATATATGCCCAAGAGTGGGATTGCTGAGTCAAAACATGTATGTTTTTCTAAGGTACCGCCATACTGTTTTCCATAGTAGTTGTACCAGCTTACATTCCCACCAACAGTGGAGGCAGGTTCCCTTTTCTCCACACCCCCTCCAGCATTTGTTATTTGTGGACTTATTAATGATGGCCATTCTGACTGTGAGGTGGTATCTCCTGGTAGTTTTGATTTCCATTTCTCTAATAATCAGGGATGTTGAGCATTTTTTCATGTGCTTGTTGCCCAACTGTATATCTTCCTTGGAGAAATGTTTATTCAGGTCTTTTGCCCATTTTTCCATTGGGTTGTTGGCTTTTTTGCCATTGAGTTATATAAGTTGTTTCTATATCTTAGAGACTAAGCCCTTGTCAGTTGCATCACTTGAAATACAATATCCTTTAAAACTGCACCCCAAAAAAATCAACTATCTGGGAATACACCTGACCAAGGGAATAAAAGACTTATATGCCGAGAACTATAAAACATTAATCAGGGAAATTAAAAAGGATTCAAAGTAATGGAAAGATATTCCATGCTCTTGGGTTAGAAAAATTAATATTATAAAAATGGCCATACTACCCAAACCGATCTATAGATTCAATGCAATCCCTATCAAATTACCCATGACATTTTCCACAGAACTAGAACAAACAATCCAAAAATTTTTATAGAACCACGAAAGACCCAGAACTGCCAAAGCAATTCTGAGGAACAAAAACCAAGCAGGAGGCATAACTCTCCCAGACTTCAGGCAATATTACAAAGCCACAGTCATCCAGACGGTGTGGTACTGGTACCAAAACAAACATACAGACTAATGGAACAGACTAGAGAACCCAGGAATAAATTCAGACACCTATGGTCAATTAATCTTTGACAAAGGAGGCAAGAACATAAAATGGGAAAAAGAGAGTCTTTTCAGCAAGCATTGCTGGGAAACCTGGACAGCTACATGCAAATCGATGAAACTAGAACACACCCTGACACCATGCACAAAAATAAACTCAGAATGGCTGAAAGACTTAAATATAAGACAAGACACCTTCAAACTCCTGGAAGAGAATATAGGCAAAACATTCTCTGACATCAACCTTACAAATGTTTTCTCAGGTCAGTCTCCCAAAGCAACAGAAATAAGAGCAAAAATAAACCATTGGGACCTAATCAAACTTACAAGCTTTTGCACAGCAAAGGAAACCAAAAAGAAAACAAAAGGTCAACTTACAAAATAAGTCGTACTTTTGAATTTACAGTTCGAAAGGATGTTAAAGACATCCTGTTCACTTTATAGATGTGGAAAATGGGGCATAGGGGTATTAATTGATTATCCAAGGGCGTATATGGCTGGTTATTTTCAAAACTGGTTAACAAATTGCCAAAAACAATAGATGAAACTTGATACAAAGGTGAAGAATAAAGTGCTTTTCTTTTACCTCATCTGCCTGAAACATTCAACAATTTATATTTCATCACTTGTAGAGAAAGGGTAAAAAAAGAGGAGGAAAACATAAGGAGAAATGACACAGCAGAACATGAGGTTATGCTGGAGAGGACTCATCCTCTGATGTGATAGGACAATGAAGATCTTTCCCAGGGATTAGCACCATGTGCTCCCTTGTTTTACCTTGTGCCTCCTTGTTCAAGTTTCAAACTACCAGGTTTATTTACTTCATAAGTATGCCTTCTTGTGGTTCTGGATAAACAGCCCTCAGCAGATATTTTGAGCTGCATTCTCATATAATGCCTCCAACTTGGCTTATCTTGGAAGCCTCTTGGGATGAAAGGCTATACATATGTTTCCAAACCATTTTCATATTTTTGAAGCTGTTTGAAATGAAGATTTATACTTTTCCTTTCTCCACAAGTTACTGAATCACTGAGCTAATGTTCTCTAACCACGGGAGAAGAAATTTTTCCTCTTGTTCTCAGACCCTCCATCTGATATTTTATTGAGTATTACATACTTTTCATAGAATAGTTCTCTCAACTGTTGGAGAACTTTGGTTTATGATATTTTTATTATTTCATCTTAAGGAAGAGTATTTCCTCCAGGGTTATTCCAGCTGCAGGGAAGTTGAGCAAATAGTCCCTTCTGTGCTGTCATCTCTTCCTCACCAGTAGGGGGCACTTGAGGATTTGAACCAAATTTCAACCAAACCTTTAAATACCATTTCTGTTCCAAAGAATTACATATGCCAAATTTTATGTAGTTTTAACCCCCCTCTTTGCCCACTCAGGGAAGCTTTTGGATTCACTTAAAAATATAAAAATATATACAAATATGACCTTCTGTTGCCTATCAAGAAGTTTTCAACCTTAGCTTGGAACTCAGGACCCTCTGTGATCTAACATTTCCTGGTGAAACCCTACTTCCGGACTCTTCCGTGCATATTAAGTGTTGTCATGTAACTAGTGCTCCAAATGTTTGATACATTTTGTATTTCTGCACTTCAATGTCTTTTATCTTGGCCTGAAGCACTGCCCTGAGTTTTCATGAAATTGAGTTCATAAAATCACAGTTCAATTGCTATTGTCTCACCACTGAGAAATACTTGCATTTATACATAAGGTCAGTAAAAAAATTTGTCAGAAGCTCTGTGTGAAAATGCAAACCAAGAGTTCATTCCTATTAAGTTAAAGGAGAAAAATTGTAATGTGTTTTATATCATGCCGAAGTCCCTCAACCAATTTTCTAAAATATTGCTATAATATAAATGCATAAGTAAGAAACTATATTAGGGTTTAAAACACTTAAACCAATAGTAGTTACTTTATATGACATAACATGTGAAACATACTATGATCCAAACATCTTTACAATATGGAGAGGCAAATAACATACAGCAATAAATACATTTCTTGTAAAAGCACAGACAAAAATTATACAGAACACCAGTCAACTTCTTGTGTGAGTTGATATTTACCAAGTGATACGTAAATATAACATTTGAAGAAAGTTGAGAAGGAAGAAAAGGATTATAAAAACTATTGTTCAGCACTGGTTGTAGAAAGTGATAGTGCTGACAAATTGAGTAGCAATGGAGAAATTTCAAACAAACCTGCAATGTCAGATGATTTAATCCCCTTTACATTGGTTTTGCTGAAGAAACATAAAAAAATGCTTTGGGAAATCTTCATAAGAGTTTGGTCAATGTTTTAAGGTTAGACATTTGCAAAATGGAACTCTGCTTATACTCCTAAAGCCCATGTTGATAATTTTTTTGTATGTTGCTTGTTATGGGTTGAATTGCTTCTATCTAATTCATATGTTGAAATTTAAATTCTCAGTACCTCAGAATATGACCTTATTTTGAGATAGGGTCTTTACAGAGGTAATCAAGTTAAAGTGAAATCATTAGTGTAGGTCCTAATCCAGGAAGACCTGTGTCCTTATAAGCAGGAGGAATTTGAACATGCATAAGGAATATGCATAAAGGCAAGATGATATGAAGAGACATGGGGGGAAGATGGACATCTAAAAGACAAGAAGAGAGGCACTTCATTCACAGTCCTTAGAATGAAAAAGCCCTGCCAATAATCTTGATTTTGGACTTTTAGCCTCCATAACTGTAGGACAATAAGTTTCTGTTGCTTAAGTCTCTCATTTTGTGTTATATTATTACAGAAGCCCCAGCAAACCAATACAGTGCTCTAAGAGATTTAAGTCCAGTTTAAAACTAAAATCTTATCATTTTGTCATATCAAATAGGACATTGTGGTGTCTCTCAGGCACCATATGCGAATATGATTCTAATGTCCTAATTATTATATTTGAATGTAACCTGAGTTTTTTTCTGTACATCCTTTTCTTAAAAATGTTATTTGGAGTTTTGAGGTTATAAATATGAATGAATAAAAAATGCAAATATTTTCTAGAATAGAGATTGGTAAACTTTTTCCATAAAGGGTCAGATAATAATATTTTAGGCTTCTTTTTCTGTATGTTTAAGGTTTAAAGTTAGGTTGTTTATTTCAGTTTTTTCTTCTTTCCTGAGATAAGATTGTATTGCTATAAACTTCCCTCTCATTACTGCTTTTTCTGTGTCCCATAGATTTTGGATTATTGTATCTTCATTGTCATTTGTCTCTATGTATCTTCTAATTTCCTCTTTGATTTCTTTAATGATACATTCGTTGTTTAATAGCATATTGTTTAGCTTCCAAAAATTTGTGCTTTTTGCTATTTTTTTCCTTGTAGTTGATTTCTAGTCTCATAGCATTCTGATTAGAGAAAATGCTTGAAATAATTTCAATTTTTAAAAAATGTACCAAGATGTGATCTATCCTGGAGAATGTTCCATGTGCACTTGAGAAGAAAGTATATTCTACAGCTTTGGGCTGAAATGTTCTGTAGATATCAGTTAAATCTATTTGGTCTAGTGTATCATTCAAGGCCTGTGTTTCCTTGCTGATTTTATGTCTGGGTGATCTGTCCATTGCTGTAAGTTAAAGTCCCCCACTATTATTGTATTACCATCGATTTCCAAGATATATATATATATATATATATATATATATATATTTATATTTTTGTCTTTTCTAGGGCCGCTCCCGCGGCGTATGGAGGTTCCCAGGCTAGGGGTCTAATCGGAGCTGTAGCCACTAGCCTACGCCAGAGCCACAGCAACGCAGGATCCGAGCCGCGTCTGCAACCTACACCACAGCTCACGGCAACGCCGGATCGTTAACCCACTGAGCAAGGGCAGGGACCGAACCCGCCACCTCATGGTTTCTAGTCGGATTCGTTAACCACTGCGCCACGACGGGCACTCCCTCCAAGATATATTTTGACTATTTTCCTACTACTTAGGAATTGACTTTATAAAATTTTAAAAACTTTTTATTACAGTTGATTAACAATGTTCTGTTAATTTCTGCTGTACTGCAAATTGACCCAAATATATACATATATATATATATATATATATATATATATTCTTTTTCTCACATTATCCTCCATCATGTTCCATCACAATTGACTAAATATAGTTCCCTGTGCTATACACTAGGATCTCATTGTTTTTCCACTCCAAATGTAATAGCTTGCATCTACTAACCCCAAACTCCCAGTCCATCCCAATCCCTCCTCCTCCCCCTTGGCAACCACAAGTAGATAGGTTCATTTGTGCCACATATTAGATTCCAAATATAAGTGATATCATATGGTATTTGTCTTTCTGACTTACTTCAGTCAGTATGAGAGTCTCTAGTTCCATCCATATTGCTGCAAATGGCATTATTTTGTTCTTTTTTTATGGCTGAGTAGTATTCCATTGTGTATATACACCACATATTCTTAATCCATTCATCTGTTGATGGATATTTAGGTTGTTTCCATGTCTTGGCTATTATAAATAGCACTGCAATGAATGTCCAGGTACATGTGTCTTTTTCAAGGAAAGTTTTGTCTGGATATATGCCCAAGAGTGGGATTGCTGGGTCATATGGTAGTTCTATGTATAGTTTTCTAAGGTACCTCCATTACTGTTTTCCATAGTGGTTGTACCAATTTACATTTCTACTAATAGTGAAGGAGGGTTCCCTTTTCTCCACACTCTCTCCAGCGTTTGTTATTTGTAATGATGGCCATTCTGACCAGTGTGAGGTGGTACCTCATTGTAGTTTTGATCTGCATTTCTCTGATACTTAGTGATGCTGAGCATTTTTTCACATGACTGTTGGCCATTTTTATGTCTTCTCTGGAGAAATATCTATTCAGGTCTTTTGCTCATTTTTAAATTGGGTTGTTTGTTTTCTTGCTATTGTGTTGTATGAGTTGTCTTTATATTTTGGAGATTAAGTCCTTGTTGGTTGCATTGCTTGAAACTATTTTCTTTCATTCTGTAGGTTGTCTTTTTTGTGTGTGGTTTTCTTTGCTGTACAAAGGCTTGTAAGTAGCTTGTAAGTTTGATTAGGTCCCATTGGTTTATTTTTGTTTTTATTTCTGTTGCCTTAGGAGACTGACCTCAGAGAACATTTATATGGTTGATGTCAGACAATGTTTTGCCAGTGTTCTCTTCTAGGAGTTTTATGGTGTCCTGTATTATGTTTAAGTCTTTAAGCCATTTTGAGTTTATTTTTAGGCATGCCATGAGGGTGTGTTCTAGTTTCATTGATTTTACTGCTGCTGTTCAGTTTTGCTAGCACCACTTCTGAAAAGACTGTCTTTTTCCCATTTTATATTCTTACCTTCTTTACCAAAGATTAATTTACCATAGGTATCTGAATTTATTTGTCCGTCTGCTTTTGTACCAGTACCACACTGTCTTAATTACTGTACCTTTGTAATATTGTCTGAATTCTAGGACAGTTATGCCTTCTGCTTGTTTGTTTGTTTGTTTATTTGTTTTTTACCCCCTCAGGATTGCGTTGGCAATTCTGGGTCTTTTATGGTTCCATATAAATTTTTGGATTATTTGTTCTAGTTTCCTGAAAACAGTCTTGGGTAATTTGATAGGGATTGCATTGAATCTATAGATTGCTTTGGGTAGTATGGCCATTTTAATGAGATTAATTCTTCCAGTCCAGGAGTGTGGAATATCTTTTCATTTCTTTGAATCCTCTTTAATTTCCTTGATTAATGTTTTATAATTCTCAGCCTATAAGGAATTGACTTTAGATTCTAAACATCATGTGATCTGTAAAAAGCTGCAACTGACTTATATTAAAATTATTTTAAAAGTATTATCCACTCCCCAAGATTATTTATTTGCAAACTCCTTAGGGATGGAAATCTGTATTATTTTTTCTATTCTTCAAATGTAACATTCAATAACAGATTAATAATTGAATATATCCATGGATAAGTGTTACATCTGAGAGAAAAATTTGTATTGCAAATACTGCTAGATTGAGTCCACAGTCATTTTCCTTTTCTACTTAACTTTCATACCTGAGAAATACAAATAGTTTTACTACAACATTCATTTTCACCTAAAGCTAATGAACATGATTCTTGGTAGTCTAACTCACTAGGCATTAATAGTTTTACTTATAATATTTAAACATTATTGAAAAATTATATACTGTTGTATCTTTTCATACTTAAATGACAAATCCATTCTTTTGGTTGAGTGGAATCTATACATAGTAGACTAATGTCAAGTATTTCTAGAACTGGGTGATAATAGGAGCAGCTCTCTGGATAGCATTCACACATGAAACAAGATCAAGTTAAGACAATTTCCTGTTTCTAGTCATGTGCCTGTATTTGATACCATGAGAAACTTAAAAATTTGGAGTAGCCATGGAGAAGGGGAAGAACAACCAGAGGAGAGGAAAATAATGAATATTGGACTTAGGAAGATTCATGTGGAGATGACACTCAATAGAGAACAATGAAATCTTGTGGTGTAACTGTTAAATTATTGCTAAGAGTTTTAGAATTCCAAGAAACTAGAGTCTACTGGGTAATGCGTGAATAATAAGAGAAAAGTTGGTCACATATTGGCTCAGAGATGATTTCAGTTAATGATGCAACAAAGTCAATATGTCATGGGAGTTCCATTATTTTACATTTAGCTGACCTCTTTTATGAAGAGCCAAGTATTGACATAGGCCTAATCAAGGATGCATGACTGTCCCTTTTGCAGAGTTTTTAGGGACTAGACATACCAGCTTGATTTCTTTCTATTTTCCCTTCTCATCCCAGAAGAGGCAAGTCTGTACCTAGACCACTATGAGTAAATTTGGGCAGACCGATTGAAAATGTTCAGGGGATTTGTTTTGATAATGCAGTGCGGTCAGGACTGGATCCCTTTCCAGACTTCTGGGCCCCATTAATTTGTCCTAATTTCTTTCATCCCTTTCATTGTCCTAATGGTGACCCCATCCCTCTTGTCCTAGGACTTTGTGCTCTGTGTCTAAAGACATATCTAACTAGGAGTCTCATAGGAACCGTGAGCATGGTCCTAGTGATATTGGTTTGTTGTGGGGGGTCTCTTTTTGCCCTACTGTCCAAAAGAGCCTTAGCATGGATTTAAAAAATTTTTATTATAGTTGATTGGCAGTGTTCTGTCAATTTATGCTGTATAGCAAAATGACACAGTTACATATATATATATATACACACACACACACATATTTTTCTTTTTCTCATATTACCTTCTATCATGTTCTATTATAAGTGATTGCATGTAGTTCCCTGTGCTATACAGCAGGACCTCATTGCTTATCCCTTCTAAATGTAATAGTTTGCATCTACTATCACCAAACTCCCAGTCCATCCCACTCCCTCCTCCTCCTCCTTGGCAACCACAAGTCTGTTCTCTATGTCTATGAGTCTTTTTCTGTTCTGTGCCATACTTTGGATTCCACATATAATTGATATCATACAGTATTTGTCTTTCTGAATTACTTCACTTAATATGAGAATCTCTAGTTCCAAGCATGGATTTTTATTATTGAACATTAGTATTGTTATATTTTTTCTTTCCTTCTTCTTTTTTTTTTTTTTTTTTTTTGCTTTTTAGGGCTACATGCATGGCATATGGAGGTTCTCAGGCTAGGAGTTGAATCAGAGCTGTAGCCACCAGCCACAGCCACTTCAGATCCGAACCACATCTGTCACCTACACCACAGCTCACGGCAACGCTGGATCCTTAACCTACTGATCGAGGCCATCCTCATGGATGCTAGTCAGATTTGTTTCCGCTGTGCCATGAAGGGAACTCCAACAAAGTGATTCTTGGTGGCTATGATGATGTCTTTATCTTTGTATTTCCATCATTTGGCACATGTGCCTGACTTATGTAGGTATTATATAATTATTTATCAAATTATAATTAGATTATTATAACTGATATTCCTTATAAAAAGAAACAGTATTATTCATGGGTTTTGGTTAACTCTAAGGAAGGATGTCCTGGGTTAACTCTAAGGAAGAATGTTCTGGGTTAACTCTAAGGAAGGACATCCTAATAAACTTGCTGGTGTGTTCTTGCCACTTACTTAAGTTCCATTCCTAAGTAGGGTACGTACAATAAGGGAAAAATTTTTAATTTGTTAATTAAAGATATGACCATGTCAAATTTGCCAATTGCTTTTTTTCCCCCACCTTTGGGTGGACATTCTTTATTTTGGGAAGAATCATTTAAATACTTTCTTTTACATATGTGGATGTAAAACAACTAGGCACTTTTTGTTCAGAAAACAATGATTATGATTATCATATTTTCTCAGATGACTTAATATGCCAAGCTCAAAATAAGTTGGGGAGAAATTCAGAAATGTGAATATATTTACATAGGCATTAAAAAGGCCTCAGGAGTAAAAGTGTAGAGACATTGGATTACTTTTTTCCTTGAAGTTCAACATAATTAGAACCTCTGATAGGTTCAGGCACTCTAACCAAGAGCAACCATCAAAAATTAGACATCAGGAGTTCCAGTCGTGGCGCAGTGGTTAACGAATCCGACTAGGAATCATGAGGTTGCGGGTTCGGTCCCTGCCCTTGCTCAGTGGGTTAACGATCCCGCGTTGCCGTGAGCTGTGGTGTAGGTTGCAGACGCGGCTCGGATCCTGCGTTGCTGTGGCTCTGGCGTGGGCCGGTGGCTACAGCTCCGATTAGACCCCTAGCCTGGGAACCTCCATATGCCGCGAGAGCGGCCCAAGAAAAATGGCAAAAAGACAAAAAAGAAAAAATCTGGGATAAATGAAAAAAAAAAATTAGACATCAGGACCCCCAAAGAGAATTCATAGCTGTGTCTTTAACAGGTGGTCTTGGCACAACTCCAGGGACTATTTTGTCCCAGGAGAAGGCTGGAAACCATGGCTCAATAGATGCATCTTGAGTAAAATGCCTGAGAGTGTGGGTGTGCATGCATGTGTCTGAAAGATCTATGTTACTAAAGAGCTATAACTTTGGATGCCCAGACTTGATGCAGAGACATAGTCTGAGGAAATTTGTGTTTTTCCAGTGAGAGTAGAAAGGGAATCTTTTATTAGGCATTGTGTTCAGTGAGTTGGGACTCACCTAAGCTCCAGGCCCCTAGATTTTGGTGGCAATGAATGTTCCAGTCATTGTAAGTTTGGACTGTGTTGGGTTTCTACATTGTTGTGTTGGGAGTCAGGCATGCCTTATGTCACCACTGGACTCGTAGTAGGAAACAAGAATTACAGTGAGTTGTTTCACTGCTTGTTTCCAGTAGCATTACCAGGTGCCAGAGCTGTCCAAAGGACAGAGGCAGCAGGGTGCAAGAGACAAACAAGGATAAGGTCTCTAAATCTAGGTCAGTTGTGTGTTATTCTGATTCTGGACTTTGGTGTCTTCCTAAAAAAATGGGTATAATGATAACTCTCTCTCATAGGTTTGGTGTGAAGATTAAGCACACTAATACACATGAAAGACTCACAGTGGTGTCTGTGAGAAAGCAATACTCAGAAATGTTAGGTAGGAAAAGCAAAGAACAGAAACCCTACAGGGAACTGACTAAATTTTCCATTTTTTCTCAATAATTATCTAGAGTCACACCTGAGACTGAATGGTTTATTATGGATTCAAGATTGTGAGGGGGGAGAGAGGACTCTGAAGTTATTTGATTAAAATATTAAAAGGAGGGTGAATGCGACTTTTTACCCTAATTTGGTGAAGTTGAACATATCTTTTTTTTTTTTTTTTGTCTTTTTGCTATTTCTTTGGGCCGCTCCCGCGGCATATGGAGGTTCCCAGACTAGGGGTCGAATCGGAGCTGTAGCCCCTGGCCTACGCCAGAGCCACAGCAACGCGGGATCCGAGCCGCGTCTGCAACCTACACCACAGCTCATGGCAATGCCGGATCGTTAACCCACTGAGCAAGGGCAGGGACCGAACCCGCAACCTCATGATTCCTAGTCGGATTCGTTAACCACTGCGCCACGACGGGAACTCCTGAACATATCTTTTGATAGTGCCACATAGGTGGCCTTATCGGTTTTTCTAAGTTTATCCTCGAATTGTCTTCTTTTCTGATATTTATTTTAAGCAATAACCATTTCTAAACCATTCAGGCTAAAAAATCTTGATCTTACTTTAAATCTTTTTTCTTCCTTGCATCCACTCAGTCAGTCCCCAAACACTCTCAGTTTTTCCTTCACAATGATCTTTGAATCTTTCCTTTCCTCTCCATTCCCACCTCTATTTGTGCAACTAGTCCAGACAAATTCCCAATAAGCTGCATGTGCTCAAGTGCCACAGGACAAAAATAGGTTTTATGAGCTTGTGTTGAGTTGGGAGCAAACAGGGCTGTACCCTGGCAAAACTTGAAGTAGGTAAAGTTTGGCTTTGGCACCTCACTCTTCTCCAGCCTTTACCCAGAGGTAAGAAAGCTGACGTGTCTTCTGGCAGTACTGGACCTTAGCGAGGAAATTCTCCATGAATTGAATGCTAGCTAATGACTTCCCACTCAGCTGCAGAAAGAAGGCAAGAATCTGAGGGTTGTTTATAAGCTTCCCTCAAAGACTACGTGCTCCACAAAGATAGAATATATAGCTATCTTTTTAACACTGTATCCTAACCATATAATAGGATAACTAGATGGAATTACAGGAAAGACAAATATCAAGACTGCCAATTTCTTTAGAAAGACAAATTTGACTTACTTGGCTGAAGCAAGTGTGATGTCTTTGTTAAGGAAAGACTTAATGAGGACACTTTCCCATGTTACCTTCACCCTGCTTTTGCACCCCCACTTCTCCATTCTTGGAGAACTTTTAATTTGTTAATGTTAATTGTCACTTAATGTTCCAGAGAGAATTAAACTTATTAATCCCTTCAGCTTCTGACCCTACATATATTGACATTCCCCTTAGCTTGCATATAATATTTGGGAATAATTTTCAGTAATTTGTCCTATAAAAACAAGTATTTTTGTGAAATGTGGATATAAAATAATTTTATATTGTTGAATATGTTTTTAAAAGTTCCATCCTTTCATTCTGCATATTCTGATGTGTATCTCTAACTTAGAACAATTCCTTTAAAGCATGTAAGCATTTAGTTCAAATAGGTCTGAATTAAAATCTCAGCTCCACCATTTGCCAACTCTAGGAGTTCTGTCAGCATGTTATTTAACTTCTCTGCATCTGTTTTCTTCCCTACTTCACTAGTTGTTTTCTGTTTTGTTTTTAAACAACAATATTAATGTAAAATGCTTTGGCTCAATCCCTGGCACAAAAAAAGAATCCTAAAAAAGAAAGTTCAGATTTTTTAAAGCTCAAATGGATCTTAGTGATTATTTCACCCAAGTTTGCCTATTTTCAGAGGAGGAGCATGAGGTTTGGGACTAGATCCAAGTCTCATTACTCCCTACACTCTAGTTGGTATTTATCAGAAAGCATGGGTTTTTGGAACCTGATAGATCTGAATTTAATTCTGGATTTTTCTGATCAACTCTAACTTTTCTCAGCCTTATTTTTTTCATCAATAAAACAAGGATTAACTATCTCCGCTGTTATGTTATATACAAAACATTCAGATAATTCTTGGCACAGTGTGAAATACAAAGAGTATTAATTTTCCCCAGTGCCCTACCAAGGATGGTACAGTAGGTATGATCTGCTCTAGGTATAGACAATAAGGGGTGAGGGAGCATTATTTGTAGTGAATTTAGAAATGAGAATAAAACCAACTAAAATTGGTCTTTTTTTTGGTCATCATTTATATAGCCACACTAAACAATATCACACAGTCAGCAATAAATATTCTTTTCCGAAAAGTCTTTTTTTGACATGAGTTCTAAATAACTGTTGAGAATACTTTTGAGATTAATTTTGTGTGTATAGTCTTCAAACTGGCATATTTTATTACTTTTCCATAAAAAATTACACTCTACATTGAAGCTAATTCAGAGAAGTGTTGGACTTTGAGGCATACAGACAATGTTACAATTGTTTATTTTGAGAGTGATTTTGTAAAGAAGTAACCTTTGCCTTCTCTATACTCAAATCAACGCATGCCTTCAGGCTGTTGATGCTCCCAATTTATTAGCTACACCCATATTTATCTGAATCTCTTATCTAAGTTTAAATATGCTAATATGACACTTTCCAAAGGTCAATTCTACTGCAGTCAGAGGCTGGAAAGAAAATTCAGTCCTTGAAGCACTCTACTCTAGCAGGCTAGTAGTCAGAAGGAATATGATTAAACTGATATTGCCAGGTGGTGGTGGGGAGTATGCCATGGAAACATAAGGACTGAAGTGTATTTTTGGAAATAATAGGAGAATGGAGAGTCTGATCTCATTAAATTTTGTTTTGAAGCAAATGACTGAAAAAATCTCAAGTGTGATAAACCATTTGGAATGTGGTGACCACCTAGTATTTATATTACAAACAGAGATTGAGACTTGCCCTCAAATTGATGCACAAAACACAGCCAAGCAAGTTAAAAGCAAATGGCTAGGATGTACTCAGTGAGTCAGGAAAAACATTAAAAATGTATTTGGATAGAAATATTAAATCCTAGTAATAAAGAACTGATATAATCTTGGGGGCGCACAAAGGAAAGATGGGAAAAAGCAGATACATTAATTAGTTAAAATAAAAATAGAACAGTGAGCCAGGGAAGTGTTATTTTCCAATATTAGCTATTCCCAATCCCCCTTTCCATTGCCCGCTTCCAGCTATAGAGGCTGAAAAATAGAGACTTTTCTTAATCTCTCTTGCAGCAAGAAGTGGCATATAACCCAGTTCTGGCATATAACCCACATAATGAGATACAAATAGAAAACTGTTGGACATACTGCAAAAGGTAATCCCCTCTGCTGAAAGAAGGGATATCTAGGAGGAAAGCTCCATTTCCTCCCATCTTTATCTTTTCTCTCTATGATGCTGTTATAGTTTTGCCTGATGCTTAGAACATCAACAGCCATCCTACATCCATGAGAAGAGACATACTTGAAGCACCAAAAGTAGCAGAGTAGAAAAGTTGAAAGGCCTGGATTCTGCATGGAATAATCAAACTACAAACCAACCTTGCAATTACCTATATAAGGACTTTTAAAAAGTAATTTTAGGAGTTCCCGCTGTGGCACAATGAGATGGGCAGTGTCTTGGGAGTGCTGGGACACAGGTTTGATTCCCTGACACAGTGGGATTAAGGATCTGGCATTGCCACAGCTGTGGGTTAGGTTGCAACTGCAGCTTGGATCTGATCCCTGGCCTGGGAACTCCATATGCTGCAGGGAGGCCAAAAAAGAAAAATAAAGTAAAAATAATTTTAGATGAACAGTATTTTTATTTTTTCTTTATTAGTGATACAAAAACATCATTTTCACTAATATGTTAAAATGTTATTAATACAAAGTCTTTTAAGAAATAAAAATTGAACATGTAACTTTTTGAAATTCTTTTTAAAATGCTTTGTGATATAGAAGTTTAATGGTATGGTTGTAAAGTCAGATTATTTTAATTTTTTTTGTAATGACTATTATATTTGAAAAGGATAACAATGGAAGAATTGTATGGTTAGCTCTGATTACTGATTGTACCAAGTCAGATTATTTTAATTTTTTTTGTAATGACTATTATATTTGAAAAGGATAACAATGGAAGAATTGTATGGTTAGCTCTGATTACTAATTGTACTAACATTCATTTTTATTTTTTATTTTATTTTATTATAAAATTTTTTGTTATATTTGATTTACAATGTTCTTTCAATTTCTGCTGTACAGCAAAGTTATCCAGTCTCGTAAATATATATATATATATGTATGTATATATATTTTTTCTTTTTTCACATTATCCTCCATCATGTTCCATCACAAGTGATCAGATATAGTTCACTGGGCTATACAGCAGAATCTTATTGCTTATCCACTCCAGATGCAATAGTTTGTATCTTCTAAACCCATACTCCCAATCCCTCCACCTCCCTTTTGACAACCACAAGTCCATTCTCCACATCCAAGAGTTTGTTTCTTTTCTATAGATAGAAAATTTATTTTTAAATTCTATTTTCTAGCATTGCACATTTTTTTTTCTGTTTTATCCAAACTTCATTGATGAAATAAAGATTTTCATATTTCAGGAGTGCTAGGTAATCTGCTACTCATAGCCAAAAAGCATTCTGCCAACAAGAGTGATAAGAAATCAAAGAAGAAAATTTATTAAGCAGCAATATTTAGACACTGTTTACAATGATACTATTCTTTCCCTCTATACTCCAAGTAAAAGAAAGACCAGAATGAAATGTGTCTTTTACCTTTTGTTCATCCTAGGATACATGAAGAAAGTGATTTAGGATCTTCCCATTCACCAAAATGAACCAGGTTTTTGTAATTTATTTATGTCCACTAGAGACTGAAAATAGCTGTGCTATATATGCCTGCGAGAAGTGAAAGCAATCACCCAAGAAAAACATAGTTTGTCATTACACTTCCATCCTGCATGGGGTCTCAGGCATGCAGTTCTTAAAAGTCTGCAAATGATATCAGGGCAGGCATCATATGCTAAAAACTAGGCATGGATGGCACAGAAAAATAAAAATACAAATAAAAAATACTGATAAAACATTAGCAAATTAAACTCAGCAGTCCATTAAGAGAATAACATAAAGGAATAAAAGTAAAATATTAGTAAAACTCTGCATGCAATTAACTAGGTGAACAGTTAAATGGGGGGAATTATATGATTGTCTCAATAGATGCCATAAATCTATTGTCTATTATTTCCAGTTTCTGTTCTTTTAAAGTGTAGCAAAAATTTAAATTTACTGAACAAAAGGAATACAGATTTTTTTCTGTATTTTTACAGTGTTTTCCTAAACATTTACAGTCACCTTGCCAACCTCTAAATCAACAGCTTTTTAAAAAAGTGATTTTCCTTAAAAATAAGGAATATAGAAGTTCCCTTCATGGCTCAGTAGTTAACCAACCCAACTAATATCCATGAGGAAGAGGGTTCTTGGACTTGCTCAGTGGGTTAAGGATTGGGTATTGCTATGAGCTGTGGTGTAGGTCACAGATGAGGCTCAGATCCCCAGTTGCTGTGGCTGTGGCAGTAGACAGGCAGCTACAACTCCAGTTTGGCCAGAAGCCTGGGAACCTCCATATGCCACACGTGCAGCCCTAAAAAGCAAAAAAAAAAACCCCAAAAAAACCAAAAGAAGAGAGAATATATTTATATGTATGACTGATTCACTTTGCTGTACACCTGAAATTAATACAACATTGTGAACCAACTATACTCCAATAAAATTAAATTAAAAAAACAATTCACAAAAATAAAAAATAAAGTGATTTTCCTTTGTTTTTTTTAAAACAACAAACATTTTCATATTTATTTTTCATCAATATTTTATAATGTTTCAATTGCTCAATTATAGTAATTAAAAACAAAAAGATCAAACAGATTTTTTTATCTTTTTTTTTTTTTTTTTGCTATTTCTTGGGCCGCTCCCGCGGCATATGGAGGTTCCCAGGCTAGGGGTTGAATCGGAGCTGTAGCCCCTGGCCTACGCCAGAGCCACAGCAACGCAGGATCCGAGCCGCGTCTGCAACCTACACCACAGCCCACGGCAACGCCGGATGGTTAACCCACTGA
The DNA here is from genome assembly GCF_016906955.1 of Phacochoerus africanus. Classification (NCBI taxonomy): domain Eukaryota; kingdom Metazoa; phylum Chordata; class Mammalia; order Artiodactyla; family Suidae; genus Phacochoerus; species Phacochoerus africanus. Next base: position 53,253,327 of record NC_062544.1, on the reverse strand, counting down.
GCAAGGGCAGGGACCGAACCCACAACCTCATGGTTCCTAGTCGGATTCATTAACCACTGTGCCACGATGGGAACTCCCAAACAGATTTCTTTAAACAATGCAACTCCATCTTTGTAAATATAAGATTCGACTGGTAGGGAATATGCTGCTATTGCTACCAAAGAGTGGCTTTTTAGCTGCAAATATTAAACTTATTGTCAGTCAGAATGTTGAACAGAGAAAATATAAAGCTTAGGTAAATCTCATTAATTTATATCTGTGCTGTCCAAAATTGCAGTCCTTAACCACATGTGGCTATTGAGCATTTGATATGAGGTTTGTATAATAAAGGAAGTGAATTTCTTATGTAATTTAATATAAATGAAAGTTAAATTCAAAAAGTAATACCCATTTTAGGGGTTCCCATTGTGGCTCAGCAAGTTAAGAACCTGACATAATGTCTGTGAGGATGACCTCTGGCATTGCCACAGACTGTGGCATGGGTCACAGATGTGGTTTGGATCCAGTGTTGTCATGGCTGTGACATGTGCTTCAGCTGCAGCTCTGATTTGACCCCAGCCCAGGAACTTCCATATGCCACAGATGCAGCCATAAGAAAAAAAAAGTAATACCCACTTCAATCACTGAAAAGCTTTAAAGTATATTTGGAGCACTTGAATATTTGAATCTACATTTACAACTATAAATATATGAACTTTAAATACAAATCAAGTATTTTCAACAAAAGTTTAACATCTATTCAGGGTCTTTTTTGTTTCAATACAAATCTTAAAATTATTTGTTCTAGTTCTGTGAAAAATGCCATTGGTGTTTTGATATGGATTGCATTGAAACTATACATTGCCTTGGGTAGTATAGTCATTTTAATGATATTGATTCTTCCAATCCAAGAACATAGTATATCTTTTCATTTGTTTGTGTCATTTTCAATTTCTTTCATCTTTGTCTCATAGTTTTTGGAGAACAGGTCTTTTGCCTCCTTGGATATATTTTTCTAGGTACTTTATTCTCTTTGATGTAGTGGTAAGTGGCATTGATCCCTTAATTTCTCTTTCTGATCTTTTGTTGTTGGTGTTAGAAATGCAACAGATTTTGTATGTTAATTTTTTATCCTGTAACTTCACTGAATTCATTGATGAGCTCTAGCAGTTTTCTGGTATCATCTTTAGTATTTTCTACGTATAATAACATGTCAGCTGCAAACACTGACAATTTTACTTTTTCCTTTACAATTTGGATTCCTCTTAATTCTTTTTCCCCTCTGATTGCTGTAACTAATCTTGTTCCTGTTCTTAGAGGAAATTCTTTCATTTTTTCATCATTATGATGTTAGCTGTGGGTTTGTCATATATGGCCTTTATTATTTTGAGGTATGTTCCCTCTATACGCACTCTCTGGAGAGTTTTAATCATATATGAATGTTGAATTTTGTCAAAAGCTTTTTCTACGTCTATTGAGATGATAATTTGGTTTTTATTCTTCTATTTGTTAATGTGGTGTATCACACTGATTGATTTGCAGATATTGAAAAAAAATCCCTGGGATAAATCCCACTTGATCATGGTGTATGATCCTTTTAATGTATTTCTGGGTTTGGTTTGCTGATGTTTTGTTGAAGATTTTTGCATCTATGTTCACCAGGGATACTGGCCTGTAATTTTCTTTTTCTTTATATCTTTGTCTAGTTTTGGTATCAGGGTGATGCTGGCCTCATAGAATGAGTTCAGAAGAGTTTCTCTGCAATTTTTTGGAATAATTTCAGAAGGATAAGTGTTAACTCTTTTCTAAATTTTTTGGTAGAATTTGCCTGTGAAGCCATCTGGTCCTGGAATTTTGTTTGTTGGGAGTTTTTAAATTACTCATTCAATTTCAGTGCTGGTAAAAATCTCTCTGTTCATACTTTCTGTTTCTTCCTGGTTCAATCTTGGGAGATTGTACCATTCTATGAATTTTTCCATTTCTTCTAGGTTGTCCATTTTATTGGTATATAGTTGTTTGTAGTAGTCTCTTATGATTTTTATATTTCTGTGGTGTCACTTGTAACTTCTTTTTCATATCTAATTTTATTAATTTGGGCCTTACCTTTTTTTCTCAATGAGTCTGGCTAAAGGTTTATCAATTTTGTTTATCTTCTCAAAGAATCATTTTTTAGTTTCATTGATATTTTCTGTTACTTTTTTTTTTTTTGGTCCTTTTGCCATTTCTTGGGCCGCTCCAGCGGAGGTTCCCAGGCTAGGGGTCGAATCAGAGCTATAGCCACCAGCCTATGCCAGAGCCACAGCAACTCCAGATCCGAGCCGCGTCTGCAACCTACACTACAGCTCATGGGCAACACCGGATCCTTAACCCACTGAGCAAGGCCAGGGATTGAACCCGCAACCTCATAGTTCCTAGTCGGATTCGTTAACCACTGTGCCAAAGCGGGAACTCCTTCTGTTACTTTTTTAGCCTATTTTATTTCTGCTCTGCTCTTCATAATTTCTTTCTTTCTACAAACATTGGGTTTTGTTTTTCTTCTTTCTCTAGTTACTTTAGATGTAAGGTTAGGTTGTTTGAGATTTTTATTTCCTGAGGTAAACTTGTATTGCTATAAACTTCCATCTTAGAACTACTTTTGCTGCATCCCATATGTTTTGGATCATTATTTTGAAATAACATGACTGATAAGGGATTAATATTCAACATATATCAACAGCCCATACAACTCAATATAAAAAAACCCCACCTAATTAAAAAATAGGCAGAAGAACTTAATACACATTTTTTCCAAAGCAGAAATACAGATGACCGACAGGTACATGAAAAATGCTCAACATCACTAATCATCAGGGAAATGCAAACTGAAACCACAAAGAGATATCACCTCATTTATGTCAGAATGGCTATCATAAAAAATAACACAATGACAAATGTTGTTGAGGATATGGTGAAAAAGGAGACATACATTATAATAGGAATGCAAATTTGCACAACCACTGTATGGGGATTTCTCAGAAAACTAAAAATAGAACTACCATATGACCCAGGAATTCCACTACCAGGTATATAACCCCCAAACCCCCCCAAGCACTAATTCAAAGATAATTCACCACAATGTTCATAGCAACATTATTTACAACTGAAAAGATATGGAAGCAACTTAAATGTCCATAAACAGACTAATGGATAAATATGATATATAAATAATGGAATACTACTCAGCCATAAAAATGATTTTTTTTTGCCATTTTCAGCAACATGGAGAGCACTATGCTAAGTGAAATAAGTCAGACAGGGAAGGACATACTATATGATATCACTTATATGTTGAATCTAAAAAGTACAACAGGAGTTCCCGTCATGGCACAGTGGTTAACGAATCCGACTAGGAACCATGAGGTTGCGGGTTCGGTCCCTGCCCTTGCTCAGTGGGTTAACGATCTGGCGTTGCTGTGAGCTGTGGTGTAGGTCACAAACGTGGCTCGGATCCCCGCGTTGCTGTGGCTGTGGCGAAGGCCGGCAGCTACAGCTCCAATTGGACTCCTAGCCTGGGAATCTCCATATGCCATGGGAGCGGCCCAAGAAATGGCAAAAAGACAAAAATAAATAAATAAATAAAAAGTACAACAAACTGGTGACTGTAACAAAAAAGAAGCAGCTCACAAATAGAGAATAAATTAGTGCTACCAGTGAGGCGAGGGGAGGGAGGGATAATCCAGTGGTAAGGGAGTGGAAGGTACAAACTATTGGGTGTAAGATAGGCTACAAGAATGTACTGTACAACATGAAGAATGCAGCCAATATTTTATAATAACTAAATAAAACTATAAAATTTTATACAACTTTAAAATTGTATAAAAATTTATCATCTGAACAAGATACAATGTGAGTATAAAATACATACTAAAACTTGAAGATAGTATGATAAAAAGAATGTAAAATAGTAATAATTTTTATATTTGTTGTGAGCCACATGGGAAGTCCAATAATTTATATATTTGTTACATGCTGAAATGGTAAAATTTGGGGCATATTGAGTTAAATAAAAAATATGCTGAAAATTAATTAACCTCCTTCCTTTATTTTTTTTTTGATGTGGCTACTAGAAAGTTTTAAATTATATATTTGGATTGTGTTATGTTTTGTTGGACAGGAATGACCAAGAAATTTATCTGGGAAATTTTCTAGTATATCTTTTAAGATATATAATGTACTTATGTTTTGACTAGATAATTTTATCCCATAGAAAACTTATGTACTTTTACAAATATAACATACTGGGTGTTCATTTTACTGGTTATAGAAGACGATAGAAAATAATCCCAGTGGTCTTTCAGTAGGGTTAAGAAATGTTTCAAACACATATGGAATGCTAATCATCAATTAAATAAAATAAAATACATCTATACACAGAGAGATGGAAAGATGGCCATAAAGCCTTAAGAAAAAAGTCATATAACAATACATATAATTAAATCCCATTTCTAGTAAATAATTAAATCTCTATAAAAAGAGTATGCACATTTTCACTATTTTCTATAGACTTTTATATTCATTCCATTTTTCAAAAATCATGTATTATAAAAAATAATTGTCATGATCATTGCAAATGATATGATACTATAACAGAGAAAATCCTAAAGATGCTACCAGAAAACTACTAGAGCTCATCAATGAATTCAATAAAGTTGTAGGATACAAAATTCATATTCAGAAATTTCTCGCTTTCCTATACACTAACAATGAAAGGTCAGAAAGAGAAGTCAAGGAAACAGTCCCATTTACCATCATATCAAAAAAGGTAAAATACCTAGGAATAAATCTACACAGGGACACAAAAGGCCTATACTTTGAAAATTATAAGATGTTGACCAACAAGGGGGGACCTGCTTGCTGTATAGCACAGGGAATTCTACCCAATATTCTGTGATAATCTATATAGGAAAAGAATCTGAAAAAGAGTGGTTCTGTGTGTATGTATAACTGAACCACTTTGTTATACAGAAGAAATTATCACAACATTGTAGTTTAATAAAACTTTAAAAAACTATTAAAATATTTTAAATATTTAAAAAAATTAGAGACTGGCTTTTATAGGCACTAAACACTGTCTATACAATGGGAAAAAAAAGAAATTGAAGATGGCAAGAACAGATGGAAAGATACACCATGTTCTTGTATTGGAAAAAAACAATATTCTCAAAATGGCTATACTACTCAAAGCAATCAACAGATTCAGTGGAATCCTTATCAAATGGTAATGGTATTTTTCACATAACTAGAAAAAATAATTCTAACATTTTTATGGAAACGCAAAAAATCCTGAATAGCCAAAGCAAACCTGAGAAAGAAAAATGGAGCTGGAGGACTCATTCTCCCTGACTTCAGACTATACTGTAAAGCTACAATCATCAAAACAGTATGGTACTGGCACAAAAAGAAATATTGATCAATGGAACAGGATGGAAAGCCCAGAAATAAATTCATGCACCTATGGTCAATTAATATATGACAAAGGAGATAAGAATATACAAATAGAGAAAAGATAGTCTCTTCATTAAGTGGTGCTGGGAAAACTGGGCAGCCATATGTAAAAGAATGAAATTAGAAAATTCTCTAATGCCATACACAAAAATAAACTCCAAATGGATTAAAGACTTAAATGTAAGAGGAAATCTCTTAGAGGAAATATAGGCAGAACACTCCAACATAAATTGCAGCAATATCTTTTTAGCTCCACCTCAGATTAATGGAAATAAAAATGAAAATAAAACAAATGGGACTCAATTAAACTTAAAACCTTTTGAACAATAAAGGAAACAATTAAAAAATGAAAAAAACAACAAACCACAGATAGGGAGAAAAGCTTTGCAAACAAAGCAAGCAAGGGATTAAGCTCCAAAATACACAGACAACTCATGAAGCTCAATATCAAAAAAATCCAAACAACTCAACTTAAAAAATGGACATAAGATCTAAATAGTCTTCTCTAAAGAAGATCTAGAGATTGCCAAAAAGCACATGAAAAGACACTCAACATCACTAAGTTTTAGGGAAATGTAAGTCAAAACTACAATGAGGTATCACCTCACACACCAGTCAGAATGCCCATCATCAAAACACCAACAAACAATAAATGATGGAGAAGGTGCAGAGAAAAGGAAACCCTCCTATACTATTAGTGGGAATGTAAACTTGTCCAACCATCCTGGAGAAAATTATGGAGATTCCTCAAAAAAAAAAAAAAACCAAACAAATATAGAATTACCATATGATTCAGCCATCCTACTCCTGGAAAGATATCTGTTAAAAACCATAATTCAAAAATATACATGCACCGCAGTGTTCACTGAAGCACTATTTATGACAGCCAGGACATGGAAGCAACCTAAATGTCCATTGATAGAGGAATGTATAAAGAAGATGTGGCACATATATGCAATGAAATATTAGCCATAAAAAAGAACAAAATAATGCCATTTGCAGCAACATGGATGAAACCAGAGATTCTCATACTAAGTGGAATAAATCAGACAGAGAAAGACAAATGTCCACTTATATGTGGAATCTAAAAAAGTGATGCAAAGGAACTTATTTACAAAACAGAAACAGACTCACAGATTTAAAAAACAAACCTATGCTTACCAAAGTGGAAGTGTGGGGTAGAGGGAAAGATTGAAAGCTTGGGACATCTTATGCATACTATGGTATATGGAATGGATGGTCAACAAGTACCTGCTGTATAGCACAGGGAACTCTACTCAATATTCTGTGATAACATATATGGGAATGGATATGTGTATATGTGTAACTGGGTCACTTTTGTGTATATCAGAAATGAAAATAACATAAATCAGCTATACTTCAATAAAATTGAAAATAAATAAATATGCATAATTAAAAAGAAATCAAGTGCTACCAATAGTGATGCAAGACAAAATTTTTTTTACTACATGTTGATTTAAGCAGTTCTGCTCTAGCAATAGCTATAAAATCATAATTTTCAAAATGATTGCTAAGTTTTAGAATCAACCTCTAGGAAAAGTATGAAAAACTTAATTTTAGGTATAGAAAAGATTATGGATATTATAAATCCTGCCAATGTAAAAATAATGGAATTTAGAGATAAGTGGGAGAATGTAGAATTGTTGATTTCCTAATCTGAGATAATGGAGAGTCAACAGATAGTGTCTAAAAAATTACCATTTAAATACTATTTAAGTTAAAAAGTTTGCCACAAGGAACTGAATGTAATATAACAGCAAGATTATTTGGGGGGTTATTAAGCCACATTTCCATCCTTTTTAGCAGGGGGTAAAAGGAAATTATATTAATCAAGTAACAATTGAGATTCTTTTATGAAACATTTATTCTGAAGTTATTTAGTAATTGAAATAAACATAAAATAAACTAGTAAAATAAGCAAACAAAAATTCTGATCCAGACAAATGTTATAAAGTTATTTTAAGAGGGTGACATGATAGAAAGAAACCAGTATGGATGTTGAATAATTTGAAATTATCTTTGTCTGTGATTACCAGAAAACTTCATAAATATTGGCTTCAACAAGTTATTTTTTTCATGAAACTGGAAGTCTGGGTTTTCAGCTCACACCTGATATGGTATATTAACAATACTATCAAGGAACAAGGCCACTCCTTTCTCTCTTTTCTGCCATATTTAGGGATTGCTGCACAACTAGCTTTCTGTCTGCATTCCAGAAAGGAAGAATGAAATAGATGAACTGGTTTAAGTTAGGTCTCATTGGCATGACTGAGTAGCATGGCCTCTCCTAGCTGCAAGGAGGCAAGAAATGAAGTCTTTGTCTTTTCAACACTTACATGAGGAAGCATGGGAAAGGAAGTTGGAAAGGGTCAGCTCAGGATTGTTTTGGAAGTGACATTTAAACTAGGACCTCAAGGATGAGAAGAAGGAAGACAGGTATATCTCTTTTGGTATGCTCAAGGACAAGAACAGAGGCCAGGGCAACTGAAACATGGGATGCAAAAAGGAGTGTGGTAAGAGGTGAGGTTAGAAGGGCAGACAAGAATCAGATCACAATGGGGCTTCTAGGTCACAATTAGGCATTTTGATTTTTTCTTAAATGTCATGGAAGGGTTTTAAACAGAAGAGTAATGGGATCTGAGTTAATATTTTAAAGACTTATCTGGCTGCTGTCCAGAAATTAGATTGAAATGGGGCACAGGTTGAAGCAAGGATATCAATAAATACCTGTTCTAGTGATTCAGTTAAGAAAGAAAATACAAAAAAAAGAAAAATAAACAAAATACACAAAAACAACCCATACAGCTCAACAGCAAAAACAAAAAACAAAAAACAAAACAAAAACAAAAACAAAACAAAAACAAAAACAAAAACAAAAAAAAAGAAAAAGAAAAGGAAGAAAAATATGCAGAAGACCTAAAGAGACATTTCTCCAAAGAAAACATACAAATGACCAACAGGCACATGAAAAAATTCTCAACATCACTAATTATTAGAGAAATGCGAATGAAAACTACAATGAGGTACCACCTCATACCAGTCAGAATGGCTACAAATAATAAATGCTGGAGAGAGTGTGGATAAAAGGGAACCCTGCTACACTGTTGGTGGGAATGAAAATTGGTAAACCACAATGGAAAACAATATGGAGGTATCTCAGAAAACTAAATATAGAAATACCATGTAATCCAGCAGTCCCCTCATGGACATCTATCTGGACAAAACTTTCATTCAAAAAAATAACATGCATCCGTATGTTCATTGCAGCTCAATTCACAATAGTCAAGATATGGAAACCACCTAAATGTCTATCAGCAGATGAATGGATTAAGAAGATTATTAATATGCACAACGGAATACTACTCAGCTATAAAAAAGAACAAAATAATGGCGTAGATAGGCAATGAAATCCTGCTGTGTAGCATAGGAAACTATATCCAATCACTTGTGATGGAACATGATGGAGGATATTATGAGAAAAAGAATATATAGATATATATATGAATGACTGGGTCACTTTGCTATACAGCAGAAAATGACAGAACATTGCAAATCAACTATAATAAAAAATTTAAAAAAGAAATAACGATGGCTTGGAGTAAGAGGAACAGAGATGTATGGAAAAGGAAAAATTCAAAATATTTTGGCCAGAGAGCATTCTTTCAATTTGCTAATTGATTGAATATAAAGAGGAAGAAAAGAAGAAGTCAGGGGTGATTTTTAATATGAGCATCCAAGTATATCATGGTGACATTTATAGACATCGGAAAGACTAAGTTGTATAGCTTAGTTTACGGTAGGAAATTGAATGGAACCAAGAATTCTAATTTAGACATGTTAAGTTTGCAGACTCATTACCCATTCAAGCTGGAAGCTGGGTTTATGAGGCCAGAACTCAGTCAGGAAGACATGATTAAAGTTTAAAAAATTGGGGGTTAGCAACATAAAGAGTTTTCCAAGCCACAGATTAAGCATATCATTTAGAATTATGGTGATAACTACCAGAAAATTAAAAGCAGAATTAGTAAGAAATTATTTTTCTCCAGGAAAGAGATTGGGGTTTATGGGAATGGGTGGAAGACTTTAACTTTTTATTTGGTGCTGTGTACTTTTTAAGTGTGTATTTAAATTTCATACATATATTTTTATTTTTTAATTTTTTTTGTCTTTTTGCCTTTTCTAGGGCTACTCCTGTGGCATATGGAGATTCCCAGGCTAGAGGTCTAATCAGATCTGTGGCTGCTGGCTTACGCCAGAGCCACAGCCATGCCAGATCCGAGCCGCCTCTGTGACCTACACCACATCTCATGGCAACGCCAGATCCTTAACCCACTGAGCAAGGCCAGGGATTGAACTGACAACCTCATGGTTCCTAGTGGGATTCGTTAACCACTGAGCCATGACGGGAACTCCCATACATATATTTTTAAAAGAAACAGAATGTGAAAGAATAGCAATTGAGAAAGAATAAAGTTCAACACAAAAGCCAGATAAAAATGTATGCTTTTATATATACATTTCACACTTTCCCTATATTGATCTAGTTATTCATGATGGTGGTGGGAGCCAGTTATTTCACAAAGACAAACTAGAAAATTTGGTTTTAAAAAAAGCTAAAGAAAACTTGTAGATATTTTAGAATTCAGTACCCTACAATTAGCAATTTGGTTTCTTTCATGGTTGAGGTTAATTTTAGAAACACTTTGGCTACATTTTCTGAACAAGAAATTTTGGTTTAGTTTTTAGATGATCTCAGTGAAACAAAGGGCTTAAATTAATTCTGTGGGGCCCTGGGACCACTGTGTGCATCAGTCTATCTCAATATGCCCTTCCTTTACTCCTTGAGAGTGACTCCCCATCCCACTAGAACTTCTAAGTAAATAGTTGCAGTCTTTGGGGAAAAAAGAAAATTGAGATCTGAAAGAACATCTCATTTAAATATGGAATTAGCCGATCTTATTCTTGAGTAAAGCTAATACTCCAAATTCCTGCAGGTATCCAGCAAGCAGTTACAAAACTGTAGTGGATTTTCAGCTCTATTTATGAGGAATTAAAACTACAGGTGTTATACATCATCCTACTTTTAGTAATTTGCATCAGCAGTTACAGTGAGTTTATGCTGATGTTTTGTAGCTCATAATTCTTTTAAAATTATAATTATTCATAATGTTTAGTTTGACATTGTTTATTCTCAATTCTTTATCAGATTTATTCTGGCATCCTGTTTTTCGTAATTTTTTATCAGTATCTCCTATGGTTGCCCCATAAAGTAAATCTTATACATATGATTAGTCATACTCTTCAATATTCCTCAGCGAGGTTAGATTTTTCTGTTTACCCATACAGAAGAGCATAGGCAGGGAGAAGTTGAGGTATAAAACCACACAGTCTTCTGATCCCTCCAGAATATTTTGGATGGTAGATAGAGGATAGATAAAATATGAAAGGTATGGGAGTGTATGGATGAGGGAGGAGAGAGCAATTCAGGTTATTTGGGATTCTAGTTTCTCCATGAGAAGAACATAAACAAACGTGCAAGAGTCAGATTATTTTGTAAGCAGGTAGTTAAAAACAAATATAGGATTAAAAAATGAAATATAAATGTCAATTTCTACAGTGATCTATAAGTAACTGCCAATATCAAGTACAAATATGACAACTCCAATCTTCTTATCTACATTTGCAGATCTATTGTCTGAATTTGAATGTCTTCCCAGCTTTATTCTCCTATAATAGTGATTTGGGGCAGTGGTAAGAGGAGGAGAGTGCACTCACTTTCTAGGACCACATAACTAGATATCTTAAAGAATTTTGCTGACTTCAGACATCATCCTAGAAATTGTCAGCTTACAATTGAGTTTCATAGTTCATTGATGGTATGTATAGTATATAGGTATAGTATACCCTTCAAATATTTTGTTCTAGTAAACCCATGGAAAAAGTTGAGATCTATTATTATGAAGGAATCTGCTGTTTTTGCCTATATGGCATTTCTGTTACTTTGAGGAATATCCTCCTCCAATTCCTGTGCACTTTTCCCCCATAACCATCACAGGATGTGGACACATGCTGAGGGCTGAGGAAATTATAATAGCCTCATTCCTCTGAGTACTACAGTAGTTGGTTCATTTTGGGTACATGATCTGTATTAAGCCATTCATTCTTCTTCCCTGAGTTGACTTTTAGGTGCTGTGAGAAAGAAGTACTTTTTTTCCCATGGACTTTCTAAACTAAGTGTATATGAACATGGTAATGTCAGTGGCCATTTTTGTCATTGGGCACAGACAGCCAATTTGCAGATTGAAGTCAGACCACAGAAAGGAGCAAAGGGAGATGGAGACTTATAGAGCCCCAAGATAATAATAGCATCCTATAGCTCTAATCATGTCTGAAGAAGCAAATTCTACCACTGACTTTGTAGTTAAAAGAATTCATCAGTCCCTGCATTTGCGTTGCATATGCGTCTCTTGCAATCAAAATAATTTTGACAAATGCTGCTGTCTTATACATGAATCCATTTCATCAACTGGGTTTGCTTACTGTTGAATGCATTGTTCCTTATATGCATTCTTTGGCTAATGTTGTGGCATTTACTCATTCCTCAAGTGTATTGGAAAACCCTACAATCTATTCAAGGTAAAGCCCTTTCTCCCTCAGTCTTCACTGATAGCCCACACAGCCTTCCTCTGAACTCTTTGTGCTTATTTTTTTTGTGCCACTAAATGAGCCTTTAATCCAATATTACCTTATCATACTTCTTGAATAACAGTTTGTATTGTTATTTGTGTGTGCTTTACCAATTAATATATAAATTCATTGAGGAGAGAGGACATATATTACATGTTGCTTTCTCAAAGTTTCCCATAATGATAGGCACATTATAAGATCTTGGCAAGTATTTGTTTTCTATGTGGCTGAATATACTGAAATAGTACCACATGACAAATCTAAATGGAAACTTTGGGATGAGAGCTAGATCTATGAAATAATCAAGGCGTCTTTGGTATAATACTACTCATGTTTTCTTTGCTTGTCTTTTGGTGGGTATGTAGGGGCAAAGGATAAGAGTGAAGTTATATCTACAGGAGAAAGAGTACATAAGAATATGAGATTAAAGGGCATATTAGAATATGAGATTAATCTATGTTACTGAGAAAAAATAATGCTTCGATGAAGGGATCAGTAAATTATGCTTGTCTGTCACCTGTTTTCTTTTAATTGAAGTATAGTTGATTTACAGTGTTGTGAGAATTTTAGCAAAGTGACCCAGTCATATATACATACATTTGTATATACATTCCCTTTCTTATGCTATATTCTATCATGGTCTGTCCCAAGAGACTGGATAAAGTTCACTGTACTATACAGTAGGACTTCATTGTTCATCCATTCTAAGTGTAATAGTTTGCATCTACTAACAGCAAACTCCCAGTCTATCCCACTCCCTCCTCTTCCCCCTCGGCAACCACATCTCTCTTCTCTATGTCTGTTGAGTCTGTTTCTTTTTGTTAGATATGTTCATTTATGCCATATTTTAGGTTCCACATATAAATGATATCATATGGTATTTGTCTTTCTCTTTCTGACTTACTTCACTTAATATGAGAATTTCTAGTTGCATCCATGTTGCTACAAGTAGCATTATTTCATTCTTTTTTATGGATGAGTAGTACTTCATTATCTATACATACCATCTTTTTTTAAAGTGTAGTTTATTCACAGTGTTCTGCCAATTTCTGCTGTATAGCATAGTGACCCAGTCATACATATATATCCCCATTCTTTTTCTCATACATCTTCAATCATGTTCTATCCCAAGAGATTAATATAGTTCCCTGTCCTGTGCAGTAGGACCTCATTGCTTAGCCATTCTGCATGTAATAGTTTGCATCTACCAACTTCAAACCTCCCATCCATCTCACTGTCTCCCCCCTTCACTTTGGCAACCAAAAGTCTGTTTTCTATGTCTGTGAGTCTGTTTCTGTTTTGTAGTGGTTCATTTGGGTCATATTTTAGATTCTACATATAAGTGATACTGTATATTTGTCTTTCTCTTTCTGATTTACTTCACTTAGTATGAGAATCTTTAGTTGCATCCATGTTGCTGTAAATGGTATTATTTTGATCTTTCTTATGGATGGGTAGGATTCCATTGTATATATGTATGATATTTTTAAATCCGTTCATCTGTAGATAAACATTTAGGTTGCTTCTGTATCTCGGCTATTGTGAATAATGCTTCTGTGAACATTCAGTTGCATGTATTTTTTTGAATTGTAGTTTTGTCTGGATATATGCCTAGGAGTGGAATTGTAGAATCATATAGTAGTCTTTTTTTAAAAAAAATTTTATTGTTATTTCCCCAATGCAATTTTTTTTCTACATACTCATATACATTCTTTTTTCTCCCATTATGATGCTCCATCATAGGTGACTAGATATAGTTCTCAGTGCTACATGGCAGGATCTCATTGCTAATCCATTCCAAAGGCAATAGTTTGCATTTATTAAACCCAAGGTCCCAATCCATCCTACTCCCTCCCCTTCCCCCTTGGCAACCACAAGTCTATTCTCCAAGTCCATGATTTTTTCTGTGGAAAGTTTCATTTTTGCTGTATTCCAGATATAAGTGATATCATATGGTATTTGTCTTTCTCTTTCTGGCTTACTTCACTTAATAGGAAAGTCTCTAGTTCCATCCATGTTGCTGCAAATGGCATTATTTTGTTCTTTTTTAGGGCCAAGTAGTATTCCAATCTGTATATATACCACATCTTCTTAATCCATTCAGCTATTGATGGATATTTAGGCTGTTTTCATGTTCTGGCTCTTGGGAATAGTGCTGCAATGAACACACAGGTGCATGTGTCTTTTTCAAGGAAAGTTTTGTCTGGGTATATGCCCAAGAGTGGGATTGCTGGGTCATGTGGTAGTTCTATGTATAGTTTTCTAAGGTACCTCCATACTGTTTTCCATAGTAGTTGTACCAGCTTACATTCCCATCAACAGTGCTGGAGGGTTCCCTTTTCCCACACCCCCTACAGCACTTATTTGTGGACTTGTTAATGATGGCCATTCTGACTCATGGTAGTTTTGATTTGCATTTCTCTAATAATCAGGAACGTTGAGCATTTTTTCATGTGCATGTTGGCCATCTGTATATCTTCCTTGGAGAAATGTTTATTCAGGTCTTTTGCCCATTTTTCCATTGGGTTGTTGTTTTTTTTGCTGTTGAGTTGTATAAGTTGCTTGTATATTTTAGAGATTAAGCCTTTGTCAGTTGCATCATTTGAAACTATTTTCTCCCACTCTGTAAGTTGTCTTTTTGTTTTCTTTTTGGTTTCTTTCACTGTGCGAAAGCTTGTCAGTTTGATTAGGTCCCATTGGTTTATTTTTGCTTTTATTTCTCTTGCTTTGGGAGACTGTCCTGACAAAATATTTGTAAGGTTGATGTCTGAGAATGTTTTGCCTTTATTCTCTTCCAGGAGTTTGATGGTGTCTTGTCTTCTGTTGAAGTTTTTCAGCCATTTTGAGTTTATTTTCGTACATGGTGTGAGGGTGTGTTTTAGTTTCATTGATTTGCATGTAGCTGTCCAGCAATACCTGCTGAAAAGACTGTCTTTTCCCCATTTTATGTTTTTGCCTCCTTTGTCAAAGATCAATTGACCCTAGGTGTCTGGGTTTATTTCTGGGTTCTCTTTTCTGTTCAATTGGTCTGTCTGTCTGTTTTGGTACCAGTATCACACTGTCTTGATGACTGTGGCTTTGTAATATTGCCTGAAGTCTGGGATAATTATGCCTCCAGCTTGATTTTTGTTCTTCAGAATTGCTTCGGCAATTCTGGGTCTTTTGTGGTTCCATATAAATTTTTGGATTGGTTTTTCTAGTTCTGTGAAAAATGTCATTTGTAATTTGATAGGGATTGCATTGAATCTGTAGATTGCTTTGGGTAGTATGGCCATATTTACAATATTAATTTTTGCAACCCAGGAGCTTGGAATATCTTTCCATTTCTTTACATCTTCTCTGCTATCCTTGGTTAATGTTTTATAGTTCTCGGCATATAAGTCTTTCACTCCCTTGGTCAGGTGTATTCCCAGGTATTTGTTTTTTTCGGGTGCAATTTTAAAAGGTGTTGTATTTTTGTATTCCTTTTCTAATATTTCATTGTTAGTATACAGAAATGTGACTGATTTCTGAATATTAATCTTATACCCTGCTACTTTGCTGAATTTGTTGATCAGTTCAAGTAGTTTTTGGGTTGAGTCCTTAGGGTTTTCTATATATAGTATCATGCCATCTGCATACAGTGACGGTTTTACCTCTCTCTTCCTATTTGGATGCCTTTAATTTTTTTTGTTTGTCTAATTCCTGTGGCTAGGACTTCCAGTACTATGTTGAATAACAGTGGTGAGAGTGGACATCCTTGTCTTGTTAGATTTTAGTGGGAAGGCTTTCAGCTTTTCTTCATTGAGTATTATATTTGCTGTGGGTTTGTTGTAAATGGCTTTTATTATGTTACAATATGTTCCCTCTATACCCACTTTGGTAAGAGTTTTGATCATGAATAGATGTTGGACTTTGTTAAATGGTTTTCCTGCATCTATTGAGGTGATCATGTGTTTTTTTTTTTTTGACTTTTCTTTTGTTAATGTGGTGTATGATGTTGGTTGATTTGTGTATGTTGAACCGTCCTTGTGCACCTGGGATGAATCCCACCTGGTCATGGTGTAGATCTTTTTTATATGTTGTTGGACTCGGTTGGCTAAAATTTTGTTGATAATTCTCACCAACAGTGTAGGAAGATTTCCTTTTCTCCATACCCTCTCCAGCATTTATTATTTGTGGACTTATTAATGATGACCATTCTGACCCCTGTAAGTTGGCACATCATTATAGTTTTGATTTCATTTCTCTGATAATTAGTGATGTTGAGCATTTTTTCATGTGACTGTTGGCCATTTATACGTCTTAGGAGAAATGTCTGTTTAGGCCTTCTGCCCATTTTTCAATTGGGTGTTGTTGTTGTTGTTTAATTGAATGAGTTGTTTGTATATTTTAGAGATTAAGCTCTCATTGGTTAAATTATTTGCAACTATTTTCTCCCACTCTGTAAGTTGTCTCTTTGGGTTTTTTTTATGGTTTATTTTGATTAGGTCCCATTTGTTTATATTTGCTGTTATTTCTGTTACCTTGGGAGACTACCTTAAGAAAACACTTGTATGGTTTATTTCAGAAAATATTTTGCCTATGTTCTCTTCTAGGAGTTTTATGTTGTGCTGTCTTATGTTTAACTATTTAAGCCATTTTGAATTTATTTTTGTACATGATGTGAGGGTGTGTTTTAGTTTTATTTATTTACATGCAGCTGTCATGTTTTCCCAGCACCACTTGCTAAAGAGATTGTCTTTTTCCCATTTTATATTCTTGCCTCCTTTGTCAAAGATTAATTGACCATAGGTGTCTGGGTTTATTTCTGGGTTCTCTACTCTGTTCCATTGGTCTGTATATCTGTTTTGGTACCAGTACCACACTGTCTGGATGACTGTGGCTTTGTAATATTGCCTGAAGTCTGGGAGAGTTATGCCTCCTGCTTGCTTTTTGTTCTTCAGAACTGCTTTGGCAATTCTGGGTCTTTTGTGGTTCCAAATAAATTTTTGGATTATTTGTTCTAGTTCTGTGAAAAATGTCATGGGTAATTTGATAGGAATCACATGTGTAAATCTTTGGGTAGTACGGCCATTTTAATGAGATTAAGTCTTCTAATCCAGAAGCATGGACTATCTTTTCATTTCTTTGAATCCTCTTTAATTTCTTTTATTAATTTTTTTCTTTTTAGTGCTGCACCTGTGGCATATGGAAGTTCTGAGCTAGGAGTCAAATTGGCGCTCCAATTTGACCCCTAGCCAGTTTATGCCAGCTTATGCCACAGGCAGAGCAGTACTGGATCCAAGCCCCATCTACAACCTATGCTGCAGCTTGCAGCAATGCTGGATCCTTAACCCACTGAGAGATGCCAGGGATCAAACCCACATCCTCATGGACACTAGCTGGGTTCTTAACCCATTGATCCACAAGGAGAACTTCTCCTTTATTAATGTTTTATATGTCTTGTCACCTGTTTTAATAAATAAAATTTATTGGAACACAGCACAGAGACCATATGGCCTGCATATACAGAAATGTTTACTGTTTAGTCCTATTTATTTATTCATTTATTTACCTTTTCTAGGGCCACTCCTGTGACCTATGGAGGTTCCCAGGCTAGGGGTCCAATCAGAACTGTAGCTGCTGGCCCACACCACAGCCATAGCAATGCCAGATCTGAGCTGCGTCTGTGACCTATACCACAGGGCAATTCCAGATTGTCAACCCACTGAGTGAGGCCAGGGATTGAACCCACAACCTCATGATTCCTAGTCGGATTTGTTAACCACTGCGCCATGAAGGGAACTCCGTAGCCCTTTAAAGAACAATGGTTTGCTGACTCCTAGATTAGATAGGTGTGCTTACTTCTTAACCATAGAAGTGAGAAAATTAGCCATGACAACAAATTGTGGAAAAATGAATTGAAATCTATGCATTCATCAACAACTTTTGAGTAGCCTCCATTTGCATCTCACCTGACATAAAGAGCTCAAGTTATAATATATAAAATAGCTCAGGGAAGGGTCAAAACCACCTTCTTTGCTGGGGAAAGTTGGAATTTCCATAGGACAGACATGAGATAGCAGGCTGGAAAACAGGAAAAAAGGATTGGAAGGGATAAATAGGAGGGTAGCTATAAGAAAGACAACTAAAATACAGCTACTTCTATTACCGAGAGAGAAAGTTACAAGCAATTTTCTTCTTTCCATATAGTATGTAATTTTTTGAGAGATAACTGAAAAGAATTTCACCTTTCCAGGGTGTGATATGGTATGATATGTCTTTAGTCTAGGGATTATTTGGGAGGAAGAGCTAATCTAAAGAAAAGCTAATATCAGTCCCCAGTCATCATTTGCTTCTATTGACTGTGAAGAAGCAACCTACCCCGAGTTCTCCAGCTGCAAGGAACTAAATTCTGCCAGCTCAGAAGAATTCTGAAATTGAAGAGGATCCCAAATCTCAGATGAGATCTCATCCTTGGCCAATTCCTTGATTTCAGCTTTTTGAGATCCAGAACAGAGGACTTGCTTAAGCTGTGTCTGGACAGTGGACATTGTTTCAAGCTCCTAAATTTGTGATAATTTGTCCTGCAGCAATAGAAAATTAATACATCTCCCTTAGGTAAAATGTACTCCAGCTACACACTCTTTTCCTGCTTTGTTTGCCTCCATTACTCATACGTGTTTTGTATTCTAAATAACTTGCCCTATGTGTGTTTTCATAATCAGTTTCTCCTACACAGTACTCCTGTACAGTACTGTAAGTGCAGGTATTTTGTTCTTGTTTGTTTACTGCTTTGTTTCCAATATTTAAAAGGGAATCTGTAGCATAACAAAAGTATGTATTTGTTCAATGAGTGTTCTTCTAATTTCTTTTTTCTTTCTGTCATTCAACTGGCTTTCATATTTCCAAGTTTCCCAAAGAAAACTTTCTTTTTAGTTGTTATTTCCCCAATACATTTTTTTCCTATGGTACAGCATGGCAACCCAGTTACACATACATGTATACATTCTATTTTCTCACATTATCATGCTCCATCATAAGTGACTGGACAGTTCCCAGTGCTACACAGCAGGATCTCATTGCTAATCCATTCCAATAATCCAGAAATAAACCCAGACACCTATGGTTAATTAATCTTTGACAAAGGAAGCAAGAACATAAAATGGGAAAAAAATCTTTTCAGTAAGTATTGCTGGGAAACCTGGACAGCTGCATGTGAATCAGTGAAACTAGAACACACCTTACGCCATGCATGAAAATAAACTCAAAATGGCTTAAAGACTTAAATATAAGATAAGACACCATCAAACTCCTGGAAGAGAACATAGCCAGAGCAAAACTTTTTAATTTATATGTTAAGAGGAACTTACCCCTACCAAAGGAGAAAAATATGGAAGTCAGTTTCTCAAAAATGGAGACTCACAATCTCACTTCCTAAATGATAGGACAAAAGAATGAGATTATCAGGTTAATTATTAACTATGGCACAGAATAATTGATTATTAAAAAGGAATCTGAGACAATAAACTCTGCAGTTTCAATTTTTTATATTTTCTCAGAATGAACAGTTGAATAATCTCACTCACAAATATGAAATTAATTGCTTATGTTTTTAGCCAGTTTATTGCATAATGTTAAGGGCTGGTTTTCCTTTAGATATTCCAAGAGGCAAATCTGGAAAACATCATGAGAATTGGTGTGTGAGGATAGTAGTAACTAATCAGATGTGTTTACCTAAGATGTGTGATGTGTGAATCTAAGATGGTGAGAAGCGAAGGGAGATGAGGAAAGAGTAGAAACAGGTACAATGTTAGATACAGTTATGATCTCTGCTGAATGAACTCTTGCTCTGATTTAAGGTTTTTCTAGTCAATGGGTCTGACTGTTAGATGAATGCATATTAGCAGCAGATGGAAAATGTAGTAAACAACTAGTGAGTGAATGTGTTTGGATCTGCTGTTCAGTTTCATGGCTTGATGGTTGAACTTGTTCAGGTGAAAAAATAATCAGAGTTGTACTAATTTTATATTACACAGGGTCATACAGACAGTATTATCTTCAGCCTAGGGCAACCTGGGGCTTCATACTTGTGAAGACCCACTTTGGCCCTCTTATGTCTGGATTCCTTGATACAATTAAGGATTCCATGAGGCCAAGAGGACATGCCTAACTGGGACCTTTACAAACCTCTGTTCTACTGCCACCTCATCATTATCACACCTTCAAAAACTGATATGCAAGGGAAAACAAACAAAAGAAGTATAATGTTGTCTGGTAAGGTGCTCCTTAGTACTGGAGTGGTCAGTTCTCCTTTATATTTTATGAAATAAAGGGAAAGCTTTGACCACTCAAATAATTTCAGCCAATAAACACCTGAATTCATCGTGAATCTAGAATGGCATTTGAAGTTGTGATCTTCCTAGTCCTGGCTGAGGAATGGGATGAGACAGCAATTCGGAACCTTTCATTCACATGCTAGCAGCAATAAATGGGACTCAAGCTGAGATTTAGTTTATTTCAAGAGGTGTCTTGGATCCATACTGTGTGATTATGTTCTTATCTGACAAAATTGGGAATTCTGCTATGCCTTGACTCACAGGATCTAAACCTGTCAAACTCTGATTGAACTGGGAAATCCAACATTGTAAAAATCATAGGATCCTATATCATAAGATCCAAATGACTGAATTTTCTGTAACTGTAAGAACTCATTTGGATACAACAGTGAATAATCTGTTATTTCTGAATAAGTCTATATGTTATAATGCACGTGCATGTACACACACACACACACACACAGTGACCCTTATTTTCAAGCTTCTTTATGTGTTCACCAACAGTACCATTAAGTCTGGACAAGTTTGGGATATACTTTTGCTGATCTCAGTTAACATCCGGATAATGTTTTCTGAGTTTTCTGCAAAATAGCAATGAGAAGAAAGGAACAGAAAGAGAAACAGAAATTCAAACATTGCTCTTCACCTCTGTTATTTTTCTCCTCACCATAGAATTCATGATTAGAAGCCAAGGGGCAGCAAAAGAGGGAGAAAAGGGAAGGGAGGATAGGAGAAGGGAGGAGAAGTTGCTAAATATAAGAACAAGATATGCAGACAGGAAAAAGATGGTACAGTGTGGAGTGGCAATGAGACAGATTTTAAAGTATGTTATAAGTCTGTACATGACTGACTATATGCACTGGGGATTCAGGGATGTGTTTGTTTATTGACATTCATTCATTTGATAAATAATTACTGAGCAAGTACTATGTGCCAGACACTGTTATGTGTGTGTTTTCACCATGAACCAAAGTCGAAAATATGGTGCCCTCATGGGTCTTATATCTCAATGGGAGGATGTAAAATAAATAAGGAAATCAAATAGTAGGTTAAAGTGGGTGAAAAAGGTAGAGCAGGGTTAGGAGTATCAGGGTGTCTATAATCAGAGAAAGGATTAGCTTGCAATATTAAATAAGGCAGTCAGGGCAGGGCAGGGTACACTAAGATGTCAGTATTTAAGCAAAGACTATAGGAGGTAAGGAAGTTCACCAAGAAGCTCTCTGGAGGAGGGAGGGGTGCAGCAAAGGGACCAGCTAGAGCAAAGGCCTAAATGGAGGAAGAGGAGGATTTCAGTTTTGGATATGCTGTGTTTGGCATGCTATTGGATATCCAAGTAGAGATGTCAAGGTAGCAGTTATATACGAGTCCGGTGTTTGAGATAAAAATTTGGAAGCACTAACACAGAGAAGGTGGATCAAATTTCAAGCCTAAATGAAATTGCCAAAATAGTGACAGTAGCTAAAAAAGACTGAGGCTGTCCTGAAATGCTTTAAAGTTCAGAGGTTGGGGAGACCCTGGAAAACAAGCCAAGGAGATGGAGTGGAGGGTGACTGAGGGAAGGAGGAGGAGCACAGTTACTTTCCTCTTCTCCTATTGTCAAAGTTGGCTAATGTTGATGAGTCTCAGACAGTACTTACTCTATCTAATAAAAGTCATCTCCTCCCCTACAGGGGGAAATAGAAGTTATAGGACTCTGGCCAAAAATAAAAAACCTTGCTCTCAAAAAATGTGCCAAAAGAAGTTGATTAGGAATTCAACTTCAGTAGTTTGGGTCACTGTGGAGGTGCATATTTGATCCCTAGCCCATTGCAGTGGGTTAAGGGTTGCTGCAGCAGTGGCATAGGTTGGCACTGCAGCTTGGATTCATTCACTGGCCTGGGAACTTCCGTGTGCTATGCGTGCAGCCATAAAAAAAAAATGTACTAAACAAAACAAAGGTTTTAAACACAGCTAAAAATTTAGAAACATTTTAAAATTATTATGCTAGGGATACTACCATCAGAGTACCTGAAAAACCCACTTTTCTTTTTTTTTTAAATTTGTACTTTATTTATTTTTTAAATTTAATTTAATTTTATTTTATGTTTTCCCGCTGTACAGCATGGGGATCAAGTTACTCTTACATGTATACGTTTTTCCCCCCACCCTTTGTTCTGTTGCAATATGAGTATCTAGACATAGTTCTCAATGCTACTCAGCAGGATCTCCTTGTAAATCTATTCTAAGTTGTATCTGATAACCCCAAGCTCCTGATCCCTCCCACTCTCTCCCTCTCCCATCGGGCAGCCACAAGTCTATTCTCCAAGTCCATGATTTTCTTTTCTGTGGAAAGGTTCATTTGTGCTGGATATTAGATTCCAGTTACAAGTGATATCATATGGTATTTGTCTTTGTCTTTCTGGCTCATTTCACTTAGTATGAGAGTCTCTAGTTCCATCCATGTTGCTGCAAATGACATTATGCCATTCTTTTTTTATGGCCGAGTAGTATTCCATTGTGTATATATACCACATCTTCTGAATCCAATCATCTGTTGATGGACATTTGGGTTGTTTCCATGTCCTGGTTATTGTGAATAGGGCTGCAATGAACATGCGGGTGCATGTGTCTCTTTTAAGTAGAGTTTTGTCCAGGTATATGCCCAAGAGTGGGATTGTGGGGTCATATGGAAGTTCTATATATAGATTCCTAAGGTATCTCCAAACTGTTCTCCATAGTGGCTGTACCAGTTGACATTCCCACCAGCAGTGCAGGAGGGTTCCCTTTTCTCCACAGCCCCTCCAGCACTTGTTATTTGTGGACTTATTAATGATGGCCATTCTGACTGATGTGAGGTGGTATCTCATGGTAGTTTTGATTTGCATTTCTCTTATAACCAGTGATGTTGAGCATTTTTTCATGTGCTTGTTGACCATCTGTATATCTTCCTTGGAGAACAGTCTATTCAGGTCTTTTGCCCCAATTTCTAAACTTTTAGTAATAGCGTGGCTCTGGCAGCTAACATATTTTTTTGAATTCTCAGATTGTAATTAAAAAATTCAAAAAAAAAGAAAAAAGTCATTTGTCACGCAATGATTGTGTTAAATTAGCTAGAAGGCTAACCGCTTTTTTATGCTTGATAGAAACGTGCTTATAGAATTACTAATAACTGAATTTCATCTATTGGTAAAGTGACTAATAATTTGTATTTAGATGCCTTTTAAATAGAAAAGGCTAAGGTGTGTATGAATGCAAATCCAGTCATTTTATTGCACTGAGTATTGAAAGCTTAATTTAATTGCAGATAGAAACATTCAGCTCACTGCTAATAAGAGGTATTTCAAACAATTAGCATAAACTAGATAATGGAAATTATCTTGATTTTCCATTGTCCAAAAGAGAAAATATTATCTTAATTTTTCTCGATTTATTTGCCCAAATTTTAAAAAGCTCATGGAATGCTTCAATTAAATAACTTTTTTGGTATAGGGCAACTTCTATACATATTTTTAGAAATCTATAGCAAATATCCCAAGGTACTGCAGGCTGATCTTTTTATACTAATTAATTAGACCAAATAAATATATCTACTGTTTGATGTGAAGCAAATCATGATCTAGTGTGCCTAGTAGGTCAAGTGTAATTTGAAGTTAGTTTGGAAGAAAGCCTAATAAGGATCAGAGAGGCTGACTTCATTAGATACAGTAATATGTTTTGAGAAATTTAATTTAGGCTTAACACTTATTCTGTGTATAAATGTCATAGGAACACATAAGACTGAATATAATAAGCAATATCCAGAGGAGAATTAATAAAAAACTATAAAAAGATGTTCTTCATTGGATTTTGGAGCTAGGAAAATATTTGACCTGGCAGTCAACATAGTCAAACAGTTGTGAGTGACTGAGGAGTTGCTGAGAGATTGCTGATGACTGCTAGTGAATGATATTTTTGGTCGACTTGGATTAACATTTGAGGAGTAATACAGCCAAAAGCACTGGTAAATTTTTTCCAAGGTGTTTGTTGGCTTACTCTATAGATAGCTTTGCTTAGGATGCTTGTTCCCTTGATATTTTTCAAAATACAAAGACAGCTATTTCACAGATGATAGTCCTATATTTATTTACAGTATGTGCTTCCATGTTTGGTTGCTATTTGCTATTTGTGTTTATTTGCTCTGAGTTGATTTTTCATTCAGACTTTTAGTACTACATAAAAAACCAAAATCAAAACAAAACGAGTAAAATAGGGGGTGGTTTTAATGTTGGACTCTGACTAAACCAGTATAAGAACAAAAAGTCAAAAAGTCTTGCTCTAGTTTTTTTGTCTTTTGTCTTTTTAGAGCTGCACCCACGGCATATGGAGGTTCCCAGGCTAGGGGTCTAATTGGAGCTGTTGCTGCTGGCCTGTGTCAGAGCCACAGCAATGCCAGATCCAAGCTGCGTCTGCAATCTACACCCACTGAGCAAGGCCAGGGGTCAAACCCACAACCTCATGGTTCCTAGTCAGATTTATTTCTGCTGCACCACACTGTGAACTCCCTTGCTCTGCTTTTATCTATACATAGGAGCAGGGCCAGAATTAGGGTGAGGTGAATGAGGCACTTGCTCAGGTACAAGATCAGGTGGGCTGGGCCAAGGAATGAAAGATCTTTCTCCTACAGTATTTGAATGTTACTTTCTAGGTGAGGAGTTAGCTAGGATATCTGAAACAAAGTAGTGATGTGATCAAATCTACATTTCCCCCAAATTTATTGATATAATAAATGAATAACAAGAGTAGGGAGCAGGCACAATGATATGCTATGAATGTAATGTCAGTGGATTTCTAGTGGATAGAGCACAGATGAGACCAGATTAAAGAAGCTGCTAAATACCCCTGAACTTCCTAAGAAGGTAGTGAGGTGTTATAACCTTTGCAGGAAATGAGGAAATGATGGCCTATGCCTTTAAGACCTCCTAATTTGGAGGGGTTAGAATTAATTAGTGGCAATTATTAGCAGGGACAAGACAGAGACCATTCCCCTAGGAGCCCTTAACCACAAGCATCACCAGAAGACAAACTCAGTCAAACAAGATATACATCAAAATAAAAACTCATCATCTATATCATGATAGGAAAGGACTAATGTTGAACACTGAAACATTTAAATAAACACAGTATAAATAACTGTTGTGTGTTTACAAATGAAACCAATATACTTTTTGACATTGATGATACACTTTAAAATAACCCCAGATTATAATAAAAACATTCCAGATTATAAACAAAAAACAAAACAACACCGAGGATATGGATGTTAAAGAAAGTACAGATATGCTAATTATTTTGTCTGTCACTGAAATAGCAAATAATGGCTGTTACATTCTTGACATTGATAATTAGAGCCTAGTGGTTTGATTATAAGACTTACAAGTAAGATAGCATATTTTTATTTACAAGCATACTTTATTTACAAGTAAAATAGTATGTTTACATTCCAAGTTACTTGCATTTAAAAAATTCAAAGAATATATGGATCATGTGTCACAGGACTGAAAAAAAACGAAAAAGGCAAGGAGGCAAAGTATATCATGACATCTCTTAGGATATTACATGTGAATTGAAATATGCAATGAGATTGAATTGGGAAGAGGCAATACTTAGCAAGTTCTGCATCGGACTTGCCCCAAATCTCAGATACCATGTAAGGTGAAGTGTCATAATTTCCATTAGGCTGATCTGTGGAAATTCTCTTATGAAGGCAATTTGAGCAATGCTTTGAAACATAATTTCCTTCTCATGTTTCAGTTTCTGAAATCCAAAAGTCCACCAACAGAATATACTTCCTCTTTCCTTTAGGTTAGAAATTCTTTCTAGAAAGCCATTAGACATTTTCCTGTTTCATCATAAATAAGTCATCTTATTTTTTTTTTTACTTTCAAACATATTTTAGTATTTTCATCCAGTTAGCAGCTACCAATGCCTTAGCTGAGGTAGTTTATCCTACTGTTTTTTAAGATTAAGTAAGAATTAAGATAGCATTCTGCCATGGACCAGATTAATGTTGACAGCCAGTATGTTTGGAGTAATGATTTCCTTGCTAAAGTTTCCATTAGTATGAAATAAGAGAAAAGAAAAACTTGGTGAATTTCTGGAACAGTTAAATCAACTCATTTGTTTCTGATATAATGAATCTTAATGGGTTTGGGTGTTAAAGATTCATTTGTTTTAGGAAATGAGTCATTATTGAGTAGCAATTTTATAGTTTACATACTTGGAAAAATACTCTTTCTATATCGGTAACTCTAGGCTAGTTTACTTTTTTCCTTTTAATATTTTACTGTTAATGGAGGTCAGAGAGACTTCCACTCATTCTTTACTTAAGCATGAATAGCTGTTGAGATTCTACTATGTGTCAAGCACTGGTCTAGGTGTTAGGAACACATCAAGGAATAACAAAAGTGTTTACTCTTATGCTGGTGAGAGTGGGGTCGAGCTATAAGCAAATAAATATATCAAGTGAATGTAAGTTCAATGAAAAAAGTAAAGCAGAGTAAGGAGACAGTGAGCAGTGAGGTACCATGTTAGATAAAGCATATTTGAGCAAGTAACTTAATGGTGAGGGAATATTCCAGGTTAGGGAGGTTGTCTACTTGGCATATTCAGGCAACAGTGAAGTAGTCATGCAGGCTGGAACACAGTGAGCACAATGAAAACAGTGAACTAGGAGGAGAGAAAAGAGATGAAATTTAAGAAAACGCTCATCTCTCCCTCTCTCTCTCTCTCTTTTTTTTTTTTTTTGTCATTTCTTGGGCCGCTCCCATGGCATATGGAGGTTCCCAAGCTAGGGGTCAAATTGGAGCTGTAGCCGCCAGCCTACATCAGAGCCACAGCAGCATGGGATCTGAGCTGCGTCTGCAACCTACACCACAGCTCACAGCAACGCAGAATCCTTAACCTACTGAGCAAGGCCAGAGATCGAACCCAAAACCTCATGGTTCCTAGTTGGATTTGTTAACCACTAAGCTATGACGGGAACTCCAGAAATAGCTCATATCTCTTAATGCAATAGCTTGCATATAATATAATTCAATAAATTTTTGTATTCCTCCTATACTGTATACCTGTTTTCACATATTGAGAGAAAACCCACATTACAAGAACTTTATTTCTTTTTTTGTCTCTCTTCAGCATTAGAAATTAAGTGATAACAACTCTTCATACAGCCACATCTATGGCATATGGGAGTTCCGAGGCTAGGGCTCAAACTGGAGCTGCAGCTGCTGGCCTACGTCACAGCCACTGCAACTCCTGATATAAGCTGCATCTGTGGCCTATGCTGCAGTTTATGGCAATGTTGGATCCTTAACCCATTGAGTGAGGCCAGGGATTGAACCCAAATCCTCATGCAGACTATGTCATGTCGTTAACCTGCTGAGCCACAATGAGAACTCACTAACTTTTTCTTTCTTTCTTTTTTTTTTTATTGCTGCACCTGCAGCACATGGAATTTCCCAGGCCTGAATCCTTTAGCCAGGGGTTAAATCCATGCCTCTGCAGTGACCAGAGCCACTGCAGTTGGATTTTTAATCCACTGTACCACATCAGGAACTCTCCAAATTATAATAACTTTAAACAGTCAAGAAAAGATGCAGTAGAATGACCGTGCCAATTAGGTTATATGACAGATATTTTCCACAACTTGACAAAGTTATATCTATAGTGCCAAAATTTTGACAAAAATATATGTAAAACTCATGAAATAAAAATAAATGACTAAAAATTATGTTGGCTAAGATGTATTGAAGTTAGCAATATTTTTAATTTTTTCCAATTCATTTTGAGTGTTATCACTTTGAATAAGTTGCTTCTAGGTAAAAGAGTAAAAGATACAATTAATAGTCATTTTATAGTCTTGATAAATCCAGAAGTTGAAAAATTACATTGTTTTCTTGACTATGTAACAAATTCCTTTGTCATTCAGGCCAGTTCTTCTCTTTCAATAATACTGAGAAACACGTATTGAGTATCAGACCATAGATTATTGAAAATAACTTTTGATGATAGGTGAATGTGATGGTTTAATAATACAGTTAGTATGTGATTTTTATCATATAACTTGGAAATAGTTCAAAAAATTGAGCAACATTGGTACACAAAACTTTTCCCATTTTTTTCAGCAATTTTGTCTATCAAAAATGAGCAATAGGCATGGGGTATCTGCTAAAATCTGTCTAATCCTAGAAATAAGTAATATTTATCCATAGTGATCCAACTGCAAAATCTAACCATACCCACTAACTTATATTTCCAATAAAATTTTACTTTCTATATTTAATTATTAATTATCAATATTTATATCATATTACTGGTAATTAAAATAATAATTTAATTAGTAGTAAATATTTTAACACAGATTTATTGTCTTAATAAATTTAATTAAAAACAGCATTTTAATTTATATACAGATTTTTGTGCCCCAAAAGCAAAATGGGTTAACAAAAGAATTTAATAAAAGAATCTTATAAAAACAGATTGTGTTAGGGTAAAATTCAATGGGGAAAGTGGAGTAGAAACACAAGATTCAAGCGGAAAGGGAAGCAATGTAAACTTTCTGACTTTTAAAGAAGAGCTAACAAATATTTTATTAAAATGGACAATGGACAATTAATATTCCTCTTGGATATATTTAGAAGAAAAATTATAACTTTTATTTACATATCAATATTTAAAATACTAGAAATTATGTTTTTTGCAGTTATTTAAACTTATGGTAAAAATTATAGTTTTGAATTTAAAAATGTGCAATGAGCCACACAGTTTGCCAAAATTCTTCCTAGTAGTACAAGGGTTAAGAAAAAGTTAGAGGTCACAAACAAGGATGCTCACTTTTACCACTTCTATTCAACATAGTATTGGAAGTCCTAGCCACAGCAGTCAGACAAGAAAAAGAAATAAAAGTATCCAAACTGGAAAAGAAGAGGTAAAAATTGTCATATATGCAGATGACATGATACTATATATAGAAAATCCTAAGGACTCCAACAAAAACTACTCAAACTGATCAACAAATTCAGCAAAATAGCAAACACAAGATTAATATTAAGAAATTGGTCACATTTATTTATACTAACAATGAAATATCAGAAAGGGAATGTAAAAAAATTTTTTTTAATCACACCAAAAATATACCTATGAATAAACCTGACCAAGGAGGTTAAAGTCTTATATGCAGAAAACTATAAAACAATTAAAGGGGATGCAAAGAAATGAAAAGATATCCCATTCTCTTTGGTTTGAAGAATTAATATTGTTAAAATGGCAATATTACCTGAAGCAATCTATAGATTTAATTCAGTCCCTACCAAATTACACATGACATTTTTCACAGAATTAGAACAAATAATCCAAAAATTTATATGGACCCATAAAAGACCCAGAACTGCCAAAGTAATCCTGAGGAAGAAAAACAAGGCAGGAGGCATAACTCTCCCAGACATCAGACAATACTATAAAGCCATAGTAATCAAAACAGTGTGGTATTGGTACAAAAGCAGACATATGGATAAATGGAACAGAACAGAGAGCCCCGAAGTAAGCTTACACCTACAGCCAATTAGTCTTCAACAAAGGAGGCAAGAATATAATAGGAGAAAGTTTCTTCACAAGTAGTGCTGGGAAAACTGGACAGCTGCATGTAAATCAGTAAAATTAGAACACACATTCACACCATGCAAGAAATAAATTCAAAATGGCTTTAAGACTTAAACATAAAACATGATACAATAAAACTTCTAGAGGAGAACATAGGCAAAACATTCTCAGACATAAATCATACCGATGTTTTCTTAGGTCAATCTCTTGAAGCAATAGAAATAAAAACAAACAAAAAAACCAAATGGGACCTAATCAAACTTACAAGCTTTGCACAGCAAAGAAAACCATAAAAACAAAAACAAAAAGACAACCCATGGAATGGGAGAAAATATTTACAAATGATGCAAGCGACAAGGGTGTAATCTCCAAAATAAAGAGTTCATAATCAACAACAAAAAAACCAATTGAAAAACAAGCAGAAGATCTAAATAGACATTTCTTCAAAGAAAACATACACATGAAAAATGATCAACATTACTTATAATTAGAGAAATACAAATCAAAACTATAATGATGTACCACCTCACACCAGAATGATCATCATTAAAAAGTCTACAAGTTTGAACTGTGCCTTCTTGAAACGCATCAGCTGCATTTCCAGGATAATTCTTGGCTGCCTTTCCATACCAGTGGCATAATTTATACTGCTAAAGTTTAACGTGGTAAAAGAGAGTTTTGTAAAAAGAACTGGGGGGAGAAAGGCAACAGTAAAATTACATAAAATTCACATAATATTTGGGAAAAAAAGTCTACAAGTAACAAATACTGGTGAAGGTGTGGAGAAAGAACCCCTCCTATACTGTTGGTTGGAATGTAAATTGGTACAACCATTATGGAAAACATTATGGAGGTTCCTCAGAAAACAAAATATAGAGGTATGCTGTGATTCAGCAATCCCACTCTTGGGCATATATCTGAACAAAACTATAATTTTAAAAGATACGTGCACCTGTATGTTCATAGCAATATTTTTACAATACCCAAAATATGGAAACAACCTAAATACCCATCCATAGATGAATGGATTAAGCAAGAAGAATACTACCTGGCCATAAAAAGAATGAAATAATGCCATTGCAGCAATATGGTTGGACCTAGAGATTATCTTACTAAGTGAAGTAAGTCAGAGAAAGACAAAACCATATGATATCTCACACGTGGAAGCCAAAATATGGCGTGAATGACAAAGAACTACATCTTCTCTCCTGGGATGGAAATAATATAAAAAAAGAATGTATATATGCATATGACTGACTTTGCTCTATAGCAGAAATTGGCCCAACATTATAAATCAACTTTACTTCAATTAAAAAAAAAATGGAGGTAATTGTCCTATGATATTTCTTGATTTAGCTCATATGTAAACACTTTCCAATTCTCCCCTGCCTCACTTGTACTAAAGGAACTGAAACAAAATAAAATCCTAAGGTAGTTCCAGCAGTTACAATAAAACTAAAAAGGATTTCCACTTCTTATCAATGACAATGGAAGTCATGTGCTTTCTTTTCTTTTT
Source organism: Phacochoerus africanus (assembly GCF_016906955.1). NCBI lineage: Eukaryota > Metazoa > Chordata > Mammalia > Artiodactyla > Suidae > Phacochoerus > Phacochoerus africanus. The sequence goes on along the minus strand of NC_062544.1, from coordinate 53,221,725 downwards.
TCTTTTTTTTTGGCCATGTTCATGACATGCAGAAGTTCCTGGACCAGGGATCGAACCTGTACCACAGCAGTGACAACTGCTAAGTCTTTAAATTCTAGGCCACAAGGGAACTCCATAAAGCATGTGCTCTTGAAACACAGGTATTCTCTGAGGCTAAAGCTGAATAATATCAAATTGCTCACTTTTTAGAAAAAAAAAATCATAACCGATAGACCTTTCCTTTGTTATTTTGATCTTAAAATTTTATTGTAAGCTTTGGTGACAGCTGATTTTTGTCTATTAGTGCCCTTTACAGCTATTGAATTGTCTTAGTGTTATTTGTTATACTATATAATAATGTATAAATATATCATTATGTCGTATTATATCATATAAATATATAATTTATTTATATTTTGTTATTACTGAGTTAAAAGTAGAAAATGAATATTTATAGCAAAACTTGAAAATGGTTTACTATATTTTATTTCATAATTTATTTTTCTTTCAAAGTTTGTGTACTGATGACTGTTACCTTACATTGCGTGCATGCATGCTGTGTGTGTGTAATTTGGGGGGGGCTAAGACAGAGTTTTTTAATTTGTATAAGGGAATTAAATGTCAATACTTCAAAGTGTGGTACAAAGATCATAGTATTCTGAAAAGCTCTCCATGAAGTTTCTACCACCTGAACAAATTTAAGAACCATTAAGATGGATCGTTGTTTGTAAATTATTAAACAATCTGAAGTAACTAGCTAGTTTTAGTCAGAGTATCAAAATGACTAATCCTTTGTCCATATGCACAATATGCTTAATTTAGAAGAATACACATTTCTTTATAAAGTTATTTTATAGTAAATGGAATCTCTCCAGGAAAACTTACTCTACAAATAAGATTCTTATTTTCTTAAATAATTACAAAAACAGCTAAATATGAAATTCTGGATTTTCAGAGTTCCCGTCATGGCTCAGTAGTTAATGAATCAACTAGGAACCATGAGGTTGAGGGTTCGATCCCTGGCCTCACTCAGTGGTTTAAGGATCCGGCGTTGCCATGAACTGTGGTATAGGTTGCAGATGTGGCTTGGATCCCGTGTTGCTGTGGCTCTGGCATAGGCTGGCAGCTACAGCTCTGATTCGACCCCTACCCTGGGAACCTCCATATGCCATGGGTTCAGCTCTAGAAAAGACCAAAAAAAAAAAAAAAAAAGAAATTCTGGATTTTCAAGGGCCTCATTAAATAGTATTGTATAGAATAAAGTTTGCTATAATAATGAGGAATTATTAAACATAATTTCCACTCATTAGTAAAAAAAAAAAAAACCAGAACCATATTACTTTATGTATGTCCAGCATGTGCTTTTTAGTCCTGCCTATAGATCAATAGTTTTGTTTAAAACTTCATCTCTATTGATAGGGGTTCCTGACAAGCTAGCTTTTTGCATTAGCTTGTTCCAGGAAGCATCATCTTTTCTACTACATCAGCATATCTTAGAATTAACTCAATGTATCAACTGCGTATAGCTTTATATTGAAGATGAGGATGATTTGAATCACTTAAGAAAAAGCTTGCTTATGGGATTTGTGGTAACATCCCTAGTGTTCCGGTTTTCACTTTCTCATGAATTCTGAGTGAATTTCTTGTTTGAGTTACAGTTCTTTTCTTTTTTTAAATAATGTGTTAGATCAGAGATGGATTGCAATGAATCTTTCATTTCTTCTCAGATTTCATTAATGCCCAAGTTGTACATATGAAAAAAATTTTTAGGCACATATTTGATGTTCCAATCTTTATAGTACAGCTGGATCGACTTCTGTGTATGCATGTGTATGCAGAGACAGAACATCTGTAGCCCCTTGGAGGTGTTCTTCCCAGTCAGTATTTCAATCCGAGATAACCACTTCTCTGCATTCTGTCACTGTCAATTAGGTTTACTTGTTCCTGAACTTTATAAATGTTTTCATGCCATATGTCATCTTTGTATCTGTTTTCCTTTACCCCCACATAATGTCTATACACAAAGTATAGTTCATCTCTTTAAAGGCAAATATGAGGCTAATAAATTAACATGAAAAAGATGCTTTTTGTTTTTATTTTTATTTTTCCTAATTGAAAAGAAGATAATATCCTTGACAAGATTCTGGTGATTCTGGAGGAGTTATTTTTAGGATGTGGTAGTTGTGCTGGCTTCCCTGGGCACAGGGTCGGATGGCGCTACCTGCTACCTTATGGTTTGGTGGGGCCACTGACTAGTTTCAGAGAATGTGTCTTGTACAGAAATGCACATATCATTTTTGAGCTGGAGCATTTTTGAGGTGAAGCATTTTGTTGCTGCTGTTTGACCCTCTAGAACTTTCTCACTCTGTTGGTCAGGGTTATCAACATGTTCCAGATAGGTGATACTTCATTAGCCTGGGTCTTGAATGAAGATGGTGCAGAGCAAAACTACCAGCTGTTGGACATTCTGGAGAGAAAGAAAGTAACCTTTGTTATTTTAGGCCACTGGGGTTTGGTGTTTTGTTAACAAAACATAACATTCTATGCTGACAGATTCCAAAGGTGAGAAGGAGAAATTGGGTAAGAACTCAGTTTGTATTCCTGGCAGATAAATTTTCAGACATGGTGTTAGGACTTACAAAAAACCCCTGAAGGGATCCATGTCTTTTCCCATACATTTTGTGCAGTCGTTCCTTAACATACGACTCATTAGCAGCCATTTTATTCAAAGTTCAGGCATTTTCTTTGGCTGGTTCTTTCTTTAGCACAGTTCTCTCTCTCTCTTTTTTTTTTAATTCAGTGATTTTATTACATTTATAGTTGTACAATGACCATCACAATCCAATTTTATAGGATTTCCATCCCACAACCCCAGCACATCCCCCCACTCCCTGAACTGTCTCCTTTGGAAACCATAAGTTTTTCAAAGACTGTAGCACAGTTCTCTAATACTCTCCTCTGACTTGCCCTAAAAAATCATACCCTGAGAGGAGAGATTGAGGTGGCAGTTTGGGGAGTATTTGCTAGTGGACAGATTCATATTCCCTAAGTTCCTTCTATGAGCTGTCTTCTCTTTTCTCCAGGATGCTATAGCCAGCTGATCTCTACACATTACTCTCTAGCTGTGGAGCATTGATCTTTTTTTTTTTTTTTGCTTTTTTAGGGCTGCACCCATGGCATATGGAGATTCCCAGCTTAGGGGTCAAATTGGAGCTACAGCCACAGCAACACCAGATCCGAGCCATGTCTGCGACCTACACCACAGCTCACAGCAATGCCGGATCCTTAACCCACTGAGCCAGGCCAGGGATTTAACCTGAGTCTTCATGGATACTAGTTGGATTCGTTTCCACTGAGCCACAATGGGAACTCTTCATTGATGTTTTTCAAGTGATTGCATATTATAGATTCTTAAGTCTTATTAGTAATGAGGATAGTTGCGCCTGCCTTTCCATGAATTAACAAAATAATGTGTTCACTTGACATTTATTGAATGCCATGTGCCAGGGACTGAGCCAGGAACTGTGGTTTCACTGACAAATAAGTTACAGACTATGTCCTAAAGAACCTTAATTTCTAGGATGGAAGATCAGAAGGTGATAAAAGGACAGTGGAATGTAATAAGGGCTATAGAGGCTGTATGCAAAAGTGATTATTATTGTTAACTGTGATGATGTGAAGGTAAGGAAAAATATCAGATTTTTTTAACTGTCTTGAAGTTATGAACAGTTTTCTTAGGAAAACAAGCATAAACAAGCACTAAGTTTGATACAAGCTTCAATATTGGTAGTACACAACTCAAATTCTCAAAATTTTCAAATTATCAAAATTGAGTAAGATATATACAGACTAAATATTTCTCAATGAAGATATTCTTGAGAACTTCTAGGTGTCTTAAATTATATTTATTGTAATAATGCTGATATACATTAAAAATTTAGAATAAGCTACAATGGTTATAGTACTTTTACTGCTTTAAAATCAGAGCAGGAGTTCCCGCTGTGGTGTAGTGGAAATGAATTGGACTAGTATCCATGAGGATGCGTGTTCAATCCCTGGCCTTGCTCAGTGGGTCAGGGATCCAGCATTGCCATGAACTGTGGTGTAGGTCGCAGACACGGCTTGGATCCCAAGTTGCTGTCGCTGTGGTGCAGGTCAGCAGCTGCAGCTCTGATTCGACTCCTAGCCTGGGAACTTCCATATGCCATGGGTGCAGCACTAAAAAGCCAAAAAAAAAAAATTCAAAGCAAATTTATAGTATGTCATATTTTAATACAAAGTTTTAAAAAATTCTAGACAAACTTAAGGGTTCTATGTGAATTCGTTAAGATGTAATAAATAATCATATTTCAAAATCTGGTTAGGTTAATTGTTTTCACTAAAAGTTTTTACCAGAGTTCCCATTGTGGCACAGCAGAAATGAATCAGACTAGTATCCATGAAGATGTGGGTTCTATCCCTGGCCTCGTTCAGTGGGTCAGGGATCCAGCATTGCTGTGAGCTGTGGTATAGGTCACAGACGAGGCCAGATGTGGTGTTGCTGTGGCTGTGGCGCAGGTTGGCAGCTACAGCTGTGATTTGACCCCTAGCCAGAGAACTTCCATATGCCATGGGTGCGGCCCTAAAAAACAATACAAAAGAAAACAAACAAACAAAAATCATTTACCAAAATACCCAAATTTATCCAAGGAAACTCCCAAACTAATAAAATTCAAGTTACTTTGATATGACAAAAACTATTAAAAATTTCTAAAGTTGAGTTTAATGATACAAAAATGTGCTTGGATATTTTCTATTTTACTTGTGGTTAACTTGATTCTTTAAATTTTGTTTATAATGAACCATTTAACATTGTTATTGTCTTTTAAATGGTAAACTGTTTTTTAAATTACTTTTGCATTATTTTTATTCACCCAATCATTCTAATTGCTATTTTCAAAATTATTGCAGTAAAAAAGGTTTAACAATATATTAAAAAATATCCTTTATATTCTTACTACTACACAAATGCTAATGAATGCTTTACAATTTGGTATCTATCCAGATAGAATTAGTGTTACAGCCTCAGTATGTGTATGGATTGATTGCCATAAGTTCAGTCCTTTTGAGTAGAGCTTGTTTATGCTCCCGTGTCCTCTCATCACTCAATTCTCCTTTGCTGAATTCTACTCATCTCTGTTTGAAATACTCTGGAAACATCATTTTCACATTTGTCATCTCATTTGTAAAATACCCCTTAACACATTAAGGTCACCTCTGCTTTTTACCCACTAACCTGAGATAATTAAGATAACATGTTATTCTATTGCATTTGTTATTCTATTCTATTTGCATTATGAATCCATAATGGCAAATAAAAGTCTAAAATTATTAAATTAGAAGCAGAATTCCTTCTCAATGAAAATGTCTTCCAGTTATATATTATCACTACAAAAGAGAAGTGTTGCTTTTATATATGGGAATATATTTTTATAGGCATGCAAGGTCAGAAGTAGAGTGTTTATTGTCATTTTCACATTGCAGCAAAGTCTTACTATTGAAAGACTTTTGGGGGCTAACATTCCAATCATGTAAATTTGTATTTGGTCACATTGATAGCTTTGTCCCTTTGTCCTTCATTGCTAAGCAACCAAAGAAAGGGATCAGGTAATCTTAAGAATATGGTATAAACCTACTTGACTTTATTTTAATATGTTAGGAATTGCATGTGTGAACAAAATAATTATGATTATGGCTTAAGTAGCTCATCTTGTGCCAGAAAATTTACATACATTGTTTTATTTAACCCTTATTTTACTTATGATGATCAAATCCCAGATCAACATCTTACTAGGTATTTTATGTTCAAAGTATTTAACAAGGCTTAGAATATGGAGGATGCTAGACTGTGCCAATTATGTTCCCTTTCAGGACTAAGGCACTTCTCTAATATTCACTGAAGCACATTTGGGCAGTTCTGAAGAGCCATCCTACCTCCAGAGCTCCCCATTGTATCCAATGAGACCTTTATTTTAACTGCAATAGAGTTCTACTTCTTTCTTAAACCAGTGCTTCTTAACTGAGGGTGATTATGCCCCACCCCTTGACCAGTGAGTATATCCAAAGTCTGTTATAGATTAGGGAGAGGTTTGCTATTCACATCTAGTGGGTAAAGGCCAGGCATATGGCTAAACTTTTTACAATGCACAGGACATTCCTCCACATAAAGGATTATTTTGTCCAAATATCGATAGTGCCGGAGCTGAGAAATCCTGGCTGAAATCCACAGGTCTTATTCCTACTAACCTTTTTTGATAAACCTCTTGCACTCAATTCTCAGGGTTTCAGAATCTTAGAATCTTCAATTTGTAAGCCAACTTATAGTGGAAACTGTGAAGCAATTCAGGTACCCTAGGTAGTATTTGTGTTTATGCTACTGCTGATATCCTGTGTTCTAAGCATATCTGGCTGGTAAGGAAGAGGATTACTGTTGCAGTCCATACTGGTACTTCCTAGGTGCTAATCAAATTAAACCAGAAAAATAATCAGTCAAAAATAATGATACACAACAGGGCCTTGAGTATATTACTTGTATGACTTTGAAACCTTAAGGGAACAAATTCTGCTAAAGATTAGCGGTGAAGAAAGAGTTTTAAATACTTCTCTCTTAAATATGGCAAAATAACATAAAGAAGGACAAGTGGAAGAAAAGACTCTTTGTTGTCAATGAAACCAGCAACTAAATTATTTTAGTCCAAATGGCTAAAGGATATGTGCCAGAACCAAAGGAAGGAGGACACAGATTGCAGATTATATGTTTTTTCAGATCCCTGAGCATATACACAGAGAAAATGGGTTGTTATTTGGGTCTGAAGAGCCTAACTGCAAATCCCCTGCTTGGAATGGCGAAGTCTGAGGCTGTGCATGGGCTATATGAGAGGCCCTGGGCCAATTTCCCTACTGCAGAGTAGCACAAATGATAGGACAGAGAAACTATGCAACTTGACTTTAGAAGAAGCAGGATGCCAATGGGTTAACAAAGAGGAAAGATAGCGGTAGCAATCAACCAGACAACAGTTGGTTGAAAAGAAATAAATAAGCTAAATCACTACGGCTACCCCCTTCTTCCAAAGAAATAAAAACAAAATTCTATATCATGTAATTCTCCACAGTAAGCCAAGAAAACTTCATTTTCACCTTGAGGTAGAAAGTGTGTATATGTTTATGCCACATTTATTGCTGAGGACAATGTCTTCATTTGTGCAGACACAATGGTGAGATGCCCCAGGGCCGAGTATACAGCAGAGTTGAGGAGACTGCTCTGAGGCAATACAACTTACAATCCTGTCTCACTTTAACTTTTCTTCCTAACACTGTTTTTCAGGCATTGACTAAGCAAGAATGGATCCCATTAAAAAATAAGTAATTATCAGAAATTACCTAGGATATGAAAGCAACATTGTAAATGGGGCAAAGAGCCAAATGTTTTTCTTTGTAAAGTTTTTCCCCTTTCTAGGGGAAGGGAAACCTTTCCCAAGAACTCATGTCTACTCTTATTAGCCAGAGAAGTGTCACATGTCTACCTCTACATGAAAGGGAAGCCGAGTAGTCAAATATTTTACTTCAACCCCCATTCTAGTGGAAGGCAAGGGAGAAGCGAGTTAGAACAGGTATACATCTGCTGCACAGATCAAAACAAGACATGGCTGGATTCAAGTTCCAGCTCTGCCGTTTACTAACTGTGGACAAGTTACTTAACCTCTCTGTGTCTCACTTTCTCTATCTTTAAAATAAGGATGATGATATTAACAAATGTGCTTCAGAGGGTGGTTGTAAAGATTAAATGAATTGTTCCATAGATAGCACTTAAAACAGTACTGGCATATATTGGTAGGTGTTAGTTATTGTTATCTACACTCTGAGGAACTTTTTGGCACTAAAATATTATAATTCCATAAATGATTGTTTGATGATAAAAGATAGGATTTATAAGAATTACAAATGATTTAGCCTTGCAGTTAGATCATCTGCTTAAAAAGTATTAAAATGCTCACTTCTCATGGAGGTGAACCAATGCCAGTAAATACTTTCATTGGCTTAAAAGTGTTTTTGTTAGAAAAGAAATATGACTTGTGTAGTTGGAGGAACTCTTCAGCAAGGAGACCAGTGAACATTGAATGATTATAAGGCCTTAACTTTAAAAAACATCTGGAAAAAATCTCTTAAGGGAGTTGTTCGACCTTTTCCTTCAAGTTTGTAAACTATATTTAAGTTTTCCTAAGCAAGCAGCAATGTGTCCTGAGGGGAATTGTCACAGCTTCCTTCTCCACTTGTCAGGGTTAACTCACCATGAACTGCAAATTTATGAAAACTCTCTGTCCCATTACTTAAAACAAAGGTTTATCCTAAAGAAAGAAGTCAGCTAATAACGGCAAGTTCATTGTGGCTGAGAACTTACTAATGACAGAAATGAAAGCTCATATCTGGGTTAAAAACTTATCTTTCAAAGTGCCTATAGTTCACTGAGAAGAGAAGGTAATTCACAAATAACAAAAATACAGCAGTTGAAGTCTTAAGAGAAAATAACGGGATATTGGTAGCCATGTTTTGAGAAAGAGAGCTATATGCTATGGGATGATCAAAGAAGATCCTAAGGAGATGTCATTTGAACTTGTCCTTAATGGATAAGCTGGGTTTGGATAGATAGCATTGGGAGTAAGGGTATTTATGTCAGAGGGAAAGATGGGTCAGACACAGGGGAAGGAAATTGTAGGAATAGATATTGCACAAAACATTGGGAACATATAGGATAGATGTTGCACAAAACATTGGGAATATGAGAAGACCATGAACAGTCCTTCTCTTAGTGAGCTTACCTTTCAATAGGAAAGATAGAAAATAAGTAAGAGGACAACTAAATACAAAAACAGAATGAGGGTTGTGAAGCAGATAAAATGGAGTGATGGAAAAGATGGTGGCTGGGAATGGGTCCATGCTGGTACACAGGTGGAAGTTGCTGTTTTATATAGGGTTGCCATCACATTGGCCTTTCTGAGAAGGTGACATATGAGAAAAGATCTGAAAGATTTGAAAACTAAAGATCTGGTCTTCTCTTCTCAGTTAAGTGGAAAGGCAAGTGTAAAACTTTTGGATGAGAAAAGCAGGAATACCTGTGTGCTGGAACACAGTGAAGCATGATAGAAGATGAATTTAGAGAGGGAGGCAGGATCTAGATTACCCAGGGCCAAGTGAGTCTAGGTCAGGGTTTGGACTTTATTCTAATGGTAATGGGAAACTGGTAAAGAATTTTAAGAGAAAAACAATATGATCTGATTTACATTTACAAAAAAATCACCTTGTCTTCCTGTATAACAGACAGCAGGGGGTAAGAATGGTGGCAGGGAGCCTGCTGCAAGAGATAGTGCTGCATTGTTCTAGGGCAGATCTAGGTTCCATAAGTTACATGCACTCACCAATCTTAATGTCAAGATCTGGTAGGATCTCTCTGGTGCCAGATGTTAACTCTTTAGTTTCTGTATCAAGGGCAGTCATAGGAGGTCTAAGAGCATTGCTCAGAGTGGCTGGCAGGCTCAGTGTAATGGCTAATATACTAGCTGATCAGAAGAGGTTCAGTATTTTAATTACCAGTACAGTTGTACATGTGCCTCTTGGCTATCTCAGCCCTGGTCTTGTGTGAAAGTTATGGAGATGAAGAGGAATAGTCATACTCATGATTTATTTTGAAGATAGAAACTGTAAATAGGCATGCTGAAGAATGTTGTAAGTAGGATCTATGCCTTATAAAGGTAAATGTGATAAGAATTATTGCCTAACATTGTTATAAATTCTAAAATATTTGGCTTCATTTTACTGTCTTAGTAAAAGTCTATAACATTTGTTATAAACTCTTTTAAAATATATCGTTTCACTTTACAGTCTCAGAAAAAAAGTGTTTTCCTTTGCTGATCTGATTGTTTTACAGGGCTTCAGGATTATTCTCATTGGATAATTATGTGGGGCAGAGATAAACGATACAGGGATAAACAGCATTGTTTCAGGACAAAGACAAAAACAGCATTTTAACTAAGTCTTAGTTATTGACTCAATTTCTTCTGATTAAACTTTTTTAAAGTGAAATATAGAAAGGAACTTTGTTTACTGAAGACTAACTAATTATTTTCTAATTAAAAGATGGAATGTGAACTCCTGAATCTAAAGAATTCTGAAAATGGTAGGACTAGTCTTCCTATATTTCATAACTTTAAATAAACCACAATTTCTTTAGGATTACACTGCTCTTCTTTGATTTAGTGTACATTTTCACACTGCAAACTACACAGTACCACAGTGTATACCAGACCTTGGCAGTGAATTAGAGGATATAAATCAATCTGTAAGTAGAGCTGAAAAGCTCAGAGCTTCATAAAGAAGCTATTTTTCAAGCTGGGCACTTTTAAAGACACTTTTTTTGAGAAAGACTTTTAAACAAACTCTCCTCCTTCAAACTTTTCCCTCATTTTAATTTTAACACTTTATTCATTGATTTTCTTGGCAACATTAGATCATGAAATCAGGATTCCTAGCCACAATAAGTAATTTCATCTCGAATTAGTTATAAAATTTCCCTTGTTTCAGATGTTGATAGAATTCTAACTAGTCAGAATCAGATGTTATTTACAAAGTATATAAAATTTAAGAGAAGTTGCATTACCAGCTTTATTGGTATAACTTAGAGGTCAGTGTCCACATAAATTTGAAAATGTACAGCCTGTTTGATGGTATCCAAGAAAAATTCTGAAAGCTTCTTAATAGTTTTATCTTGTTTTATGTAATAGATATGTACCTGAAAATTTGCATGTAAATCAAACTTAATATTAATCAAACAATAGTCAGAAAGAAGAGTAATTTTCAAATACAAATGCTGATCAGTTTTTTCTAAAGCAAATAGATAATCTCTAGTTGTTCTGAGTTTGTGTAAATTTTGGTTTGGCTTAAAGTGGAATATATCTCTAATAAATGGTAAAAATTGCCAGGAGATAGTTCGTGAAAGACTATGATATTGTAGTGTTTGAATAGTCATTTAAGCAGTGGAAAGCAACTAAATAAATCATTTAATATCTTAAAGATATAACTAACTGGGGTTTGTAACTTAATTCAGATTAATTAAGATTAATTAATTAACTTAATTCAGATTAATTAAGATTAATTAAGTTTGTAACTTAATTCAAATTAATTAATTAAGTTTGTAACTTAATTCAGATTAATTAAGTTTGTAACTTAATTCAAATTAATTTTAGGGCAGATTGAGGCTAGGAATCTACCGTCTTTATTTTATTTTGTATTGCTAAAAATATTTACTGGTGCCGTGGGATGACAACAGAGGTTACCATGTTAATATCCTGGATTAGGGGGAGGATAACATCATTGAGGTTTCCATTATAAATTTTAGTTCCCTCATATTGACAGTGGGAAGAAGGTAGAGGATATAAACTGCTGGGGTTTATTAAATTCTCAATTTCAAATCTTACCTATTCACCCATGGTCTAAGCAATACATCCAGAAATGTGCACACAGGTTATATTTTATATGAAGTGCAGTAACTATTTACTGAGCATATACTCTGTGCTAGGATATAGAATCATTATTCATCCTCAACTATGAATTAAGCAAAAACTTTGTATAAATCATTGTTCTACAAGGCAATACAATATGTGAGGAAGTCACATTCTCTAAAGAATGTATGGATTAATGGGGAAGGCAGATAAGTAAACTGGAAATTACAAAAGAGCATAACAAGGACTTCGATAGAGAAGATCCAGGGCAATGAGAATCTCTAAACTATTTGTAGGTAGGGATTGGGTTGAGGAACATGTCAGGGTAAGCATCCTAAAAAAAAGACAGCAAAGTTGTTAACTAAAATATGATTAGGAATTAGGTCATTGATGAAAGTTTGATGAGTCAACAAGCCATATGATTTTGGCAATTCAAGGTTATAGAGTGAAAATGAATATTTCATGTTTAGGGAATTATAATAAGTTTAGTATGAATGCAACATGATGGTAAGAGAGGAGAGATGAATATCAGAAATTGTATAATAAACACTGATTTTTGTATAAGTCATGTGAGGCAATATCATAAAGGGTCTTAAATGTTTTTTATGGATTTTATTGTGAGGGAGAGCCATGGGGATTTTTTAAAGGAGCATAATATACAGGTTTGCACTTTAGAAAGACTCCTCTGGCTACAGTGGAGAAAATAAATTGATAGTAGAAAATAGAAGGCTTCAAAACAAGAGACCAAATATAAACCTATTGAAAATTATAGCACTCATTCCCACTAGAGATGTTAGTGGCCTGAACTAAGGTAGTAGAAGTAAAGAGAGAAGTGGATGAGATAGAGAGTCATTGAAAAGATTGGATCAACAACAATTATTGATTTGGATGCGGTATAAGAAGGGTTAGAAGCAATGCAAAATAGGAGTAGGCTTAGACCACTTGTTAACACTTTGAGCTTAACTCTGGGATGTCTATATAGTGATGATGAGGATAAAATTATGTATATATGTCTGGAATTTAGGAAAGGAATCTGCATTGGAGGTATAAAGTTGGGAGTCATTAGCATTTAGTTGGTAACTGAAGCCTGGATATGTAAGACCTTGCCCAGGGAGAATGTGTGGACTGAGAGAAGAGCCCCAGCACAAAACTCTGAGGAATACCAAGAATTAATCCTGGTCAAGAAACATAAATTTTGGAGTTACCATCATGGCTCAGTGGAAACAAATCTGTCTAGAATCCATGAAGACCTGGGTTTGATCCCTGGCCTCGCCCAGTAGGTTAAAGATCCGGCATTGTCATGAGTTGTGGCGTAGGTCATAGACACAGCTCAGATCTGACATTGCTCTGGCTGCGGTGTAGGCCAGTGGCTATGGCTCCAACTGGACCCCTACCCTGGGAACCTCCATATACTGCTGGTGTGGCCCTTAAAAAACCAAAAAAAAAAAAAAAAGAAAGAAACACAATTTTTCAAACAATATTGAAGATAGATTCAAGGAGAAGGAAAATTAGAAGAGTGTAATTTCAGGAAATACAAGGAAGGAGGAGAGGAGAGGCTAACAGAGTCAAATGATGCACATGAGTAAGAAGAGATAAATAAGGGAAATTAAACAAGGAAGGGATTGGTAAATTTGGAAACAGTAGTTTTAGAGAAATGGTTGAGGGGGTGTCAGTGGGTAAATCAAGATTCCAGTGGAGTGATAAATGCTCAAGAAGTAAGAAAATGATTTGGCTCCTGTTTGTCTAAGAGCAATTCTTCTCTGAAGGAGACAGTTGTGAACTAGTATAGGACAAAACTCACAAAATCTATGAGAGGAGTGTGCTGGTCCAGTAAAAAGGGATCTAATAGCAGCCACCTCAGTTGTAAAGGGAAAGAGAATGGGTCAGTAGCTTAAGGGATTTTTGGCTAAAAAAGATTTTTGTTTTATCATTTTTGTTTGTTATTGTCATTTTTGTTGATACTAGGGATTGTGTGTGTGTGTTAAGATGGTGATTCTTTTTTTTAATTACTCAATGAATTTTATTACATTTATAGTTGTACAACAATCATCACAACCAAATTTTATAGCATTTCCAAGATGGTGATTCTTGTGCAGTTGTTCTCAACTTAAAAACAACATTAAAATCATGTAGGGAGTTTTTTTTTAAATCCTGGAAGTTGACATAAAACTGTTCCTGGGTATGACCTGAATATTTTGGTGATTTTGGTGCACACCAAAGTTAAGAATCACTGATCTGAACTTGCGAAAATACTGATGAGAAAGAGCTAGAATAGAGGGAGAGTTTGCAGGTAACTGAAAGGGTAATTAATTGAGGGCTATCTCTGGGATTGAACTGAAACATACAATCAAGTGGAGAGAGGGTGTACAACAGGAAGAGGGAAGGCAAGGAAAGATAAAAGGCAGAAAGAGTGGATGACTGTTCCTGGTGACCTGGAAGGTCTGGGGTTGAAAGTTTGATTGAGTTCCTTTCTAATATATGCTGTGTTCTCTATGAAGTATAAGGGTAAGTTACAGGTAAGGGTTTTGAAAAGAATCCTTCAAAGAAAAAAAAAGATAAGTTAATTTAAGAGTGGGAAGTGGCAACTTCTGTTTGCTTTGAGTTCATGCTACCTCCGCTGTAATCAAACTCCAGGACAATGGCTGTGAAAGAAGCCACAGACCACAAAGCATTGACCCAAATAATTAGGACCTTTCTGAACTAACTTTCTAAACCAACTTTCTGAACTAACAAGCACAGCCAGTTTTCTTTGAACTTCATTAGAATTGATAATTGCTTATAACTTCCTTAGATACTCTTATAAAAAGCAACCTCTTTTGCATTACACTATTATTTTTATCTGAACTAATTTGATATCAGTTTTTCTAGAAAATGTGCGAAGTATAGTAAAATCTATCCAACTTAGAATTCCTGAATTTTCCACAGGTGATTCCTTCATGAAGAAAAATAAATTATATTTACGTTGGAGATATTACAACTTGCAATCTTAAAAGATAGAGGCAGTTTAAGAAAGCAAACTTGAAGCAGCAGCGTTTAAAATCCCAGCTGTGTCCATTACTAGTTATGTAACATGGGGTAAATTCTCTATAACTCAGTTCTCCCATATATAAAAATGAGAAAATTATGTAAAAATAATGATTACCTCCTGGGTTGTTGAGATAATTAAATGCAATGAATCCACTCAAAGCACTTAGGATACCTGACACATATTAAAGACCATATAAACGTTAGCCATTATTTTTTTGCCACAGTGTGGCAAATAGCTTCCATGTGGCTATACAGTCATGATATATCTCAAATCAGTCATGTTTACATTTCATGAAGATATTTAAATTGGGCCTCAGCATTTTAGGGAGCATTGCCATCAAAATGCCTACCCTTGGAATTAAGGCTCAAGTGAATTTCTAGGGGTCGGAACTTCTAGAATGGTGGAATAAGGAGCCTGGCAGAAAGTCTAATCAGCAAAACAATTTAACTGGTAAAAATTATGAAATAAAATAATTTAAAGTCTCTGAAAATTGTCCTTAAAGACATACAGCAAATGGAGAAATGTTCATTAAAGAGAATGTACTAATTTTTTTTTTTTATGGCCATAGCCATAACACATGGAGGTTCCCAGGCTAGGGGTAAAATCAGAGCTGTAGCTGCTGGCCTATGCCACAGCCACACCAAATTCAAGCTGTGTCTGCAACCTATACCACAGCTCACTGCAATGCCAGATCCTTAACCCACTAAGAAAGGCCAGGGATTGACCTTGCATCCTCATAGATGCTAGTCATATTCGTTTCCTCTGAGCCGTGATGGGAACTCCAGGAAATGTACTAATTCTTGATAAGGATAATAAGGCTCTATCAAATTTAAGCTGTGACTCCTTTATTCCACCTCTTCTCCCAGCTCCATGTTATATTAGCCTTACCCTGGGCACTACTCCAAGTGTAGCTGGCTAGACAGGGGTTCTCTGTTTCGAGCTCCCAGATGGGGGTCTGGTTTTCACCTGGGGAGGAGAGGCTACTGGTGTTATAGTCTCCTCAGCCCTGTGTCACAGAAGCTCTATTTCAAGCAGGCATGATTCGGAGGATCTGTTCTTCTTCCAACCCAGCTCCTGATTTTACTGTGAAAGCTCTACTCCAAGCATGGGCAGGGTGAGAAGACTGGAACCTCAGTTACCCCAGTTCACTCATAAGTAGAGGCTAAGTGCTAAGAGAGCAAGCCAAGAAGACCAGGCCCCTTATACTTTCTTGTAGAGCAAGGATCTCCCTCTGGGAAAAGCAAGTCTCCTCATTCAGCTCTGCTGCAGTGGCACTGGAGTTCTGCCTGGAGGGTAGGATGGATAAAGAGCTCCAAAACTGTCTGAAAGGAATGACTTTATTTGGAACAAAGTTTGGAAAATTCCATGTCTGAGTGTTGTCAAAAACAATTGAGATACTTTTGTGAAGAACAATTAAGAGGAGGGTGATATCTCTATGATACAGCAAGCAGCACAGCAAGAGCAGGAGCTGAACAAAACCAGAGAAAAGACAGCTTCCTGGGATCATTATGTTAGGTCTGTGTTGCTAGAGCTGCCATAACGTAATACCATAGACTGGGGGGGCTTAAACAACAGATTTTTTTTTCTCACAGTTCTGGAGACTAGAAGTCCTATATTAAGATGTTGGTAGGTTTGAGTGCTTCTAAGATCTCTCTTGGTGGCTTGCAGAGGGCCTTTCTTGCTGTGCCCTCACAGGATTGTTCCTCTGTATGTATAAATTTCTTTTTCCTATAAGCATACCAGTCCTATTAGATTAGGCCCACCCTATCAACCTGATTTAATCTTATAGGAGTATATATATATATATATATATATATATATATATATATATACACACAAGATTGTTTTAAGTTGTTGGTCTCTTGATTGCAAGTGTACCTCCAGTGTCCTGCGTTTGTACCCTCCTCTTCTCATGACTTCTTATTTAGGTAGCATATTTGTGTGTGGATGATTTCCTACCTTTACTATATGTATGCTCTTAGTGGTGAGCCTTGTCATTTGTTTCTAGTTGTGGCCTTTTCTTTTCCACCTAAATAAGTTCCTACAGTGTTTGTTGTAAAGCTGGTTTAGTGGTGCTGAATTCTCTTAGCTTTTTCTTGTCTGTAAACTTTTTTTTTTTTTTTTTTTAACTTTTGTCCTGTTATGGCTGCATCCGTGACATATGTTTTCCAAGCTAGGGGTCCAATCGGAGCTACAGCTGCCATCCTACACCACAGCCACATCAATGCCAGATCTGAGTCATGTCTGCGACCTATACCACAGCTCACAGCAATGCTGGATCCTTAACCCACTGAGCAAGGCCGCGGATCAAAGCTGCAACCTCATGGTTCCTAGTCGGATTTGTTTCTGCTGTGCCACAATAGGAACTCTTTGTCTGTAAACTTCAGATTTCTCCTTCCAATCTGAATGAGAGTCTTGCTGGATAGATAGTCTTGGTTGGAGGTTTTTTCCTTTCATCACTTTAAGTATATCATGCCACTCCCTCTGGCCTGCACAGTTTCTGCTGAAAAATCTGCTGATAACCTTATTGGTCTTCCCTTGTATGTTATATGTTTCTTTTC
This sequence comes from Phacochoerus africanus, assembly GCF_016906955.1. NCBI lineage: Eukaryota > Metazoa > Chordata > Mammalia > Artiodactyla > Suidae > Phacochoerus > Phacochoerus africanus. The sequence goes on along the minus strand of NC_062544.1, from coordinate 53,204,626 downwards.
CCTAGCTGCTTTCAATATTTTCTCTTTGTCTCTAATTTTGGTCAGTTTGATTAAAATGTGTCCCAGGGTGTTCCTCCTTGGGTTTGTTTTGTATGGTACTCATTGCGCTTCCTGGATTTGAGTGAGTGATTCCTTCCCCTTGTTAGGGAAGTTTTCAGTTATTGTCTCTTGGAATATTTTTTCTGTCCCCTTCTCTCTCTCTCTCCTACTTCTGACACCCCCATAATACAGATGTTGGTGCATTTAACATTGTCCCAGAGTTCTCTGGGACTGTCTTCATTTATTTTCAGTCTTTTTTTCTCTTTTCTGTTATACATCAGTGATTTCCACTAGTCTATCCTCCACCTTGCTTATTCATTCTTCTGCCTTCTGTATTCTGCTATTGGTTGCTTCTAATGAATTCTTTATTTCAGTTATTGTATTTTGCATCTCTGATTACTTAATCCTTGAATCTTCTATTTCTTTGCTCAGTGTTTCTTATAATTTATCAATCTTTGCCTCCAGTTTATTTCCAAGATCTTGAATTATCTTTACTATCATCAGTCTAAAGTCTTTTTCATGGAGGTTGGTAATCTCCAGATCACTTAGCTGTTTTCCTGTTTTTATTTTCTTGCTCCCTTATCTGAGTCATAATTCTCTGCCTTTTCATTTTGTATAGATTTTTGTTGTGTTCTCCTTTTTGCAAACAGTAGAGTCATAACCTCCTTTGCTTCTGATGTCTGCCCCCCTTGTGGCTGAAGTTGGTATGGAGGCTTGCTGTAAATTCTGTTGATAGAAAGGACTGGTGCCTGCCCACTGGTAGGTGGAGCTGATTCTTATTTCTCTGGTGGGTGGGACTTTTTCTCAGAGTGAGATTAGAGGCTGTGTGCCTGGGGGTCGTTAGGCAGCCTGTTTACTGATGGGTAGGGCTGTGTTCCCACCTGTGCCGAGATCAGCTCAGCAGGGTGGGGCTGAAGAACGGTGCTATGGAACTTAAGGAAAAAAGTTAACATAAAACAAGACACAGAGACATTTATCTTAAGTAAAGGTGGGAACCTGGGGACTCAAGGTCTCAGGGACCAAGAGCCCTACCTCAAGAAACCACACTGCTTTTATTGTGCTCTTGAGGATTATGTCAAGAGAAAAGGGGGTTGTAGGTGCAGGATATAGGTTTTTTTTATTATTTTAAAAGTCACTTAGCTGGTAAATGGTTAAACTTTTACTCTAAACTTTAGGCATTTAAGAATCATTAGCATTTGAGTTAGCTATCTATGCATAGCATTTCAGAGAATTCTCACTGTGCTTCTGCATGCCTATTTGTGGAGACTCTGTGTGCCTAGGTTTGCACCTTGGTTCTCTTTTCTAATGCATATTCTGTTAACGACCACTCATAAACCACTTGGTCATGAGGTTCCTCTTTCTCTTATTCTTTAGAGGACATATCATACTTGTGCAAATGGCATGCCAATCTGCACAAGTCTGGTGTGCCTAGACCATTGTATTATGTCCTCATTCAGCTGACCCCGAGAATAACCCATGCCCTTAGGTCTTTGTTCTTAAGCTTAAGTCATTTACCATCACCGTGACTGTTTCTCAAGCAGGAAAACGGGACAAAGTAAGGAAGGACAAGATGGAGTTTTCAGCAAAGAGGCTAAGAAAATATTATAAAAACATGTCTTGCAACACACCTGGATTATTGTTTGGCCTGGGGCTTCTCAGCTCTGATGGGTGGGGCTGAGTCTCATTTTCCCTGGGACCCAGTGCACATGAAAACTTGTGTTCACCTTTCAGGAATGGGGTCTCCATTTCTCCCAGACCCATGCAGTTCCTGTGCATAAGCCCTGCTGTCCCTCAATACCAAATGCTCTGGGAGCTCTTTCTCCCAATGCCAGATCTCCAGGCATGGGAACCTTACATGAAGCTCAGAACTCTCACTCCCATAGGTGAGTCTTTGTGATACAGTTACTTTTCAGTCTGTGGGCTTACCACCTGGTGGTTATGGGGTTGCTTATATCACATAATTTCCCCTCCTACCATCTTGATGCACCCCTCTCTTTGTCTTCTGGAGTAGCATATCTTTTTTGAAAACAGTTTTCAGTCTATTAAGTTGAAGGTTGTCCAGCATTTGGTTGTAATTTTGTTGTTTTATGAGAGAAGATGAGCTCCAGTCCTTCTACTTCACCATCTTAATCCCATCTCCCAGTGCAATCTCATTTAATCTCAATTGTCTTTTTAAAGGCCCTATATCCAAACACAGTCACAGTCCAAAGTACTGGGGAAAGTCTCCATATATGAATTTGGGGTGACATAGTTCTCCAGATGCTCAGCCCATGACAACCCCATGACAATTGGGGTTTGCGAGGCTGTGTGCATGGCTTAGGGTTTACTCACTCAGTAGAAGACAAGCATGGTGTGGGGTAGACAAGCTAGCATTCCCAGAGCAACACACATCTATTTATTGACAAAAGGGGAAATTTCTCTGGCGGAAGGTGCTTTAATACAACCTCTGACCAAACTCTAACTGAGCAACAAGCTACTCATATGCAGCAACAGTTCCTAAGAAGCCAGACTCAAAATTAAAATTACATTCTCCTGGCAGTTTGAAAAACTGTGTACAGCTCTTTTTCAAGAACAAGCAGAGGGGGAGCACCTCAACTTCTGGTCTCTGAAAACACTGGCAGACGGTAAACTCTCTGAGCTGTTAACAACAGCTTCTAAGTGGTAACTTGCTCAAAGATAAAAGTGAAAAAAAATCTAACTGGCTAAGGGAGCTTGAACATAACCTCTGACCTAGGGATGACTCCTGAGGACCCAAGATAAAAGATAAACAGAAAACAACTGAATAGGGACAACAGAGGCTGCAAACAGTGGAGAAAAAGACTTAACAGAAAAAGTGCAGTCAAGTTAGTAACAAACTATCAGTTATAAGATGAATAAGTCTGGGGATTTAATATATAGCCTACTGTCTATAGTTAATACTATCTTGTACATTTGAATTTGCTAAGAGTAGATCTTGTGTTCTCACCATGCACATAAAATGGTAATTCTCTGAGGTGATGATGGTGTTAATTAGCATGATTGTGATATTATTTTACAACATATTTGTACAGCAAATTATACATCTTTTTTTTTTTTGGTCTTTTTAGGGCCTCATCTGTGGCATATGAAGGTTCCCAGGCTAGGGGTCAAATCAGAGCTGTAGCTGCCTGTCTACGCCACAGCCACAGCAACATCAGATCCGAGTCACATCTGTGACCTACACCACAGCTCATGGCAATGCGAGATCCTTAACCCACTGAGTGAGGCCCCGGATCAAACCTGCATGCTCATGATTACCAGTCAGATTCATTTCTGCTGAACCATGACAGGAACTCCAAATCGTACATCTTAATAATACAATTTTTATTGTAAATAAAACCTCAATAAAGCTGGAAAACAAAACAAAACAAATCACGGACATATTTTTTTCATAGCTATTCATAGCATTTTTATTCTTACTGTCCAAAAAGTGGTATAATTCAAAGCCTCATGAACTGATGAATGGTTAAACAGAATGCATTAGATCTTTACAATGGAATATTATTTGGCAATAAAAATCAACAGTCTTCATATATGCTACAACATGAATGGACCTTGAAAACATCATGCTAAATGAAAGACGCCAGTCACAAAGATTGCTCATTATGTCATCTAATTTATATAATTTATCCAGAATAGTAATCTGTAGAGATAGTAATGAGATTAGTGGTTGCTATAGGCTGAGGGGTAGAGGAATTGGGGAATTTCTGCTAATGGGTGTGGAGTTTCTTTTGAGAGAGGCGAAATGTGCTAAATTTACACTATGATGATATTTGTACAGGCCTGTGTATACACTAAAATATTTTGAATTATATACTTTAAATCGATCTATTTTATTATGTGTGAATTATATCTTAATAACAGTATTATTAAAAATAGTCAATTCCAAAATAGCACATGAAATATATTTCAATATTAGAGTATATCTCAAAACTTCAACTCCCTTTACAATGTCCTTATGCATTTGGGCTTCGCTTTATTATTTATTGATTTTTTTTTGGCCTTCATTTTATTTTATTTTTTTCATTTTTTTTGTTACTCAAATGAATTTATCACATCTGTAGTTGTATAATGATCATAACAATCTGATTTCACAGGATTTCCATCCCACAGCCCAGGAACATCCCCCACCCCCCAAACCGTCTGCTCTGGAGACCATAAGTTTTTCAATGTCTGTGAGTCAGCATCTGCTCTGCAAAGAAGTTCAGTCTGTCCTTCTTTCAGATTCCACATGTCAGTGAAAGCACTGGATGTTGGTGTCTCATTGTATGGCTGACTTCACTTAGCATGATAGTTTCTAGGTCCATCCATGTTGCTAAAAATGCTGGTATTTCGTTCTTTTTGATGGCTGAGTCATATTCCATTGTGTATATGTACCACCTCTTCTGGATCCACTCCTCTGTCGATGGACATTTAGGTGGTTTCCATGTCTTGGCTATTGTAAATAGTGCTGCAGTGAACATTGGAGTACATGTGTCTTTGCGAGTCATGGTTTTCTCTGGATAGATGCCCAGGAGTGGGATTGCTAGGTCAAATGGTAGTTCTATTTTTAGTTTTCTGAGGAATCTCCAAACTGCTTTCCACACTGGTTGCACCAATTTAAAATCCCACCAACAGTGTACTAGGGTTCCTTTTTCTCCACACCCTCCCTCTCCAGCACTTCCTGTTTGTAGCCTTTTTGATGGTGGCCATTCTGGCTGGTATAAGGTGGTACCTCATAGTGGTTTTGATTTGCATCTCTCTAATAATGAGTGATGTTGAACATCTTTTCATGTGTTTCTTGGCCATGTGTATGTCTTCTTTGGGAAATTGTCTGTTTAGATCTTCTGCCCATTTTTTAATAGGCTTGTTTTTTTGGTATGGAGCTGTAGAAGGTGTTTATAAATTTTGGAGATGAATCCCTTGTCAGTCGTTTCACTTGCAAAGATTTTCTCCCATTCTGTGGGTTGTCTTTTTGTGTTGTTTAGGGTTTCCTTTGCTGTGCAGAAACTTTTTTTTTTTTGTCTTTTTGCTATTTCGTGGGCCGCTCCCGCGGCATATGGAGGTTCCCAGGCTAGGGGTTGAATCGGAGCTGTAGCCACCGGCCTATGCCAGAGCCACAGCAACGCGGGATCCGAGCCGCATCTGCAACCTACACCACAGCTCACGGCAACGCCGGATCGTTAACCCACTGAGCAAGGGCAGGGATCGAACCCGCAACCTCACGGTTCCTAGTCGGATTCGTTAACCACTTGTGCAGAAACTTTTAAGTTTGATTAGGTCCCATTTGTTTATTTTTGTTTTTATTGTTAATACTCTGATAGGTGGATCTGAGAAGATGTTGCTGTCATTTATGTCAGAGAGTGTTTGGCCTATGTTTTCCTCTAGGAGTTTGAGAGTGTCTGGTCTTATATCTAGGTCTTTAATCCATTTGGAGTTTATTTTTGAGTATGGCATTAGGAGGGAGTGTTCTAATTTCATTCTTTTCCATGTGGCTCTCCAGTGTTCCCAGCACCACTTATTGAACAAGCTGTCTTTTCTCCATTGTGTAGTCTTGCCTCCTTTGTCATAGATGAGTTGGCTGTAGGTGTGTGGTTTTAATTCTGGGCTTTCTATCCTGTTCCACTGATCTATATGTCTGTCTTTGTGCCAGTACCATGCAGTTTTGACCACTGTTGCTTTGTAGTATAGTCTGAAGTCTGGGAGTCTGATTCCTCCAGCTCCATTTTTCTTGTTCAGGATGTCTTTGGCTATTCTGGGTCTTTTGTGCTTCCAAACAAACTTTAAAATATTTTGTTTGAGTTCTGTGAAACATGTCCTTGGTGATTTGATAGGGATTGCATTGAATCTGTAGATTGCCTTGGGTAGTATAGTCATTTTGATAATATTAACTCTTCCAATCCAGGAGCATTGTATATCTTTCCATTTATTTGTGTCACTTTTGATTTCTTTCATCAGTGACTTGTAGTTTTCAGAGTACAGGTCTTTCATCTCTTTAGGTAGGTTTACTCCTAGGTATTTTATTCTTTTGGATGTGATGGTAAATGGGATTGCTTCCCTAATTTCCTTTTCTGATCTTTCATTGTTAGTATATAGAAATGCCATCAATTTCTGTGTATTGATTTTGTATCCTGCAACTTTGCCAAATTTGTCGATAAGCTCTAACAGTTTTCTGATGGAGTCTTTAGTATTCTCTAGGTATAGTATCATGTCATCTGCAAATAGCAACAGTTTTACTTCTTCCTTTCCAATTTGGACTCCTTTTATTTCTTTTACTTCTCTGATTGCTGTGGCTAGGACTTCCAGAACTATGTTGAACAGTAGTGGTGAGAGCAGACATCCTTGTCTTGTTCCTGATCTCAGTGGGAATTCTTTCAGGTTTTCACCATTGAGAATGATGTTCGCTGTGGGTTTGTCATATATGGCCTTTATCATGTTGAGGTAGGTTCCCATTATGCCCACTTTCTGAAGGGTTTTTATCAGAAATGGGTGTTGGATTTTGTCAAAGGCTTTTTCTGTGCCTATTGAGAGGATCATATGGTTTTTATTCTTCAGTTTGTTTATGTGGTGTATCACACTGATGGATTTGTGGATATTGAAGAACCCTTGCATCCCTGGGATAAATCCCACTTGATCATGATGTACAATCCTTTTAATGTATTGTTGGATGCAGTTTGCTCATTTTTTTTTTTCGGGGTACTTTCAGTTTGCTGTAGTCAGCATGGATTAATCTCACAAAGTGTGAGCCCTTCATACAATTGCTTTCTTTTTTTTTTTTGTCTTTTGTCTTTTGTTGTTGTTGTTGTTGGTATTTCTTGGGCCGCTCCCGCGGCATATGGAGGTTCCCAGGCTAGGGGTTGAATCGGAGCTGTAGCCACCGGCCTACGCCAGAGCCACAGCAACGCGGGATCCGAGCCGCGTCTGCAACCTACACCACAGCTCACGGCAACACCAGATCACTGAGCAAGGGCAGGGACCGAACCCGCAACCTCATGGTTCCTAGTTGGATTCCTTAACCACTGCGCCACGACGGGAACTCCAGTTTGCTCATTTTTTGTTGAGGATTTTTGCATCGATGTTCATTAGTGAAATTGGCCTGCAGTTTTCTTTTTTTGTGGAGTCTTTGTCTGGTTTTGGTACCAGGGTGATGGTGGCCTCATAGAATGAGTTTGGGAGTATCCCTTCTTCTGCAATTTTTTGAAATAGTTTCAGAAGGAGAGGTGTTAGCTCTTCTCTAAATGTTTGATAGAATTTGCCTGTGAAGCCATCTGGTCCTGGACTTTTGTTTGTTGGAAGTTTTTAATCACAGTTTCAATTTCACTTCTTGTGATGGGTCCATTCATCTTTTCTATTTCATCTCGGTTTAGTCTTGGAAGATTGTAATTTTCTAAGAATTTGTCCATTTCTTCTAGGTTTTCCATTTTGTTGGCATATAGTTGCATATAGTAGTCTCTTATGATCGTTTGTATTTCTGTGATGTCCGTTGTTACTTCTCCTTTTTCATTTCTAATTTTATTGATTAGAGTCCTCTCTCTTTTTTTCTTGATAAGTCTGGCTAGGGGTTTATCAATTTCATTGATCTTTTCAAAGAACCAGTTTTTTGCTTCATTGATATTTTCTATGGTTTTCTTTGTTTCTATTTCATTGATTTCTGCTCTGATCTTTCTGATTTCTTTCCTTCTACTAACTTTAGGTCTTGTCTGTTCTTCTCTCTCAAGCTGTTTTAGATGTAAATTTAGCTTGTTTATTTGGGCTTTTTCTTGTTTCCTGAGGTGGGCTTGTATTGCTATAAACCTTCCTCTTAGACCGGGTTTTGCTGCATCCCATAGGTTTTGGAGTGTCGTATCTTTGTTGTCATTTGCTTCCAGGTATTTTTAAATTTCCTCTTTGATTTCTTCAGTGATCCATTGGTTGTTTATTAGCATGTTGTTTAGTCTCCATGTGTTTGTGTTTTTTGCAGTTTTTTTCTTGTTGTTGATTTCCAGTCATATAGCATTGTGTTTGGAGAAGATGCTTGATTTGATTTCAATTTTCTTAAAGTTACTGAGGTTTGATTTGTAGCCCAGGATGTGATCCATCTTAGAGAATGTTCCATGTGTACTTGAGAAGAATGTGTATTCTGTTGCTTTTGGATGAAATGTCCTATAAATACCTATTAAGTCCATCTGGCCTAATGCTTCATTCAGGACCTGTGTTTCCTTATTGATTTTCTGTCTGGTTGATCTATCCATTGCTATAAGTGGGGTGTTAATGTCCCCCACTATGATTGTGTTATTGTTGATTTGTCCTTTTCAGGTTGTTAGCAGTTGCCTTATATATTGTGGTGAACCTGTGTTGGGTGCGTAGATATTTAAAATTGTTATATCATCTTCTTGGATTGATCCTTTGATCATTATGTAATGTCCTTCCTTCTCCCTTAAAATATTCTTCATTTTAAAGTCTATTTTGTCTGATATGAGTATTGCTACTCCAGCTTTCTTTTGATCCCCGTTTGCATGAAATATTTTCTTCCATCCTCTCTCTTTCAATTTGTATGTGTCCCTAGGAGTGAAGTGGGTCTGTTGAAGACAGCATATATATGGGGCTTGTTTTTTTATCCATTCAGCCAGTCTATGTCTTTCGGTTTGGGTGTTTAGTCCATGAACATTTAAGGTAATTATTGATATGTATGTTCTTATTGCCATTTTATTATTAATTGCTTTGGATTTGTTTTTGATGTTCTTTTTCCTTTCCTTCTTCTCTTGTTCTTTTCTGCCTATAGATGTTCCTTTAGTATTTGTTGTAAGGCTGGTTTAGTGTCGCTGAATACTCTCAGATTTTGCTTATCTGAGAAGGTTTTGATTTCTCCTTCAAATCTGAATGAGAGCCTTGCTGGGTAGAGTAATCTTGGTTGGAGGTTTTTTCCTTTCATCACGTTGAGTATATCATGCCACTCCCTTCTGGCCTACAGAGTTTCTGTTGAAAAATCTGCCAATAGCCTTATCGGGGTTCCCTTGTATGTTATTTGTTTCTTTTCCCTAGCTGCTTTCAATATTTTCTCTTTGTCTCTAATTTTGGTCAGTTTGATTGAAATGTGTCCCAGGGTGTTCCTCCTTGGGTTTATTTTGTGTGGTACTCGTTGTGCTTCCTGGATTTGAGTGAGTGATTCCTTCCCCATGTTAGGGAAGTTTTTGGCTATTATCTCTTGGAATATTTTTTCTGTCCCCTTCTCTCTCTCTTCTCCTTCTGGCATCCCTATAATATGGATGTTGGTGCGTTTCATGTTGTCCAGAGTTCTCTGAGACTCTCTTCATTTGTTTTCAATATTTTTTCTCTTTTCTGTTACTCATTCATAATTTCCACTAATCTGTCCTCCACCTTGCTTATTTGTTCTTCTGCCTCCTGTACTCTGCTATTAGCTGCTTCTAGTGAATTTTGTATTTCAGTTATTGTAGTTGCATCTCTTCTTGTTTAAGTTTTGTATCTTGTATCTCTTTGGTCATTGTTTCCTGTAAGTTATCCATCTTTGCCTCCAGTTTATTTCCAATGTCTTGCATCATCTTCAGCATCAACACTCTAAAGTCTTTTTCCTGGAGGCTGAGTATCTCCTCATGGCTTAGCTGTTTTTCTGGGGTTTTTCCTTTCCCCCTCATCTGAGTTATAGTTCTCTGTCTTTTCATTTTTATAGGTTTTTGGTGTGGTGACCTTCTTACAGGTAATAGAGTTGTAGCCTCTCTTACTTCTGGTGTTTGCCCCCCTGTAGCTGAAGTCAGTACTGGGGCTTGGTGTAGGCTTCCTGATGGGAGGGGCTGATGCCTCTCCCCTGGTAGGAGGAGCCAATTCTAATCCCTCTGGTGGGTGGGACTTAGTCTCTGGATGGGATTAGAGGCAGCTGTGTGACTGAGGGGTATTTAGGTAGCCTGCTTACTGAGGGGTGGGACTGTGATCCCACCTGCCTTGTTGTTTGCCTTGGGGCTTCTCAGCAGCTGGCTGACGGATGGAGCCAGATTTTCCCAAAATGGCCACCTCCAGAGAAAGGCACTGCTGCTGAATATACCCAAGAGCTTTGCTTTCAATGTCCTTCACTCACAACAGTCACACTCACCCCTGTTTTCCCAGGATGTCCTCCAAGAACTGCTGTCAGGTTTGACCCAGATTCTCTTGGAGACTTTGCTTTGCCGTGGGACTCAGTGCCCGTGAAAGTCTTTGTGCTCCTTTTAAGAATGGGGTCTCCATTTCCCCCAGTCCTGTGGAACTCCTGCGCACAAGCCCCACTGGCCTTTAATGCCAGATGCTCCGGAACTCTTTCTCCCTGTGCCAGATCCCCATACGTGGGAGTTTGATGTGGGGCTCAGAATTCTCACTCCTGTAGGTGAGTCTCTGTGAACCAGTTAGTTTCCAGTCTGTGGAGCTTCCCACCCAGGAGGTGTGGGGTTGTTTATATCATGAAATCACCCCTCCTACCTCTTGATGAGGCCTCCTCTTTTTATTCTGGAGTAGGATATCTTTTTTAAGGTTTCTGGTCCATTTTGGTGAAGTGTGCTCAGTCTTTAGTTGTGAATTTTGTTGTTTTTAGGATAGAAGTTTAGCTCCAGTCCTTCTATTCCACCATCTTAATCCCATCTCTGGCCTTCATTTTAAAGATGAGATTTCCTTAGTTTTATTTCAGATATTATACTGAAACGTACTCTTCAACACAAGCAAATTTGTTTTTTTTATGTTTGAATGATGCCATTTCCACTCTCCCAATGGGTAGAGATAATTGTGAAAGAGTTGGGTATTTTAGCATTATAGTCAGAATGCTGATTATTATTGAACTGATTGTTAAAGAAGTCCAGTAGCATAAGATTATTGGAGCCTATCCATATTGCAATCTATTGCTTATGTAGTTTGGATTGAATAGTTCAAAGGCTCTCTATACTTGTCCAATCGGTTAGTCTTCAGACTGGGTTCAACATTATGACTCCCTTGTGTACTCAGTCAAATGGGCACCTCATTTTTCACCATGTTCATATTAGAAGCCCACCATTCTGTGAAAGGCTTAAAAATGAATTTAACCTTGACAGCAGCTATTAGAGTTAAGTGAACCAGTTCACTTCAATAAACAAAATGTACAGATCATTAAATGTCCAAAATCAGGGTGATGTTGACCAGCTATTTGTTTTGTTTCCTAGTAAGTAAACCAGAAATGTTCCCTATTTAAAACTCAGGACAAATAATAATGATTTTAACTGTTAGATCTTCCCTGGCCCTGAAATCATTTTTCACATATAAAATTTAGCTTTATTAGCTATTAGCAAGAAGCTACCATACTCTATTCATCTTAAAAAATAAAGTCAGTCAGAACCTAAACAATATCAGAAAAATTACATAAAAAGCAATGATTTAGTTTAATATCAAAGCTAATGAATGATTTAGATGTTATAGTCTTCCTGCAGGAAATGGACAAAATACAAAATACAAACAAAAATGACCAGGAACTAGTAATGACCCTGCTAGTATATAAAGCCATGCCAGTATCATATAAATTGACATATAAACACAGAAAAGGAATAGCAATTATTCAGAAAATAAAGTGCTGATGCTGGGGGAAGAAATATGAATAGATATTAAATTAAAATGGGATATATGTTCCCATTTTTTCTCAGATATAATTTGTGAATCCCAAAAAAAGGATGGTGTGCTTGTTTGATGTTCTTGCCTCATGGATCGTAAAGTATCTTCTGTGAGGGTCTGGACAAAATAAGTCAATACCTAAGCATGACTAATCCTCGGGTAAACTATGAAGGACTTATATAATTTGTCTTTGCCTTCCTTCCTCCTTCTCATTCTTGCCTTATGTTGTGAGTTTCTCCTTGCCTCAGGGAGAAGGCCCAGCCTGAAGACTCTCTGACTTGCTCTCACTGCTACCACAGTGTTGCTTTACCTTCATCAAGATGTAGATTTATTCCTTCAGAGCTTAATAATGTCTGGAAGTGGGAAGTGTTTTTGGATCCAAAGTTAAAGACTACATTTGAAAAAAGTAAATTTGTCCATGGGAAATAGTGAATATTTAATAATTTACACATCAATAATTGAAGTAGGGATGAGAGTTGAAGTCTATCTTGGAGAAAGAAGATCTGCTTTTACTCCAAGGTAGCTCTCCAGGAGGGAGTGTGGACACCATTTTTGTGAAGTTGGGCTTTGAGCATCTCTCTCAGTTTAGTCCTTTTTATGTCAAATTAAAGAAGGTACTTAGAGATAATCCAGTCCTATGGGTTTTCATACTTTTCTTTATGGACAGAGACCTAGAATTTCTAGATTGTTCCTTAGGGATAATTTTGGGTGCTGAGAAATTGAGAGACCAAATGGGTGGAGTTCAAGAGGTCCACCTGAGCTTCAGGAACTTTGCTCCATTTAAAAAATATATATTTAAAACACTGACAACACTAATAGGATTTAGTGTGAACAAAAAAGTTGATAAGTATCCCTGCCAAAAAGCTTGAATCTGTGATTAATCAAACTTCTAAATCATAAAATAAACCCTAAGGATACTATTAATCAAATTTAGAATGTGGAAATTATGTGACAAAAGAAGATTCAGATTATTAGCAAATAATATAGCATAAAAAAGGGAAGGTTAGATGTTAGAGATAAAAGGCTTAAAGAGAGAATTCTCTTTCTTTAAAAACATTCTTTGTTATAGTTGATTTACAATGTTCTGTCAATTTCTGCTGTACAGCAAAGTGACCCAATTATACGTATATATACATTCTTTTTTTCACATTATCCTCCATCATGTTGCATCACAAGTGATTAGATATGGTACATATTAGATATGGTGCTATATAGCAGAATGTCATCGCTTATCCACTCCAAATACAATAGCTTGCATCTACTAATTTCAAACTCCCGGTGCATCCCACTCTCTCCCCCTCCCCACTGGCAACCACAAGTCTATTCTCCAGGTCCATGAGTTTGTTTCTTTTCTGTAGATAGGGTCATTTGTGTCATATATTAGATTCCAAATATAAATGATATCATATGTTATTTTTTTTTCTTTCTGACTTCACTTAGTATGAGAATCTCTAGTTCCATCCATGTTGCTGCTAATGGCATTATTTTGTTTTTTTTTTTTTTAAATGACTGAGTAGTATTCCATTGTGTATTTGTACCACATCTTAATCCATTCATCTGTTGATGGATATATAGATTATTTCCATGTCTTGGCTATTCTGAATAGTGCTGCAGTGAACATAGGGGTGCATTATCCTTTTTCAATGAAAGTTTTGTCTGGATATATGCCCAGGAGTGGGTTTGCTGGGTCATATTATAATTCTATATTTAGTTTTCTGAGGTACCTCCATACTGTTTTCCATAGTGGTTGTAACAATTTACATTCCCACCACTTTTCTCCACAGCCTCTCCAGCACTTGTTATTTGTAATGATGGCCATTCCAAACATGTGAGATGGTACCTCATTGCAGTTTTAATTTGAATTTCTCTGATACTTAGTGATGCTGAGCACTTTTTAATGTGCCTGTTGGCTATTTGTATGTCTTCTTTGGAGAAATGTTTATTTAGGTCTTCTGCCCATTTTTCAACTGGGTTGTTTGTTTTCTTGCTGTTGTATTGTGTGAGTTGTTTGTATATTTTGGGGATTAAGCCCTTGTGAGTTGAATCATTTGAAACTATTCTCTCCTATTCCACAGGTTGTCTTTTTTTTTAATGGTTTCCTTTGCTGTGTAAAAGCTTATAAGTTTGATTAGTTTGTTTATTTTTGTTTTTATTTCTTTTGCTTTGGGAGACTGACCTAAGAAAACATTTGTAAGGTTGATGTCAGAGAATGTTTTGCCTATGTTCTCTTCTAGGAGTTTTATGGTGTCTTGTCTTACGTTTAAGTCTTTAAGCCACTTTGAATTTATTTTCGTACATGATGTGAGGCTGTGTTCTAGTTTTATTGTTTTATATGCAGCTGTCCAGTTTTAGCAGCACCACTTGTTGAAGATACTGTCTTTTTACCATTTTGTATTCTTGCCTGATTTGTTGAAGATTAATTGACCATAGATATCTGGCTTTATTTCTGGGTTCTCTATTCTGTTCCATTGGTCTTTATGTCTGTTTTTGTACTAGTACCACACTGTCTTGATTACCGTATCTTTGTAATACTGTTTGAAGTTTGGGAGAGTGATGCCTCCTGCTTTGCTTTTTTTCCTCAAGATTGCTTTGTCAATTCTGGATCTTTTATGGTTCCATATAAATTTTTGGATTGTTTGTTTTAGTTCTATGAAAAATGTCATGAGTAATTTGATAGAGATTGCATCAAATCTGTATATTGCTTTGGGTAGTATGGCCATTTTAATAAGATTAATTCTTCCAATCCAGGAGCATGGAATATCTTTCCGTTTCTTTGAATCCTCTTTAATTTACTTGATTAATGTTTTATAGTCCTTGGCAATAAGTCTTTCACCTCCTTGGTCAGTTTTATTCCTAGGTATTTAATTTTTGGTGGAGAGACTTTAAAAGGTACTGTATTTTTATATTCCTTTTCTAACATTTCATTGTTAGTATATAGAAATGCAACCAACTTCTGAATGTTAATCTTGCATCATGCTACTTTGCTGAATTCATTGGTCAGTTCGAGTAGTTTTTGTGTGGAGTCCTTAGACTTTTTTTTTTTGTCTTTTTAGGGCTACACACACAGCATATGGAGGTTCCCAGGCTAGGGGGTTGAACTGGAGCTACAGCTGCTGGCCTATGCCACAGCCACAGCAAAGCCATATCCAAGCTGCGTCTGTGACCTACACTATGCTCGTGGCAACACTGGATCCTTAACCCTCTAACGTGGGGCCAGGGGTTGAACCTGCAACCTCATGGTTCTTAGTTGGATTCGTTTCTGCTGCATCATAATGGGAACTTCTTAGGCTTTTCTATATATAGTATCATGTCATCTGTATAGAGTGACTATTTTACCTCTTCTCTTCCAATTTGGATAGTTCCTATTTCTTTTGTTGGTCTGATTGCTGTGGCTAGGACTTACTTCCAATACTATGTTGAATAACAGTGGTGAGAGTGGGCATCCTTGTCTTGTTCCAGATTTTAGTGGAAAGGCTTTAAGGTTTTCTCCATTGAGTATTATATTGGCTGTGGATTTGTCATGAATGTATTTTATTATGTTATGTTCCCTCTATATCCACTTTGGTAAGAGTTTTTATCATGAATGACTTTGTCAAATGCTTTTTCTGCTTCTGTTGAGATAATTATGTGGTTTTTGACTTTAGTTAATGTGGTGTATGATGTTGATTGATTTGCTTATGTTGAACCATCCTTGTGAACTTGGGATGAATCCCACTTGGTCATGATGTATGATCTTTTTTATATGCTGTTGGATTTGGTTGGCTACAATTTTGTTGAGAATTTTTGCATCTATTTTATCAAAGATATTGGCCTATAATTTTCTTTTTTGGTAGTATCTTTGTCTGATTTTGGTATTAGGGTAATGGTGACTTCATAGAATGTCTTTGGGAGTGTTTTCCTTTTTTTTTTTTTCCTGGTCTTTTTCCAGGATGGCATCCTCATCATATGGAGGTTCCGAGGCTAGGGATCTAATTAGAGCTGTAGCCACTGGCCTACACCACAGCCATAGCAACACTGGATCCGAGCCTCATCTGTGACCTACACCACAGCTCACAGCAATGCCGGACCCTTAACCCACTGAGTGAGGCCAGGAATCAAACCTGCAACCTCATGGTTCCTACTCAGATTTGTTAATGACTGAGACACAATGGGAACTACTCTTCCTTCTTCTTCACACTTTTGGAAGAGTTTAAGTAATATGGGTATACGTTCTTCTTTGCACATTTGGTAGAATTAACCTGTGAAGCCATCTGGTCCTGGACTTTTGTTTCTAGGGAGTGGTTTTTAAAAAATTACTTATTCAATTTCATTTCTAGTGATCAGGCTGTTTATTTGATTTTTTTTCTTGATTCAGTTTTGCCAGGCTATATGTGTCCAGAAAATTATCCATTTTTTCTAGGTTGTCAAATTTGTTGTTGTATAATTGTTCATAGTGTTCTCTTATGGGTTTTTTTTTTCTTTTTAATTTCTGCAATATCCAATGAGATTCCTCCTTTTTCATTTCTTATTTTTTTTATTTGGGTTCTTTCTTGTCTCGTCTTGGTGAGTCTGGCCAGATGTTTGTCAATTTTGTTTACCTTGTCAATGAACCAGTTCTTGGTTTTATTGATTTTTTCTATTGTTTTTCTAATCTCTATTTTATTGATTTCCTCTCTAATCTTTATGATTTCCTTCCTTCTGCTGACTTTTGGTTTTGTTCGTTCTTATTTTTCCAATTCTTTTAGGTGGTAGATTAAGTTGTTAATTTGAGATTTTTCTTCTTTTTTGAGGATGGCTTGTACTTCTGTGAATTTTGCTGATTTTGCTGCTTAGAGGGAAATTTTGAATGGTTGTATTTTCATTATCATTTGTCTTGAGGTATTTTTAAATTTCCCTTTTGATTTCCTCATTGAGCCATTGGTTTTTTAGTAGCATGTGGTTTAGTCTCCATGTAGTAAGTTTTCTTATTTCTTTTTTTTTAAATTTTTTTTGTCTTTTTTTTTGTTGTTGTTGTTGTTACTATTTCTTGGGCCACTCCCGCGGCATATGGAGGTTCCTAGGCTAGGGGTGGAATCGGAGCTGTAGCCGCCGGCCTACGCCGGAGCCACAGCAACGCGGGATCCGAGCCGCGTCTGCAACCTACACCACAGCTCGCGGCAACGCCGGATCGTTAACCCACTGAGCAAGGGCAGGGACCGAACCCGCCACCTCATGGTTCCTAGTCGGATTCGTTAACCACTGCGCCACGACGGGAACTCCAAGTTTTCTTATTTCTTTTCCTGTAGTTGATTTCTAGTTTCATGCCATTGTGTTCAGAGAAAATACTTGAAATAATCTGCTCTTAAATTTGTCAAGGTTAGCTTTGTGCCCCAGTAGGTGGTCAGTCCTTGAGAATGTTTCCTGTGCACTTGAAAAGAATGTATATGCTGAGTTATTTGGATGTGATGTATTGAAAATGAAGTCTAACTTTTCTATTTGTTATTTAAGATCTCTGTTGCCTTAATGATTTTCTGTCTAGAGGATCTCTTCATTGATATGAGTGGACTGTTAAAATCTCCAATTATTGGATTCTGACAAATTTCTAATTTTTTGTCTTTTAGTATTTGTTGTACGTATCTGGGTATATATTCGGGTCCTATATTAGGGACATATATATTGATGATTGTAATATCCTCTTCTTGAATAGATCCTTTTATTATTAAATAGCATCCTTCTTTGTCTTTATTGCCTTCATTTTAAAGTCTATTTTGTCTGATATGAGTAGTGCAACTCTTGCTTTCCTGCCTTGTCCATTTGCATGAAATATCTTTTTCCCTCCCCTCGCTTTCACTTTCAATTTATATGTGTCTTTCGACTTAGCGAGAGTCTCCTATAGGTGGCATATTTTACAATCTTGTTTTTTATATCCGGTATGCCACTCTATCATTGGAGCATTCAGTCCATCGACATTTAAGGTAATTATTGATAAATATGTATTTACTGCCATTTTAAACCTTGTTTTCCCATTGATTCTATGTTTCCTCCTTGTTCCTTTCTTTTTATTTTAAATTGGATGATTTCCTTTTATTTTCTGTTTGTGTCCTTTTTTTTTTTCAGTTATTGTGAATGTATTATTTAGTTTTGATTTGTGCTTGCCCTGTTTTTTAAGTATGTTAACCCCTTCCTATATCTGCTTGCTTTAGCCTCAGACACATTCTAACAAAAGGAATATAGATTTTTTTTACTTTCCTTCCCCACATTTTATGATTTTGATTTCCTTTTTTAATCTTCATATTTATCCTTTTGCTGTTTCTTGTGTTTATTGTTACTTTTACAATTTTTTTTCCTTTTAGATCTGTCTACTGTCTTATTTAAGTGATTTCTTTCCAATTGTGATTTCCTCCATCGTATTTCTTCTTACTTCTTTTTTTATTTAGAGGAGACCTGTCAATATTTCTTTTAGAATGGGTTTAGTATTGCTGTACTCTTTTAGCTGTTATTTGTTAGAGAAATGCTTTATTTCTCCTTCTATTTTAAATGATATTGCTGGATAGAGTCTTCTAGGCTGCAAAATTTTCCCTTTTAGAGCTTTAAATATATCTTGCCACTCTCTTCTGGCCTACAGTGTTTCTACAGAGAAATCAGCTGATAGCCTTATTGGGGTTCCCTTATAATTAACTCTGTTTTTCTCTTACTGACTTCAGAATTTTTTTCTTTAATTTTTGCCATAATGTGTCTTGGTGTGGGCCTGTTTGAGTCAAACTCTTTGCTTTCTATATTTTGATATCTGTTTCCTTTAGATTTTGAAGATTTTCAGCCATAATTTCTTCAAATATATTTTCGATCCCCTTGTCTTTTTCTTCTTCTTCTGGAATCTGTATTATTCATAGATTGGCCTGTTTTATGTTATCCCATAGATATCTTATATTGCATTTATGTTTTTTTCATTTGGCTGTCTGCTGTCCTAATTGGGCGATTTCCATTATTCTATCTTCCAAGTCACAAATTTATTCCTCTGCATTATTCATTCTGCTCTTTGGTGCCTTTAACTCAGTGTGTGTGTCTACAAATGAACATTCTAATTTTTCTGGGCTCCTCCATATATTTTCTAGTTCTTTTCTAATGTAACCTGAATTACCATTCATATCCACTCTTATTTCCTCATGTTCACTCTTAATTCCTTCAGTATTTTCACTATCTCCTTTTTGAACTTAATGTCTGTTAGACTGCAGAAGTCTGTTTCATTGTTTGCTCCTTTGGGTGAATTCTCCTGTTCTTTTAACTGGGAATGGTTCCTGAGCTTCTTCATTTTGCTTATATTTTTTCTTTTTCTCTGGAGCCTTAGTCTCAGTGCCTAGCCCTCACCTGAGCATCTCAGGCTGTAGTGTCCTGGGAAGTGGTACTGAAGGTCTATGCAGCTCTCTCTCTTCTTTGTCCTCCTCAGTAGCTGCTACAATTTTGTATGAGGCTTTGAGGTTCCTCTGTCTTCACTCTCCCCATTAGAAGGCTTCCCAGGGTGTGGGTTCCTTTCCTCTTTCACAGCTCCCTTTTAGGAGTGCTGGTCTCATCATCCTGATTCCTTTCTCTCTCTCTCTCTTTTTTCCTTATTTTTCTACCAGTTATGTGGAGCATTTATTGCCCTTTTTGGAGGTTTAAGATCTTCTGCCAGCATTCAGTAGATATTCTGCAAATCATTGTATATGTTGATTTTTTTTGATATGTTTGTGGGAGAATGCAAGTGCCACACCTTACTTCTCTGCCATCTTGATCCTGCTGCTTAAAGAGACAGTTGCAACCAAATATAATGTATGTAACTTGTGTGCATTCTGATTTGAATAAACCAACAAATCTCTATTTGAGACAATAGAGGAAGAATTTATAGGCTGAACACCGTGAACATTAAGGCATCTGTTGATTTTTAAAGGTTTTGATAATGATAGTGTGGCTTTGTTAAAAAAGAATCATTTAAATATCTACATCAAAGCGTTTTTGGTTAAATAATATTATATTTGGGTTTTGCTTTAAAATACTTCAGTAATAATGAAAGAAAACCCCCCAAAACTCCAGGGGAATAGATGAAGTAGGAATGTTAGAATAGTGATAGTCGCTAAAGTTGTGTTGGTACACGAGTGTCCATTATTCTATTATGTTGGTTTTGTGTATATTTGAAATTGAAAATTCCAAAGGATTATGAATTCTTAGCTCACAAAAATGAATATGCTAGTTTTGTTATTCCAGTACTTTTGTTTTAGACCTCTTCAAAAAACAAATATTGTGGAATTCAAATATATATTTTGAAATATTTTTCTTCTCTTTCTTGTTGAGTTGTCTTTAACCATAAGTTTAAAGGCATTTCCATTATAGTGTATCTAGATTTACTATTTGTTACTAATTCAATTTACTTCAATTTGTAAATAAGGATTACTTAGCAGTATGGAAAGTAAAATAGCTCTTCTATTTAAACCAACTAACCATGGAATTTAAAAAAATAATAGAAAGATGTCACAATGTTGAACTTTATCTGACCCCTGTGCTTTCCACCCTTTTGTATTCTGAGAAATGGCTAGCTTCAAGGAACCACTCTGCTCACATGTTAGATAAGACTCACCTTCTACCTTCCTCAGTGACTCAGGACCCAGCTCTACCCTTGATGAATCTTAGAACTTGCTGATGACTCTCTTGTTTACCTGCCTCTATAAAAACGCATGCCCTTCTCCACTTTGCTTTTTAAAATATTACTCATTGATTATAGCATTCTCCCTATTGCAGTAGCCTAAATAAATTCATTTCCTAATTATCTCATGCATTTTACCTTTCCCTGGGTCTCTCTCTCTCTCTTCTTTTTTTTGACAGATCTCCATTTACTGCCTCTCTAGCTATTTGCACATCAGTTCTGCTTGTTAGCAGATGGAAGAAAGGATGGAAAGCAAACCTTTGTGACCCCTACCAGCAACAATAGCATAAAAAGCATTCAGGTCCTTCCCCTTTTTCTGTATCCACACACTACTGATAAATTATAATGGATTAGACTTCAATGTTTAGGTGAACTGAGCTAACAGTGTAAAACAGTTCTACTTGGCAATTAAAGATTATTTTCTGTAATTCAAAGCAAATTGATAGGAACATGGTAGAAATTTCAGTTAAAAATTTGCTTTTACTGTATCTGAGCTTTAGTTTTAAAGCATTTCTTGTTTTGATGGGCAGGCCTTGATCTATAGGCAGGGTTATAAAGCCACGCTAATCCCTTTATTTCTTTTGGTTGACTAGTGGAATTTTACAAAGTTCTTAAGGAAGTAAGATTTAGAAATATCTGCATGATCCATGTTTACCTGACTGTGATCCATGTCTTCCCATGTCAGTTGTTAATTCTGTTTTTCCTCTTTCCATTACCCCTAAAAACCCCAAATTGCATTTCTTGAGTGATTTACTTGAGAATGATTTCTCCTGATATGTTAGGATCATATTCACTGGGATCATTTCTCATTCAGACTGCTTTTCTACATTATTGGAATGATATGGACTTGTATAAATATGTTTCTACTTTGAGTAGTGATCAGCTATATACATAAGCTTTTGCTTATTTGTTCTGTGCACATATTGTTTGAATCTTTTTTGTCCATCTTTCTTTTTTGTCTGTCTTTCTTTTTTGTCTGTCTGCCTGCCTGCCTGCCTGCCTGCCTGCCTGCCTTCCTCCCTCCCTCCCTCCCTCTCTCTCTCTCTCTCTCTCTTCTCTCTTTCTTTCTTTCTTTCTTTCTTTCTTTCTTTCTTTCTTTCTTTCTTTTTTCTTCCTTCCTTCCTTCTTTCTTTTGTCTTTTTAGGGCTGCCCTTTATAGGGCATATGGAGGTTCCCAGGCTAGGGGTCAAATAGGAGCTGTAGCTGCTGACCTATGCCACAGCCACAGCAATGATGGATCTGAGTGGTGTCTGCGATGTATACAATAGCAACTGTCGGATCTTTAACCCACTTACTGAGGCCAGGGATTGAAGCTGCGTCCTCATGGATACTAGTCAGATTTGTTTCCTCTAAGCCAAGATGGGAACTCCTGTTTGACTCTTTCATTTCCATGAAATGCTATGCATTTGTTTTAGATTTTCATTACTAAATTCTGTTCATTCTCATTGCTACACAGATTAAGTTCACACATCAAAGGGTAACTTTTTTTGGACCAATCTTTTGGGTGTGTAGCAATGTAAAAGGAAGAGACATTTGATTTTTTTTCTCATTTACCTAAATCTAGAACTGGTTATCACCTTAGGTCCTCACTGTTTTTAGCTGAGGCTAAACTGTCTGAATTCATTTGTTTATTTATTTTTCTAAGTACTGGTGTCTTCTAGATTGTTCTCAAGAAAGTTCTTAAATAGTGCTATTTTGGACTTGATATTCTCCTTTTTGGGGAGATCCTCCTTAAAGACTCAGACATTTACAAAGAGCCTGCACCTTTGCCAACCACAGAAATTTACCTCGGTCTGACCAGAACCATGGCCACATCTGACTTTGTTCTAATTTAGACTTTATTCATATTTTTTTCCTCCCATTGGAATTGTCGGACCTGGCTGATGAGACACTCTGATATTGCATGGAAAGCACCAATTTTGCTAACCATGGTTGATACCAGACTTTATATTCCTAGCCCAGATTCATCATCACCCTGCCATTAATGTTTCAATCCAATTTGAATCTAGTGGTATACCTCACTGGCAGACTTGTTTCTCATGTCTGAACTCTGGTCAAGTGACAGAGAAGCTCACTTGATATATCTTCTACCTGGACTTCTTTCTTTCTTTCCTCACTCCCTTCAGTATCTTTATACCCTGAAGCTTCACAATTCTGAGTTTTTTGCCTTACTTCTGAATTTTGGGAAGATATCTGGCATGGTAATAATCCTACCCTTCTAATGTTTGTGTTTCATTGATATTTATATTTATCATCTCCAACTAAGATGTTAACTTTACCAATTATGTATGTTCTGACAGGTTCCTGAATATAAGCATAGCTCACAAATGCTCTAGTGGTAGTATTTCTTAGAAAAATAAGAGGAAATCTAGATTGTCATCAGGTATAAATCAATGTGAAACAAATATCTCATGCAATAGGGTTCTCAATAATTATGTTCCTTCCCACAAAATATTAAAGTTTAATAATAGCAGCTAATGATTATTGACCACTTGCTAAGTATTAGGGCATTACATCCTTTCCTGTGTTTGGCCTTTGTTAACAGCCATGCGATCTCAATATTGTTATCTTCACTTGACATATGAGGAAACTAAGAATTAATTAAGTAACTTGCCCAGAAGGGATTTAAAACTCAAATTTTGAATCTGGCTCATCTCAAGCCCATGTTCTTAATGCCATACTGCTTCAAAAGACAATAAAAAGGATGATAATTTCATCTTGTTCACCCTGAGTCCCAGTCAGGATCTAGCATTATGCCTGGTTCAAGCCAGAAAATGACTAAGAATTAATTGCAGTACAGTTGGGCTGGAATATAAGGCTTGTTAATTGCTCTGGGTCACTCACCCTTAAAATAATTATTGAAACTACAGTCTCTCAGTCTAATTATTACCTTAGAATATGCTCTAGTCCTTAGATTGTAAGTACTATGACTTAATATACCTACAGTTGAATTTGCTGCAATAGACTTGTTACCTGGAATTAAATACAAGGGCATGAGTTTCCCATAAACCACTACAGAGCTAATAAATTCCATCTATTAAAAAATGTTGGCCATTTCCTCCAGAATCAGCATATTAGAAAATTACTCTAGACAGGTTCAATGTCAATTCTGTTTCTCTGCATCAGGCAAGTCCATGTCCATTTGAATCTGTGCAATTTTACAATACTGGCTCTATACCTTAGGCTCTGCCTATATGATGCCCCATTGCCAACCACAGTTTCAGACCCAGAACTACTCCCCTAGACTCTCACACCACTTGATTAGCCTTTAACTTCAATTGTAATGTGGACTGCCTTCTCTCCTGGACCACCTGAGGGTTCTTGCTGCCATCCCCACACCACTGCATCTCATGCGCCAGTAACCCAACAGCCCTCTCCCTGGGGTTTTGTCTGCTGTGTCTGATCTTTTTTCGGCACTCCTAAGGCTTATATCCATTCTAAGAGCTTTTAGTTCCTTTAGAGATGAAGCAGGGCAAAAATATCCATATAAATGAAATGTGTCTACTCCAAGGATGGATTATGTATGGTGGGAATATCAGTTCAGTTCTAGCCTAAGTGCAGAGCCTGTCACATACTAATTATTCAAAAAATTTAAGCAGTAAATGAATAAATGCAGAATTTCTATCCAATAGTGAGCTTATCCATCTTATATGCAGGGGAACAGAGCATAGTTCCATAAAATAAGAAGTGGCTACTGTTGTGTTATTTCTGTATGTTATGTAGATAAATTTTTTCTGAATATTTAAAATATATGCCTTCTCTTTTACTTGCTGATATCTGAAAAGTCCTTGACCTAAAAATCAGAGTTGACTGTAAATCCATGATATAATATTATTTCCTGGGAGCAGATAGTTCTTTCCTTTGAACAAGAGAGCATAAGAAGCCTAGGTACCTGTAGGAAAGGGTGACTATCTCAGAAATGAATTGCTTGGGGAAATCAAAGTAGCTTTTGTTTACTATTAGGTTCTGCTAATGATTGGTAGAAAAATTCTCTCCTCTGTCCTTGGCAGCACTTGGGGGAATCTTTGACAGAATAAGTGCTAAGAACTTTTCAAATGTAGGGCCTGGAGATGGAGGTGGAAGGCAGGGAATACCTGAGAAATGAAACCATAGAGTCTAATGAATTTCTCTCATTTAGGTTGTGTGGTTCTTAATGATGTCAATTTCTGATAAAGCATATATCTAATTAATTATACATAAACACTCTTTCTGTGGAATATTATCATGTTAATTGTTTTTTTTCCATCTTAATTATACTGGTCTTTGTTGTCTCTATCATTTATATTCCTTTTAAAACTCACTTATAATTCAAGCAGTATTTTTCTTTTTTTCTTTTTAAGGCTGCTCCTACATCATATGGAAGTTCCAGGGCCAGGGAGTCATATCAGACCTGCAGCTGCTGGCCTACACCAGTCGCAGCAATGCTGGGTCCAAACTGCATCTGCAATCTATGCTGCAGCTTCCGGCAACACCGGGTCCTTAACCCACTGAGCAAGGCCAGGGATGAACCCATGCCCTCATGGACACTGTTGGGTTCTTAACCTGCTGAGCCGCAACGAGAACTCTTCAGGCAGAGTTTTTTCTTCTGATTCTTAAAAGCTTTTGCATAGAATTTAGCATGTGCATTATTCCTTATTACCATTGCTATGGGGGTCAAATGATTAATTTTAGACTCATCAAGTAGCTTTATAACATTTTGTAACATGTTTGTGCTAGGGAAATTTCATTTGATGTGCTATTTATGAAATCAGTCGGTAATAAAGCCTAGTCTCTTTTGAATTTTTATATTTGTTATCCTCTCCACTGAGTCTAGGCAGTGTTTTACATAAAATGAATGGAGGAATATTTAAAGTATAACACACTCTTGGGAAATGTTTGAATTTATTATGAATATCTGAAATTCCAAATAATAGAAAAAATTTCTTTGAAATGTAAACTTTATTTTATAGATTGACAGATCTTTCTTAATCCCTGGTAAATTTCATAAGCTTTTATTCATAAAAGTTATAAAAGTGAGAAGTCAAAATAGCTGAAATCTGGTAAACAAAATCTAGTAAATCTAGTGAAATAATAACATCTATATACAACAGTGATGAGAATGAGCAATCCTGAAATTTCACCTGAAATTCCAGACCCCTGTTAGAATCAGGGGGAATATTACCACTTTGCTTTTCCAGATAAAGAAAATAATTACAACAGTTCTCTGACTGGACAACAAATTAAGCACAGCGGTGATCTCTAATGGAGAGCAATGCATATGTCTAAGCTAACCTTAAAAAGGCAGTGTTGGAGTGACTGAATTTGCAATATAAATGCTAAATGAGTATTCTTGGAGTAGAAGCAACATTGTATTATGACTAACTGGGGTACAACATGCCAAAATGATAGCATATCCTGTGGTTTAGTATGAGTGTTGGTGAGAGTAGGAGGTGAAAAGTAGTTGGGGAAATAAATCATTCTCAAAGTCTCATCTTCCGGGTACGGAAGCAGGGGAAGGGAATAGAACATGTTGCTGAGAAGAAAACAGAGGTTTAGCATTTTTTGTAGTGCATTTCTGCTGGCAACAAATTCTCTCAGCTTTTGTTTATCTCAGAATATCTTTACTTCACCTTTATTTTTGAATGAAAGCTTCAATAGAGAGAGAATCCTAATAGTGCCCTCAGCACATTAAAGACATCATTCTCTTATTTTCTGGCCTTCATTGTTCATGATGAAAGTACACAGGTATTCTTATAATGGTGTCTCTTTATATAATGGATCTTTTATTTTCCCCTCCAGCTTTTAAAAATATTTTTCACCTTAATCGTTGGCTTTCAACAGTTTGTGATATTTCTAACTGTGTAGTCAATATTCATGAATGTCTCATGAGTGCACTAGAACAATAGTTCATTCCTTCATTGTTGGGAGCAGTTTTTTATATATGACCACAAATATTTCCCTCTATCTAGATAATTACCAAAAAAAGACAAGCTATCTTTTCATTTTCTTCAAGCAGAATTTTTTTTTAACCTTTCATTGTGGTATGGTCTTTCGATATTTCCAGATCTATATTTGGGACTCATTTCCAACTATTCAACTATTATGGATTTTTTTCCCAGGTGCCATGGAACCAGCAAAACCCAGGGTTCTTTTATCAGATAATATCCTCAAGGGATAAATTCAGCTATTATGTATCCCTCTTGTTTTCAGCATCTGAGGGGTTCCTTTGCATTTTTGAAACTCGATTATTCAATTAAAACATTTGCTGATATTTTATCCAGCACTTCTAGGTGTGTTTTGTTTTGGGAGTGTTTTTTCAGAAAATATAATTCATTTTTTCTTCTCCCACCCCCAGTTATTTGTGTAATTCTCTCTCATTACTGAAGTCATAGAACAAAATGGCAAGGCCTTCCTAAATCACCCTCATGAAAGTAGCCAACCTCCTTCATCCCACACACTTCATTTCATATCACTTGTTGAAATTAAATTACTTATATATTGATGTGATTATTATTTATTCAATTTAAGTATAAAAACAAAAATAAAATTTAATAAAAATGTTAATTAGTTTATTTATTAACATAGCCTTTTTTTGGTCACTTTATTCTACTCAGAATCCTCAAAGTACTAGGACTTTGACTGATTCATGCTAGTATCTTTAGGATTTATGAAAGTGCCTAATGCATTTTTTATTCATTATATACTTGTTTAATGAAAGAATACCCAACCAAATAGATGGTTGTTTATCAAAGGGCTTTATGTCTCAAATAAGACAGATCATTAACTATTTGACAAACATTAGATTAACGTAAGAGTTATGATTATGGCTAAAATGTTAGGAATGGCTTTGTTAATACAATAGGAATAAATATGATATAGAAAATATGTCAATCAGCATGAAGCATGAAGCACAAATATATCAATCAGCATGAAGGAGTCAACCTTAAAACCATGTGGAATTAGTACCAAGCAAAAGAAATACCAATAAGAGGCAAAATTATAGTATATCAGAAATTGAAAGTCTTGCAGAGGAAGTCAATCTGCAAATTGAGCAAAAGTGCAGAGAGAAGCACCAGTGGGGTGCTACATGAAAAGAGACTGAGAGAAGTAAAGAGAAATACCAGTTGACTTTTCCTTTCCCACTGTATGTGGAGTTACTTCTTACATGTATGTTCTGTTAAGTTTTCCTAATATGTTTTCAATAAAGGTATTTTGAGAGTTTTTGCTTCTTTCAATAAAAATATCCTGTATTTTATAAAAATTGATGAAGTTATAGTTTGTGAAATTTGGGAAGGATTAAAGAAGTGGCTTCAGATATCCTTTCATTCTCGGGGTTGATTGACACGTTTTGCACTGCATGGTAGAATGTCGCTTGTAGAAAAATACTCAACAGAGATGGACCTGCCCTAGGAAGAAGAGACATATGGTTTTCCCCTTGTGCTTGTGTCACTAATTAAGATTATGAACTGTGAGAAATGTAATAAATGGAAATGAAACAAATGGGATAAATTTTTCCAACTCATTTCAGTAATATTTTAATAGCTCTTCTACATGTAAGGCATAGTGAAGACTGGACTTTATTAACTTGAAATAAGACACTATTGAAGAGTTTTAAGTTGGGAATCTGATCTGTATTGTAATAAAATTTCTAGACATTGAGAAGAGATTGGAGGACAAGAGGAGTAGATGCAGTGAAATCAGCTGTGGGGTGGGGTGGGGGCTTGCAGTAGTCAATGCCGGTGCTATAGTTCAGACTATGACAGTAGCAGTGAGATAGAGGTATATTTTGGAGACAGACCCAAGAGGACTTGTTCTAGAATTGGATATAGGAGTTAAAAAAAAAAAGAAACAAAGGAGTTAAGGATAATTCTCAAGTTTCTAGCTTTAGGCACTGTGAATTGTTGTGGCATTTATTAAGAAGGGGAAGAATAGAGGTCTAGCTTGGGGAAGAAATAGAGTTTCAAAGAATCAAATCGATTGTTTTATAGGTGTGATTGTTAATTTTATGTCAACTTGACTGGGCTAAGAGATGTCTAGATAGCCGGTAAAATTTTATTGCTGGGTGTGTCTGTAAGTGGGTTTCCAGAAGAGACTGGCATTTGAATTGATAGATTGAGTAAAGAAGATCATCTTCATCAATACAGATGGGCATCATCCAATCCACTGAGAGACTGACTAGAACAAAAATGTGGAGGAAGGACAAATTTACCATCTGCTTGAGGTGGGACATTCATCCTCTCCCATCCTGTACATTGGCTCTCCCAGTTCGTGGGCCTTTGTACTTGGACTAGGATTTATACCTTTGGCCCCCTGGTTCTCAGTTGTTCAGGTTTAGAGTGGAACTGCATCACCAGCTTTCCTAGGCCTCCAGCTTGAAGAGAGAAAATGGTGGGACTCCTTATCCTTCATAATTGTGTTAGCCAATTCCTCAAAGTAAATCTTTCTCTATGTATCTATATATAGCCTATTACTTCTTTTATTTATTTATTTATTTATTTATTTATTTATTTATTTATTTATTTATTTATTTTTGCATTTCTGGCTGCCCCAGGGCATTTGGAGCTCCCAGGCCAGGGATCAGATCTGAGTTGCAGTTGTGACTGAAGCAGCAGCTGCAGCAATGCCAGATCCTTAATCCACTGTGTCAGGCCAGGGACCAAACCTATGTTCCAGCTCTCCCAATACACCACCGATCCCATTGTGCCACAGCAGGAATGCCATTACTGCTTAGTTTTAAAAATGTTTTATTTTGTTTCTTCTCATCTATATTTTCTTGCATAGAAACTTTTGTATCACTTTACAAAGTCAAAAACTTCCTCTTGATATATGACACTGATTATAATTTTGTGAAAGCTGGATATAAAAAAACAATAAAATTGGCATTTCATTTGATATCACTGACTTGAATGATTTAAAAAATTTTTTTAGCTAGACAAGTTATTAGAGCTTGTCTGGCCTATCAAGATGGGATTCCTATGGGTCCTAGAACAGGGTGTATGGTTAAGAGATGGCCTAGAAAGAGATTTTGTTCTAGGATTGTCAAAGGGTAAGGTGGCAACCGGTCACACAAGGCAGGAGCCATAGGATAGGCATCCTGGCAAATCATTGACAGTTTATACTGCTCGAATCTCAGACAGTGCCAAAGCAAATGGAATATTTGGAACCATTAAAGGAAAAGTCCAAAATATACATTCAAATTACAAGGAACTTTGTTAAGTATGTACAGTGATAATAAGTTTCAATTTTTACTCTTGCCTTTTAAAAGCCCCAAATGTCTTATATCTAGGTATTTAATCCATTTTGAATTTATTTTTGTGTATGGTGTTAGGAAGTGTTCTAATTTCATTCTTTTCCATGTGGCTCTCCAGTGTTCCCAGCACCACTTATTGAACAAGCTGTCTTTTCTCCATTGTATATTCTTGCCTCCTTTGTCATAGATTAGTAGGCTGTAGGTGCGTGGGTTTAATTCTGGGCTTTCTATCCTGTTACACTGATCTATATGTCTGTCTTTGTGACAGTACCATATGGTTTTGATGAATGTTACTTTGTAGTATAGTCTGAAGTCCGGGAGTCTGATTCCTCCAGCTCCATTTTTCTTGTTCAGGATGTCATTGGCTATTCTGGGTCTTTTGTGCTTCCAAACAAACTTTAAAATATTTTGTTTGAGTTCTGTGAAACGTGTTCTTGGTAATTTGATATGGATTGCATTGAATCTGTAGATTGCCTTGGGTAGTATAGTCATTTTGATAATATTGACTCTTCCAATCCAGGAACATGGTATGTCTTTCCATTTATTTGTGTCATCTTTGATTTCTTTCATCAGCATCTTAGAGTTATTCTGAGTATAGGTCTTTCATCTCTTTAGGTAGGTTTACTCCTAGGTATTTTATTCTTTTGGATGTGATGGTAAATGGGATTGCTTCCATAATTTCTCTTTCTGATCTTTCATTGTTAGTATATAGAAATGCCGTCAATTTCTGTGTATTAATTTCGTATCTCTTAGAGGAAAACGTAGGCCAAACACTCTCTTACATAAATGGCAGCAACATCTTCTCAGATCCACCTCTTAGAGTAATGACAGTAAAAACAAAAATAAACAAATGGGACTTAATTAAACTTAAAAGTTTCTGCACAGCAAAGCAAACCCTAAACAAAACGAAAAGACAAACCACAGAATGGGAGAAAATCTTTGCAAATGAATCAACTGACAAGGGCTTAATCTTCAAAATTTATAAACACCTCCTATATAGTTCAATACCAAAAAAACAAACAACCCCATCAAAAAATGGGAAGAGGATCAAAAGACAACTTACAGAATGAGAGAAAATAGTTTCAAATGATGCAGCTGAAAAGGGCTTAATCTCTGGAATATATAAGCAACTTATACAACTCACCAGCAAAAAAGCCAACAACCCAATTGAAAAATGGCAAAACACCTGAATAGACATTTCTCCAAGGAAGATATATGGATGGGCAACAAGCACATGAAAAAATACTCAACATCCCTGATTATTAGAGAAGTGCAAATCAAAACTACCATGAGATACCACCTCATGCCAGTCAGAATGGCCATCAGTAATAAGTCCACAAATAATAAATGCTAGAGGGGGTTGTGGAGAAAAGGGAACCCTCCTTCACCGTTGGTGGGACTGTCAGTTGGTACAACCACTATGGAGGACAGTATGAATGTACCTTAGAAAACTATACATAGAACTACCTTATGACCCAGCAATCCCACTCTTGGGCATATATCCAGGCAAAACTTTCCTTGAAAAAAACACATGCACCCGCATATTCATTGCAGCACTTCTTACAATAGCCAAGACATGGAAACAACCGAAAGGTCCACTGACAGATGATTGGATTAGGAAGATGTGGTATGTATACACAATGGAATACTACTCAGCCATAAAAAAGAACAAAATAATGCCATTTGCAGCAACATGGATGGAACTAGAGACTCTCATCCTGAGTGAAATAAGTCAGAAAGAGAAAGACTGATACCATGTGATATCACATATCTGGAATATAATATATGGCACAAGTGAACCTTTTCATAGAAAAGAAAATCATTGACATGGAGAACAGACTTGTGGTTGCCAAGGAGGAGGGGGAGGGAGTGGGATGGACTGGGAATTTGGGGTTATTAGATGAAAATGATTGCCTTTGGAATGGATAAGCAATGAGATCCTGCTGTGTAGCACTGGGAACTATGTCTAGCCACTTATGATACAGCATGATAATGTGAGAAAATCGAATGTGTACATGTATGTGTAACTGGGTCACCATGCTGTACATTAGAAAAAAAATTGTAATGGGGAAATAATTAATAAAATAAAATAAAATAAAATAAAATAAAATAAAATAAAATAGGGCAGAAGATCTAAACAGACAATTCTCCAAAGAAGACAAACGGATGGCCAAAAAACACATGAAAAAATGTTCAACATCACTCATTATTAGAGAAATGCAAATCAAAACCACTAGGTACCACCTTACACCAGCCAGAATGGCCATCATTAAAATTCTACAAACAATAAGTGCTGGAGAGGAGGTGGAGCAAAAGGAACCCTATTACATTGTTGGTGGGAGAGTAAATTGGTGCAACCACTGTGGAACACAGTATGGAGATTCCTCAGAAAACTAAACATAGAACTACCAT
Organism: Phacochoerus africanus; assembly: GCF_016906955.1. Taxonomy (NCBI): domain Eukaryota; kingdom Metazoa; phylum Chordata; class Mammalia; order Artiodactyla; family Suidae; genus Phacochoerus; species Phacochoerus africanus. The sequence goes on along the minus strand of NC_062544.1, from coordinate 53,172,722 downwards.
TTGATCCAGCAGTCCCACTCCTGGACATCTATCCAGAGAAAACCATGACTTTAAAAGACACATGTACTCTTATATTTGTTGCAGCACTATTTTCAATAGCCAAAACATGGAAACAACCTAAATGTCCATCGACAGAGGAGTGGCTAAAAAAGAGGTGGTACATATACCCAATGGAATATTACTCAGCCATTAAAAGAAATGAAATACCTACATTTTTAGCGATGTTAATGAACCTAGAAATTATCACGCTAAGTGAAGTCAGCCATACAAAGACACCAACATCAAATGCTTTCACTGACATGTGGAATTTTAAAAAAGGACAGAATGAACATCTTTGCAGAAGAGATACTGACTCACAGACTTTGAAAAACTTATTGTCTCCAAAGGAGACAGTTTGGGGGTTGGGGGGATCCTGGGGATTTGGGGTGGAAATACTATATCACTGTACAACTATAAATGTAATAAATTCATTGAGTAATATAAAAGAAGCCCCACATGTCATCCAAACTCAATGGCTTAAAAAATATTTAAGTTCTAAAAAAGTGATACAATCAGCTTTTAATTCATTATTCTTAACACATAATATTGTGTTCAGGTAACATTTTCTCTGCTCTGATGAGGGAACACTCCCTTTCCCACCTCATTTCTCCCTAACTTGAAATGTAGAGTGTGATGTTCAAATAGCATGAAGCAATTGAATTTTGCAAGTTCTTCTTGCTCTCCCTTTCAGTGCAAGGGGCTTGCAGCTCTCTGCCTGCTTTACTCTTTTCTCCTCTTCTTTTGTCTGGCTAACACATTATCACCCCTCAAAACCCAGCTCAGATATCATATTCTTTAAGAATCTTCTATGCTTCTTTCTGTTTAATTGTCTTTTTGTGTGTACTTCCCAATTGTCCTGTATTGTTCCAGAATATTTATGACAAGGTATTGTAATGTCTCTGTTCTTCCTGTGTCCTTCATTATAGCACGACCTTCTGGAAACCCCAGGAGGGGGCTCTCTGATCTCTGCATTCCCAGCACCTACAACTGCACCTAGCACAAATTAGACGTTCAATAAACATTTGTTTAATCAATATATAGCCAATCTACCTTCTTAAGAATAATTGCACTTAATATTATAAATTGATTATACTTCAATAAAAATTCTACTTATAAGAAAAAAAAGTTGAATCACTCTCCAAATTTCACATTTCCATAGAAATGTAACTCTGAAATATAAAAAGATTTTTGAATGTAGGGGTTGAATACATTAGCTTGAAAATCATTTTCTCTTGTCAACAAAATGGACACATTTCTAAGAGAAAGAGATTTTAGAAGCTTATGGAGTATAAATAGGGCAGCCATATAAAAACTTATAATTTTTCCAGATTCTGAAGATGATGATAGATTTTAGAGGCAAGAAGCTGGGTGCAGTGGAAAGAGTACCATGCTCTTCTGGTGAAGACAGCTCAAAACATGGCCCCTGGGGCACTTTTGCAAAAAAAGACATCTCTCTCACAAACTGGAAAATATGTTCTAAATTGTCATAGAGGCAAAGGTGTGAAAAAAAGCCTCCAAAGAGAGGGAAAACAAATGATATAGTCCACTGTTATATCTAGGGTTCTTGGGAACTTGAAACTTGAATTTTGTCTAAATATAATACAAATGGCAGAGCAGGCCTTCTTTTTTTCTTTTTTCTGGTTTTGTGTCAGGTTGTATTAGAAGACAGCATCTTTCATTATATAACAGAATTTCCCTTAATGGAGCCTGGTGCAAAGATGAAACAGTATTCTGGTATATTCGAAAAGAGTAGAAACCATATATTTTTTTTTAAAAAAACTAACACATAGTTCCAATTAAGGACATAGGGTAGTAGAAGTCAAGGCTAAAAGGAAATTTTAGGATCTGTTAATTCAACTTGTTGATTTTATAAATAAGGACACACAATTTACAGTGAAGTAACTTGCTAAAGGTCTCAAAAAATCTTGATATTCTGAGGCCATCAGGTACATAAACAAATAATATAAAGCATGATGAACATACCTGATATAACTGAAAATAAATCAGTGTTAGTTACTAGAACTATACTTTTATTTCATAAGGTAAATATCTCATTCCTTATGGCAATCATCAAAATGTCCTTATTCATTAATGATAAATGATATTTTGCCACATAGATACATGGAAAGCAGGGTTCTGTTGAACTGCAAGTTTGATCTCTTAGAAAGTAGATTAGGAGAGTGAGTTAGAAAATGGGGAACATATCCAGATCATCAAGTTCTAAGTTCCACGGAGCACTGAGAAAATCATCATGTAACTCCTGCCTTTGGAATGGACACTTAAAATGATCTTGGAGAGTGACACTCATTATATTTCCACAATCACTGGAGGAAATGGCATAAAGATCTCCAATCAAGAAATTCTCTATATACTTACTGTGTATACTTAAAGCTATTTCTTATTAAAGATAACATAATTTCTACACAAAGCAAAATAATACAGTCAACTGTACTCCAATAAAATTAATATAAATAATCATAATGAATAATGATGATAAAACTTTATTGTTTATAAAACTTTCACACAATTGCTCTGTTTGATACTCATGAAAGCCCAGTATAGTACTTATATTCTCCTCATTTTATGTATGGATTCTTAAGCTGAAAAGTTAAATGACTTGCCTTAGAGTTGATAAGGACTGAAGTCATTGGCACTAGAGACCAGAGGAGGGTAGTTTAATTAATATTTGCCCATGGGAAGGGAGCCTTGGATTCCAGATGAGGACTTATTTTTTAAAATTTTTATTTATCTATTTATCTTTTAGGGCTGTACCTGTGGCATATGGAAGTTCCCAGGCTAGGGGTTGAATCGGAGCTGTAGCCACCGGCCTACGCCAGAGCCACAGCAATGCCAGATCTGAGCCACATCTGTAACCTATACCACAGCTCACAAAACACCAGATCCTTAACCCTCTGAACAAGGCCAGGGATCGAACCTACATCCTCATGTATGCTAGTCAGATTCATTTCCGATGAGCCACAACAGGAACTCTAGGATTGATTTTTGAAAACACTGTCTACTAACCCTCCTAAGATGAATCTTTCTATTTAATAGTCCAACAACTAGTAAACAGCTGAGCTGGGATTTAAATTGGTTCTACCTGTCAGAAGCTGTGTTCATAACCACTTCATCAGGCTGCCTTTATATGTTTACATATTGTGTGTAAATTTTTCTATTTAGTTATAGAGCCTATTAATGCCTGATATTCTCCTAGATATTTTTCATGTTATTTTGTTTACTTACACAGTGAAACTTTCCTGTGACTAAAGCAAGATGGTATAATTTCAACAATAGTTCTTGGATTAAGGAACCATTAGCTGAACAGCTTGTTTCCATACTGGTTTGGGTTAAGTAGAAAATTATTTTTTTTTTGTTTACACACACACACACACACACACACACACACACAATAGGTAAACATATAAAGCAGCCTAATGAAGTGGTTATGAACACAGCTTCTGAGTCAGGTAGAACCAATTTAAATCCCAGCTCAGCTGTTTACTAGTTGTTGGACCTAACCAGTTGTGTGACCTTGATCAATCTCTGGGTCTCAATTTATTTATCTACGTAGGAATAAATATAATACTTTAAAGACTGTAGTGAGAATTAAATGAGATATTTATAAAGTGCTTAGCATATTTTCTAGCATATAGTAGTCTCAATAAATGTTAGCAGTGATAATATACATGGCATATGGTTCCAAAAAAGGGAGCTGTAGATATTCTTTAAATGATAGTTTACTCAATACATCTTAATAAGTATATGAAGAAATCAAAGGGACTAGGAATAAGAGAATAATTAATAAGATGATAAGACTATCATATAATATTGTGATAACATGCTTTGTGCATTTCTCTATGTAAACCAGAAATATTGTTTCAAGCTTCCTAGTAATTAGTGCACAGAGGAAAATAAAGTTAGTAAAACTTTTGCATGCCTCCAAACAAAAATTAAAACAGTGCTTCAGGAGAAGAATAGGTTTTTCAAAACTGACCAACTCCGTGGATTTCTTCATTAGTAGAACTGTGGCATTATAAACAAATGTCTTCAAATCTTTCCACTGAATAAAAAAAATATATTCTAATGTAGGCAAAGGCCTAAAACCAAACTATAATTCAGTAAAGCAGTTTCATGAGTGAGGGGAACATATGACATCTGTATAATTCTCTATGGCTTGGCTTAATTCAATCTTGGCTCCAAATTTAAGGTACCTAGAGATATAAATGAGCTCAACTCAGCAAATCTTCCATGAATATTATTTATTAAAACCAATTTTTTGAGACCATATTGCCCATAACAAAATGAAAGTTGTACTTTCTGAGAAGTATCTGGGAATTAATTTTTTTTGCCTAATTTTGAAAGATACATAGGCTTTCATTGTTAAATGAGCTGGAAGGTAGGTGACTCATTAGCACAGTAGGTAGCATGTCAATCTCATAAATGAGCGGAAGATAAGCTGACATTTACTTACTAAGTGTCTAGTCACATGACAGGCTGACATAAATCAAACCACCTAATTAGAGAGAGACTTTTTTTGGCTCAGATTTTTCAAAATCATAGAAGTCTTTATTAAAACAACAAATGTGATAAAAGTGTAATCTCAATGAGGGAAGGAAGTCTTATCTTCTTTATGGCTTTATCCACAAACTTAAAATACTCTCTGACACATGGTAGTGATAAAGGATGACTTTTATTTTTAAGTAATGAGGGAACCAATAGATGATATGTTTGGTTCAAAGGAGAATTTGAAGAGCAGGCAAATGTATAGGCATCAAGACTTGAAAGGAATTTACAAGTAGATGCAAAACTTAGGACACTAGTCAGTATCCACAGGGAAATAATTGATTGCATTCCACCAGACACAACTTCATTTCTCTGAATAATAATCATCTACATTACTGTCAGTTTTCAACAATTTAGTTGTAAAATAGTTCAAAGAAAGCAATAGGCTGAGATAACACTGGAGTATGTACTAGACAGGAAAGCCAGTAATCATTTGGTCTGTTTCATAATTTTTCCCTATAGTAGGTACTCCAAGATATTTTTAATATTTTTAATGAGCTAATCATATATACTGATTAAGTAATACATTTAAAGTGGATGTATAATATAGAGAAATATTTAAATAATTTAAAAAAGGTATAATTTTTTATCTTTCCTCACCGTTCTTAGCACTGCAAATATAAATTCTTTTCTAAACTTGATTTTAAATAGATAAGCTCCGGTCCTCCTTTTACATACTCATGTCAAAAAATCTACTGGCCTATAGCTGTTTCTATGGGCCTTTAGTGTCACTTATTTTGTCTGCTATAGGTCTCTCCTCAGAGGAGTATATTATTTTTTATACACTTTTTTAACTTTAGATCTCTTACTTCTAAATTAATTTCTGCTTACCTCTTATTCCAAGGGGAATAAAAACCTCAGAAATATGGGTATTCCAGGTACTAACAATTGGTGTCTGAAGTGGGACAGTCTTATTGGATTGAGCTCTTAAACCTGGAGAGTCTGATACTAACTCCAGGTAGTTAGTGTCAGCATTGAGTTGATGGTTGGACACTGACCTTCTCCAGTCAGTGTCGAGAATTGGTTGTTGGTGTTGGGAAAACACTATAGATAACTGATGAGCAGAGAGGGATGTAGAGAAGCCAAAAGAGTTAGAAGAAACTCAGGAGATCATTGTGTGGCAGAAACCAAGAAAGAATTTTCTTGGAAATGGTCACAGGCATCAATGCTACAAAGTCAAGTAAGGAAAGGCTCAAAAAGTATGAATTGTATTGAGTACAATGTTTGAAAGCAATTCAAAGGGTCAGAGCAAGAATGGGAGCAGGGTATAGGGAGTACATAAAAAGAGTTTTGAGGAAAGCAATAAATTTAAAAGCAAAAAGAGGAAGTGAAATATTGAGCAGCAGAGTGCTTATAAACTTTTGACTCTTCATGTGCCAAGCAGCAATTCCAAGTTTGTTACACACTTTGTCATCCTCAGGAAGCTCAGTATTTTATCTTGGTTTGTAGATCAGATCATAGTGACAAAAATTATACAATTAGCACAAGGTAGAAAAGATAGGATATGAACCTAGGTCTGCAGGACCACAAATCTGATCTTTTGTTTTTATTTTTTGGTAAAACCTGTGGCATATGGAAGTTCCTTGGCCAGGGAATGAATCCCAAGCCACAGCTGCAACCTATGTCACAGCTGTGGCCAAAACTGGATCCTTAACCCACTATGCCACATCAGGATCTCTCAAATCTTCTCTGTTTTTTAACCACAACAGAAAAGTGGAGTTTCTCTTTGTTAGGAAATTCTCGAATTCAGAACTTCTTATTCCCCCAAGGTACAGGACAAAAGAGATAATTATATAGAGGTCTCTTGGGTCACATCACAATAATCTTATTTAGTTAGGTCTAAAGTGTAGCACCTTTATATTTGTGACCAATCTTCTATTTTTCTTTAAATCGCTTCTTGTAATGCTATTTTTAACTCTCAGAAGAAATTTGACTCTAAATACCTAATGTAGTATCAAAATGTCATAAACTTTTAATAATACTTCTAAAAAGTTTTATTTTAAAATCAATGTTCTGTCCCTGAGATCAAAAAGAAAGGTTATATACAGCCAATGCATGAAACACAGAAATTTAAGGCAGAAATCATTTAATGAAGTAAGACTTTTATAGGCATAAGTGGCTCATGGCTATGTGCAAGTGTACCATCAGAAGATAAAAAAAACAAAATAATTTATTTATACAGCTTTGTTATTTATCTGAATTCACCTTCATGTATAAGAGTAGGCAATTAACGCAGAGATCATAGAAATTGCCTGTTAGTGGCAGCTCTTTTACTGGTTGAGCTAGTTAATTGTTTTTAAAAAGGCATTTGATTAACATTCATTCTTTACATGTTGAGTTAGAACAACCAATTTAATTTTATTTAAGTCATTCATTCACAGAGTCACTTGAGATGAAGAAATTTTTATTTATTTTTTTCTTCCTAATTGATATGAATTAATACCACTGAGGTTTAATTAGCTCAAAGCATGCATTTTTTTCTTAAAACAAAGAAATGTTGCTTTACCATTTTAAACCAATATTCAGTTTTATCCATAAACATTTACTGCTTGGAAAGGAAAAGAAAACCTTAATATTCAATTGAGAATAAATCTAAAGCCCAGGCACTACTACAAGAGAAAACCAGTAATTGTTTTGGCTCACTATTGAAGCCAAGTCAGTGTGTTGTAATGGGAATGCAAAGGAAGCATATTCTATTGGCTAAGGCATTTTTTCTTTTTGAGATGAACTACCACCATTTATGGCAATTTCTGAGATTGGTAAAATTCATGTAATTTTAGAGTAGAGAAGATTTCATAATTCTTTTAGTGCAAGGCTTCCCAAAATAAAGTATACAAACCAAGGGGGTAGTGTATGGGGTATATGAATTCTCTAAGAGAGATTTTAAGCTTTTTAAAAATTTTGATGATATTTTATAATGTGACATAAGCATACTTGGGATTGTGTATGGGCCTCCTATATAGTTTCTTAATTTCAGTGATTGTATCTGCCTTTATATTTCCAATAGTCCTCCCACCAAAGAAATCTCCAATGATGTCATGGTGTAGCTCGTGAATGAATGTGTCATAGCCAATTAAATTGATAAAAGTAGTATGAGCATTGAATCTTCATGAGGTACGCAGAACAGATGAACCAAACTCAATAAAGCCAGCACTCTTTTACTCTGAACAATTCCTAGTGAGGGAGAAAGCTTTAAAAAGCTATCAAGTGAGAACTTGTTACCATTGTTACTAGAGGATTATTTGCTAGCTGTTTTAATTAAGAATAATAATGGAAAATTTTGTCTAGATATACACCCAATGGTGGGATTGCTGGGTCATGTGGTAGTTCTATGTATAGTTTTCTAAGGTACCTCCATACTGTTGTCCATAGGGGTTGTACCAGCTTACATTCCCACCAACAGTGCAGGAGGGTTCCCTTTTCTCCACACTCCCTCCAGCATTTGTTATTTGTGGACTTATTAATGATGGCCATTCTGACTGGTGTGAGGTGGTATCTCATGCACTCGCATGTTCATTGCAGCACTATTCACAATAGTCAAGACATGGAAACAACCCAAAGGTCCACTGACAGATGATTGGGTTAGGACAATGTGGTATGTACACAGTGGAATACTACCCAGCCCTTAAAAAGAACAAAATAATGCCATTTGCAGCAACATGGGTGGAACTAGAGACTCTCATACTGAGTGAAGTCAGAAAGAGAAAGACAAATACTATATGATATCACTCATATCTGGAATCTAATATGTGGCACAAATGAACCTTTTCACAAAAAAGACAATCATGGACTTGTAGAATAGACATGTGGTTGCCAAGGGGGAGGGGGAGAGAGAGGGAATGGGATGAGTTGGGAGCTTGAGGTTAATAGATGCAGACTATTGGCTTTGGAATGGATTAGCAATGAGATCCTGCTGTGTGGCACTGGGAACTATGTCTAGTCACTTATTATTGAGCATGATAATGTCAGAAAATAGAATGTATACATGTATGTGTAACTGGGTCAACGTGCTGTGCAGTAGAAAAAAATAATGTATTAGGGAAGTAAAAAAAAAAGAAAATAGCAAAAAAACAAAAAAAAAAGAATGAGAACTGATTGTTCTGACCTAGTGTAAAAGTCTGGAAGTTATTAATAACATTTTGCGGAACATACTTAAACAATGACAACAACAGCCTGCTCTGATTTTGTATTGTTGAATTTAAAATACAGGAATGGACTAAATATAGAACAAAGTATGGGACTACATATTTGTGTTTTTAAATCCAACATCAGCTATTTAGTTTTAGAAAAATATAGATATGTCACATTGCATTAATATTATAAATTTAAATTTGATTTTTGCTTTTTTTTAATTGGCAAGTTTCTTTCTTTTATAGTTTTATTAGATCCAATCAAATAATGGATCTGCAAGTATCTTTACATTTAGACATATTTAACTAATAGTAAAATAAAAGTGATTTTGGTCAACAAGAGTCTGGAAGAAATGTTTTTGTTTTAAAGGAATCTGGCTGACAGAGCCAAATTATCCATTCATTCTCTGCCTTGTGATTTCTTAAAAGACTGGGAGTCTTGTGCAATGATTTACTGAGGGAGTGATTTCAGGAGAGGAGGAATGAGAGAAGTGTAGCTAAGGCGAGGAGCTAAGTAAGGATGTGGTCTCAGCTGGAGACCAGCTGAAACCAGTTTGGTTTCACTAGAAGCTGTGGAGCATGAATTTCAATTCAGTACAGTTTGTTGTGTCAGCATAGGTTGCTACCTCTAGAATTATTACAGTGGATTCCATTAGGAGAAGGGAAATAGTTGTGAGCTGCTCACAGCTGCTAAGGATAAATTGCTAGGGGGTGGTTGTTCCAACCTAGTAAGGTAGATCTAGGCAGAGCAAAGATGAGGTCCACTATAGTAACTGCTTTGTGATACTCAGACCCATTTGTCTCTCAAATTAAGCTAACTCCGTCCAGGCACAGCTTTTCCAGGGTTCTGAATTTTCTGGGAACACTTAAAAGAAGAAGATTATTTAGACAAACTACAGCTCCTGCTGGTGCAATTGGTCCCAAGATACTCATTATCTGCCTTCTCTACCATCTATTTTAGACTTCATTTGTTTTGGGTAGCACCTCTGCTTGACTAGTTGGCATGACTTGTAGCATGTGAGATTCTAGTTACCAGTCTCTCATGAGCCCTTCACTATTAGACTTGCTCATTATAGTAAGATTGGTCATGGAAATATGAAAAGACAACCCAAACCTGCTAGGTAGCAACACTTTATTTCCTCATAATTAATAGGGTCAATAACTTCCAGTATGGTAATTGCTCTTTTTCTGATGGTCTACTGGCTTGAGGGGCCCAAAGTGACCAGGACTTAGTCTAGCTTTAATCTTATGGGGACTCTCCTTGTGTCTCCTGGTGAAAGCATCTACCCTCTAGGAACCAGGACTCATAGAGCCTAAAACTTAAGAAATAAGGAAACAAATTCCCCAAGGGTGACTGGGAGTGATGAAGAATGGCCCCACTCCTTCTACCTCTTTGTTCTAAGGCCTTGCATTCTACTTACTGGGGACACAACACTACTAATGTCCATTAGTTTAGGGTATATGCTACATGCTGAAGAAGACCTATTTATCTTTGCAAGGTGTCTTCCTCAAACTAGAGCTTCAGTTGTGCCCTGAAGAGGACTTTCTACCACTCTATCAAGTCAGTAGCTTCTGGATAATCCAGCATATGGTGAGATCAATAAATAGATTCCATGACTACATTCCACCATACCATAAAATTTGTTTCTTGGTCCCAAGCAATGTTATGTGGGATTTGTAGTCTTAGATCAGACCCTCTGAGTCCTTGGAGTGGTGCTAGCTAGAAAGTGTGGGCAGGTACTAAGAATTGATTGAGAGTCTGGATAAAATATTACTCCTTGTAATATGGAATAGGTACTATATAGTCAACCTGCCACCAAATAACTGATTAGTCTCTCTGAAGGATGATGCTATATTATCAGAATTACTCATTGCTGGCATATTGTTTCAATAGTGGTTGGAGCTGATGATCCTTTATGAGGGGGAAGTCATACTGTTCGGGCCATGATGTAGCCTTCATCTCTGCTTCCATTGCTTCTCATTTATGGAGTTTATAGAGCTCATTGCATGAGCATTGATTTGGCCAACAGCAGATACTGGTTGCCATCTACTGGTCAAGACACCCTGTTAGCTTTGTTGTTTATTTCCTCTTCCATGGCGGATGTTCTCTGTGAGCACTGATTTTCTTTCTTTTTTTTTTTTTAATGTAATGATTTTCTTTTTTTCCATTATAACTGGTTTACAGTGTTCTGTCAATTTTCTACTGTACAGCAAGTTGACCCAGTCACACATACATTCCTTTTTCTCACATTATCATGCTCCATCATAAGTGACTAGATATAGTTTCCAGTGGTATACAGCAGGATCTCATTGCTTATCCATTCCAAATGTAATTGTTTTCATCTACTAACCCCAAATTCCCAGTACATCCCACTCCCTCCCCCTCTTCCTTGGCAACCACAAGTCTGTTCTCCATGTCCATGATTTTCTTTTCTGTGGAAAGGTTCATTTGTGCCATATATTAGATTCCAGATATGTGATATCATATGGTATTTATCTTTCTCTTTCTGGCTTACTTCACTTAATATGAGAGTCTCTAGTTCCATCCATGTTGCTGCAAATGGCATTATTTTGTTCTTTTTTATGGCTGAGTAGTATTCAAATCTGTATATATACCACATCTTCTTAATCCATTCATCTATCGATGGACATTTAGGTTGTTTCCGTGTCTTGGCTCTTGGGAATAGTGCTGCAATGAACACACAGGTGCATGTGTCTTTTTCACAGAAAGTTTTGTCCGGGTATATGCCCAAGAGTGGGATTGCTGGGTCATAAGGTAGTTCTATGTATAGTTTTCTAAGGTACCTCCATACTGTTTTCTATAGTGGTTGTACCAATTTACATTCTCGCAAACAGTGCTGGAGGGTTCCCTTTTCTCCTCACCGCCTCCAGCATTTGTTACTTGTGGACTTGTTAATGATGGCCATTCTGAATAGGGTGAAGTGGTACCTCCTGGTAGTTTTGTATTGCATTTGTCTAATAATCAGTGATGTTGAGCATTTTTTCATGTGCTTGTTGGCCATCTGTATATCTTCTTTGGAGAAATGTCTATTCAGGTCTTTTGCCCATTTTTCCATTGGGTTGTTGGCTTTTTTGCCTTTGCTTGTATATTCTAGAGATTAAGCCCCTGTCAGTTGCATCATTTGAAACTATTTTCTCCCATTCTGTAAGTTGTCTTTTTGTTTGTTTGTTTGTTTGTGGTTTCCTTTGCTGTGCGAAAGCTTGTCAGTTTGATTAGGTCCCTTTGGTTTATTTTTGCTTTTCTTTCTATTGCTTTGGGAGACTGACCTGAGAAAACCGTTGTATGACTGATGTCAGAGAATGTTTTGCCTATGTTCTCTTCCAGGAGTTTGATGGTGTCTTTTCTTACATTTAAGTCTTTAAGCCATTTTGAGTTTATTTTTGTGCATGGTGTCAGGGTGTGTTCTAGTTTCATTGATTTACATGTGGCTGTCCAGTTTTCCCAGCAATGATTGATGCAAAGACTGTCTTTTTCCCATTTTATGTTCTTTCCTCCTTCGTCAAAGATTAACTATAGGTGTCTGGATTTATTACTGGGTTTTCTATTTTGTTACATTGGTCTGTATGTCTGTTTTGGTACCAGTACAAATAAAATACACTGTCTTGATGACTGTGGCTTTGTAATATTGCCTGAAGTATGGGAGAGTTATGGCTCCTGCTTGTTTTTTGTTTCTCAGGATTGCTTTGGTGATTCTGGGTCTTTTGTGGTTCCATATAAATTTTTGGATTGTTTGTTCTAGTTCTGTGAAAAAATTCATGGGTAATTTGACAAGGACTGCATTTAATCTGTAGATTGCTTTGGATTGTATGGCCAATTTAATGTGATTAATTTTTCAAACCCAGGAGCAGGGAATATCTTTCCAGTTCTTGGAATCCTCTTTAATTTCCTTGATTAATGTTTTATAGTTGTCAGCATATATGTCTTTTACCTGCATGGTCAGGTTTATTCCCAGGTATTTTTTGGGGTGTAATTTTATTTTATTTTTTATTACTCAATGAATTTATTACATTTATAGTTGTACAATGATCATCACAATCCAATTTTGTATGATTTCCATCCCACAACCCCAGCACATCCCCCCTTCCCCCAACCTGTCTCCTTTGGAGGCCATAAGTTTTTCAAAGTCTGTGAGTCAGTATCTGTTCTGCAAAGAAGTTCATTCTGTCCTTTTTTAAAATTCCACATGTCAGTGAAAGCATTAGATGTTGGCGTCTCTTTGTATGGCTGTCTTCATTTAGCATGATAATTTCTAGGTTCATTAACATCGCTAAAAATGTGGGTATTTCATTTCTTTTAATGGCTGAATAATATTCCATTTGGTATATGTACCACCTCTTTTTTAGCCACTCCTCTGTCAATGGACATTTAGGTTGTTTCCATGTCTTGGCTATTGAAAAGACTGCTGCAATGAACATCAAAGTACATGTGTCTTTTTGAGTCATGGTTTTCTCTGGATGGATGCCCAGGAGTGAGATTGCTGGATCAAATGGTAGTTCTATGTTTAGTTTTCTGAGGAATCTCCATACTGTTTTCCACAGTGGTTGCATCAGTTTACAATGCCACCAACAGTGTAATAGGATTCCTTTTGCTCCACCCCCCTCTCCAGAACTTACTGTTTGTAGAATTTTGATGATGGCCATTCTGGCTGGGGCAAGGTGGTACCTCATAGTGATTTGCATTTCTCTAATAATGAGTGATTTGCATTTCTCTAATAATGAGTGATGTTGAACACTTCTTTTTTTTTTTGCTTTTTCTAGGGCCTCTTCTGCGGCATATGGAGATTCCCAGGCTAGGGGTCTAATCAGAGCCGTAGCCACTAGCCTACACCAGAGCCACTGCAATGCTGGATCTGAGCCGTGTCTGTAACCTACACTACAGCTCATGGCAATGCTGGATCCTTAACCCACTGAGCAAGGCCAGGGATCGAACCCACAACCTCATGGTTACTAGTCGGATTCATTAACCACTGTGCCACGATGGAAACTCCCTTTTCGTGTGTTTTTTGGCCATCCGTTTGTCTTCTTTGGAGAATTGTCTGTTTAGATCTTCTGCCCATTTTTGGATGGGGTCGTTTGTTTTTTTGGTATGGAGCTGCAGAAGCTGTTTATAGATTTTGGAGATTAATCCCTTGTCAGTTGATTCATTTGCAAAGATTTTCTCCCATTCTGTGGGTTGTCTTTTCATGTTGTTTAGGGTTTGCTTTGCTGTGAGAACCTTTTAAGGTTAATTAAGTCCCATTTGTTTATTTTTGTTTTAACTGTCATTACTCTAAGAGGTGGATCTGAGAAGATGTTGCTGTCATTTATGTCAGAGAGTGTTTGGCCTATGTTTTCCTCTAGGAGTTTGAGAGTGTCTGGTCTTATATCTAGGTCTTTAATCCATTTGGAGTTTATTTTTGAGTATGACATTAGGAGGGAGTGTTCTAATTTCCTTCTTTTCCATGTGGCTCTCCAGTGTTCCCAGCACCACTTATTGAACAGGCTGTCTTCTCCCCATTGTATATTCTTGCCTCCTTTGTCATAGATGAGTTGGCTGTAGGTGTGTGGGTTTAATTCTGGGCTTTCTATCCTGTTCCACTGATCTATATGTCTGTCTTTGTGCCAGTACCATGCGGTTTTGACCACTGTTGCTTTGTAGTATAGTCTGAAGTCCAGGAGTCTGATTCCTCCAGCTCCATTTTTCTTGTTCAGGATGTCTTTGGCTATTCTGGGTCTTTCATGCTTCCAAACAAACTTTAAAATATTTTGTTTGAGTTCTGTGAAACATGTCCTTGGTGATTTGATATGGATTGCATTAAATCTGTAGATTGCCTTGGGTAGTACAGTCATTTTGATATTAACTTTTCCAATCCAGGAGCATGGTATGTCCTTCCATTTATTTGTGTCATCTTTGATTTCTTTCATCAGCGTCTTATGGTGGGGTTCAATTTTGAAAGGTATTGGATTTTTGTATTCCTTTTCTGATGTTTCATTGTTAGTATACAAAAATGCAACAAATTTCTGAATGTTAATTTGTAATCCTGCTACTCTGCTGAATTTGTTGATCAGTTCAAGTAGTTTTTGGGTTGAGTCCTTAGGGTTTTTTATATATAGTATCATGTCATCCACATACAGTGACAATTTTACTTCTTCCAATTTGGATACATTTATTTCTTTTGTTGGTCTGATTGCTGTGGATAGGATTTCCAATACTATGTTGAATAAAAGTTATGAGAGTGGGCATCCTTGTTTTATTCCAGATTTTAGCGAGAAGGCTTTCAGCTTTTCTCCATTGAATATTATATTTGCTGTGGGTTTGTCATAAATGCTTTTATTATGTTAAGATATGTTCCCTCTATACCCACTTTGGTAAGATTTTTTTACCATGAATGGATATTGGACTTTGTCAAATGCTTTTTCTGCATCTATTAAGATGATGATGTGGTTTTTGACTTTTCTTTTGTTAATGTGGTATATGATGTTGATTAATTTGCATATGTTGAACTATTCATCCCAACCTTGGATGAATTCCACTTGTTCATGGTTTATGATCTTTTTCATATGTTGTTGGATTCGGGTGGCTATAATTTTGTTGAGAATTTTTGCATTTATATTCATCAAAGATATTGGCCTATGGTAGTATCTTTTTCTGGTTTTGATACTTGGGTGATGGTGGCACCATAAAATGCCTTTGAGGATATTCCTTCTTTTTCAGCCTTTTGAAAAAGTTTGAGGATGGATATAAGTTCCTCTTTGTAATTTTGGTAGAATTTGCCTGTGAAGACATCTGGTCCTGGACATTTATTCCTAGGGAGTGTTTTTATGACATACTCAATTTCATTTCTAGTGATTGATCTGTTCAGTCTATCTATTTCATCTTGACTCAGTTTTGGTGGGCTGTATTTCTCTACAAAGTTGTCCATTTCTTCTAGGTTGTCAAATTTGTTGGCATACAATTGTTCATAGTATTCTCTTATGGTTTTTGTATTTCTGCAGTATCTGTTTTGATTTCTCCCTTTCATTTCTCATTTTGTTTATTTGGGTTTTTTCCTTTCCTTTTCTTGGTGGGTATGGCCAGAGGCTTGTCAATTTTGTTTACCTTGTCAAAGAAGCAGCTCTTGGTTTTATTGATTTTTTTCTATTGTTTTTTTGAATCTCTATTTTATTGATTTCCTCTCTGATCTTCATGATTTCCTTCCTTCTGCTGACTTAAGGTTTTATTTGTTCTTCTTTTTGAAATTCATTTAGGTGGTGGGTTAAGTTGTCAATTTGTGATTTTTCTTCTTTTTTTGAGGAAGGCATGTATCACTATGAATTTCCCTCAAAGTACTGCTTTTGCTGCATCACGTAGATTTTGAATGGATGTGTCTTCATTATCATTTGTCTTAGGGTATTTTTTAATTTCCTTCTAGATTTCATCATTGATCTATTGGTTTTTTAGTGGCATATTGTTCAGTTTCCATGTAGTTACTTTTTTTCTCATTTCTTTTCCTGTGGTTGATTTCAAGTTTCATGCCATTGTGGTCAGAGAAAATACTTGAAATAATTTCTATACTCTTAAATTTATTGAGGTTAGCTTTGTGCCCCAATATGTGATTGACCTTGAGAATGTTCCATGTGCACTTGAAAAGAATGTATATTCTGATATTTCTGGATGCAATGTCCTGAAAATGTCAATTAAGTCTAAACTTTTCTATTGTGCCATTTAGAATCTCTGTTGCCTTACTGATTTTCTGTCTAGAGAATCTGTTCATTGATGTGAGTGGGGTGTTTAAAGTGTCCAAATATTATTATATTTCTTTTTACTTATTTATTTTTATTATTATTTTGTAATAGTTATTTCCCCGATACAATTTTTTTCTGCCATGCAGCATGCTTACTCATTTACACATACATGTACACATTCCATTTTCGCACATTATCATGCTCCATCATAAGTGACTAGATATATTTCCCAGTGCTACACAGTAGGATCTCATCGCTAATCCATTCCAAAGGCAATTGTTTGTATATATTAACCCCAAGCTCCCCAACCACCCCACCCCCCTTCCCCCTTTGCAACCACAAGTCTATTCTCCAAGTCCATGATTTTATTTTCTGTGGAAAGGTTCATTTGTGCTGTATATTAGATACAAGATGTAAGTGAAATCATATGGTATTTGTCTTTCTCTTTCTGATGTACTTCACTCAGGATAAGAGTCTCTAGTTCCATCCATGTTGCTGCAAATGGCATTATTTTGTTTTATTTTATGGCTGAGTAGTATTCCATTGTGTACATATACCACATCTTCCTACTGCAGTCATCTGTCAATGGACATTTGGGTTGTTTCCATGTCTTGGCTATTGTGAATAGAGCTGCAATGAACATGTGCATGCATGTATATTTTTAAGAAAAGTTTTGTCTGGATATATGCCCAAGAGTGGGGTTGCTGGATCATATGGTAGTTCTATGTATAGATTTCTAAGGTATCTCCATACTGTTCTCCATAGTGGTTTTACCAGCTTACATTCCTACCAACAGTGCTGGAGTGTTCCCTTTTCTCCACAACTGCTCCAGCACTTGTTATATGTGGATTTATTAAGGATGGCCATTCTGAATGGTGTGTGGTGGTATCTCATGGTAGTTTTGATCTGCATTTCTCTAATAATCAGGGATGTTGAGCATTTTTTACATGCTTGTTGCCCATCCATATATCTTCTTTGGAGAAATGTCTATTCAGGTCTTTTGCCCATTTTTCTATTGGGTTGTTGCAGTTTTTGCTATTGAGTTGTATAAGTTGCTTGCATATTCTAGAGATTAAGCCCCTGTCAGTTGCATGGTTTGAAATGACTTTCTCCCATTCTGTAAGTTGTCTTTTTGTTTTCTTTTTGGTTTCCTTTGCTGTGCAAAAGCTTGTCAGTTTCAGTAGGTTCCATTGGTTTATTTTTGCTCTCATTTCTGTTGCTTTGGGAGACTGTCCTGAGAAAATATTCATAAGGTTAATGTCAGAGGATATTTTGCCTATGTTCTCTTCCAGGAGTTTGATGGTGTCTTGTCTTACATATAAGTCTTTAAGCCATTTTGAGTTTATTTTCATGCATGGTGTGAGGGTGTGTTCTAGTTTCATTGATTTGCATGCAGCTGTCCAGGCTTCCCAGCAATACTTTCTGAAAAGACTCTCTTTTCCCCATTTTATGTTCTTGCCTCCTTTGTCAAAGATTAATTGACCATAGGCGCCTGGGTTTATTCCTGGGCTCTCTATTCTGTTCCACTTGTCTCTATGTCTGTTTTGGTACCAGTACCACACATCTTGATGACTATGGCTTTGTAATATTGCCTGAAGTCTGGAAGAGTTATGCCTCCTGCTTGGTTTTTGTTTCTCAGAATTGCTTTTGCAATTCTGGCCCTTTTGTGGCTCCATATAAATTTTTGGATTTTTTGTTCTAATTCTGTAAAAAAATGTCATGGGTAATTTGATAGGGATTGCACTGAATCTGTAGATTGCTTTGGGTAGTATGGCCATATTTACAATATTAATTTTTCCAACCCAGGAACATGGAATATCTTTCCATTACTTTGAATCCTTTTTAATTTCCTTGATTAATGTTTTATAGTTCTCAGCATACAAGTCCTTTACCTCCTTGGTCAGGTGTATTCCCAGGTATTTGATTTTTTGTGGTGCAATTTTAAGGGGTATTGTATTTTTGTATTCCTTTTCTAATATTTCATTTTTAGTGTACATAAATGTGACTGATTTCTGAATGTTAATCTTATATCCTGCTACTTTGCTGAATTTGTTGCTCAATTTGAGGAGTTTTGGAGTTGGGTCCTTAGGGTTTTCGATGTATAGTATCGTATCATCTTTATACAGTGAGAGTTTTACCTCTTATCATCCAGTTTGGATACCTTTTCTTTCTTTTGTTTGTCTGATTACTATAGCTAGACATTCCAATACTACGTTGAATAAAAGTTATGAGAGTGGGCATCCTTGACTTGTTCCACATTTTTGTGGGAAGAATTTAAGCTTTGCTCCACAGAGTATTATATTGGCTGTGGGTTTGTTGTAAATGGATTTTATTATGTTACAGTATGTTTCCTCTATACCCACTTTGGTAAGAATATTTTTCATGAATGCATGTTGGACTTTGTTAAATGCTTTTTCTGCATCTACTGAGATGATCATGTGGTTTTTGACTTTTCTTTTGTTAATGTGGTGAATGACATTGATTGATTTGCATATGTTGAACCATCTTTGTGAACCTGGGATGAATACTGCTTGGTCTTGGTGTATGATCTTTTTGGTATGTTGTTGGACCCAGTAGGCTAAAATTTTGTTGAGAATTTTTACATCTATATTCATCAAAGATTTTGGCCCATAGTTTTCTTTTTTGGTGGTATCTTTGTCTGGTTTTCCAATTAGGGTGATGGTGGTGTCATGGAATGTCTTTGGGAGTATTCCTTCTTCAACCTTTTGAAAAAGTTTAAGGAAGATGGGTATAAGTTCTTGTTTTTATGTTTGGTAGAATTCACTTGTGAAGCCATCTGGTCCTGGACTTTTATTTGTAGGAAGTGTTTTTATGATGTATTAATTTCACTTCTAGTGATTGGTCTGTTCAGTTGGTCTATTTCTTCTTGATTCAGTTTTGGCAGGCTGTAAGCCTATAGAAAGTTGTCAGTTTCTTCTAGGTTATCAAATTTGTTAGCATACAATTGTTCATAGTATTCTCGCATAGTTTTTTGTATTTCTGCAGTATCTGTTGTGATTTCTCCTTTTTCATTTCTTATTTTGTTTATATGAGTTCTTTCTCACCTCTTCTTAGTGAGTCTGGCCAGAGGTTTGTCAATTTTGTTTACCTTTTCAAAGAGCCAGCTCTTGGTTTTATTGATTTTTTTTCTATTGTTTTTTGAATCTCCATTTTATTGTTTTCCTGTTTGATCTTTATGATTTCCTTCCTTCTGCTGACTTTAGGTTTTTTTTGGTTCTTCTTTTTCTGATTCATTTAGGTGGTGGGTTAAGTTGTCAATTTGGGATTTTTCTTCTTTTTTGAGGAAAGCCTTTATTGCTATGAATTTCCCTCTGAGCACTGCTTTTGTGGCATCCCATAAATTTTGAGAGATTGTACCTTCATTATCATTTGTCTTGAGGTATTTTTAAATTTTCCTTTTGATTTCCTCATTGGCCCATTGGTTTTTTAGTAGCATGTTGCTTAGTCTCCATGTAAATAGGTTTTCTTCTCATTTCTTTTCCTGTGGTTGATTTCTAGTTTCATGCCCTTGTGGTCAGAGAAGATACTTGAAATAATTTCTATATTCTTAAATTTGTTGAAGTTAGCTTTGTGTCCCAATATGTGGTCAATTCTTGAGAATGTTCCATGCGCACTTGAGAAGAATGTATATTCTGATATTTTGGATGTAATGTCCTGAAAATGTCAATTAAGTCTAAATTTTCTATTGTTTCCTTTAGGATCTCTCTTGCTTTATTGGTTTTATGTCTAGAGGATCTGTCCATTGATGTGAGTTGGGTGTTTATGTCTCCTACTATGATTGTATTCCCATCAGTTTCTCCTTTTATGTCTGTTAATATTTGTTGTATGTATCTAGGTGCTCCTATATTTGGGGAATATATGTTGACAATTGTAATATCCTCTTCTTTTTTTTAATAATTTTTTTATTTTCCCACTGTATAGCAAGGGGGTCAGGTTATTCTTACATGTATACATTACAATTACATTTTTTCCCCCATAATATCCTCTTCTTAAATGGATCCTTTAACCATTAAATAGTGTCCTTCTTTGTCTTTCTTTATGGCCTTTGTTTTAAAGTCTATTTTGTCTGATATAAGTACTGCAACTCCTGCTCTCCTGTCTTTTCCTTTGGCATGAAATGCCTTTTCCCGCCCCCTCACTTTCAATCTATATGTGTCCTTTGTCCTAAGGTGAGTTTCTTGTAGTCTGCAGATTGAAGGTTTTTTCTTTTTTATCCAATCAGCCACTCTCTGTCTTTTGATTGGAGCATTCAGTCCATTGACATTTAAGGTGATAATCGACAGATGTTTATTTATTGCCATTTTAAACCTCATTTTCTAGTTGATTCTATGATTCTCCATTCTTCCTTTCTTTTTTTGGTTGGATGGTCTCCAATTATTTTCTGCTTGAGTACTTTTCTTTTTAGTTTTTGTGAAAGTAATGTTTGGTTTTGATTTGTGGTTGCCCTGTTTTTTAAGTATGTTAACCCCTTACTATTATTGTGTGTTTTAGCCTGATAATCCTATAGGTTCAAACACTTCATTACCATAATAAAATTTTTAAAAAAGAAGAATCTATTCATTTCCTTACTTTTCTTGTCCACATTTTATGATTTTGATGTCTTTTTAAAAATTTTATTTTATTTTAAACACTTTCATGATTAGATCTTGCTGGATAGAGTGTTCTAGGTTGCATATTTTTTCCTTTCAGTTCTTTAAATATCTCTTGCCATTCCCTTCTGGCCTGCAGAGTTTCTGTAGAGAAATCAGCTGATAGCCTTATGGGGGTTCCCTTATAAGTGACACTTTGCTTTTCTCTTGCTGCCTTTAGGATCCTCTCTTTATCATTAACTTTGCCATTTTTATTATAATATGTCTTGGTGTGGGTCTATTTGGGTTCAACTTGTTTGGGGCCCTCTGTGCTTCCTGTATCTTGAAATCAGTATCCTTTAGATTTGGAAAGTTTCCAGCTATAATTTCTTCAAATATATTTTCAATCCCCTTTTCTTTTTCTTCTTTTTCTGGAATTCCTATTATGCATAGACTGGCACACTATATTATCCCATAGATCTCTTATATTGCTTTCATGTTTTTTAATTTGGTTTTCTGTCTGCTGTCCCGATTGTGTGATTTCCATTATTCTATCTTCCACGTCATTAATTTGTTCCTCTTCATTATTCATTCTGGTTTTTACTGCCTTTAGCTCTCTGCAAATGAATTTTCTAGTTTTTCTTGACTCCTCCTTATATTTTCTAGTTCCTTTCTGAGGGATTCTGTGTTACTGTTCATATCTTCTCTTAATTCCTTCTGTATTTTCATCATCTCCCTTTTGAACTCAGTGTCTGTCAGGCTGCAGAGGTCTGTTTCATTGTTGACTGTTTTAGATGAGTTCTTCTGTTGCTTTAACTGGGAATGGTTTCTGAGCTTCTTCATCCTGCTTGTGTTTTTCTTTTTCATGGTGGAGATGCATTCCCCGTGGCCAGGCAGGGCTTTCCCTGGTGCTTCTGGGCCATGGAGCTCTTCCTGAGGGCAGATGGATGGTGCTGGGAGGCTTTCTTGGCAGAAGTGCAGCACTTCCCAAGGGCAGGTGGGCCTAGCCAGCTCTCTCTGAAGCAAAGGAGCGCTTCCTGAGGGTGGGTGGGACTGGTAGGTGTGCACTGCAGTGGAAGCACAATTCCCATGGCCGGGCAGGGCTTGCCTTGGCACTCCTGGGATGAAGAGCTCTTCCTGAGGGCTGATGGTGCCAGGCAGCTTGCTCCATGGGAGTGCATCGCTTCCCGAGGTCTGGCAGGGCTAACCAGTTTACTCTGAGGCAAAGGAGCACTTCCCAAGGGCAGGTGGGACTGGCAGGTGTGCACTGCAGTGTAGGCACACTTCCCATGGCTGGGCAAGGCTTATCCTGGAGCTCCTGGGCTGCAGAGCTCTTCCCAAGGGCAAGCAGTACTGGGCAGCTTGCTCTGCAGGAGTGGGACACTTCCTCTGTGCAGGCAGACTGGCCAGGGAAAGCCTCAATGGTGGGTGGCTTCCCGAGAGTGTTGAGGCCAATCCACCAGGATGGCAGGTGGCTTCTGGCCAGATGTGCATGGGATGGGGGAGGGGAGATGCGCTGGGAAGCTCTGCTCTCTGCTAGCTGGCGGTTAAGCACCCACAATACTCCTTGATGCAAGGAGTATTCTATGGCAGCCCGCTGCTCCTCCTCTCCCCTCCCCAGCAATGGTGCCTTGTTTCTCCTGCTTCACCTGGGTTCCCTCTGTTGTGGCTTTCCACTCCCCAGCCCTTAACGTATTGCTCCCTCCACCTGAGAGGTACCGCTTCCTAATCCCTCAGGCTATCTCCACAGCACCAACCACAGCTGCTCCCAGGGCCTAGGTCTTGGTGCCTAGCCCCCACCTGAGCCTCTCGGTTTTTGGTCTCTATGACAGTGGTTCAGATGATCTGTGTGGCTCTCACTCTGCTTTTTAGATCTCAGCCCTGCTGCTGCACTTTTCTCAGAGTCTGGAGATCCCTCCGACTAGGTTGATCTTTCCGTCAGTTAGGTGACTTTCCAGGGTGTGGGTTCCCTTTCTCCTTCACAGTTCCCTCTTGGGAGTGTCAGTCTGGTCCTGATTCCCCTTTTCTCTCTCCTCTTTTCACTTGTTTTACCCAGTTATGTCAAGAGATTCCTGCCATTTTGGAGGTTTAAGTTCTGCCAGCATTCAGTTGTTCTGTGAAAGTCGTTTTATGGGTAGATGTGTTTTTTTGGTGTGTTTGTGGGAGAGGATGAGTGCGTCCCCCTACTCTTCCACCATCTTGTCTTGTCTCCCCAACTATTACATTTGGAATGGATAAGCAATGAGGTCCTGCTGTATAGCACAGGGAACTATATCCAATCACTTATGATAAAAGATTTTATATATCTCTATGTGTGTGTGTGTGTATATATATATATATATATCCTGCTGTATATCACAAGGAACTATATCTAGTCACTTATGATAGAAGATTATATATATATATATCCATATATATATATATATCTCCATATATATATATATATATATATATCTCCATATATATATATATATATATATATATATCCATATATATATATGGATCACTTTGATGTACACCAGAAATTGGCATAGCATTGTAAATCAACTATACTTTAATTAAAAAAATTAAAAAAGAAATAAGCAATGGAATAAGAAGTTAAATCTATACTATTTCATCCTTTATACTGAGAAGACCTACACATCATCAAAATTCAAATATTTCTAAGTAATTTCCTATGCTGTGAACACAATCAAAACAGGTTCTCTTCATAGGAGAGGCAGGAAGATGAACTTTCTTCTGAGCATCTTTTTCATCCCATGCCCTTCTTTCCTCTAAGATATCTAGAGATCCTAGAATCACAAGGCTAGACTTGAACACTGCCATCTCACCCAGGAACTGAAGCCCTTCTCAGTAATTATATCATCATCATCATTATAGTTTTCTATAACTGGAATAGGTCAAGTACTGCCCAGATGTTAGGGATAATGGAAGAAAAACAGGAAACAGCCTGAAATTTCCCCTCTATTGGAGGAAAATCTAGGGTAATTTTTTTAAATAATAAAATTTACTTTATTCTGAAAGGTAAAAAGTAAAAGAGATATTTAGAAGAATATTGTTGTTTCCAGCTGCTGCTATAACATACATATTACCACAAATTTAGTAGCTTACCACAACATAAATTTCTTCTTTTTTCTTTTTTTTTTGGATTTTCAGGGCTGTGCCTGTGGCATATGGAAGTTCCCAGGCTAGGGGTCTAATCGGAGCTGTAGCTACTGGCCTACACCACAGCTACAGCAACTCGGGATCCAAGCCATGTCTGCAACCTACACTGCAGCTCGGGGCAATGCCAGATCCTTAACCTACTGACTAAGGCCAGGGTTTGAACCTGCATCCTTATGGATGCTAGTCAGTGACCACTGAACCATGATGGGAATTCCCTAAATTTCTTTTCTTACAGTGCTATAGGTCAGAACTCTGACATGGGTCTCACAGGCTAAAATTAAGGTGTTGGTTTTTTGGGCTGTGTTACATTTTGAAAGCTCTGGGGAAGAAATTTCCTTGCTTTTTCTATCTTCTAAAGGCCTCTACATTGCTTGGCTGATACCCCTTTCCATCTTCAAAGCCAGTGATGACAAGTAAAACCCTCACATTGAAGTTCTTCTGACACTCACTCTCTGCCTCCCTCTTCCACTTTCAAGACATCTTTTGATTACATTGGGCCTACCTGAGTAATCTAGGCTACTCTGCTTTTCTTACTGTCAGCTAATAGCAACCAATTTCCTTCTGCAGCCTTAATGTCCCTGCCATGTAAAGTAATATGGTCACAGGTACTGTGGATTAGGATGTGGCCATCTTTTGGGGGTTGGAGAAGCACTATTCTGTTACTGCAATAACAAATCAGGAGTTTCTGACAGCAGTAGAGATGAATTATGCTCTGCTACCTTGACTATTCACATTATATTCTAATACCTCAGAACTTCATGGGAGCAGTGTAAATGAGCTTATTATCTTGATTGGGGTGGCTAGTAAAAAGGTCACTTGGCAAACCCTACTTTGAAATTTTTTTCTGCAGAAGTTTGTGGTAGAAGCCTGGGGTGAACATACCTTTTTGACATCAGCTTCTGTCTACTGATCTGCTTATACCTCCTGGTGAATTTACTATCTTGCTTTAGCACTTTTGCACTCCATTTTTATTTTTAAAAATGAAGGAAATGTGAAAAAACAACTTTATGGAGTTCCCGTTGTGGCTCAGTGGTGATGAACCTGACTAGTATCCATGGGGATGCAGGTTCAATCCCTGGTCTCACTCAGTGGGTTAAGGATTTGGCATTGCTGTGAGCTGTGGTGTAGGTCACAGATGTGACTCAGATCCCACATTGCTGTGGTTGTGGTATAGGCCAGCAGCTGCAGCTCTGATTTGACCCCTATCCTGGGGACTTCCATATGCTGAGAGTACAGCCCTAAAAACAAAACAAAACAAAACAATACACACACACACACACAAAACAACTTTATTTTCAGCAGGTAGGTCTCTTATTTATATAGACTTTGGGTGGGAAGAAAAATAGAAAAGAAGACATAGCAAACATTCTTACTAATTATCTGATGACAAATGAATTATTTTATTTATGGCTACAGACCTATTCCCAGCTTCCTTAGAAATACTTTGGTGTGAAAACAATGACCATCTGAGAAATAACTGAGTCTAAACTCTAGGCAGTGACAATTTCAGAGACAAATTGAAAAGGATAAAAAACAAATGTTTTGTTTCTCTCAAGACAGACCAAATTGGGAATGGATTCTGTGGTCCCATGGACACACCCTTTTGAGAGCAGTAAGCCACAATATGTGAAGTTCCCACCCCTCCAAAGGCTGCCTAGACCAGGAGATGGACAGGCTCAATTCTGAACATCCTTTATCAGTCAGAGGGCTTTAGAGGTGGAATGTAAATTGCTGTATAATTTTGAAATTTATCCTTTCATACTTAGGTTGAGTCACTTTGATTGAAAGGAGAAGATATTAATTGGGATGTTTCAAATGTGGAATGATGAAGTTTTAAGATTTCTACTAGATGCAGTGGTGTGATATGTTTCCTAATTGTGTCCAGGACAGAGCTTTTATGATTATGCAATTATTTTCCAATTCTCAGCCTCTGAAATAAACATCTGGACCGAATTATAATACTCTGTGGGTAGAGACTGGGTCTATAATTGCTATTTACCAATGTACTTTAGGTTCCAGGCTCAATAGCACTGCCTTCTCTGTTCTATAACCTGTACATAAAGATGACTCAGGAGAAATGTTACCTGGAGAACTCAAACTTTAGGGTGTTTCACAGCTATCCGTCTCCTCAATACTTGTTCTAACTGCTGATTCTCTGGCCCCATCACTGATGATTCTGATTCTTAAGGTCTAGATGGGTACAGGGAATTGGCGTGTTTAACAGGCTTCCCTATATAACTGGTCATGCAGTTTTCTCAGCACATTTTAAGGAACATAGTCCTAGTCTTCTGCACCATTCTGGATGAGCGCTGTGTGCGTCCACTTTGCACAGCCATCTTCATTAAAGAACACACTCTCACATCACACTCTGGGCCAATTAATCTGATTTCTCTAATCATGAGTGTTCTAATCATTCACTCTTCAAAGTGGGGAGAGATTTCTCAGAAACCACTTTGGTTTTTGGAGAAGTGGAGTGACTGCATCAACACTGATTCTGTTTTTGCAATGTGGGCAGTGGACAAAATTAACCTTTTGTTTTCTGGTTCAGGGCAATCATTTAGTACCAAAAGGAAAGCTATCCACATACTCACTGTATCATTTTGTTTGTGTACAAACACTGTTTGTGTTTATATTTGTAGTTTTAGTAATTGAGATTTTGACGAGTGTCTATGTTCAACATCTCAATGTCCAAGTTGGGAAGAGGTGTTACAGGGGAGGAAAGAGAAGGAGTGAGAGTGGATGAGGAGGTTATTCAAGACATTTTGTTTTGGGTATACCTGCCAAAATTCCTGACATCAAATCAAATATTCCATGAATAGGTGGTTTTTGATATTTTGTAGGGAGTCATGGACTCCCTCTAGGATCTGATTAAAGATCTAAAGCTAACCAGAAACATGCATATAGAACACTTGAACACAAAATTTTTCAACAGTTATAAGTATTTCATAGATTGCCCTCCCCCAAAGCTCATCTAGATTTAGAGCTTGTGTTCTGAGTAGATTGCCTGTGCCTCCTTCTTTAAAGCAATCTTTTTGCTCCTACCACAGACACTCCTGCATCAGTCCTTAAGAGTTCTATAGATAAGGATCACTTGGGGGTAATTGCTAGTTATGTAGACACCAGGACTCTACCCTTAGAGACTGATTCAGCAGGTCTGAGTCCCAGCTGAAGCACACCAGTTATTTTACAAGCCTCAGGTGATAATGATGCAGGTAATAAATTATCATAATTTGATAAATAGTCACAATGAGAAACTGGGCAGTGACTCAGAAATCGGTGGCTCAACTAGTATGAATATATAGAAAAAGCAATCAGACCCATTTCCTCAACCAAAGAGAAACCTAGGTAAAAAGCCTGGGGCTGGCTTTTCCAAGACCCTCCTCTCTATCTGCCCATCTATTCAACTTGGCTATCCTATTGCAGTCATTTTAGCCAATGAAAATTGCACACAGTGCCCAGTTTAACTTCATATTTTCTGTATAAAATATTGAGGATGGGGGCTTTGGTAGGCAAAAAGATTTTTCTCTCACACCAGACTCTTACAAGGGTGTTTAGGGCCTATTTTTTTTCTTCAAAAGGATTTCCTTGTCTTTGTGTTCAGGGAGCTGTACTGCTTACAACTCAAAAAAGATAAGGGCAGGGTGTGTTGAGTAGACAAGCTATAGTGATGCTTCCTCACCAGTTTCTACATGCTTCCAGAGAGTAACTTGGCTGGATATGTTGAAACAATGCAGAAGATCTTCTGTAGGTTGACAGCAGCCACTGGTGAACAAAAATAAATTTTATTCTCCGTGCCAGTGAATAAAAATATTCTAGAAGAAAACAAAAGTCCTGCCCTAGTGGGCAGGCTCATCATTTGCCTTCCTGATATATCAAAACAGTAGTCAGAATAAAATAGAAACCCATCCACCCCACTCTGACCAAACAGGACATATAGCCAAAAATTATATCAAAGTATCTAAATATTGAATTTTAATTTTTCCTTTCAAAGAATAAATGCATGATGTTTCTACAACATTGACCTCAGCTAACTTTCGCAACTGTGGCTTGTCAAACTTTCCTCTTTCATCCCTCACTGTAAATAAAGATTGCTTTCAGATTGTATGAGAAGAAATCAAATCATAATAGGAGAAAAAAAATAGGCATTTTTTCCTCTGATGCAGGAGGGCATTTAAGTGGCTCTTATCAAGGCAAAAGAAAAAAAACAACAACCAAATTTGATGAGTATTTTTTATTGTTGACTCAGTGAGATGGTTCCCTTGGCAACTAACATGGGAGGTGATACAGCTGGAAGAGCTGAGAACTTTTATCCAACTTCACCCATAGCTGATTAAAAGGTTTTCAGACAACAGTGTTGACGGCACAGGAATAGTGTGGAATCTGATGGTCGGGAGAAGTGGGGTGGCAGGTTGGTGAAGCAAGGCACCTGCTTAAGTGTCATCAAAGTCTGAGTGAAACAAAACATATTGGAGGCACTGTTTCATTAACATGCAAATCAATTAGATTCAGTCAAATTTAATTATTATATGTTCTGTTTGTCTCCTAAGTGATTTCTTGAGGTGCAAAGAACAGAACATTCTCGATTAGAAAACATCTAACACATATTTTATTAAACACTTAATGAGACTTCACTGTGGTAGGCCATGGTGTTTCAAAGAATGAAAAAGACATTTGGGAGTTTTGAAAACTTGAATAACATGAGCTTCCAATGGAAACCATATGTGAGAAGGGTAGCACTCTCAACTTGGCATTGGAAAACTTGAACTCAATTTTGGCCTCTCATTTTCCGAGAAGGAAAAAACCCAATAAAGTGTTATGTTCTGAGATGTGCTAAGAGAGTGGAGATGGAAATGATCAGATGCTTCCCTTTGTGTCCATGATAGACATGAGAATTTGAACATGAACTTTCTTCTTGTTTTTCCAGAACACTTTCCATAAACATAGCATATAAATATCAGTAAAGCTGTCAATTCAAATGCATATCCTACCTTGTCCCTTGACTAGGGGAATTGTCTTCACTCTGATAACTTCATCCTCAGAAATCTGTACCGACAACTCCATTTGTTAGGTTTCTGCTTAGAAATATAAATTTAGTGAGTTAAGAGATGGCTTTCCCATATGTAAAGACAGAATTTATTAAAATGTACATAATTTTTGATAGAATTTAATGTCATCTGTAAAGTCATACTCAGAGAAATAAACAGATATGGTTAAAGACATGTGCAGCAATGTTTATCACAATAGCGTGTTTTATAATATTATAAAATTGAACATCATATACACTCCAACTATACAAAATTGCATAAATAAATTATC
Organism: Phacochoerus africanus; assembly: GCF_016906955.1. Classification (NCBI taxonomy): domain Eukaryota; kingdom Metazoa; phylum Chordata; class Mammalia; order Artiodactyla; family Suidae; genus Phacochoerus; species Phacochoerus africanus. The sequence continues at coordinate 53,143,195 of NC_062544.1, read as the reverse complement.
ACCTTTGCATTATAACTATTGAAAACCATGCCTTCAAATATCAAAGGATATAGAAATATGCTCAGTGTTATGTACAGTAGGGTGAAAAAAACAAGTTGTATAATAATCTGAACATGGAATATAAATACTATATTTACTCATAAAAATCAGGAAGGATGACATTTAAAATGTTATTTAATAGTAATTATCTCTAGGATTATGGGTAAATTCTACTTTCCATTTTATGTGTCTGAGATTTCAAAATATTTGATAATCAGCATGTGCTATATTTGCCCATTTAAAAAATTGAGTTGTTTTCTTATTAATGAGTTCTTTATCATGACACAAGTCCTTCACCAATTATATGTTTTGCAAATATTTCCTCCCAGTTGATACATTTTCATTTTTAATAGTTTTATTTTATTTTATTTTATTTTTGTCTTTTTGCTATTTCTTAGGGCGATCCCACGGCATATGGAGGTTCCCAGGCTAGGGGTGGAATTGGAGCTGTAGCCACTAGCCTATGCCAGAGCCACAGCAACACAGGATCTGAGCCGCGTCTGCAACCTACACCACAGCTCATGGCAACGCTGGATCGTTAACCCACTGAGCAAGGGCAGGGACCGAACCTGCAACCTCATGGTTCCTAGTCGGATTCGTTAACCACTGCGCCACGGCGGGAACTCCTTTTAATAGTTTCAAAGAGCAAAAGTTTTTAATTTCAGTGAGGTACAATTTATGAACTTTTTTTTGGATTGTCTTTTGAGTGTTGTATCTAAGAAATCAAACATACAGTGAAATGGTATTTAATTGTGCTAATTTTAGCAAAAAGCTTCCAAATCAATAATTTCTTATTGTATTGTTAAACTTATGTTCATAATTTGTAGTGTTGTATTTCAAGATAAAATTCTGTAAAGCCTTTTAAAAAACAATTAAATAATTTTGATTCCCTTTTGAAAGTCAATTCCATTTAAATGGTCTTTTTAAGAATTAATTTTTGGATAACGACAACTCTACAGAGAGAGAACCTGGTGAAGGGTCTTCAAGAAAAAGAGAGTAGGCACTGCCAATAAGGAGGAGATTTTCTCTGCCTTCCTGGCATCAGTTCCAGGCCCTTTTGTCTCACAACACTAATCTTAGTCTCGGCATTTAGAGATATTTGCCATTAACAGGAACTGTTCAACCCCTCCTCAACATAATATGTAAAACTATATTCTGGCTTAGTCTATTTAAAATAAAAGGGCAACATTTAATAGCCTCTTAAAGCACTTGGAAACAGTATAGTTTACAATTCAACAATATTTGAAAACAGTTCTGGAGAATCATGGGCAGGATTATCTTTCCTTAGTACATTAATGATGCCCTAAAAGTATTAGGGCTATTTCTTAAAGTGCTTCAGAGACTTCTCAACACCCTAAGGCATTTGGTTTTGGAATTCTCCTGTTGACAGGAAGCTTTTTTTTTTTAAATTTTTTTACTTTTTTTTTCCCCGCTGTACAGCATGGGGACTGTGTTACACATACATGTATACATACTTTTTCCTCCCATTGTTGTTGCGATATTAAGTATCTAGACATAGTTCTTAATGCTACACAGCAGGATCTCATTGTCAATCCATTCAAAGAGCAATAGTTTGCATTCATTAACCCAAGCTCCCGATCCATCCTACTCCCTCCCACTCCTTCCCTCTCCCCCCATGGCAGCCACAGGAAGCTTATTATTCCATCTGTTCTCCCTACTATCTTCCACAGTGAAAAAAGGATTCTCTTTTTGATTTTTTTGAAGAGAAACCCAAATCAGCACTAGAACAGAAGACATTGCTAGACTTTACCTCCTTTCTGCTGATGATAAAAATGTTCACATATTCTACCAAGACAAATCTGCATCACCATAGAAATGCCATACATAGCCCAAACTGAATGTAGAATGGTTGATTCTTAGGACAGTGAGTCAATAAGTCAGAGAGGATGCTGTACATGTCTCACACTTCATAAGACAAAGTTAAAATTATATAAATCACCAATTTTTAATTTCATTGCAATATATTACTTCATAGGTAATAGCAATTCAGTCATACAGTAAGGTTACAGTTTCAAAGCAAGTACTTGTTTAGCTTTTCACCAACTCAATTTGGAAAGTGTTCAAAATTCAAAAATGTTTGAAGAATAGTACAATGAACATTCAAATATACATTGTTTATATATGGAACCATAAAAGACCCAGAATTGACAAAGCTACCCTCAGGAAAGGAACAAAGCAAGAAGCATGACCCTCCCAGACTCCCTACAATACTGCAAAACTATGGTAATGAAAACAGCATGGTATTGGCACAAAAACAGACATATGGATCAATGGAACAGAATAGAGAGCCCAGAAATAAACCCACACACCTACAGTTAATTAATATTCAAAAAGGAGGCAAGAATATACAATGAGGAAAAGATAGTCTCTTCAGCAAGTGGTGTTGGCAAAGTTGGACAGCTGCATGCAAATCAATGAAGTTAGAAGACACCCTCTAAGAGGGTTTTTTTAACTTATAAATTTATTTTATTGAAGTGTGGTTGATTTTACAATGTTATTAATTTCTGATGTACAGCAAAGTGACTCAATTATATGTTTGTGTGGATAGATAGATGACAGATACTTTTTCATATTCTTTCCCAGTATAGTTTACTACAGAATATTGACTATATCTCCCTGTGCCATACAGTAGGACCTTATCATTTATCCATTTTATGTATAATATGGTTTGCATCTGCTAATCCCAAATTCCCAAACCATCCCTCCCTTCCCCTCCCTCCCTCTTAACCACAAATCGGTGTTCTATGTCTCTGAGTTTGTTTCTGTTTCATAGAAATGTTCATTTGTGTCATATTTTATATTCCAATAAAGTGATATCATATGGTATTTGTCTTTCTCTTTCTGACTTAGTTTGCTTAACATAATAATCTCTAGGTCCATCCATGTTGCTGCAAATGGTATTATTTCATTATTTTTATGGCTGAGTTTGTGTACCATGTATTCTTTATCTGTTCATCTGTCAATGGACGTTTAGGTTGCTTCCCTATCTTGGCTATTGTAAACAGTGCTGCAATGAACATTGGGGTTTGAATCATGATTTTTGAGTTATGATTTTTCTCTGGATATATGCCTAGGAGTGGGATTCTGGATCATATGGCATCTCTATTTTTAGTTTTTTGAGGAACCTCCCTACTGTTCTCTGTAATGGCTGAATTTACATTCCTAATATTGTAGGAGGATTCCCTTTTCTCCACACCCTCTCCAGCATTTGTTATTTGTAGACTTTTTAATGACAGCCATTCTGACTGGTGTGAAGTGATATCTCATTGTAGCCTTGATCTGCATTTCTCTAATAATTAGTCACATTGAGCATCTTTTTGTGTGCCTATTGGCCATCAGTATATCTTTGAGAAATATTTATTTAGGTCTTCAGCTTATTTTTTTATTGGGTTGGTTGTTTTTTGTTGAGTTGTATGAGCTGTTTGTATATTTTGGAAATTAAGCTCTTGTTTGTCACATAATTTGCAAATATTTTCTCCTAGTCTGTATGTTGTCTTTTCATTTTGTTTTTTCATTTTGTTTATGGTTTACTTTGCTGTGCAAAAGCTTATAAGTTTGATTAGATCCCATTTGTTTATATTTGCATTGTCTTAGGAGACTGAGACTGACCTAAGAAAACATTGGTAAAATTTATGTCAGAGAATGTTTTATCTATGTTCTCTTCTAGGAGTTTTTATGGTATCATGTCTTATATTTAAGTCTTTAAGCCATTCCGAGTTTATATTTTGTATGTTATTAAAATGGAAATGGCAAAATGGCTACTCTATGTGTTAACTAATTTTTTCAAAAGAAGAACTAACCCTCCCTCCTATTCCTGCTCCTTTTGACTGTCAAAATGGACTTATTTTCAACTTAATGTATTATAATCTACCACTATCTTCTTACTTTTCAATGCTACAACTATATCATATTTGGTCAAGAGCAGCCTCTTAGTGTATGTTCCTCTGTCCTTTTGATATAGACCCATTAGTGTTTGAGTACTTCTTTTTAGTAGGGTGTGATTTTTTCTAGGTTACTCTAATGGATAAAGCTAGGAAATATACTTTTAAAATGAATTCATGTTGATATTCCCAATTCAAATTTAAATTACATCATTTTCTGTAGCCATTTAAATGAGATATTTCTATATTTTTTCTCTCAGTAAAAACCTCATCCTTTATAATAATATATTTACTTATTTACAAATAAGAATTAAATTAGTATTACATTTAACAATATACCTATTAAGTAAATCTAAGAATTAAATTAGTATTACATTTAACAATATACCTATTAAGTAAATCTTAGAATTTCTTTGTAGTTCTCTTTCTTCTTACAGTTGATCCCACTAGGATTTTTTAAATTTAATTTCTTAAATTACACAAAAAATTGTGTAATAAATTACACAAAAAATTTATTACATTTATAGTTGTACAATGATCATCACAATCCAATTTTACAGGATTTCCATCCCACACCCCAAGAGCATCCTCCCACCCCTGACTGTCTCCTTTGGAGACCATAAGTTTTTTAAAGTCTGTGTGTCAGTATCTGTTCTGCAAAGTTCATTCTGCCCTTTTTCAGATTCCATATGTCAGTGAAAGATTTGATGTTGGTGTCTCATTTTATGGCTGACTTCATTTAGCTTGATAATTTCTAGGTCCATCCATGTTGCTAAAAATGCCAGTATTTCATTCCTTTTAATGGCTAATATTCCATTGTGTATGTGGACCACATCTTTTTTTTTTTCATTTACTCAATGAATTTATTACATTTATAGCTGTACAATGATCATCACAATCCAATTTTATAGGATTTCCATCCCACAACACTAGTGCATCCTCCCACCCCCCAAACTGTCTCCTCCAGAGACCATAAGCTTTTCAAAGTCTGTGAGTCAGTATCTGTTCTGCAAAGAAGTTCATTCTGCCCTTTATCAGATTCCACATGTCAGGGAAAGCATTTGATGTTGGTGTCTCATTTTATGGCTGACTTCATTTAGCATGATAATTACTAGGTCCATCCATGTTGCTAAAAATGCTGGTATTTCATTTCTTTTAATGGCTGAGTAATATTCCATTGTGTATATGGACCAGCTCTTCTTGATCCACTCCTCTGTCGATGGACATTTAGGTTGTTTCCATGTCTTGGCTATTGCAAATAGTGCTGCAATGAACATCGGAGTACATGTGTCTTTGTGAGTCATGGTTTTCTCTGGATAGATGCCCAGGAGTGGGATTGCTGGATCAAATGGTAGTTCTATGTTTAGTTTTCTGAGGAATCTCCATACTGTTTTCCACAGTGGTTGCATCAGTTTACAATGCCACCAACACTGTAATAGGATTCTGTTTGCTCCACACCCTCTCCAGCACTTATTGTTTCTAGACTTTTTGATCATAGCCATCTGGATGGTGTAAGTGGTTTTGATTTGCATTTCTCTAATGATGAGTGATGTTGAACATCTTTTCATGTGTTTTTTGGCCATCCGTTTGTCTTCTTTGGAGAATTGTCTGTTTAGATCTTCTGCCCATTTTTGGATGGGGTCGTTTGTTTTTTTGGTATGGAGCTGCCGAAGCTGTTTATAGATTTTGGAGATTAATCCCTTGTCAGTTGATTCATTTGCAAAGATTTTCTCCCATTCTGTGGGTTGTCTTTTCATGTTGTTTAGGGTTTGCTTTGCTGTGAGGACCTTTTAAGGTTAATTAAGTCCCATTTGTTTATTTTTGTTTTAACTGTCATTACTCTAAGAGGTGGATCTGAGAAGATGTTGCTGTCATTTATGTCAGAGAGTGTTTGGCCTATGTTTTCCTCTAGGAGTTTGAGAGTGTCTGGTCTTATATCTAGGTCTTTAATCCATTTGGAGTTTATTTTTGAGTATGGCATTAGGAGGGAGTGTTCTAATTTCCTTCTTTTCCATGTGGCTCTCCAGTGTTCCCAGCACCACTTATTGAACAGGCTGTCTTCTCCCCATTGTATATTCTTGCCTCCTTTGTCATAGATGAGTTGGCTGTAGGTGTGTGGGTTTAATTCTGGGCTTTCTATCCCGTTCCACTGATCTATATGTCTGTCTTTGTGCCAGTACCATGCGGTTTTGACCACTGTTGCTTTGTAGTATAGTCTGAAGTCCAGGAGTCTGATTCCTCCAGCTCCATTTTTCTTGTTCAGGATGTCATTGGCTATTCTGGGTCTTTTGTGCTTCCAAACAAACTTTAAAATATTTTGTTTGAGTTCTGTGAAACATGTCCTTGGTGATTTGATATGGATTGCATTGAATCTGTAGATTGCCTTAGGTAATATAGTCATTTTGATAATATTAACTCTTCCAATCTGAGAGCATGGTCTGTCTTTCCATCTATTTGTGTCCTGATTTCTTTCATCAGTGTCTTATACTTTTCAGACTACAGGTCTTTCATCTCTTTAGGTAGGTTTACTCCTAGGTATTTTATTCTTTTGGATGCAATGGTAAACGGGATTGCTTCCCTAATTTCCTTTTCTGATCTTTCATTGTTAGTATATAGAAATGCCATCAATTTCTGTGTATTAATTTTGTATCCTGTGACTTTGCCAAATTCATGGATGAGCTCTAACAGTTTTCTGGTAGAGTCTTTAGATTTCTCTAGGTATAGTATCAGGTCATCTGCAAATAGTGATAGTTTTAATTATTCCTTTCCAATTTGGATTCCTTTTATTTCTTTTACTTCTCTGATTGCTGTGTCTGGGACTTCCAAAACTGTGTTGAAGAGTAGTGGTGAGAGCAGACATCCTTGTCTTGTTCCTGATCTCAGTGGGAATTCTTTCAGCTTTTCACCATTGAGAATGATGTTCGCTGTGGGTTTGTCATATATGGCCTTTATCATGTTGAGGTAGGTTCCCGTTATGCCCACTTTCTGAAGGGTTTTTATCAGAAATGGGTGTTGGATTTTGTCAAAGGCTTTTTCTGTGCCTATTGAGAGGATCATATGGTTTTTATCCTTCAGTTTGTTTATGTGGTGTATCACACTGATGGATTTGTGGATATTGAAGGACCTTGCATCCCTGGGATAAATCCCACTTGATTATGATGTACAATTCTATTAATGTATTGTTGGATGCGGTTTGCTCATTTTTTGTTGAGGATTTTTGCATCGATGTTCATCAGTGAAATTGGCCTGTAGTTTTCTTTTTTGTGGTATCTTTGTCTGGTTTTGGTACCAGGGTGATGGTGGCCTCATAGAATGAGTTTGGGAGTGTCCCTTCTTCTGCAATTTTTTGAAATAGTTTCAGAAGGAGAGGTGTTAGCTCTTCTCTAAATGTTTGATAGAATTTGCCTGTGAAGCCATCTGGTCCTGGACTTTTGTTTGTTGGAAGTTTTTAAATCACGGTTTCAGTTTCAGTTCTTGGGATTGGTCCATTCATCTTTTCTATTTCATCTCGGTTTAGTCTTGGAAGATTGTAATTTTCTAAGAATTTGTCCATTTCTTTTAGGTTTTCCATTTTATTGGTGTATAGTTGCATATAGTAGTGTCTTATGATCGTTTGTATTTCTGTGATGTCCGTTGTTACTTCTCCTTTTTCATTTCTAATTTTATTGATTTGAGTCCTCTCTCTTTTTTTCTTGATAAGTCTGGCTAGGGGTTTATCAATTTCATTGATCTTTCAAAGAACCAGATTTTCATTTCGTTGATCCTTTTTATGGTTTTCTTTGTTTCTATTTCATTGATTTCTGCTCTGATCTTTATGATTTCTTTCCTTCTACTAACTTTAGGTCTTGTCCATTCTTGTCTCTCTAGCTGCTTTAGAATTAAAGTAACTTGTTTTTTGAGCGTTTTCTTTTTTCTGAGGTGGGCTTGTATTGCTATAAACCTTCCTCTTAGACCGGGTTTTGCTGCATCCCATAGGTTTTGGAGTGTCGTATCTTTGTTGTCATTTGCTTCCAGGTATTTTTAAATTTCCTCTTTGATTTCTTCAGTGATCCATTGGTTGTTTATTAGCATGTTGTTTAGTCTCCATGTGTTTGTGTTTTTTGCAGTTTTTTTCTTGTTGTTGATTTCCAGTCATATAGCATTGTGTTTGGAGAAGATGCTTGATTTGATTTCAATTTTCTTAAAGTTACTGAGGTTTGATTTGTAGCCCAGGATGTGATCCATCTTAGAGAATGTTCCATGTGTACTTGAGAAGAATATGTATTCTGTTGCTTTTGGATGAAATGTCCTATAAATACCTATTAAGTCCATCTGGTCTAATGCTTCATTCAGGACCTGTGTTTCCTTATTGATTTTCTGTCTGGATGATCTATCCATTGCTATAAGTGGGGTGTTAGAGTCCCCACTATGATTGTGTTATTGTTGATTTGTCCTTTTCAGGTTGTTTTCAGGTGAACCTATGTTGGGTGCATAGATATTTAAAATTGTTATATCATCTTCTTGGATTGATCCTTTGATCATTATGTAATGTCCTTCCTTCTCCCTTAAAATATTCTTCATTTTAAAGTCTATTTTGTCTGATATGAGTATTGCTACTCCAGCTTTCTTTTGATCCCCGTTTGCATGAAATATTTTCTTCCATCCTCTCTCTTTCAATTTGTATGTGTCCCTAGGAGTGAAGTGGGTCTCTTGAAGACAGCATATATATGGATCTTGTTTTTGTATCTATTCAGCCAGTCTATGTCTTTCGGTTTGGGTGTTTAGTCCATGAACATTTAAGGTAATTATTGATATGTATGTTCTTATTGCCATTTTATTAATTGCTCTGGATATGTTTTTTTTGCTCTTTTTTCTTCCTTTCTTCTCTTGTTCTCTCTTCTTGTGGTTTGATGATTATTTTTAGTGTTGTATTTGAGTTGATGTTTCTTATTTGTTTGTGTATCAATTGTAGATTTTTGGTTTGCAGTTATTCTGGAGTTTTGATATAAGAGTCTATATATATAAGAGATTGTTTTAAGTTGTTGGTATCTTAATTGCAAGTGCATCTCCAGTGTCCTGCATTTGTACCCACCTCTTCTCATTTCTGATTTTGGTGGCATAATTGTGCATGGATGATTTCGTATCTTTACTGTATATATACCTTTGCTGGTGAGCCTTGTCATTTGTGGTATTTTTGTTTCCTGTTGCTGTCTTTTCTTTTCTGCCTAGAGAAGTTTCTTTAGTATTTGTTGTAAGGCTGGTTTAGTGTTTCTGAGTTCTCTTAGCTTTTGCATATCTGTGAAGGTTTTGATTTCTCCTTCAAATCTGAATGAGAGGATTGCTGGGTATAGTAATCTTGGTTGGAGGTTTTTTCCTTTCATCACGTTAGGTATATCACGCCACTCCCTTCTGGCCTGCAGAGTTTCTGCTGAAAAATCTGCCGATAGCCTTATCGGGGTTCCCTTGTATGTTATTTGTTTCTTTTCCCTAGCTGCTTTCAAGATTTTCTTTGTGTTTAATTTTGGTCAGTTTGATTAATATGTGTCTCAGTGTATTCCTCCTTGGGTTTATTTTATATGGTACTGTTTGTGCTTCCTGGATTTGAGTGAGTGGATCCTTTCCCATGTTAGGGATGTTTTTGGCTACTATCTCTTGGAATATTTTTTCTGTCCCCTTCTCTCTCTCTTCTCCTTCTGCCATGCCTATAATATGGATGTTGGTGTGTTTAACATTGTCCCAGAGTTCTCTGAGACTCCCCATTTGTTTTCTTTTTTTTGTTTGTTTGTTTTTTGTTTTTTTTTTGTCTTTTTTTGCCATTTCTTGGGCTGCTCCTGCGGCATATGGAGGTTCCCAGGCTAGGGGTGGAATTGGAGCTGTAGCCACCGGCCTACGCCAGAGCCACAGCAACACAGGATCCGAGCCGCGTCTGCAACCTACACCACAGCTCATGGCAACGCCAGATCGTTAACCCACTGAGCAAGGGCAGGGACCAAACCCGCAACCTCATGGTTCCTAGTCAGATTCGGTAACCACTGCGCCATGATGGGAACTCCCCCATTTGTTTTCAATCTTTTTTCTCTTTTCTGTTCTGCATCCGTAATTTCCACTAATCTGTCCTCCACCTCACTTATTCATTCTTCTGCCTCCTGTATTCTGCTGTTAGCTGCTTCTAATGATTTTTTTTTAATTTCGGTTATTGTATTTTGCATCTCTTCTTGTTTAAGTTTTATATCTTGTATCTCTTTGGTCAGTGTTTCCTGTAAGTTATCCATCTTTGCCTCCAGTTTATTTCCAATGTCTTGCATTATCTTCAGCATGGACAGTCTGAAGTCTTTTTCCTGGAGGCTGAGAATCTCCTGATCACTTAACTATTTTTAAGGGTTTTTTTTTCTTTCTCCATCATCTGAGTTATAGTTCTCTGTCTTTTCATTTTTATAGGTTTTTGGTATGGTGACCTTTTTACAGATAATAGAGTTGTAGCCTCTCTTACTTCTGGTGTCTGACCCCCTTGTGGCTGAAGTTGTTATGGGAGATTGCTGTAGGCTTCCTGATGGGAGGGACTGAAGCCTGCCCACTGATAGGTGGAGCCAATTCTAATCCCTCTTGTGGGTGGAGCTTTGTCTCTGGATGGGATTAGAGTCAGCTGTGTGCCTGAGGGGTCTTTAGGCAGCCGGTTTGCTGATGGGTGGGGCTGTGATCACATCTAGATTGTTGTTTGGCCTGGGGCTTCTCAGTGCTGATGGGTGGGGCCGGATTTTCCCAAAATGGCCACCTCCAGAGAAAGGCAAGCTGCTGAATATTCCCAAGAGCTTTACTTCCAATGTCCTTACCCCACAACAAGCCACATTCACTCCTGTTTTCCCAGGAGGTCCTCCAAGAATTGCAGTTAGGTTTGACCCAGATTCCTATGGAGACTTTGCTTTGCCCTGGAACCCAGTGCACGTGAAAGTCTCTGTGCACCTTTTAAGAAAGGTGTCTCTGTTTCCCCTAGTCCCATGGAGCTCCTGCACATAAGCCCCACTGGCCTTCAATGCCAGATGCTCTGGGGGCTCTTTCTCCCAGTGCCAGATCCCCACACATGGGAGTTTGATGTGTGGCTCAGAACCCTCACTCCTGTAGGTGAGTCTCTGTGAACCAGTTAGTTTCCAATCTGTGGGGCTTTCCACCTGGGAGGTATGGGGTTGTTTATATCGCATAATCACCCCTCCTACCTCTTGATGTGGCCTCCTCTTTGTCTTCTGGAGTAGGATATCTTTTTTTAAGGTTTCTGGTCCATTTGGTTGAAGATTGCTCAGTATTTGGTTGTAAATTTTGTTGTTTTTAGGATAGAAGTTTAGCTCCAGTCCTTCTATTCCACCATCTTAATCCCATCTCCTCCTTATACTTTTCATATCCATGCACCATCCACTATATTCACTATTATTGGCAGGCACCAGATGCCTGTTTTATTATTGATGATATTAAGAGGATTTGAACCAACAGCCAGAAGAAAAGATACACAAGGTGAGGTCCTGAACAAAGGAACTTCTGTCCTTTTGGAGTTTGGAACCCAGCACAGTGGCATGTGGAGGCGTTCTGCTTCACCCACCTGGAAGCTCTCCAAAACCTTTTCCTCCTGTATGTCTGTTTTGGTACCAGAACCACACTGTCTTGATTACTGTAGCTTTGTAATATCATCTGCAGTCTGGGAGAGTTTTGGTTCCTGCTTAGTTTTTGTTCCTCAGGATTGCTTTAGCAATTCTGGGTCTTTTGTTGTTTCATATAAATTTTTGGATTGTTTGTTTTAGTTCTGTGAAAAATGTCATGGGTAATTTGATAGGGATAGCATTTAATCTGTAGATTGCTTTGGATAGTATGGCCATTTTAACATGATTAGTTTTTCTAACTCTGGAGCATGGACTATCTTTCTATTTCTTTGAATCCTCCTTAATTTCCTTGCTTAATGTTTTATAGTTCTCAGCATATAAGTCTTTTACCTGCTTTGTCAGGTTTATTCCCAGGTATTTAATTTTTGGGGGGTGCAATTTTAAAGGCTATTGTATTTTTGTATTCCTTTCTTAATATTTCATTGTTAGTATACAGAAATGCAACTGATTTCTGAATGTTAATCTTGTAATCCTGCTACTTTGCTGAATTCATTGATCAGTTTGAGGAGGTTTTGTTGTGGATGCCTTAGGGTTTTCTATATATAGTCATGTCATTGGCATACACTGACAATTTTACCTCTTCTCTTGCAATTTGGATACGTTTATTTCTTTTCTTTGTCTGTGGCTAGGATTTCTGATATTATGTTGAATAACAGTGGTGAGAGTGGACATCCTTGTCTCGTTCCAGATTTTAGTGGAAAGTCTTTCAGCTTCTCTCCATTGAGTATTATATTTGCTGTGGGTTTGTCATAAATGACTTTTATTATGTTAAGATATGTTCCCTCTATACCCACTTTGGTAAGATTTTTTTTTACCATGAATGGATGTTGGACTTTGTCAGATGCTTTTTCTGCATCTATAGAGATGATCATGTGGTTTTTGACTTTTCTTTTGTTAATGTGGTGTATGATGTTGATTGATTTGCATATGTTGAACTTGGGAACCTGGGATGAATCCTACCTAGTCATGTTGTATGATCTTTTTTATATGCTGCTGGTTTAGGTTGGCTAAATTTTTGTTGAGAATTTTGTATCTATATTCATCAAAGGTATCAGCCTATAATTTTTTTTTGGTAGTATCTTTGTCTGGTTTTGGAATTAGGGTGATGGTGGCATCATAGAATATCTTTTGGAGTGTTCCTTCTTCTTCAAACTTTTGAAAAAGTTTAAGGAGGATGGGTATAAGTTCTTATTTGTAAGTTTGGGTGTAGAATTCACCTGTGAAGCCATCTGGTCCTGGACTTTTGTTTCTAGGGAGTGTTTTTATTACATATTCAATTTAATTTCTAGTGATCAGTCTGTTCAGTTTATCTATTTCTTATTGATTCATTTTTGCCGGGCTGTAAGTCTCTAGAAAGTTGTACATTTATTCTAGGTTGTCAAATTTGTTATTATATAATTGTTAATATTATTCTCTTTTTGTTGTTATTTCTGTAATATCCATTGAGAGTTCTCCCTTTTCATTTCTTATTTTGTTTATTTGGGTTCTTTCTCTCTTCTTCTTAGTGAGTCTGGCCAGAGGTTTATCAATTTTGTTTACCTTTTCAAAGAACCAGCTGTTGGTTTTATTGATTTTTTTCTATTTTTTTTGAATCTCTATTTTATTGATTTCCTGTTTGATCTTTATGATTTCCTTCCTTCTGCTGAATTTAGGGTTTTATTTTGTTCTTCTTTTTCTAATTCATTTAGGTGTTGGTTTAAATTGTCGATTTGAGATTTTTCTTCTTTTTTGAGGAAGGCCTCTATCACTATGAATTTCCCTCTAAGCATACTGTTTTTGTGGTATCCTATAGATTTTGAATGGTTGTATCTTCATTATCATTTGTCTTGAGGTACTTTTTAATTTTGCTTTTGATTTCCTCTTTGACCCATTAGTTTTTTTAGTAGCAAGTTGTTTAGTCTTCATGGAGTCAGTTTTTTCTCATTTCTTTTCTTGTGGCTGATTTCTGGTTTCATGCCATTGTGGTCATTGAAAATACTTGAAATAATTTCTCCACTCTTAAATTTGTTGAGGTTAGTTTTGTGCCCCAGTATGTGGTCAATCCCTGAGAATGTTCCACGTGTACTTGAGAAGAATGTGTATTCTGATATTTTGGATGTAATGTTCTGAAAATGTCAATTAAGTCTAACTTTTCTACTGAGTCATTTAGGATTTCTGTTGCCTTACTGATTTTCTGTCTAGAGGATCTGTTCATTGATGTGAGTAGGGTGTTAAACTCTCCCACTATTATTGTATTCCCATCAGTTTCTCCTTTTATGTCTGTTAGTATTTTTTGTATGTATCTGGGTGCTCCTATATTAGGGGCATATATTCATGATTGTAATATCCTCCTCCTGAAAGGATAATTTTATCATTAAATAGTGTCCTTCTTTTTCTTTCTTTATGGCCTTAATTGTAAAGTCTATTTTGTCTGATATGGATGTTGTGATTCCTGCTTTCCTGTCTTGTCTATTCTCATGAAATATCTTTTCACATCCCCTCGCTTTCAATCTATATGTGTCCTCTGCCCTAAAGTGAGTCTCTTATAGACAGCATATTGAAGGCATTTGATTTTTTTCCCCAATCTACCACCCTGTGTCTTTTTTTAATATAAAGATTCTTATTTTTTTAATTATAGTTGGTTTACAGTGTTCTGTTAATTTTCTACTGTACAGCATGGTGACCCAGTTACACATACATGTATAGATTCTTTTTTCTAACATTATCATGCTCCATCATAAGTGACTTGGTATAGTTCCCTGTGTAGCAGGATCTCATTGCTTATCCATTCCAAAGGCAATAGTCAGTCTGCATCTATTTACCCCAAGTTCCCAATCCATCCCTCTCCCTCCCCCTTGGCAACTATGGTACTTTGAGTCTTTTGATTGGCACATTCAGTGCATTGACATTTATGTCAATTATTGATAAATATGTTTTATTGCCATTTGAACCCTTGTTTTCCAGTTGATTGTTTTTCCTTGGTTCCTTTCTTTTTTTGTTTGGATTTCCATTTTATGTTTGTGTACATTTCTTTTTAGTTTTTATGAATGTAATATTTGGTTTTGATTTGTGGTTTCCCCTTTTTTTTAAGTATGTTACCCCTTCCTATATCTGCTTGCTTTTAGCATGATAGTCATATAGGCTCAAACACATTAGTAAAAAAAAAAAACTATTTTGTTACTTTCCTTCCCCACATTCTATCATTTTGAAGTCCTTTTCTAAACTTCATGTTTGTCCTCTACTGTTCCTTGTGTTTATCATCACAGCCTAGAGTATTCTAGGCTGCAGATTTTTTTCCTTTCAGAACTTTGAATAGATTTTGCCACTCTCTTCTGGCCTATAATGTTTCTGTAGAGAAATCAGCTGATAGCCTTATGGGGGTTCCCTTATAATTAACACTTTGTGTTTCTCTTACTGCCTTTAGAATCCTATTTTTATCTTTAACTTTTGCCACATTAATTATATGTTTTGGTGTGGGCCTGTTTGGGTTCAACTTGTTTGGGGCCCTCTGTGCTTCCTGTATCTTGATATATGTTTCCTTTAGATTTGGAAAATTTTTAGAGATAATTTCTTCAAATATATCCTCAATTCCTTTTTTTGTCTTCTCCTTCTGGAGTTCCTATTATTCATAGATTGGCCTGCTTTATATTATCCAATAGATCTCATATATTGCTTTCATGTGTTTTTTTTTTTTTTTTCATTTGGTTTTCTGTCTGCTATCCTGATTGGGTGATTTCCATTATTCTATTTGGTTTTCTGTCTGCTATCCTGATTGGGTGATTTCCATTATTCTATTTGGTTTTCTGTCTGCTATCCTGATTGGGTGATTTCCATTATTCTATTTGGTTTTCTGTCTGCTATCCTGATTGGGTGATTTCCATTATTCTATCTTCCAGGTCACTAATTTGTTCCTCTGCATTATTCATTCTTCTCTTTAGTGCCTTTAGCTCAGTTTGTGTCTCTGTGAATGCACTTTCTAACTTTTCCCCATTCCTCCTTATATTTTCTAGTTCTATTCTAAAGTAATCTGCATTATTGTCCATATCTGCTCTTAATTCCTTGATATTCAGCCTTGATTCCTTCAGTATTTTCATTATCTCCCTTTTGAACTCAGTGTCTGTCATACTGCAGGGTCTGTTTCATTGTTTGCTGCTTCAGGTGAATTCTCCTGTTCTTTTAACTGGGAATGGTTCCTGAGATTTTTCATCTTGCTTATGTTTTTCTTTTTCTGTGAGTTTAGGGAAACCAAACTGTAGTCTTGGAGGGTTACTTCTATGTAAGAGCACCCGTTTGTGTTTTGTGGGGGGTTACTATTTATTTTTGGTGTTGGAGTTTGGATATTTGCTGTCTCTTTATTTGGTGTGAGCAGGCTGTTATCCCCAGGGTGCTGAGTGTTTTTCCAGGGAGAAGGAGGCAAAGGGTGGGCTAGTAGTCAGTGCCTGGTTGCTAGGCTCTTGACAGTAGTAAGGACCTTCAGGAAGGTGTCACAGGCTACTCCTTATTGCAGGGTCCTGGGAAGTGGTAATGAGCCTTATGCACATTTAGGAAGTGCCCAGAGCTTTTGGCAGTGTCAGGGGGTGAGTTCCCAGGGGAGTGAGAGCAACAACAGTTTGTATTGTGACAATGTCCTCCTCTGTGGTGCCCTCTGAAGTGATTGGGGCTGCAAGTGGTGCCTGTTCATGGACCCCTAGTGGTGGCAGGTCATATCCACCTCTGGGGTTAGAGATAACTGTGGTGATTTCCCCCCACCATCTATAGACCGAATAAGAAGCACTCCATCCTGCTTAGCCCACACAGGAGGTGCTGCACAGGCTGCTTCTAATTCTAGGGTCTTGGGAATGACAATGATCAAGTGTGTGGGTGCTTCCTGGAGCATTTGACAGTGGCAGCAGCAGGGTTGTTGTGTTCCCAGGGGAGTGAGAACAACAACAGCTGGTGCTCAGTTGCAGTCTCTCTTTTGCTGGTCTCTGAGTTGACTGGGGCTGCTATTCACAGACCCCTGGTGGTGGCAGGCCATGCCTCCCTCTGGTTTCTGAGATGTTTTCTGTGGTTTGTCCCTAACGTCTATGGATCATGCAAGAGGCACTGTGTCATGTTTAGCCCCAACCCCCTCCACAACTGCCCTTACCCCACACAAGAGGTACCCGGCCACCTGTAGCCTGCATGAGAAGTGCCTGATCTCTTATAATCCAAGCAAGTGGCCTCTCTCCACCCCTATCCTGCACCACTGGTGCCCCACCCTCTGAGAGCCCACATGAGCACAGGGAGATTCCTATGATGGTCCACACCTCCTACTTTCGCACTCCCCAACAATGGTGCCTTGTTTCTTCTGTGGGCTCAGACCTCCTCCCAGGTTCCCTTGGCTGTGGCATTCCACTCCTCAGCCTATGGCACACTCCTCTCTATCCCCTCATGCTGTCTTCACACAGCCATTCCTAGTCCTCTCCCCATAACTGACCTCTGGAGCCTGAGTCTCAGCACCCAACCCCCCCTCCCCCCGAGCACTTCAGGCTTGGTGGTGCAGATGATATGTGCACCTCTTGCACTGCTTTGCCCACCTCAGTCCAGCTGCTGCACTTTTATCAGTGACTTTGAGGTCCCTCTTCTTTGGCTAATCTCCCTATTGGTTAGGTGTCTTCCCAGGGTTTGGGTTCCTTTTCTCTTTCACAGTTCACACTCATGAATGCTAGTCATGTCCTGATTCCTTCTCTCTCTCTCCATCTGTCTTTTTTGTTCTACCTAGTTATGTTGGGGGTTTCCTGCCCTTTTTGGAGTTTTAAGTTCTTCTGCCAATGTTCAGTAGATATTCTGTGTTAACTGTTTAACATGTAGATGTGTTTTTTTGGTGTGGTTTTGGGAGAAAGTGAGCACAACATCTTACTCCTCCATGATCTTGATCATGTCCCCAAATTCTAAATTCTTTGACTGCAAGGCTCTCATACCTCTAAGGTAGGTGTCATTTAAGAACTGTGGAAATCTCTCCATTTTTATCCTCGAGAAACCAGGACAGTTTCAGAACTTAATTCTTTTTTTTTTTTAATTTACTTTTATTGAAGTATAGTTGATTTTTAATGTTGTATTAGCTTCAGGTGTACTGCAGGGTGAATGAGTCATACATATAAATATGTTCATTATTTTTTCCCCATATAGGTTATTACAAACTATTAAAGTAGATTTTTCTGTGTGATACAGTAGGCAGAACCTGATTCTACCAGAAGCTGAGTCATTTAAAGGCTACTTCTTCTTATAACACCAAGAGGAAAATCAGCTGCAGGAATAGCATTCAATTCATAATTCCTATTCCCGAGGCCAGGAAACTGGATCAATAATACTTTTTAGAAAAATATAGTTCCTGATTTTTTAAACAAAATTTTTTGAAAGCTTACAATGAAACAACAAAAAATGCAAAGATTTCTTTTTGTGTTTTTCTATTGTTGTTATATTTTTTTCTTTAAAGATAAAGGATTGTTTCAAGAAGTTTAAAAACATTTTGTCTCTCTTTAAATTGTACCCTAAAGGGGATATATTCATCCTTCATTTTCTAGATAAGCTGTTGAACTGTATCTCATAGGCCTTTACAACCCTTGCTGTGTTATAGTCCTCCTATGTCATAAATAAACCAAACTCAAATCTTGGTGGAAGGTAAACATGTTATATGTCATATTAAAGATATTTAATCAAATTCTTTTAAAATTTTTATCAATGAGGTAAAAGTTGAGACTGACAAAGGAAATTACAGAAACTTTATATGATTTCCTATTATATTATTTTTTAAATGAAAATGTATTTTTAATAAAACCTGACAAAATGTTTTGGGTGTTCTTAGCAATGTACAGTATAGTACAATAATGATGTTACTAATTACACTCTATTACTCATACCTTGCTTTGAACTCTCTGGTGCATCTCATTGTCAAAATGTCTTGTAAGACCCATTATAACCTATTATATCCTATATTCCTAACATCCTCTCCACTTTACCTTTCACTGTGATCTCTGAAAGCATCAATGTGCTAGCAATTCCTGGTGAACCAGCTTTTCCTTGCTTCCTTGACTTTGGCTCTGTGGCCTCCTCCACCTCAAATTATCCTTTCTCCCTTCTTTGTCAGATAATTTCAATTCATTCTTGAATAATGCTGCATCCCCATCCATGCTTGGGTAAGTGTGTCTCCTTTACCTCATAAATTGCCAAGTTTCTGTCTCTATCATTATGCAAATAATTGTTAGCATTTTAAGTGTAACTCTCTCACTCTGGGAAGTAGGCACAATCAGGCAGTGAACAGTGTCTTGTTGCACTTTACTTACTTAGTGCTATACCAGTGTTGACATTTGGGTCATTGTTGGCCCATAGGAGATGTGACTAGTTGGATAAATTAATCAACAGAAAAATTCAATGTCTCAGATAATTAAGGAGAAGGTGCACAATAACTGTATTTCATTATGATAAACCACCAAAAAGTCCCTTAAAAAACCTATTTAAAATGAGATAACTGCTTATTTGTAGACTGGATAGCTTTTAATAGAAATAGGATGAGTGACTATCCATGCAGATTGCATAAGAGAATTGAAGTTGGTTTGGTGTCACTGCTGTTCCTTGATTCACTCTCCTCTTCTTCTCACTGCATCCAGGCCACCATCCTCCTTTCCCCAGATCCTTCCTTTGTAACCAGATCGTTTCACAGTCACTTTTGCTTATAGCTAATTTTTCTTCTTTTCACCTTTTATAGCATTTTCTGTCTACACTGCTGACTTGGCATTTAAATATAACCTGTGCTCTTAGACAATTTTCCTGTGTCCTGTTTCTTCTATTAGGTCATCAGTTCATGGAAACAGAAACCATGATTCTGATATATTTGTTTCCCTTGTTATTCCAGCGGTGTGCCTTGCATATGGGCAGTGTCTTGCACAACATGTAATCCATTCTGCAACAGTGTGGGAACAGAAGGAGCTTGAGTTGAGAATCAGGAAACCTGAGTTGAAAACCCAAGTTTTATTTTAAAAGCTTTGTGACTTTTGAAAAATTATCTCTAGCTTCAGCTTCAACACATGTAAAATAAAAGTAATTATACTTCTCTAACAGAGTGGTTGAAAGAATTGTATGAGATTATGTCTATGAAGTTCTTCATCAAATGGGAAATACCCTCCAAATATTGAGTAATGTTACTGTTTTGGAAGGACAACCTCATTTTTCAGGGTTGCTTTTTTATGTTAACTCCTATGTCTATTCCCTGTAGCTATAAATTATTTCTTGGTTTCTGGTTGTCATCTAGTTTCCTAGGGAGGAAGAGAGCCATTTATCTTTGCCAATTCCATTTTTTTCCCCCAAGAGTTCCAGAGGTTCTGGTTTCCTGCTTTTCTTCTGAGTCCTGTACCAACACGTGAACTAGCAATCATTTCAAGAGAAACAGGCCTTCATAACGTATGAGGTTTATGACTAAAATGTAGTATTTGTTTGCTTCAACTTTTAAAAAGATGTTTTTTAATTATAAAAATAATACAATTCCATGAGAGATCACTTGAAAAATATAATAGAAATAGAAAAAGTCAGGCTGAAATTATCAATTGCCCCATTTCAATCACTGATAGCAGTTTGGCATGTTTATTTTTAGAGTTTTTTCATGCATATGTATTTTAACATAGTTCTAATAATTAACCATTAAGTGATTATTGTCACACAATAATTCAAATGTTTGATAAATCAACATTTTAATGGTTACAAAATTTTCATGTGGGTATTTTCCTTAACTTTTCCCTAATTCTTAGATCTTAAGTTCATTTTCAGTTTTCATCACTATGAATAGCGCTAAGATTAAATTTATTGTATATGTCAGTTTTTTAAATTTCTTTTTTTCTCCAAATAAAACAATCTGATAATGGAATACTACTAAGCCATTAAAAAACAAAATAATGCCATTCACAACAACATGAATGGAACTAGAGACTCTCATACCAAATGAAATAAGCCAGAAAGAGAAAGACAAATACCACATGATAGCACTTATATCCGGAATCTAATATATAGCACAAATGAACCTTTCCACAGAAAAGAAAATCATGGACATGGAGAATAGACTTATGGTTGTCAAGGGGGAGGGAGTGGGATGGACTGGGAATTTGGGGTTAATAGATGCAAACTATTGCCTTTGGAAAGAATAAGCAATGAGATCCTGCTTTATAGCACTGGAAACTATATCTAGTTACTTATGATGGAGCTTGATAATGTGAGAAAAATAACATATATATGCATGAGTGACTGGGTCAACTTGCTGTAGAGTAGAAAATTGACAGAACACTGTAAACCAGCTGTGATGGACAAAATAAAAATTAAAAAAAAAACTTGTTGAGGAAAAATCAATGGAAGTGGCACTTTTGTGCCATGGACCCAAACATTTCTAAGCCTCTAATGGCCTGTTCTAATTTGGCTTTTCTCGAAGAATCCTACCTTACACTGAGTGGGGCAGCCTTGATGGAGGACAGCCTTGATGGATCCGAGCAGACGTGGCTCGGATCTGGCATTGCTGTGGCTCAGGTGTAGGCCGGTGGCTACAGCTCCGATTAGACCCCTAGCCTGGGAACCTCCATATGCCAAGGGAGCGGCCCTGGAAATGGCAAAAAGACACACACACACACACACACACACAATTCAATCGGGAGTTCCCATCATGGCTCAGCAGAAATGAATATGACTAGTATCCATGAGAATGCAGGTTCAATCTCTGGCCTCACTGCAATGATGGTTAATGTCAATGATAAAAAAATAGAAAAGTGAGCAGATCTCAGGTCACATTACTTAGAAACAGAAGTGGCTATAGATTTGCTCTCTAGTATGTAAGATTACATGCCAAAGGACATCGCAGGTTTTTTGAAGCATTTTTTCCTTACATAAAAACTATTTGTTAAATTGCATTGAATAAGATTTCACTTTGCTTCCTTTAAAGCAGAACTCTGACTTAAAGGCTCTCTGTGAAATCCTTCCATGAACTTTGGGAATTGCTTTAAGAAAGTAGAACCAAAATCCATCTGGATTTGAGCTTCAGAGCCAAGAAACCCAGGACAGAGTGATATTTTCAGAAAAAGTCTAAGTTGAAGCTTAAGAAGATGAAGTCAATAACCAAGCTATATCTGAAACTAATCTGTCATTGAAACATTCTCCCTAAAGTGGGAAATAGTTAGGCTGTGGATGGCATAGCTAGCCTAGGATGTTATTTATAGTCCTTTGATTAATTAAAAATGGAGGAGTCACAATTCTACCATCACATTCAGTATTTTGATAGGGATTTTCTGCCTAAAAATCAAACAACATGCATTTTATTTGGACTCACTATCAAGAAGATGTTTGGAAAGAACTTTCCAAGAAACTGGTGTTTCCGTTACCTCCCCTCCCCACAAATGGTGGAGTTCTAAGCTTTCATATGTTTTTCTTCCAAAATAAAATTGTTGACAAAGATACATAGGTCACGGTGAGGACTGGAGATTTGCTGTGATTGTTTTGGTTTGCATGTTTGTTTCTTAAAATTAGAGCTAGAGGGGCAGGGAGAGAAAAATTTGTCATTTTTCCCAGCAGTGATTTGGAACTGTGTCGTTTGCCTATTCTTTGGCTTATCATTCTGGAAGGGCCAAAGCAGCTAGTCAGGAATGTATGTACCCTAACTCAGTCTCAGCAGCTGCTAATGCACATCCCAAGTGGAGAAACAATTTCATTTCTACACTAAGTCTTGACTCAAGAAACGACTAGACAGTCTTGTACTCAGGGACACCTATGAGGGCTCACAGTTGGATAAAAATTTCTCTTTAATTATATTTTGCAGTGTGTTCAAGTTTTTAGTTCAGTATGAATGAGACTATTTTATTGTTCTCTTAGCCAGTAATTTTTTAGAACTAAAATCAGAAACTAATAAAACATCCTCTTCTTTGATATCTTTTCCCATGTTTTTTCAGCCTTAGTGGAGCATGAAAAACTTCCAAATGGCCAGGTGTTAGACATCAGCTCAGACATTTAAGGGTTCAGGTGAGAAGCTGAGTAGGCGGCTCATTGCGTTTTACATAAGTCTTCTTCCTTTGTATTTTTTAATGATCATTTCCCCTTACTAATGAGCTTTTTAAATTTTTTACTTCCTCTTTTGGGATGTTCTCATTTTGACAATAGCTGACAGCCAAAGTGAGCAGTAAATGAGAAATCACATTAAAGAAAAGTGAGATTTTTCTGACACTGATTTCTTATACTGAATGCATCTCCTCTTGTCATTATGGCAGTTTTGTTTCTTAACCTATCTATTTATTTAAAAAATAAAAGTAATTATGTGCATATGGGAAAAATTCAATTACTAGAGGAAGTTATAAAATAAAAAATCTATTCCTTTTTTTCAATAAATAATAAATTGTTTCCTGGCAGTTGTTTTCCTAAAGGACAAACCTATTGAAGAGATTATTCTAAATACTTTTGATGACAATTAAGAGAGAAGGGGCAACTTTGAAAGCAACAAAATGAGATCAATGTGGAAAGTAATAAATTCTCCTGGACACAAATGCAAACCAAAAGAAACAACTCAATTACAAACAACCCACTTACAAAATAGGCAAAAGATATGAGCAGATTCTTCATCAAAGATTTACAGATGACAGATAGACATATGAATATATGTTCAATATTGTATGTTAATAGGGAAATATAAATTAAAACAACAACAGGATACCACTACAAACCTATTAGAATGACTAAAATCCAAAATGCTGACAATGCCAAATGCTGGCAAGGAGGTAAGCTATAGGATCTTGCGTTTATTTTTGGTGGAAAGGCAAAATGGTATCGGCCTTTGGAAGAGAGTTTGGAAGTTTCTTGCAAAACTAAACATACTCTTAGCTCATGACCCAGAAATTTTCTACCAGGTATTTACCCAAATGAGTTTAAAAATTATGTCCACATGCCTTGAATGGCTGAGCTAATAGAGAACTCCAATATGTTTATTTTAAATATTAACCTATATAAAAAAATTGATTGAAGTAGAGTTGATTACCATAAAAAATTATGTCCACATAAAAACCTGTACAAGGGTATAGCATCTTTATTCATGATTGTCAAAACCCCAAAGCAGCAAGGTATTCTTCAACAGGTAAATAGATAAGTAAACTGTGTAAATATCTAGGCAGTAGAATATTGTTCAGTGCTAAAAAGAAATGAGCTATCAAGCCATGAAAAGACATGAAAGATCCTTAAAAGCTTATTACTAAGTGAAAGATGCCACATACTGTGTGTTCTCATCCATGACATTTTGGAAAAGGCAAAACTATTTCTTTTTCTTCTTTTACTTTTATTGAGATATAATTGACATACAGCACATATAAGTTTAAGGTAAAAAACATAATGATTTGACTTATATACATGATAAAATGATTACAATAATGGGTTTATTGAATACCTATTATGTCATATAGATACAACATTAAAGAAATAGAAACATGTTTTTTTCCTTGATGAGAACTCTTAGGATTTACTCTTTTAACAAACTTCATATATAAAATATAGCAGTGTCAATATCTTTACCATGTTGTACATTACATCCCTAGTAATTATTTAGCTTATAACTGGATGTTTATACCTTTTGACCACCTTCATCCAATCTTTTCTCCACAAAGCCCCACTTCTGTGGCTCTGTTAGCCATAAATTTTATCTATTTTTCTATGAGTTTGTCTGTTTTTGAAGTATAATTATCATACAACACTATGTTAGTTCCTGATACTCAACTCAATGGATTAAAAACTTAAATTTAAAACCTAAAACATTAAAAATTCTAGAAGAATTTTTAGTATGCACTTTGACATGTCTTCGTAATATTTTTATGGATATGTCTCCTCAGGCAAGGGAAACAAAAGCAAAACTAAACAAATGGAACTACATAAACTAAAAAGCTTTTGCACAGTGTAGAAAATGAAAAGGCTACCTACTGAATGGTAGAAATTATTTGTAAAGGATATATCTGACAAGGGGTTAATATTCCAAATAAATAAAGAATTCACATCACTCAACCTCAATAAAACAGGAAACCCAATTTACAAATGGGCAGAGGAACTGACTAGATGTTTTGCCAAAGAAGATATATATATGGCCCACAGGCACATGAAAAGATGTTCACCATCACTAATCATTGGGGAAATGCAAATCAAAACAACAATGAGATATCACCTCATATCTATCAGAGTGGCTATTATCAAAAAGACAACAAATAGCAAGTGTTGGCAAGGATGTGGAGCAAAGGAGATCCTCATGCACTGTTGCTAGGAATGTAAATTGGGGCAGTTGCTGTAGAAAACAGAATGGAAGTTCCTAAAAAAATTTAAAAATAAAACTACCATATGATCCAGCAATTCTACCTCTAGGTATTTACAAAGAGAAAATGAAAACACTAATTTGAAAATATATATGCACCCCATATTCACTGATGTGTTATTTATGAGAGCCAAGATATGGAAAAAGCCAAAGTGCCCATCAACAGGTGGATAAATAAGATGTGGTATTTGCATATTCAATGGACTATTACTCAGATAAAAAAAGAATGAAATCTTGCTATTCGCTGCAACTAAACAGATCTAGAGGGTATTATGCTAAGTGAAATAAGTCAGAGAAGGACAAATACTGCATGATTTCACTTATTTGTGGAATCTAAAAAACAAAATAAATGAAAAAACGTATCTAAACAGAATCAGTCATAGATACAAACAATGATCAGGTAGTTGCCAGAGGGGAGAGGGGTGGGAGGAGGAAATTGATGAAGGATATTAAGAGGTACAATCTTTCTGTACCTCTTTATTTACAAAATAAATGAGTTACGGGTATAAAATGTACAATGTGGGGAAGAAAGTCGATAATTATGTAATATCTTTGTGTGATGACAGACAACTGGATTTATCATGGTGATAATTTGGAAATGTATATGCTTCAATTTCTTGATTTATCAACTTTAGACACTATATTTTGATTCACAGTAAGAAAGAAGAAACAAACATTCTAATGTGTATTTATTATGATATTTTTATATTATCTGGGTTTATAGAATTTATTATCTGTGAACTTCTCCCTACCACTTTTTAGATAGGTCCTATATTTCACTGGATTTTGTGTTCCCCAGTAGTTTTTTCTTTTTCTTTTTATAACTCTACCTGTGGGAGACATTGGTTGGCAGAGTTCATCGAGCAGATTTTATGAACCGTTCATGGCTACTATACTCTCAGAATTACTTGTATTTGTAATGCCTATCTGCTTCTTTATATATGCACAGCTGTGTACCTATACAAAAAAAATCCTTTCCCTCAGAATTTTAGAGATATTATTCCATTGTCTTTGGTATTTACAGTTGCTGGGAAAGAAAAATGAAACCATTTTCTCATTTATAGATGACTTACTTTTTCTGCCTAGATAGCTAAAGATTTTTTTCAACATTTTGTTAAGTGACAAGGATATGTCTTAGTGTTAGTCATTTTGAATCACACTGTGTCCTTTGGGTTTACAAAGGATTTTGTTGACCTTCATTTTGTAAAATGTCCTCATTATACCTTTAAAAATTTTTATCCTTGAGTTTCTTATATCATCATCAGCAATTATTCTATTGCTTATCTGTTTGTCTATCCTCACTCTCTGCTAAGTGCTTTAGCTGTTGGTTTTTTTAATTCTTCATTTACTATGATCCTCTTAGGTTTTCTCTCAATATCAATAATTTGGTTTTAAATTCTTTTTGTTCTTTACTGGCTGATTGTTATTATTTTTAGTCCTGAAGTGGCATATCCTTTGTTCTTAATTTATTTCCTTGGCTCTTCAGTTTCCTTTTTTAAAAAAATCTTATTCTTTTGTTCTGTCATCTCATTTTTGATATCTACTTTATTAAATTTATGTCTTATTTCAGGTCTTCCATACCCTGGAAAAAAGACCAGGGTACGTTTTTCTTTGAGGATTAATTTAACTTTGCTTTGTTTTACTTTGTTTCCCTTTGTTTTTACAGAATAGATTTTCTTTCTGTCTTTTTCATTCTTTGTTTCTTCTTCTTTCTCCTTTTTTGGGGTGTTTGGTTGTTTTTCTATACTAGTTTTTCATAGGGTCACATGGTCTTGTTTTGTTTTTTTAACATCCATATTTAAAGTAAGTAGCTGTGTTAAGACCTTGTTCCAATATTACATGAGTGAATTCTTCAAGTCAATTTTAGTTTTGAAAGATAACAACAATGATTTAGTTCAGGACCATAGCCCACTGGAACTTGAAAGGCCCTTATAACTAATGTTTTTAAAAATCCAATCCCAGAAAAGCAAATTTTACAATATTCTTGACTTTAACATAACTTTCTTCCAATTTCAATAGCATTTCTCAATATATCAAAAGGTGGGTGGTTCAAATCTTGTATGTACAACAGGAATTAGAGAGATAATTGATTTCAAGTGATGTGTTGACCAATACAACCCTTGAGCTTCGATTGTTCCTGTCTCTAAGATCATCCATCTAAATCCAAACTTATCACTCACAGTTTCAGAGAAATGTCTGCCACTCATTTCAGGGAAAACTTTCTGCTCTCTAACTATTCAATTTAAGGAAAACTTGTTCAATTCTAACCATCCTCTTGCCCATATCTAGCTTTTGCATACCCTTGTGGTTGTCACATTTGTTTGACATTTATTCAAGCAGTGGTAATATTAATAGTAATAATAATAACAGCTATTATTATTATTGTAATTGATAGCATTTATTGATTGGGCACATGCCAAGTACTGGCTATATACAAGTGTTATTTTATTAAAACCTCATGCCTATCCTAAAAGAGATGTACTATTATAATCTTCACTCTAAAGAAGAGAATTTAGATACATTTTACAGATATTCATTGGAGTGTTGGAGCTATAATTCAGGTATCTAACCATGAAATTATG
This sequence comes from Phacochoerus africanus, assembly GCF_016906955.1. Classification (NCBI taxonomy): domain Eukaryota; kingdom Metazoa; phylum Chordata; class Mammalia; order Artiodactyla; family Suidae; genus Phacochoerus; species Phacochoerus africanus. The sequence goes on along the minus strand of NC_062544.1, from coordinate 53,115,744 downwards.
TATTTCTAACCATAGTGTTACTGGCTTCCACCCATGATTACATATAGGAATAAGCTGTGAAGGTAGATATATAGAAGGGCTACTTCGTCTATCTGAGTATTATTCTCATTCCTTCTTTCTTTTTCTCTTTGTAATAGCTCTAGTATTCAAAAATATAAAAGGTTACCAAATAGCTCTCCAAACACTTCAAGTTGATCAGCTCCTCAGTAGTCATTATTTCTTTTCAAGAAACCCAAAGAAATTGTGCCACTATTAATCACTTGCTCTCAAATCTCTAATGACCTCATTGTCTACAATCTGTCAGTCTCCAATCTAGAGGCATCATCCCCTAGCCTATGTTCTTTCTCCAGCCTTAAATCTCCACCTTCCTTTCCTCTCAATATATCCATAGTTCATTTATCTTTCAAGACATACACCTATTCATATCTATTGCCTATAAAATTTCTACTTGGCTTCCTGAGATTAATTCTCAAACGACTAATTTTATCTTTAAGAAAATAAATGCAAGTTTCATAGGATTTTTTTATATCATGATTTTAATTTTTTTCATTATAGCTGGTTTCCAGTTTTCTGTCAATTTTCTACTGTACAGCATGGTGACCCAGTTGGTGCATAGGATTTTAGAGTTGAAAAGACTTTAGAAGTTTTCTAGTCCACCATTTCACTTTACAGATGAGGAAAATGAGGCTTAGAGGAGTTAATTAATTGGTTCAAATTTGCATACTAGTTTTAATCATGGTAACTGACTTTCAGTGCAGCCTATCAATTCCTTTTAACTTTAATGAAAGGAATATCTGAAAGTTTATTTAAACCCACAAACTATATAAAACTTAAAAATTCTCAATATTACTTACTATTTTGTATTTCTACTACATTAATGGAATGTATAATACGCAATGCTTTGAGATAATGACTGACTCAATGAATGTGTGAATGGATGAATAATCAAGTACAGAATCTCCACATACCTCACAGAGGTATCTTATCATCCTGATACTTTTAATAATCGTTTTCTCTCAATTAATGTCCTTATAATCTCTACATAAATATTGTTTTACTTCAAATTATAATATTATACCTTTACTGAAAACTTGATAATCTATAAGTTGTACCTTATTAAATTTGCATTTCTCAGGAAACAGAACAAACCTTAGATGATAAGCTTAAAAGTTATGATTTCACTAATGGACTGCAAATTCTTCAGACTTAATGCTGCTGTTCTCCTTCTAAGTAAATACCCACCAACTCTGTCATTTATGTCTCCCCTTTCATGCTTTCTTTTATGAGTTGACACTGATGATCTTCTAATGAAACATAGCTAACAATAAAGTCACTGAAGGTGACTGGCTTCTTGGCAGGCTAAAAGGCACAGACATATCCCATACTGAGGTCTTGCCCTTTTTTTAAGACAAGATATTTGTTAGACTGATGGAATTACTATAAGCATGGTCATCTATAGCACTAAACACTGTTCAAAAGTTTAAATGTCACAAGGAAGGGAGAACAGCTATTGGATTTGGAAAGCATTGCTGTTTATAATATGGAGGTGTGGTGCCACCGGTCTTCATACTGCACTATGAGGGTTCCACTCTGTATATTGCAAGTTGTAGTGCCTTTTGAATGAACCACAGGCAGTACAGCATGGCAGTTAAGGGCATGCACAAGCCTTGCAGTTTGGATCCATTGAGGTGAAGTCTGTGAGTGTAAGCACTTCTCAGATTGAGAGTCATGCCCTGTACTCTCAGCAGATCCCTGGTAGAATGGCAGGCCTTTTAAAACAAGTATTTATTTATTTATTTAGTATTTTTGCTTTTTAGGGCCACACCTTAAATATATGGAAGTTCCCAGACTAGGGGCTGAATCGGAGCTACAGCTACTGGCCTATGCCACAGCCACAGCCATTCCAGATCTGAGCCATGTCTGTGACCTACACCACAGCTCATGCCAATGCCAGATCCCTAACCCATTGAGCGAGGCCAGGGATTGAACCCGCATCCTCGTGGATCCTAGTCGGCTTCGTTAACTGCTGAGCCATGATGGGAACTCCTAAAACAAGTATTTAACTGAATGAGTTGACATTCAATGAATGTCTATAATTCCTACAATGAATTCTAGGAACTGCACTAACATACAGTGACCAGTTCAGTCACTGTGGCAAGATGTTTTCTTCTAACGGTGCCTCTGCTGTCGAGCTCTAACAGATGGTATGTGCTATAGCTATTTATATGCCTGTGTCCCTCTACCATAAGCAGGGGCTGTGTTTCACTTATCACCGTATCTCTAGCATGTACATGGAACCTAGAGATTACATAGAATCTAGATACCCATAGCTACTTTATGAAGTATCATAAAGGCTTGTTGACTAAGTGAATAAAATATGAATTGCAGCTATGTTATGTTAACACTCCCTAGACAATTTCTATCTTTTTCCACACTGTCTTTGGCAATATGATAGAGGCTGTCAACTAGTCTTCAAGGATAGATCAAGCACACAGTTTGTGTTCTGTAGAGTATGATTTCAAATATGCAGAGACACACCCTCGTCTATCTCTATACCTGTCCCCCACTTAAAATGGTAATATGATATGGGGGTGGGAGCATGATTCCTGGAACGAGCCTACCTGAGTTCAAATCCTGATGTTACCACTTGCCAGCGTGTGACTTCAGGCAAGTCATAACACCTTTGTGCTTCAGTTTTCTCATCTCTAAAATGGAGATAATTATTGTACCTAAATTGCTAGAGTCATTGAAAGATTAAAAGGATTAAGTATACAAAAATATTTGATCATTAAGTACTATATATAGTGTTTGTTATCAATATTTTTATAGAACAGTAATAAGTTCATAATGCTAACCATAAGGCACTAAAATAGCCAGTTAGCTCCAAAAGATTAAAGGAGGATAAAGAGATGGTTAAACTGGAAGAAGCTATTACTTGACCCATATTTGGACTGTGTTGTATTCTATTTTTTTGTTATATTTGATTTCCTTAAAAATCAAACTTTCAGGTGGCATTTTTATTAATTAAATTTGATTAAGCTAAAAGCTCTCTTATTCAAACTTTAGGATAAATCTCTGTTTCATATATCTAGTCTTTTTGAATAGTTTATGACAGATAACTAATTAGACATTAAATTATAAATTTTAGCTACCTCTCAGGTACTGAGTAATAGAATCAAAAGATACAAATAAAGCATATACATTAAACAAGTTTTGTGCTGAATGAGGATAATGAATAAGTTTGTTGTGGAGATAGAAATGTAATATTACCAACCTATCTTCCATATTGGTGCTGCTTCTACTGTACCTTGTATCTAATCCAAAGATAAAATTAAATTCCATTTGCATGCTTAAAATATCTCTTAAATGTAGTATACTCTGAAGAAGCATATACTTTATATAACAAAGTTAATAATTTTAATATGCATATTTTGCTTAATAGGTTTTTAATTTTAAGGTTTTTTTTGTTGTTTTGTTTGCTTTTTAGGGCTGCATCTGAGGCATATATAAGTTCCCTGGCTAGGGGTCACATTGGAACTACAGCTGCCAGCCTGCACCACAGCCACAGCAACGCAGGATCTGAAATGTGTCTCTGACCTACAGCACCACTCATGGCAATGCCAGATCTTTAACCCACTGGGTGAGGCCAGGGATTGAATCCAAATCCTCATGGATACTATCTGGTCTTGTTACCATTGAGCCACAACAGGACCTTCCTTTAATTTTATTTTTTTAAAGAGATTTTTTCCCCAAAGGCTATAAATAAAAAAGGGGGGAAAAAAAACAGGCTTCAGTTGGAAGAGTGCATGGCACAATATTGAACACAACAGAAAAGAGGCAGTGGGAATTGATCACTTTACAATATGGGTGCCAAGAAGGTCATTTTCCCTCAAATGTCGGGTACAAAATCAGTGAGCCTATACTATGACTAGACAAGACTTGCTCAATAGATAGATTGATAGACTTTAGTAGATAGATAGACAGATAGACACTCAATCTCTAATAACATTTGACTTTTTTAAGTTTAGTCTTCTTCCACCCTCAACAGAGCCTCCATCCAGAAGTAAAGGAAAATATTCTCTTAGGCTAAGAAAGAGTTGTTAAGAGCAGTCATCAAGTTGATAGACTTTTATGCCCATTTAACAAATGCAGTTGCTCTCCTAGGTTAGTATATCCACAAAATTCATGTCCACCCAAAATCTATGAAATGTGACCTTATTTGGAAACAGAATCTTTGTAGATGTATCTAAGGTAAGATGAAGTCATACTTGGATTAGAGTGGGCCTCTAAATCCAAAATGATTGGTGCCCTTGTAAGAAGAGGGACGTTTGGACACAAGGATACAGAGACATAGAAAGTGTGTATGTTGATGGAGGCAGAGATGGGAGTTATGTTTCCATGAGTCAAAGAATGCCAGAAATAGCCAGCAATCATCAGAAGTTGAGAGAGGCAAGAGGTTCTTTCTATGAGATTCCAATAAGGAATCAAACTTGCCAACACTTGATTTTGAACTTCTGGCATTCTGCACTGTAAGAGAATAAATTTTAATTATATTAAGTCTCCTAGTTTATGGTAATTTGTTACATAAAGCCTAGGAAATGTATACAGTTGCTTAAGTTATCTGCTATTCTATTTCATGGCTGACATGGTAAAGCAGCTAATGAGAAAGGGTAAGCAGATATATTAATGCTCAAAATGGTTTAACAGTTGTCCCAGTTCTGCAAAAATAGGAATTTTCTCCTTGGCTGTTGGGACTCCCTCAGTATCTATTTATAAATCAATATAAATAAGAATGTTTTATTTGGGTTGAGAGAAAAATCAGAACAATCAGAACAAATATCAGTGGGAAGTAAGGAGAGAGAGGTGGACAGTGGAAGGGAGTGACATCGTAATCTTCTCAATTCCTGGCTTGCTGGACTGTTCATCAGTGCTTCTGGAGTGAGGGGTTTAAAAGCAGAACGCATTCATATGTTTTCATGAGAAATCTCTTGAAATTTTGGTATTTCTAGAGTCAGCTAACGAAGTAGAAATCAAGGTGAAGGAAGTCTCTTCTTCCACCTTTGGTATTCGGCCCTTGAACTATAGTTGTTCTGAGGAACTGTAAGTGAATTAATGCATATTAAATGGTCAGAATAGGTCTAACATGCAGTAAGCATGTATTTTCTATGATTACAAAAGAGAAGAACATAGACTTGTTTCCAAGTAACTAGAGGCAATAAGCCAAGTAATTTTTGTTATTAATATTTATTTATTTAGTACATATGTTGTGTTGAGTACCTTCTAAATCAACAAACATAATGAAAGGAGAGACCATGTTTAGTTACTGCTACCCCAATGACTACACAGCAGACAGTAAGTGGTGACTGACTGAATGACTCGATGTGCCATGTGTAGCAATGAATGCCGAGAATATGGGGAAAGGGGGCTTCAGAGGGGAGAAGACATCATTGTCTCACAAGCCAGTGGAGCTGAGAGGTGTTCAGGATAAAATTATAAACCCGATTCAAGTGTAGCATTTTAAAATAAAGTTTTAATTTTTTTCCAATATGATTGAATAAACAGTCTGCCATAATTACTTGGAAAATTAATTGATGTGGAATAGTTCATTTCTTCCAAACTCTCAGATAAATCAAATGAGAATGAAATTAGGAAAAGCAACAGAAAATTAGTCATTTCAAGCAACTGCGCTGAAATGAATGCATTTCCTTTGAAAACTCTTGGAACATAAATTATTAACCATTAAAGTACGTTTTACTAAATACAGGCAAAATATTTCACTCCTACAGTTCTCTTTGAAGATAGAATGCATTGTAGCACACCCAGTCACATCATTTTTGTTAAAGGAGTCAATAGAATTTATTTATTCCTGTAACTTTTAGCAGAAATAGTATCCTTTTGCAAGTAGCATGATTAAGAATATTTACTTTGAAAAAGTCTAATAGCCACTTCTGATCTTCCTCAGACAGAAGAGTAGAAAACATCACATACTATACTATTCCTTGGGCTTTTGGCTGAACTCAGGATATTTTGTCAATCTCTCTCTCTAACCCTGTAAAAATTTAATGTTTCCAGTTTCCTGTAATGTCAATGCATTATTAGAACAACGTGAAAACTGTGTGTACAGAAAATCTTGACAGGGCTGTGCAAATGGAAGCAGAATTCTTTGAATAGGAGAGATGGAATCAATGGAGTTGTAATGATAAATATAAGGGGATCGAGTCTCTCAATTCCCATACCAACTTAGAGATTTCCTCCCAGACTCACAAAACAAGAGCTGGCTTCTGAGGTCTAGGAAGGGCATACCCAATGCCAATCCTTATCTTAAAGAGAGAAAGTTTTTGCCCTAGTAGACAGTGTAATCAAACAGCTTTCATTGTCTATGTTATAATGGAGATATAATCTTAGTGAGAATGTATGTTTCTATACTACAACAATTCCATAGATTACCACAACACTGCTCATAATTTAGACGATCATCACATGGTTCCAGAATAAAAACCATAATAGTAACAAACAGTAGAAAAGAGATTTGTCGAAAATCTAACATAGTTGCCTAAGCAAAATACTGATATATGTTAACTTCTTTCCCTACTTCTTACTTCCTATTCTTCCACCAAACTTTATTTTTCTATTTAATTTTTAAATTATAGTTGATTTACAATGTTCTGTCAATTTCTGCTGTACAGCAAACTGATCCAGTCATACATACATATATACATTAACTTTCTCATATTATCTTCCATCATGTTCTGTAACAAGTGATTGGATATAGTTTCTTGTACTGTACAGTAGGACCTCATTGCTTTTCCATTCTAAACATAATAGTTTGCATCTGCTAACCCCAAACTCCAGTCCATCCCATGCCCTCCTTTGCCAGACTTTCAAAGTGTGAGTACTTACTTCCAAGCTTCAAGACAGACAAACAAACAAATTTTTATGAAAAGTGAAGGAATGGTGAAAGGAAAAGTGAAGGAATGGTGAGTGGAGTACAATTGTGATTAAAGCCTGATAATTATTTTGGAGGTGCCACTAGGTAGTGGGACAAATACATAATGTCCTGAATGTTATACTTAAGTGTAAAGTTTAGTAGGAAGATGAAAGAGGAAATAGCCATGAACATTTAAGAGTATATTGCCATTTTAACTATAGTGTTTAATGGAGGAATGACCCTTTTAACATTTATAATCTTTTACAGATATTTGATTAGGTAAAAAATAAAAACAGTAGCAAAAAAACCAGTGATTTCCAGAGTTCCCATCGTGGCACAGCAGAAATGAATCCGACTAGGAATCATGAGGTTGCAGGATTGATCCCCGGCCTTCTCAGTGGGTTAAGGATCCGGCCTTGCCATGAGCTGTGGTGTAGGTCACAGATGCAGCTCAGATCTTGCGTTGCTGTGGTTGTGGTGTAGACAGGCAGTTGTAGCTCCAATTTGACCCCTAGCCTGGGAACTTCTACCTGCCACAGGTGCAGCTCTAAAAAAGACAAAAGACAAAAAACCCACCTCAAACCCAATGATTTCCTTTACTTCTCTTTTCCTTTTCCTAGATAAATAACTGTCCTTTGTTGGTTTTCCTTAAATCTCTTGGTACCTATGCAAATGGGCCTTTTATTAAATTATCCTCAATTAATCTATTAGAGTAGCCAATCTGTTTCCTATCAGGACTTTGGTACATCTATCTTTTTTTTTTTCTTTCAAATTTATTTCAGGAATTTAGAGGATGATATCTGCATCTCTCTATACATCACATATAGCATATATTACAGTTCTATGATCTGAAATTGGTTAACACCCACCATTGATAAGATATGAAGAGTAAAGTGGGAAATAGAAAATATTTGATTTTTTTTTGTCTTTTGTCATTTTAGGGCTGCACCACAGCATTTGGAGGTTCCCAGGCTAAGGGTCTAATCAGAGCTATAGCTGCGGGCCTATACCACAACCACAGCAACGCCAGATCAGAGCTGTGTCTGTGACCTATACCACATCTCACGGCAATGCTGGATCCTCAACCCACTGAGCGAGGCCAGGGGTCGAACCTGCAACCTCATGGTTCCTAGTCGTATTCGTTTCCACTCTGCCACAATGGGAACTCCAATATTTGATTTTAATTCAAGTTTTTATAAACCAGCAATACTTTATAGGACCTCATTTTATTTCCATATATTCCACAAAATTGGGAGGGATCACATATTGATCTTGTTTTCCTTTTTGCCTCCCATTAGTGAATCACTTTTACTCTCATATCATCTCTTTGGCCAAACCCCATGATTTATTTATTTATTTATTTTGTCTTTTTGCCATTTCTTGGGCTGCTCCTGCAGCATATGGAGGTTCCCAGGCTAGGGGTCTAATCGGAGCTGTAGCCTCCGGCCTACGCCACAGCCACAGCAACAGCAACGCGGGATCTGAGCCGCGTCTGCAACCTACACCACAGCTTATGGCAACGCTGGATCCTTAACCCTCTGAGCAAGGCCAGGGATTGAACCCGCAACCTCATGGTTCCTAGTCGGATTCGTTAACCACTGTGCCACAACGGGAACTCCAAGCCCCATGATTTAGATGAAGGTCTAGTGCTGGCTGTGACTGAATATAGAATATTATGGCAAAAAAGAAGAGCACGGTTTAAATCAAGGATACACATGGCCCTGGGAGGAAGAAAACCATCATGGGAAATGGAAATGTGCAAAACCAGTATCATACAAATCTCCCTGTCCATTCAGGAGGTTATTGTTTTTCTGAAATTAATATTCACTCCACAAGTCCTGATAAGATTTACTCATCTGACAATTGCTACCCACTTCCATTGATTCCTATGAGGATTAATAGTAGAAAGAGAAGAAAAGAAGGAAGCTCTTTTCATCACCAGAAAGTCTTGGGCAGAAAAATGAGGGACTCTTAGGTACTTAAGCACTGCTTTTCATTCCTTCTTTCAATTGAAGAATAAGCCTATTTCAATACTCATTGTAATCCTCTGCAATAATCAAGGAGTATGCTAAATGCCAGGAATGAGACCAATTATTTAAATATATTAAATTAAATAAATATATCACCTCATTAATCACCACAATAACTCCATTTATGTAATAGGAACACCATTTCCTTTTACATGAGCAGCCTAAGGCACGTAGTTTAAACAAGCCATATGGAGTAAATAAGAATGCAGAGAATCCATGATATAAATGCCAGCCACCTTAGTTCCAAAGCTGTGCCTCAGTACGCTATACTGCTCGCAAGATGTGGGAGCATTTGTAAAGAATAGTTGACCAGCCAGAGGATAAAGTCTATTAGAATTTATGAAAATTATGACATGTCTTTTTTAGTGAAAAGAGTGTAGTTGATTTATATTTGAATGATGGTATGTATGTGGCAAAGTCTACTTATTAGAAAAGATATTGACTAAAATATTGTGGCTAAATTTGTTCCCTCACAGTCTGAGATTATTGAGACAATCCACAATAACTAAAATGGACAACCATGAAACTAACAGTAAATTTTTATTTTAAGATTTAATTGCTAGAAGATTAATCTTTTCTTAACTGCACAAACAATAATTCCATCCTCTCACTCAGAAGAATAGTGGGTCATCACATTGGTGTTTTATTCTGTGCAGAAACCATTGGAATTCAACCTGTACAAGAATCTGGCTTGGTTCAAAAAATAAAATGAATTGAATTTGAAAAATTCTGCTCTGTCTGAAAAGAGTGGGATAACTACTCTCAACTTGAAATCCACAGAAGCTAATCCTAGGACAAGGATTCAAGTGTAAGTAAACCATTTGGCTGGGGATCCCAGTAACCATCATTAGGGAACTGAGGACATAAGCTGGTAGGAATAGTAATTAACAAAGGGTAGATTACTAGGCCAGTGACCTCTGAGGTCACCAGAACTTAAGCCATTAAGGAATTCTGCAAGACAGTAAAGAACACACCTCAGTATAATCCATCTATTCTGAAGTATTTATTCACCAAATCTTTGTCAGTCAGGACAAAAAGAAAATCCTCCTGCAGAGTATCACAAGTGTTTACAGAAAGTAACTTTCAGCCTGGGCTACCATCATTAAAGTTAGAAATCACTGGAATTGTCTGTTTTTATATAGTGAACGGCTCATCACAAACTGAAAACAGAGGATAAACAAAGGAAAACTCTTATCCCTGTACACTGTGTTGTCAAGTCCAATGACAACTGTACCTATTTTATTGTAATTAGTAAAATATTTCTCTACTTAGTAGGCAAGTAGATTTACATTATAGTCTTTCAATGAATTAATGTTTATTCTAGGGAGGCGTTTGAGGTTATGTGTTTTTGATCCATTTGAATTATCAGAAATAATGTGGAGACATAATTTTCAGATTTTGGAATGCCATGTCCTATTCTCATCCCTCAACTCTTCAATCTTGCTGGTATTGCTTTAAGCTGAATAACTCAGAATTTGGAATATATACTACTACTGGATTATGGGATGCACAGATTTCCTGAGAATAAGGGGTGAATAGTTTTCAGACTCATACCAACCTATGTAAATAGGAAATTGAGTTGCCACCAAGAGAGGTGGAGATGTTTTGGGGGGAAGTTTGAAGGATGGATTCTTAAAGAGGAAGGAGGAATAACCAAGAATCAAGATATAACCACAAGGGAACTTCCTGTAAAGGATTTAATACTCAAGTGGTTTTTCTTGGATTATAGATAGAGCCCTATTTGGTATACAGTCTTAAATCATCTGAATCCCTTTGTAGTTTCTTCTGTTTACCTGAAATCTTTCAATAAAGGTTGATATACCATATAGACTTCTGTCCCAATTGTGGGAAGTATACACCATCCTGTATTTATTTCACCACAAGGAATGGCGTGAGAACTCATCTCTTTGTGAATGGGAGACTTTAGTCCAAGAGTTTCAGTTCAGGACTATGAACAAAAGGAGGGGCAGCCCATGGAGTCCTGGGACCAAGGGGAGAAATATATGATAGCCTAAGTGACTCATGGTAGCTATGAAACAAATCCACATTTTTCCCTAAATATACCAGAAAATGGAATGAAAGAGCTTGATACTTGTCTTATAATTAGTTGGCAAGAACAACAGCTAGCAATCATGACCAACTCAAAATTCAGTAATGATGATGCCCAGCTAAGTAAGCTTGTCTTCATTGCTAAGCTTTGCATGAGAGCTGTCTCTATAATTGAATACTCAATTAGAGCTTAGGAAACTCTAGTACAGCATTAATTTTGCTTTATAAATGTTAACTTTAAGAATATTTAATTATTCCCTTTGTACTTACCTCAGAAAATATTCTTTATACACACATAAAAATTAATTCCTATAGAATAGTGTGTCATTTTCTTGGATGATATTGAGAAAGCATTAGCTTTATGTGATAACTTCTCAATCAGGCAACAACATGGAGATGTGATCAGGTTTGACAAGTACTACTATAAGTTGAGACTCACTTCTTATAACCAACATCTTCTTAAACATGGAAAGGAAGCACAGGGTATGGGACGTGGTATGAAAAGAAATATTTTAAAGTATTAACATATTTGGAAGCCATGGATCCTACAGAAATATACATCTTATACTGTAAGATAGGAGAAGTAAATATAATCATTGGGAATATGAATTGTAACAGAGTAGTAAGTAGTATTTCTTAACTATCACTATATATTACAATATATATTATGTAGAATTACTTGGATATAATAAAAATGGGAATATAACAAAGGAAGGTGAACTCTATACAGAAAAGCCAGATCAGTTAGAAATGAAGATGAAATAGAATTATATGTCAAGAAGCTATAACTCAAAGTTGCTTTATTACTTTTTATGTTTATGAAAGTAAATATCATTCTTGCAAACAAAAACACAACAAATGGAACATCCAAAAATTAGAACAAAGAGAATAAAGATACCACTAATTTATCATCACGTATTTATTTATGTTCTAGAAAAAGATACGTACAGTTACATAGACCTCCCTATGGGAAGAAGAAAACATAACAGAAAAACATTTTCAGAGACAAAAAAAAAGGCCAACTAGGGTGACTTTGTTGTTAGAGTTGATTAGCTGCTGCCTAATTGATATGAGGGCTGAATGTGAGAGCTGACAATCCACAAGCTGCTAAAGGCAAGATATAATAGTAATGGAAATAGTTACAGTATAAGTAGTGGAAATTGTAATAACATAAGAATAGCTACCTTTTAGAACTGACAGACTCTATGCCAGGTACTACAAAGCATTCTACATGTATTCTTTCTTTTAATTCTGCAAAATAGCTATAATATTATTTCCCTCACTTTACATATGATGCTGTAATTTGCCTCTATATGCACAGCAGGTAAATTATTTTAGCAATCAAGAACTTGAACCCCCAAATATATACTAGATGCTTCATTCAGCACAGCATAGTAAATGCTCACTACACTGCTGACAGTCTCATGACCTAATATCTGGGGAAATCACCAGAGAGTCTCTTTTACCACCAGGAAGGAATTAGTTGTTGAAGTGATGAGGAAGGAAATAGTGATCTTGAGTAAACAGGACATTTCTGAATTGCTCTTGTACCTAATATTAGCTTTTTCCATTACACCCGCTTCTCTGGGTCATGAGCATCCTACATCTTATTATGAGTTGGAGAATCATATCTGGTTGCTGGCAGGACTGGACTCCAGCTCCAGGAAATTTGGGAAGCAAGCCCCTGACCTGTTTGGCTTTTAGAGTGGAGGTCATCTGTGCCTTTCACCATGGTGCAAAGTGGAAGACTCCACACACCAGACGAAGGTCAATGCCTGGGCTGCCGAAACACAAAAAACATCCAGTGAACATGGAGAGGGGGAAGGGAAAGGCGGCTCTTATTAGAGGAATACTCTACAGAGGGAGGAAATAGGGAGAGGAGAAAGATTTAAAAGAAAAAAAAGGAATAAAGGTCTGCTATACATTAACTTTTTCTTTTTATAATTTCTTTTGTTCTCATTTCCATTTTTTAAAATAAATAATTAGCCATTTATTTTTCCCACTTTTTTTTCAGGTAAACACATGTTAAATTTGTAAGTCAGGGACTACTTACAAATTTAAAAAGACCTTTTCCTTCTATCCATTTATAAAAGTGGTCTGCAAACTGACCTCCAAGGAGTTCCACAGGGTCTTGAAAAGTCCCCTTAAGAGATGTTTCATCTAAGCCATTTGGTCAACTGATTGATTTTTCAGCTTTATTGAAGTGTAGTTGACATATAAAGTTGTAAGGCATTTAGAATGTGCATTGTGTTGATTTTATATTTGTATATATTGTATGAAAGGATTCCTACAATCTAGTTAATTAATACATCCATCACCTCACATATTTTTCTTTCTCTTTTCTTGTGTATGTGTGTGTGAGTGTGAGTGAGAGAGAGAGGGGGAGAGTTTAAGTTCTTCTTTCTTAGCAAATTTTAATTAAATAATACTTTCATTTTGTAAATTTATCCATATTACTGATGTAGGTGGCAACTCTGTATTGCTCTGAAGGCGCAGATAGGAAGTCAGTAGTTAATCAGTTAAAAGGGTTTAGAGTATGTTGGGTCTCTGTAACCAGGAGACAATGCTACAATGTACCTTTGAACTCCAAAGCTCTTCAAAATGGGGCATGGTAGGAAGGAGAACCATAAAGACTGGGTTTGTTTTTGAAGGAGTCAGAATCCAGGTGGAGCTATGTAAGAGAACTAATTCTTTTAACAGCAAACCTGAGGAATGGATCATTGGCCCTCCCATTTTAGGTTGGTTAGACTCAGAGCTATGAATTCCTGATTGTTCTGCAGGGAGGAAGTTAAAATTCGGGATTAAAATCCATCTTCAACTTTTCAGAGTGTCAAAAATTGCTCATAGACATTCTTAGGTGTTTTATTTTCAGCTCTTCTTGTAGCTATTAATGTATCAAAAAGTCGTTAACATTTTGAATAGATGAACAGTTTACATTTTACTCGTCATATTTTTTTTTGAGGCAGAGTAGATAAAATATATATCTCCATGAAAAATGTGATCTTCAAAGCTGAAACTTAAACCACTATTTTATTTCTTCATCTAGTCATAGCAATATAAAAGTTTTCCTCTTTAATTTCCATGAACACTCCCCCAAGCTATCAAACAATTTTATACAACAGTGCTGACTCAAAGAATAGGCATATAATGAAATTCCTTTACACTAGGAAATACTCTTTCCAATAAAAATGGGTCTATTCAGGTCTTTTTTTTACTACTGAATTCTGCAATGTTTTGTTGGTTTTGTTTTTCAGATAACAGAGCATTAAGGCAGCTATGGGCCATTCTACACTGAAAACTCTGATTTGGGTTCCCCACTGAGCAGAATTCACATACTATTTTATTTCCTTTGTAACAATATCATACATTTACAGTTTACTTGATTGTTTCCATACATTTTTACATTTATCATTTAGTCTCTGTGGAAAATACCTTAAGTGACAGCAGAATTCAACGCCATGTTTTTTGCAACAGCTTTTCTCCTTGGTGTTCTAGTACAAGCTTTGTTTTATGAGTATAGCAATATTATAAAAAACTTTTTTTAAGGATTTCAGCACTAGATATTCATTTGAAGAATATAAAAAACATGCATTAGGTTGTATGTTTCTTTTTTCATATTCACAAATAATATATTCCTTTAAACTATGATAGGTTATAGGAGTACAAATTACATTTTTATTTCTTTCTGTTCTTTGTATCTCCATGAGGCAAGTTCAGCTAACTGTGGTATAATAGAGAGTCATTAATGTGTTGGTGAGTTCAAGTTCATTGGTGAGATATTTCCTCTATTTGCTAAAAAGGACTAGTATTTCAGTGGTACAACTATTTCAAGGACAACTGAAAGCATTATGCTTATCTCAACCATCTAGATAATTTCCAAATTATTGCTAAAATAGCCATTTTAATGAAAGAGGTCAAATCATATAACATAAATGAGTTATTTATATAAATAAATGAGTGTCCAGTAGACTCTAGCCATGTATTTTGGTGATGATACAGAAAATTAACTATAAACAATTAAGAAATTTGCATTTCAAGTCAATAAGGCAAGTTTCAAGAAAGATAAAGCTGCTATTCTTTCATTTATTTCAGGATGTTTTAGAAAATAAAACAGAGGAGGGTATTTTTATTTTGAAAGTCTAACTTCAAGGCAAGATTTAAAAGGATGTGAAATTTTATTTAAAAGTAAGCCAAATCAAAAACAAATTTTAAAAAGCACACATACGGTAGAATAAAAAAAAATGTCAATACTGCCTGGAGTCACACAGTGAAAACATTTTTTTGTTGTTGTTGTTGTTGTTGTTGTTGTTGCTATTTCTTGGGCCGCTCCCGCGGCATATGGAGGTTCCCAGGCTAGGGGTTGAATCGGAGCTGTAGCCACCGGCCTACGCCACAGCCACAGCAACGTGGGATCCGAGCCGCGTCTGCAACCTACACCACAGCTCACGGCAACGCCGGATTGTTAACCCACTGAGCAAGGGCAGGGACCGAACCCACAACCTCATGGTTCCTAGTCGGATTCGTTAACCTCTGCGCCACGACGGGAACTCCCAGTGAAAACATTTTTGAGGAAAAACATCCACCAGCCAAGCTCCTTATATTGTCAATGGCTTTTGTCAGCAACTTGCCCACTGGCATCTATAGATTTCTGCATATGTTTGTTTCACTCTACTTCTTCCTTTAGCTGCTGACCTTCATACCATCATCTTTCTGTCTATGTCATACTAAAAAGGATTAGATGAACCTCATGGTCAGCACTGAGTGTCAATTATATGATCTAGTGCAGAAAGTACAGAAATAATCTGATGCATATCTTATTTATCCCAAGCCACGACATTTACATAAGAAGTGTACTTTTTTTTAGTGTAAGTGGCAGAGCATTTAAAATTTCTCTTTCTAAAAATATTGAAATTTCAAAAAATCAGGGAGGAAGTTTTTTTGTTTGTTTGTTTGTTTAATTGCATAGAACTTTGCAGATACTCTTTTCCTGTATGCCACCCACAATGTTTCTCCTGGAATGTTTTTTCTTCATCTGAATTCTCATTATTTGAAACAAAGCAAAACTTGGTTTTGGTTCCTAATTTATAGCCAACTTTTTAGATGACATTGAACAAACCATTTTGGTTTTATTTGTTTTGTTTCTTAAATAGCAAGTGACTTGGAAAGATATAATGAAAAACAAATTAGAAAAAAATCTTTTAAAAGCAAAATAGTACCATCGTGTAATTTTTATAAATCTTCCACAGCTAAAATCCCAAAAGAATTTCCTTAAGTATTTTTAATGCCACATCTTTTGTATTTTAAATAGATACTCAAAACTTTAAAAAAAAATTTTTTTTCAAAATATAGCACCAGTGTTTTTTATCCACTTTTAACTATGGACTGATCATTTGGGTAGAGTATCAGGAAGTTTCTGATGGTCTTTACCAATTTACCACCTACAGGGTACTTACTGGATGGCTAGTGGAGAGATTTGGCAGCATGAAAATTTAGGAGAATTCTATATTGCCGAAGTTGGAGAGATGGCTTTCATCCTTGACCTTGCCTGTAATTATAATGACCAAGTCAAATCTTCTCTGGATCTCTGTTTTCTTTTCTGTTAAGTAAAGGGTTTGACTTCATGCTTCCTAGGATCCACCCAAAATTTAAAATTGCTTTATTCCTTCCCTTCATGATGATTTGGAAATATTCTCAATCAAGATTCAGGAATGAGTCTATCAGGAAAACGTTGTTCCAAAATTGCTCTGTTTTAGTTTTTATATATTTAAATTCTTGCCACACTTTGCCTAATATTCATAATACATTAAACAAACTAGAAATCGATGTGCGCCATCAGTGGGATGAATAAAACTGTGATATATTCATTCCAAAGGATGCTAAATGTAGCTACACACAACAACATGGATGAATCTCTCAATAAAAGAATAAGACAGGGACTTGCCATTGTGGCTCAGTGGAAACAAATCTGACTAGTATGCATGCAGGTTTTATCTCTGGCCTTGCTCAGTGTTGCCTGAGCTGGGGCGTCGGTCTCAGATGTGGCTCAGATACTGCATTGCTGTGGCTGCGGTATAGGCCAGCGCTTATGGCTCTGATTCGACCCCTAGCTTGGGATGGATGTGGCCCTAAAAAGACAAAAAAAAACCCCGAAAAACAAATAAACAAAAAACAAGACACACACAGAATACTTACAGCTTTGTTCTTTTGCAGAAATTTAATTTTTTTTAATTTTTAATTTTTTTCCTGGTTCAGTAGTTTTATTTTTTTATCATGATTTTTATTTTTTCCATTATAGCTGATTTACAATGTACTGTCAATTTTCCACTGCACAGCAAGGTGACCTAGTCACACATACATGTATACATTCATTTTTCTCACATTATCATGCTCCATCATAAATGACTAGATGTAGTTCCCAGTGTCACACAGCAGGATCCCATTGCTTATCCATTCCAAAGGCAACAGTTTGCATCCATTAACCCCAAATTCCTAGTCCCTCACTCTCCCTCTTGGCAACTACAAGCCTGTTCTGCATGTCCATGATTTTCTTTTCTGTGGAAAGGTTCATTTGTGCCATATATTAGATTCCAGATATAAGTGAAATCATGTGGTATCTGTCTTTCTCTTTCTGACTTACTTCACTTACTGTGAGAGTCTCTAGTTCCATCCATGTTGCTGCAGATGGCATTATTTTGTTCTTTTTTATGGCTGAGTAGTCTTCCATTGTGTATATATACTACATCTTCTTAATCCAATCATATGTCAATGAACATTTAGGTTGTTTCCATGGCTTGGCTATTGCGCATAGTGCTGCAATGAACATGAGGGTGCATGTATCTTTTTCAAGGAAAGTTTTGCCTGGATATATGCCTAAGCGTGGGATTGCTGTGTTGTATGGTAGTTCTATATATAGTTTTCTAAGGTATCTCCATACTGTTTTCCATAGTGGTTGTACCAGTTTACATTCCCACCAACAGTGCAGGAGGGTTCCCTTTTCTCTACACGCCTTCCAGCATTTGTTATTTGTGGACTTGTTAATGATGGCCATTCTGAATAGGGTGAGGTGCTACCTCATAGTAGTTTTGGTTTGCATTTGTCTAATAATCAGTGATATTTAGCATTTTTTCATGAGCCTATTTCCCAACCATATATCTTCTTTGGAGAAATGTCTATTCAGGTCTTTTGCCCATTTCTCTTTATTTTTATTTTATTTTATTTTTTTTCAGTCTTTTTAAAAATTTCCCCCATACATTTTTTTTCCTACTGTACAGCATGGTGACCCAGTTACACTTAAATGTATACATTCTTTTTTCTCACATTTTCATGCTCCATCATAAGTGACTAGACATAGTTCCCAGTGCTACACAGCAGGATCCCATTGCTAATCCATTCCGAAGGCAATAGTCTGCATCTATCAACCCCAAGTTCCCAATCCATCCCACTCCCTCCCCCTTGGCAACCACAAGTCTGTTCTCCAAGTCCATGATTTTCTTTTTTGTGGAAAGGTTCATTTGTGCCATATATTAGATTCCAGATATAAGTGATATCATATGGTATATTTCTTTCTCTTTCTGACTTACATCACTCAGTATGAGAGTTTCTAGTTCCATCCATGTTGCTCTTTTGCCCATTTCTCAATTGAGTTGTTGGCTTTTTTGCTGGTGGGTTGTATAAGTTGTTTGTATATTTTAGAGATTAAGCCCTTGTCTGTTTCATCATTTGACACTATTTTCTCCCACTCTGTAAGTTGTCTTTTTTTTTTTTTTATGGTTTCCTTTGCTGTGCAAAAGCTTGTCAGTTTGAGTAGGTCCCATTGGTTTATTTTTGCTTTTATTTCTGTTGCTTTGGGAGACTGACCTGAGAAAACATTTGTAAGGTTGATATCAGAGAATGTTTTGCCTATGTTCTCTTCTAGGAGTTTGATGGTGTCTTGTCTTATATTTAAGTCTTTAAGCCATTTTGAGTTTATTTTCATGCATGGTGTGAGGGTGTGTTCTAGTTTCATTGATTTGCATGCAGCTGTCCAGTTTTCCCAGCATCATTTGCTAAAAAGACAGTCTTTTTCCCATTTTATATTCTTGGCTCCTTTGTCAGATTAATTGATCATAGGTGTCTGGGTTTATTTCTGGGTTTTCCATTCTGTTCCATTGGTCTGTCTGTCTGTTTTTGGTACCGGTATCACACTGTCTTGATGACTGTGGCTCTGTAACATTGCCTGAAGTCTGGGAGAATTATGCCTCCTGCTTGGTTTTTGTTCCTTAGGATTGCTTTTGCAATTCTGGGTCTTTTGTGGTTTCATATAAATTTTTGGATTGTTTGTTCTAGTTCTGTGAAATATGTCATGGGTAATTTGATAGGGATTGCACTGAATCTATAGATCGCTTTGGGTAGTATGGCCATATTTACAGTATTAATTTTTCCAACGCAGGGGCATGGGATATCTTTCCATTTCTTTGTATCTTTAATTTCCTTGATTAATGTTTTATAGTTCTCATCATATAAGTCTTTCACCTCCTTGGTCAGGTGTATTCCCAGGTATTTGATTTTTTTTTCAGAAATGTTAAAACCAGGAAAAATTAAATTGTATTGTTTAGGGATGCATATGTAGGTTATGAAAGTTTTTTTTAAAGGCAAGGAAGCTACTACTATTCACAAAGGTGATGTAAGTGTAGGAAATCATCTTCCATTAAGACTTTTGATTTAGTCTGCATGGTATATGTTGCTAATGGCTACTCCTACAAGATAATGTTTATTTTGCTGGGAACATTGCGCTGCCTCACCCAAAAGTACACCAAATTAACTTGGTACCTGAGTAAATTAAACAATAAGAAAGAACCCAATAATCAGTGTTAACACAGCTATGTTTATTAGACTCTGTCCTTATAGGGGACAGACACTAACTTTGAAGTCTATATTTTCCCAATTTCAATGATGATTTCATTTGGACGATTTGAGAATGTAAGTTCTGTTTGACTAGGTAAGGATAACTCAAAGCAAATTTTTCTTAATGATTTTTATTTTTTTCCATTATAGTTGGTTTCCAGCGTTCTGCCAATTTTCTACTAAGCAGCAAGGTGACCCAATCACACCTCCACATATATATTCTTTTTTTTCACATTATCATGTTCCATCATAAGTGACTAGATATAGTTCCCAGTGCTGTACAGCAGGATCTCATTGCTTATTCATTCCAAAGGCACTAGTTCCAAAGCAAATGTATCTTATCAAGATTTTCAGTATTGACTGACAAAACATACTGTAGTAAAGATATATTTAACATCACTAATCTCATATTACATAATGTGGAAAAGAACTTTATAATTTGATTTCTCTTTTCATCCCTCCTTTCTCTTTAAAGTGTAAAGGTAACTATTAGAAAGTGCAAATAAAGAAAGGCAGCTAAGAAACTACCTACAAGATGCTTATATATAGGCCCTAATTTGTAACTTTGACAAAACAATGGCAAAATTTTCACCTTTTCTCGTGTCTTCATGATTTTAATAAAGCCATTAAATGGTGACACAGTTTCCCTACTTTGATATTTTACTTATGCAGGTGGGTTTATACTCCTATGCCCACTTGTTAAAAATTAATATTCTAAATTCCATTCAATAAGGAACTTGAAGTCTTCTAAGACTATACGGCTAGATAATTCGCATCAAGGTGCTAATGGATAAATAATTATATGTAATGCCATTTTCCCCAGATCACATTTCTATTTTGATAAATACCTTCAATACCGAAACCAAAGGATACAGTAATTTTGGAAATTTTGGCCTCAGAGGCTGATTGGAATGAGATACACTTTTATCAGAGTTTGAGAAGATATTCTTTGCTCTAATATCCAAAATTCTCAGTGGATTTTTAACATAATTTTAATGTATTTATTCCATATATCCAAAGCACTTTCCTACCCAAAGCTTTCCTCAGTGTTGACACTACCTAGATTTTCATTTATGCAATATATCTATATACTTACAACGCAGCACGACAATGGGAGAAAAAATTCTGTATAAATGTATGTGTAACTGGGTCCCCATGCTGTACAGTGGGAAAAAAAGTGTGTTGGGGAAATAACAATAAAAATAAATTAAAAAAAACAAAAACAAAGATAAGCTGTGCTCTCTATCATCAAGGATTTCACTGTGCTGTGGAATTCACACATAATTGCAATGTAGTATAAGCACAATTATTCAAATAAAGTGAAATACTAAAGAGCATTAAAATGGAAACACTAACAACCTGAGAGTGTAGGGAAATGAGGGGATCTGTGAAGGGCCTCGCTATGCCTACCTAGCACCTAATAGACTCTCAGGCTACCATTCATCTCACTTTCTCCCTGTCATTAATTTGCTAAGAGGTCTTAAGCTAGCAACACTGTAACTTTAGGCTTTAAGGGACATACATATAAAATAAGAGAATTGGAAAAGCCTTTTCTGAGGTCTTTATCAATTCTAGTATATAATGTAATAAGGTTTAAGAGGAAGGATTATATAAACAGTAATAACCTTTATTTTGCTGAATCTTAACCTACCTGTTATTTATATATTTATAAAATCTCTAACATGTATTCTAAGTATCTTTAAAATGTCTAATAGACATGTTTCATTGCCTACCATGTGGCAGGTAACCTCTTCTTCCTTTCTATTATAGTCTTCTTATTTTAGTCAGGGTAGGGGAAGTTATGCTACAGTCCCAAACCAACCCTGAGATTTCAATGATTTTGCACATAAAATTCATTCTTATTCAAAAATTATGCCAAATTCACTGAGGATATGACAGTCCTCTTTGGAAGCGCCCCTCTAAGTTGTGACTTAGAAATCCATTTTAACAGAGGTTCTACCATCTTATCATGTTTCCAACTCAACAAGTGGACTGAAGGGTCATTATCACAAGGAAAGAAATACTGGAAGATCCTGCATTGGCTCTTGAATGCTTTGGCCCAAAAGTAAACAGGCCACTTCTACTTACAGAGTATTGACCAGAAGTGGTTATGTAGTCTCACTTAATTGCAATGAAACCAGATAATATGGAGAGCACATGACCATTTGGCAAAAATTTATTCTCTTTTCCTCATTCTCCATAATAGTTTCCATGGCCATTGCTGCTTACAAGTGTCAGAGTGGTGCTATCTATTCTGGAGACTCACATCACCAGAACCAGACAGTGTGCTGTTCTGCAGTATGGAGCACCCTCCTCTCAGTTTGTGCTACACATTTTTCCTGGACACCAAAGCAATGCTACTTGTGGACCAAGGTCACAAAGCTTTTAATGGGGATGTTTTTCAGTTTCTGCTTGTAAGCCCTCACAGATGTCATTACCTGTTGGTTATCCAGAAGAGAGAAATCATATTCTCCATTCTAGGTCATGCACTCCTTCAAACTCTAACTTTTCTTTTGGTCATTCTCCTCCTTCTGGAATCCCACATTCAGGCCCTCTGGCACAAGGCTTGTGTTCCCTCTAAAGTTCTGTCAATAAAAATATTTCCCTCTAAAGTTCTGTCAATAAAAATATATCAAGGTTTTATTAAAAGCTTAAGCTGGAAAATACACCACAGCCTTTATTTAGTCATGTTAGAATTTAATTTAGACTAATTTAAGGAGGCATGAGCATGGAGAACAGTGTTCTCACTATTTGTAGGCATGTTATATTTGAGGAGATCAATGTAAATAATTGCATGATCAATTTATGCCTGGGAGGGGCATTACATCTTAGCATTTCCTCACCTCATACCAGAACTCCTCACAAGGCATTAGAAGACAATCCCTTCCTTGTGCATAGGGGGAAAACAGTGAGGGCTACATGCCAAATTATTCTACCTTGGATGATTTTCTTCCCATTATTTCGCTACCACATTACAGTGTTCTTTGCAAAATTCATCAACATTCCAACCATAACTCTTAAAAGACTGCTAGCAAGAATTAAATAACCATAATTTATGAAGAATTGGACACATTTTTTTTCCTATGAAGCCTAAAATCCACTGGACTTTAGTTACTTCGTGTCAGGCTAAATTAACTAATATAGCAGCTGTCAGAAATGTATTTATCATAAAGCTGCCCCTGGAAAGTTCCTGTCCTGTAGATCAGAGGACAGGTTCTGGCCTCCTGTTTAAGACACTTTCCTTATGGGAAGGCCACCCAAGATGGGACTGTCTGTCACTAGGCCTGAAAGAGGTGGAGCTGGGATGAGCCAGTTACTCAAACTGCCAATTTAAACAATGACATGATTTTATATGCCCAAAATTTATTTGTACACAATTAGGAAGAGAACAGAAAAGGAAAATATAATAAGGATAGTTTATACTGTGTTTGAATCCATGCCTGTCCATGTTTGTTTATGTATTTTATCCCTCCATTAACTTTTAGAACATTAGCTCTTTGAGAAGAGAACAGAACTTTTTAATATTAGGTATACAATCTATTCTGATGTGACTACTTAATGTATGACTAGGCCAAAACTGTCACTCTAGTTTAGAAATGAAAAGCAGTCTCTCTGTGTGAATAACACAGTCCTATTTAACTAAAGAAGAGAAAATTATTTCCTTCAAATAATTATTGGTTTTAACTATGGGTGGATGTGTGTTTATGTGTGTGTATGACAACTCAATTTTGTTAGCACAGATCAATTGAGCTCTCTCCTCGTAAGTACTGATGTTATTTATAAATGAAGTAGGTAATAAAACTAAACAGAATATAATTATTAAATTTTAGTATTTCCAATGGTAGTAGAAACAGCTTTAATTTGGAGAAATTATTTAAACATTTAAAGATACATATACACATAAATGAAAATATGAATTTGGTCCCATATGAAGCTTGAAAAGAGGAGAGGAGCTAAAGAAAAAATTTGGCAAAATTTTGGTATTGACTAGGATAATCTTAAGAGCTTGTGAATTAGTTAATTAAACTATAAACTCAGAGAAATTATCAATCAGTGAATATTTAAATATTTTCATCAATCTGTCTAAATGTCCCTTTGATTTTTATTCTCTTCTTTTATTCCTTTGCTGCTTCTTTAAACTTAAGTTTATTTCTAGGAGAAATAATTTACAAATCTACCTTTAATTAGATGCACTGATGAAGAGATTAACCAATTCTTAAAAATTATAATCCTGAAGAGCACAGTTTTGGCAGTGTAAGGGGCAGCCAGTGTTTGAAGACGATATTGCCCATAGACCCTGGACCTTGAATTTTATTTTATTTTTAAACATTTTAAAAATTATTTATTTATTTATTTATTTATTTTTATTTCAAGGGTCATGCCTGTGGCATTTGGAAGTTCCCAGGCTGGGGTTTGCATCAGAGCTGCAGCTGCCAGCCTATGCCAACAGCCACAGCAATGCCAGATTAGAGCCTCCTCTGTGACCTACACCATGGCTCATGGCAATGCCAGATCCTTAACCCATTCAGCAGGACCAGGGGTCAACCCAAAACCTCATGGATACTAGTCAGATTCATTTCTACTGAGGCACAATGGGAACGCCAACCTTGAATTTTAGGAGACTGTGCTAGTTTTCTTCCAGCTAGTGACCTCTCCATGGGCTAAGGGTCTGCACACATGCAAGGGAATACATATATCTGTATCTCCATTAATCTAGACCACTATTCATTGAGTGCCTGGGGGCCTGGAATTCTCTGTCCTGAGTCAAAAGACCCCTAAAGGCCTGTGTACACATCAAGTCTCCCAAGGGTAGGCTATATCCTTGATGTGTACCTGCTTCAATCAAAAGAATGGCCAGGAGTTGGCTGTTTGCTGGGTGTGCATAGAGCTTGGATATGCAGCTTCACTTGTGTGTGAAGCTTCTCACAGCACATGTGATGGTAAGACAAAGGGGGAAGGACAGTAGTTAAGAGACAGAAATACAGGCTGTAACCTCTTCCCATGCTTTTGAGCCAGGCACTGAACACCAAGGATTCAAAATATCAGGAATTCGAACCTAACCTTCCTTCCTTAGTCACGAAAGTAAAAAGGAAGGTAGAACAATTATATTTCATTTAGCAATTTGTTGGCTTGATCTACAACTTTCAACATTTATCATTTAAAAACGTGGTGTGTGCAAATTTAATTTTATTGATATTTATAATGAGTATTGTGGCATGTCATTGTGTGATAGTTAATTGGATAACATCAAAACACAACATTTTTGAAAGATATATAATGGAAAACAAAAAAAGGGAGTGATATTAGTTGTTTAGTGATATATGAGGGCACAAAAAACAATAATCAGTTAATTTTTGTTTTCCTAACATCTGATGGTTAAAATCCCCAGCAATAATGTTGCTGTTACAGTCTGCCTTGGGTGTTATAGCCATTTTGAGAATGCTAATTCTTCCAATCCAAGAATATGCTATATGTCCATCTGTGTTGTCTTCAATTTCTTTCATCAGTGTCTCACAGTTTTTGGAGTACAGATCTTTTGCCTCCTTATGTAGGTTTATTCTTAGGTATTTTATTCTTTTTGATGTGATGGTAAATGAGATTTTAAAAAAACTTTTCTTCCTGATATTTTGTTGGTGGTGTGTAGAAATGCAATAAATTTCTGTATATTAATTTTGTATCCTGCAATTTTACTAAATTCATTTATGACCTCTGGTGTTCTGGTAGTGTCTTTAGAATTTTCTATGTACAGCATTGTATCTTCTGCAAATGGTGACAGTTTTACTTCTTTTTTTCCAATTTAGATTCTTTCATTTCTTTCTTTTCTCTAATTGCTGTGGCTAGGATTTCCAAAACTATATTGAATAAGAGCAGCAAGAGTGGGCATCTTTGTTTTGTTCCTGATCTTACAGGAAATGTTTTCAGCTTTTCACCATTGAGTATAACATTAGCTGTGGGTTTATCATGTATGGCCTTTATTACATTGAGGTGTGTTCAGTCTATGCTCATTTTCTGAATTTTTTTTTATCATAAATAGATACTGAATTTTGTCAAAAGCTCTTTCTGCATCAATTGAGATAATCACATGGTTTTTATTCTTCAATTTATTAATATGGTATATAACATTGATTGATTTGAGGATATTGAAAAATCCATGGGATAAATCCCACACAATCATGGTGTATGATCATTTTAATGAATTTTTGGATTCAGTTTGCTACATTTTGTTAAGGATTTTTGCACCTCTGTTCTTCAATGATATTGGTCTATAGTTTTCCTTTTTTGTGGTATCTTTTTTTTTGGTTGTAGTGGCCTCATAGAGTGTATTTGGAAGTGTTCCTTTCTCTACAATTTTTTGGAGTAGTTTCAGAAAGTGTTTCCTGAGGTAAGCTTTTATCACTATAAACTTCCTTCTTACAACTGCTTTTGCTGTGTCCCATAGATTTTGGATTGTCCTGGGTTCATTGTCATTTGTCTCTAGGTATTATTGGATTTCCTCTTTGATTTTTTCATTGATCCATTGGTTATTTAATAACATATTGTTTAGCCTCTGTGTGTGTGTGTTTCAGTTTTTTCCTTGTAGTTGATTTCTAATCTCATGGTGTTATGGTTGGAAAAGATGCTTGATAAGATTTTAATTTTCTTAAATTCAAATGCATTTTAGACACCCTGCATTTGTACTCTCCTCCCCTCATGATTACTGGTTTTGGTTTTATATTTTACATACAATTGTTTTATGTACCCCTTAACTGCTTATCATGGATACAAATGATTTTCCTACCTTTGTCTTTTAACCTCTACTAGCTTTGTGTATGCATGATTTCCTACCTTTATTGTATGTCTTTACCAGCAAGCCTCTCCATTTTGTAATTTTCTTTGTTCTAGTTATGGCCTTTTCTTTCCACCTAGAGAAGTTCCCTAAGCATTTGTTATAAAGCTGGTTTTATGGTGCTGAATTCTTTTAGCTTTTGTTTGTCTATGAAGCACTTGATTTCTCCATCAAATCCAAATGAGAGCCTTGCTGGGAAGAGTATTCTTGGTTGTAGGTTTTTCTCTTTCATCACTCTAAGTATATTATCACACTCCCTTCTAGTCTGCAGAATTTCTGCTGAAAAATCAGTTGATAACTGTATGGGAATTCCTCTGTATGTTATTCATTGCTTTGTCTTGTTGTTTTCAATATTCTCTCTTTATCTTTTTTTTTTTTTTGGTCTTTTTAGGGCTATACCCACAGCATACAGAGGTTCCCAGGCTAGGGGTTGAATCAGAGCTGTAGCTGCCAGCCTACACCATAGCCACAGCAATGCCAGATCTGAGCCACATCTGTGACCTACACCACAGCTCATGGCAACGCCAGATCCTTTAACCCACTGAGTGAGGCAAGGGATCAAACTTGCATCCTCATGGATGCTAGTCAGATTCACTTCCACTGAGCCACTGCAGGAACTCCTCTCTCTTTATCTTTAATTTTTGTCACTTTGACTATCATGTATCATGGTGTATTCTTCTGTATGTTAATCCTGTATGGGACACTGTACTTCCTGGACTTGAGTGACTATTTCCTTTCCTGGTTTAGGGATGTTTTCTGCACATATCTTTTTGAACATTTTTTTGAGGTACAAATTTTGAAAAAGTAAACAAAAATACTTCAGGGCCTATACTGAGACATGAGTGGTAAAAGAAATTTAAATTGGGGAAAACCAAACTCACATCATGAATACCAGTTGGACTCATTAGCACAGAGCCACAATGGAAACTCCACTTTCTTAATTTTTATATTCTACATCTTTATATATGGCATTATTTAAAAAATATAAGACGGTTGTGGGCAAAACACTTTGGAGAAACTAGAAGATAAGAGGCCATTTGAAGGCACAAAGACTTGGAAAAATCATGTGGAGGGCCTTGGCTTCAATGATAGCTATAGGAATTAAATGTAAGGAACAGGTATAGGAATTATCACGATGGGAAAGACATAAAAATTTGATTAAGGAGTTCCCGTCTTGGCGCAGTGGTTAACGCATCTGACTAGGAACCATGAGGTTGAGGGTTCGGTCCCTGCCCTTGCTCAGTGGGTTAACGATCTGGCGTTGCCGTGAGCCGTGGTGTAGGTTGCAGACGCGGCTCGGATCCCACGTTGCTGTGGCTCTGGCATAGGCTGGAGGCTACAGCTCCGATTGGACCCCTAGCCTGGGAACCTCCATATGCCGCCAGAGCGGCCCAAGAAACAGCAAAAAGACAAAAAAAAAACACAAAAAAATTTGATTAAATGTGCAAGAAAAAAGAGTCCAAACATAAAAAATAACCCAAGATATAAATCTTTGTGAACCATGATGAGGTTGTTACCATTGGCAGAAGTAGAGGGGTTATGTGGAAGAGCTCATTGAATGCAGTGAGGGGGGAATTGATAAATGTTTATGCTCCCACAACTCCATGGAAACTATTCAAAATTAACAGTCATTATGAGAAAGCTGGTAGTCTTTCCTATAATTCCTATTTTTCTTTTCTTTTTTTTTTTTTTTTTGGTCATGCCTGCAGCATGCAGAAGTTCTGGGGCCAAGGTATCAAACACTAACCATAGCAATAACCAGACCCATTGCAGTGACAAAGCTGGATCCTTAACCTGCTGCACCACATGGGAACTCCCTTATTTTTCTGTTTGATTGAAACACACCTAAATAATAATGTTCCATTGTCTTTTCTATTGTCTTATTTATGATTACTCAATTTTTCTCCTGATATTTACTATCTCTTTTTTTCTTTGTTTTAAAATTGTTTCTTCTTTTTTTTTTTTTGCTTTTTAGGGGCTCTGCTTCAGTTTGGAGAGGTTTTACTGCTATGTCTTCAAGTTTATTGGTATTTTCTTCAATGAGGTATAAGCTATTATTAAATACTTCCATTTAATCTTTTATTTCATGTATAATTTTTACAATAATTAAAAAATAATTTTGGTTTCATTTGGTTTATTTTTTACATTTTCCTTTTATATGTTTTTCTTAAATCTTTGAGCATATTTCTAATCAATGTTTTAAAGTCCTTGCCTGGCAATGACATTATCTCAGTCATCTCTAGGCTTTTTTCTATTATATGATTTTTCTCCTTTTTTTTTTTCTTTTTGTCTTTTTCCAGGGCCACACCCACGAAGGTTCCCAGGCTAGGGGTTGAATCAGAACTGCAGCCCCCAGCCTACGCCAGAGCCACAGCAACGCCAGATCCAAGCCATGTCTGCAACCTACACCACAGCTTATGTCAATGCTGGATCCTTAACCCACTGGGCAAGGCCAGGAATCAAACCTGCAACCTCATGGTTCCTAGTCGGATGCATTAACCACTGAACCATGATGGGAACTCCTCTTCTTCTTGTGGATTATACTTCTCTACTTCTTTTCATGTCTAGTAATTTTATATTGGGTGGAGTACTATATTGTGCTATATGTGCTATATTGTGGAGGAATTGGATTTTTATTATCCTCATTTAAAGAGTATTAAGGTTTTCAAGGCATACGCTGAAATTAATTGTTAAGCAATTTTATCTTTTAAAGCTAGTCTTAAGCTTTTTAAAGTTAGTTGTAATTTAGTCCTACTACTAAGGTTTACTATGTGTTTACTGTTGTCACTTCTGAGTGTCACAGGTGTTCAGTAAGGCCTTCCCACTCTGCCTATTCAGAAGTCAAATGTCTTCCAACCAGGTATAAATTCTGGAAATTGTTCAGTGTATAGATCCCTGGTAGTTCTTTGCCTTGTTGTATGCAGTTGCACCCTTATATGCATAGCCTGATATTCATCAGATTAAAGAGAAATCCTATGAAGATTTCTAGAGTTCTTTTTTTGTGTAATTCTCTTCTCTCATTTGCTTTGACTCACCAATTCTAGGTGCCTCAGGCTCTCTAAACTCTAAATTTTATCTCTTTAACTCAATAAGAGTAACTCTGCTTCAGGTTCCCCTCTCTGAGCTGTAATTCAGAAAGTCCCACCAGACAAAAACTAAAGTAAAAGATATTCTTCATTCGTTCCCTTCTTTCAGAGCTTGGACCCAGTGCTACCTTTTGACCAAAATCTAAAAACTTTAAAAAATATATGTTGTCTCATTTATTGGTATTAATAATAGGTCAAGTCTGGCACTAATTAATTTATCATGACTGGAAATGGATGACCTGATCAATACTCTCAGTTAACTTGACCCAATTAAGATATCTAGAAAAAGGAACACAACAAGGGGTATTGCATATTCTTTTCAGGTGCATATGGAAATTTTACCCAGATATATGCTGAATGATAAAAAGGCTTGAGCCTTTTGAAACACAAAAGGACTAAAATTGTAGTAATTTATAATTAGTATAATTAGTATTTTTATTTTAATCTTATGACCTAAATTAAATATTAATAACTAAAAAATCTTTAAAAATATCTGAATATTTATGTTATACAACACATTAATAAAGAAGAAATTACAAAATGCTTTGAACTGAATGCTAGTAAAAACATCAAAATACATGAATACTAGTAAAAACATCAAAATATATAAAGCTAAGTGTTTAGAGGAAAGTTAAATATTTATATTAAAAAGAAAGGTAAAAATAATAATCTAAACTTCTACCTTAAAAAACTAGAAAAAGAAAAGAAACCCTAGAGAAGAAAAAAGTGATAAAACTAATAGTAGAAATTAATGAGGTAGCAAATATACAAATAAAAGAGGAATATCATTGTAACCAAAAATTTTTTCTTTGAAAAGCTTAAAGAAATTGATGAGATCTAGAAATTTTGATCAAGAGGAAAAAGACATAAAATATGAATTTTACAAATAAAAGAGATTTATAGACATTAAGAGGATAATAAAGGAATGTAACAATTACATGCAAATAAATTAAATATAGATGAAATGGATAAATTCCTTACAAAAGACAAATTGCCAAAACATACCAAAGAAATAGATAATCTGGAGTTCCCATCGTGGCGCAGTGGTTAACGAATCCGACTAGGAACCATGAGGTTGCGGGTTCGGTCCCTGCCCTTGCTCAGTGGGTTAATGATCCGGCGTTGCCGTGAGCTGTGGTGTAGGTTGCAGACACTGCTCGGATCCCACGTTGCTGTGGCTCTGGCGTAGGCCAGGGGCTACAGCTCCGATTCGACCCCTAGCCTGGGAACCTCCATATGCCGCGGGAGCGGCCCAAGAAATAGCAACAACAACAATAACAACAACAAAAAGACAAAAAAAAAAAAGAAATAGATAATCTGAGTAAGTCTACTTGTTTAAAAAAATTGAATTTGTAACCTAAAATACTTGAACAATGAAAACCCTATGCCATAGTTAACTTTATCAGTAATTCTGCTAGACATTTAAAGACAAAATAAAACAAATTATACAGAAACACTTTTGGAAACTGGGAAACTTCCTAATTCATTTAATGAGACTAGCACCACTTTAAAAGCAAAAACAACAACAAAAGGACATTGTAAAAAAATAAAACTATGAACCAATATCTCTGAAGAATATCAGTGTAAAAATGTAAATATCAATGTAAAATTCCTTAAAATATTTGTCAAGTTTAAGGCAGGCATAAAGGATATGACAAATGGGGTTAGTCCAGGAATTGAAATTTGATTTAACATTTGGTAATTAATCAATTAACTATTTTATCAAGATAAAGGATAAAAATATGGTAATCTAAACAAATGTAGAAAAAACATTCAATACAATTCAATACCCATTTATGATTAAGTAGAAATAGAAGTAATTTTTTCAACATGATAAAATATGTCTACAAAAAAGTTACACAGCTAATGTTGTACTAATTAATGAAAGACAGAATGAACATCCCTCATCCCTTTGACTCAGAAACAAGGCAAATATATTCATGTTTACTACATCTATTCAACACTGTACTAAAAATAGCCATTGTAATAAGATGATGATCATGATGATAATAATAATAATAATAAAGATCTATGATTTGGAACAAAAGAAGTAAAACTGTCTTTGTTTTTTGATAATATGATCATATATGGAAAAAGCTAAAGCTCCATAATTTATGAGTGGATTTAGAAAGATTGTAGGCTGTAAGACTGATATACGAAAACAACTACCACTAAACACTTTGAAAACAAAAATCAAAAGCAATACCTCCCACAGTAGCATCAAAAAACTGACACACTTAAAGAAAAAAATGTTAATGTGCAAGTTCTGTGTACTGAAAGTTATGAAACATTGCTGAGAGAAATTAGATATAAATGTAGAGCTATACGATGTCCTTGCATCAGATGACCCCATATTGTTAAGCTGGAATTTATTTGCAAATTAGTCTACAGTTTCAATGCTATACTAATCAAAATTCCAGAAGCCTTTTTTTTTTGTAAAAATTGACAGACTCTAAAATTTATATAAAAATGCAAAAGAACTAAAAGAGCCAAAATAATTCTGGCATAAGGAATATGTATACGTACACACACACATACACATATGTACATATCTTTAATAGTAGAACTGTTTATATTTGATCAATTGATTTTTGGGCTTTCTTGGTTGAGTTGTATGCATAACCCATCTTTACTGTGTTCTCTAGACACTATAAATTTTGTTCAAGAGTTCCCATTGAGGATCAGCAGTAAAAAACCCAACTAGTATCCATGAGGATGCACGTTCCATCCCTGGCCTCACTCAGTGGGTTAAGGTTCCGAAGTTATCATGATCTGTGGTGTAGTTTGCAGACATGGCTTGGATCTGGCGTGGCTGTGGCTGTGGTGCAGGCCAGCGGCTGTAGCTCCAATTAGACCCCTAGCCTGGGAACTTCTGTATGTCTTGGGTACGGCCCTAAAAAGACAAAAAAAAAAAAAAAAGTTTTGTTGAGCTTAGTTTAAAAGCAACAATCAGAAAAATAAATGAACACTTGCTGCAAATTTCTGATTGTTTTCTACCAACAACATTCCCTAACAATATGCTCATTGACATTCCTTCTTAGAGACACTAAATATAATAGGGAAGAAAATGCAGAGTTTGCAGAACATTTTATTTTTGTGGAAGGCAGATGATTGGAGCTGCATGTCATGCCATTTTCCCTGGACTGACACTGCTCCAAATTGCATCTAAACTATGAATGCAAAAGTGAACTTTATACATTCTGTGGGTCACTCTGTCAAACTCATGAGCCCTGTGATTTCCTTCAGTTCTTTCAATTCTTTCGGTTGGGTCTGTTTTCACTTTCCCTTTGGCAACTTTCTATCCTGAGTCATATTGACCTCTGTCTGCCCTGAAACAAGGAGGGGTCCACCTTGGCTGGGCTCCCGCTGTCTGCATGTGGGGAGGAAGAAGTGACATACTTCATAGGGACCAGTTTGCAGCCTCCCTGAAGCATATCCTCTACACAAGAGGTCACCCACCAATGTCTTGGCATTCTGTTTTCCTTAGGCCATCATTTTTATCTTACTATGAAGCGGAGGTACAAAGAAATGTTTCTTGGCAGAGCCTGAACAATCAGTGGTTTCCTGATACTTTCTTAGGCCTTTAGAGTATGTGTTCTCTAATTAAGAAGAGTTTATAGCCTGACATTTGACCAAGTGCTTTATTCTATAGATCTAATAACCAGTATGAGTGTGCCTTACAAAATATCAGTATCTGGTTACATATTTTCTTCTCTCTCTCTGGCCAAATCTTCTGTAGGATTTAGCTCGGTCACCAGCTGTTCCAACTATGCTGTCA
This sequence comes from Phacochoerus africanus, assembly GCF_016906955.1. NCBI lineage: Eukaryota > Metazoa > Chordata > Mammalia > Artiodactyla > Suidae > Phacochoerus > Phacochoerus africanus. The sequence continues at coordinate 53,082,164 of NC_062544.1, read as the reverse complement.
AGCCCCTGTAGCATAAATAAACAAAGGCTTTTTTCTTCCTTTAAAAAATGTGGGGTTTTTTTGGGGGGGGAAGATGACAAATAAAGTTAGCTAAATCACTAACATTATTTTTCTTTTTATTCATCCCAAATGTTTGAAAGAAAAGGAAGTTAGTTGGTCTTGGGATCTGAATTCACAAAATCACAACCATTCTCTTCTTTAACAAATGTCTCCCAAGTTTCCTTCCTCTGAAGGACCAAACTCCAGTTTGCACAGAGTCCAGACAACAAGCAGCTGACTAGCAGGAAGATTTTCAAAAGGGTAATTTCTACTCAGCTCATGGGAAACAGCCCGTGAAGTGTTTCCAAACCAAGACTACCAAAGAACTTGCCAGCCAGTTGTGGTCCCCTGGTGGCCAGGATTTTCAAGGTCTTTCCCTCACAGCTGACTAAATGCACAATAAAACTTCTGAATATCCCAGGGGCAGGTGTTGGCATACACAGGATGGGGTATGGAATAGAAATAGGAAGGAAAGTAGAAGACATAAAACAATGTAAAAGCACAGGAAATTCCACAACTAAAAAGTATTGCAGAGATGTGAACAGTCTGACTTGGGACATAAAATAAAGCTGTGTTAGCTCTTTCTGAGACAGAGTTAGGTGGCAAATAGAGCATAAGTAAGGGAGCACAAAGGTTAACCTTACAGAACAATGTAGGCTGGAGAGTCTTTAGGTGGAGATTGCATCTTTATGAGGGAGGTGAATATCAAATAGAAATATTAAATAAGAGAAACATTATAGAAATAAGAGAAACATTATAGAAATAAGAACTAAAAATGCTTGGAGGTTCATCTGGATATAGTTTGGGAGGGATGAGTTGAAAAAGATTTATGTACTGAGCAAGTAGAACAGGCAATGCTAATTTTTACTGGACTCTCCTCTGATTTATTTTTTTTTATTAATGATTTTTATTTTTCCATTGTAGCTGGTTTACAGTGTTCTGTCAATTTTCTACTGTATGGCAAAGTGACCCAGTCATGCATACATGCACGCGTGCACACACACACACACACACTCTTTTTCTCACATTACCCTCCATCATGCTCCATCACAAGTGACTAGATATAATTCCCAGTTCTATACAACAAGATCTCATTGCTTATCCATTCCGAAGGCAATAGTGTGCATCTATTAACCCCAGATTCCCAGTCCATCCCACTCCTTCTCCCTCCCCCTTTGCAGCCACAAGTCTGTTCTCCAAGTCCATGAGTTTCTTTTCTGTCTCTCCTCTAATTTAAATTTTGGAATAGATGAATTAAAGTTTGTAGATATTTGTTTAAAAGCTATATAACTTTGAATTGCCACCAAAATAGTTTCATTTTAATGCAGACTATTATACTATATTATATGATAGTTAACATTCCTAAGAAACCTTTTGTTTTGAAAACAGTAACATTGGATAGGGAGGATAAGGAATATAGAGTTTTTATTCTTTAACCAGTTGATATTCCTAATGTATTTACTATTGCTTTTTCCATTAATCTGCATATATACTCAATTCTTTCCTTATCCAGTTTGGGTCCCATGGTCATTACTCGAATTATTCTCTTTATATACTAATTATGCTACTTTTCTCTCTTGTCATCGTACTCACTGGAAAACTCCAGTCAAACTCCAATTTGATCTTGATTAAATACCCCTGTCTGCAGTCTCTACCTCTGACTGAACAGTTGGAGACGGCTGGAAGAAAACCCAGAACCATGCTATAGTTCCCAAATATTACATGGCAACATGACAGTTTTCCCCAGTCAGTTCATTCTCCCTCTCTCTAAGACCACTTTTCATACCTTCTCTTCTCCAATCTTCAGCTTCCCTTTCTGTCAAATCACTGATGCCTTTTCTTCTCAATTCCCTAATAAATAGAGATTTGAGGAATAGGCTTTCCTCACCTTTTCACCACCAAAATTTACAAAATTATTTGCATCTATGCTGGTGCTCTCTACTTCTCTCCTGTTACCATGGATGTTTTATCCATGCTTCCAACTATGGCTAATATATCATTTGTATACTTGATGCCATTCTTGTATTCAAGGACTTTGCTCCTGGAGTTATTTCCTCTTGTGCTGTACCATCAAATATTTTTTTCATCATACTATTCTCAACAGCATTTAACAAAGCAAACAAACCAAGTCAATCTAAACAACAAATAAAACCAAAAGGCTTGACCTCATATGCCCTTCTAGCTACTTTTTTATTTCTCTACTTCACTGTTTGACAAAGATGCTAGAAGTTGTTGTTTATCCTCTTTCTCTAGTTTCTCACTTCACAGCTCTTCTCAACTCATTTCAGCTAGATCTTTATTTCCAATAGAATCTCTTTTCTTAAGGACATTAATCAATATTATGTTTCAAATTCCAATGGTCTAGTCTCAATCATCTCATTTGAATTCTTAGCAGAAGTTGATATATTTGATCATCATTTTGGGAACATGTCTTGAAATGCTTTCTTCCCTTGGCTTCTGGGACACTACAATGTATTCCTACCTCTCTGCCTGCACCTCCCTCTCCACCCCATTGGGATCCTATTGACTTAGTGCTTTCAGTTCTTAGTCCTCAGCAATCTTCTCACTTTGAACTTATATCCAGTGGATCACATTTAGTTTCCTATCATCCCACATTTCTATTTCTGGCTCTGATCACTTTCATCTTAGTCTGAGATACATAACTGGTTATATGTCATATGTTATCTCCACCTGGATGAATATTAGGCATTTTAGACTTGAGTTTTCAAAATCAAATCCTCTGTATTTCATTCCCACAAGCCTGTTCTTCCTATTCTCATCTCAGGAAATGATTCTGCATTCACCCCACTGTTCAGACCCCAAAATTGTGATTTAGCCTCTTTGTCTCCCACATAAGTAATTTATCAGCAAAACCAGCCAGATTTATTTTCAAAGTGTATCCTAAATCCAGTCTTTCTCATCACTTCCATGACTACCCCTAGAAGCCAGCTTTGTGTTCCTTTGTAAATGGTATACTCTAGGAGAGCTGGCTGACTGAAGGATGTTATGTTTTTCTAATTTTCTTTGCAAAACCGTATCTATTTATTTTAGTTTTATTTATGTTTAAGAGTTAAATGATACCTTCAAAGACTATCACATGTGAAAATTTAAAGTTTAAAACTATTAACGGCCCATCTTAGCTAATTAGGGCTTTTAGACATTAGGAGAAAAAGGTGAGAAATGCTTCTCCACCACATCTAAAGGACTTAAGTCAACCCATGGGGTGAACAGTGTTCATGAATGTCTTAGTGATTAGTAATTAATATTTTTTTGGTAGCCAAATGGTCTTAAGCCACATGGCAGGAGATTCAATTGCTAAGCGACAAAGGTTCTAATTCTGTTCCTGTCAAGCAAGCAAGTCACTTAACCTTTGAATGTTTTTCCTTCTATGCCCTGGGAACAGTTCCTGCCCTTTATTACAGAGAACTGTTGTGCAGATAGATGGGGATTATATATGGAAGTGTTTTGCCCTAAGTTCTTAAAGGAAAGAAGAAATTTTAAAACCTCAATTTCCTAAAATATAACTAAAGTTTACCCAGTTATTTAATTATGTTTTCTTTCCTTCCTTTTTATTAAAATATTGTACAAGAAATATTTTTTAAAAGTTCATAATAGAAAAAAAAACTAGGCTGAAATTAAAGGAAGTTTTCAATTACTTAGTAGTGATTCTGCATTCCATCTTACAATGGATGGACCACTCATGATTTCAGTAATACTACTAATTGTACGTGCACAGAGCACTTTTACTTCGGGCCAGGCACTATGCTGAGTGTTTTACAGAACTGCCTGTAAATTTCTTTCCTTAAAATCACTTACAGTCATAACATTTAGTTAAGTACTATTTAATGTATTTATTCAGTAATTTTTCATTTACTCTCACACGTTAGTTTTGCCTTTTGTTCACTATTTATAATACCTTATTTCACAAAAAGTTACATAAATAGGAATAGTCATAACCAGCATGAACTTCCACCTTCCTATTTCCCAACATCAGGCATTTTGCTTTTGCTGTGTAAAGAAATGATTTCCTTGGCATTCTTGGCCACTTTTGGCCTCTTTTTAATGGGCTGTATGTTATTATAAATGTATAAATCAATCTGATGTGTTTTGTCACATGCTGTTACTAAATAATGTTTTATTTTGTCTGTTGACCTACTTTGTCATATATTCCTACACCATGACATGATAGGAAATATTATTTCCATCTTTCCCACATTGCTATTTGAAATTTATACTGTGCCTGCTTTCAAAGAGGAAGCTTAAAATATAAAATCTGTATTAAAGCAGAACAATTAAAGATTGAATGATGAAGTGCCTTGTGCAATCCTTATACAGATAAAATATTTTATCAGAATCTAGGAATAAAATTTTTCCCACTCTTGAAACTAAGTTTAGCTTTACCACCATTTAACATTCAAGTCATAAAAGGAAGTTTGATGGATATTTTGGCCTTTTTCCCAAAATGAGGCATCCCCAGGTCACCAAGTGGGATTTCAGCTCACTTGGTAAAAAAGAATAACATATTAATAAATAATAAATCTTTACAATTTATTGTACTTAAAATATACTGCAAGAGCTAAAATGTGATTTGTGTGGCACAGTAAGACAAGAGTCCTAATAACAACTGAAGACAGCCCCAGGCTAGTGATTCAGTTCCCTTGTCAGACTCTTCATTCAGAGTTCCTGCCCTATGCACTATGCACAGTCATATATGTGCATGATTCACCCTCTCATTACTTCCTTTCTCTTTCCACTTCCACTGTTCTCCTGTTTCTATCCTTTGACGACCTCTGCTTACTGGCTTCTGTCTGAGACTCTGACTTCTAACTCTGTCCCTTTTGTCATATTCAAACATTGTGATTTGATTGATTGGCATTATTCAGAATAGACCATCAGTGATAGATTTATCATCTAATGCCTCTGATAGCTTACTGGACTTCCTCAGTTCTGGTCTAGAGAGTTGCCTATGAGTCCAGTTTTAATTCTCAGTGCAGTCAGTTGTCAACAAGGTTGTAGCATAACACAGCTTAAAAAGAATCTGTATTTTCCTTTTTTGACTAGGTAAGAAACTACAGATTTACTGAGTGGGTTCAAATCTCAGCCTGCCATTAACTGTATAACCCTACCTTCTCTGTGTCTCAGTTTCTTCATCTGTAAAAATAATTGTAATAACATTATCTCCATCATAGAATTGTTATAAAGATGAGTTAATACAGGCAAATCCTTAGGAGAGATGAATGCCACATAGTATGCTCTACTACATCATCATTATAATCATCATCATTATAGCCTATAGTAATAATTATAATTATTTAAGCCATGATAAATAATTGCTATGGTTTCCCTAGAATGAAATCCTAGGAGGAATTTAACCCATGGAACTTATATACAGTTATTACAGAGGCTGTTGTAGCTAAACTCAGATATCAGAAATCTTTTTCACTGCTTTGATGATCCCCACTTGTAGCTGTTGTAGGTGCTGATGCTAGCAATCTTTTCTGGAGGGCTGCTTATGGGCAACTAAACCATCATTCCTAGGTTACTTGAGAGTCACATGCCCCTTGTTGGAATGGCCTATATCCAGTGACTGACAGATGAAGGGGTATAAAATCCCAGCCTCTTTGTATCCAGCCAGAACAAACTCTGTAGTACAATTATCTTCCAGATTGCTACATGGGATTTATCTGAAGTCACCTTTTTGCTAATTTGCTGTTTTTCACTATCCTGCTTTCCACATTCCCATTTAGGATTTTCCTGAGAGAATCCTCTCAATAACTCATTTACACACAGATTCTTATCTCATACTCTGCTAATAAGGAGCGTGACCTAAGAGAATGGATAATATAATATACTCTGTCTTCTTTTGTGCTTTTTAAATAAACCCCTCTATTCAAATATAAAATCTATTCTATTGTGAATTCTTAATCAAATCTGTGGTTTTGGTATAAATTCTTTTTATTTCTCATAGTTATATATTTCATACATGATTATATTAATTTTTAAATTTTATTTCCCCCTTATATTTGATTTTAACTTTTTCAAATATGTTAAAGAGTAATATAATTCAAAATACCAAACCATTTAAAAAGGAATACTTGTAGACATTAACTTCACTTTTTTATTCTTCTATCTCATCCCCACACACTCCACGTAGATAATCATTTTCATTAGTTTCTGGTTTAACCTTTTTTCCAGTTCTCTAACCTTTTATTTGGCTGTGTCCTTGTATCCATCTATTGAGTTCTTAATTTCTTTTATTGTATCTTTACATTCCAATGTTTGCATGAACAATTTAAAAATAGATTCTGCCTCTTGGCCAAAATTACTCATCTTCTCCTGTATTTTCTTGAATATATTAATTATCATTAATGTCCCTATGAAACAACTTCACTATCCAAATCTCCTATAGATCTTTTTCCTAGTTTTCAGTCATTTGGTCTTATCTTCTGGTAAGCCTAAATGATGAAAGACATCAAATCAGAAATTCAAAAAACACGAAAAAGAAAAAGAAAATCACACTTTAGGCACATCATAGTAAAATTATTGAACAAAGATGATTTAGATTGAATGCAGGACCTTGCTTATAAAAAATTATTTGCAAGTCCGACATTCTTTTTCCAGGGAGAATTTACTTTCGTTTCGGGGCGGGGGGTGGGGTGCAGTTTATCTAGGGCAAGTTATAATCCAACCAGGGACTATGGTGCTTCAAGGCTCTCTTGCAGTTTTTTTTAAGGGCTGATCTATTTCTGGTTCTCCTATTCTTAGGATCTAGATTTCTGGGGTCTCGAATGAAATACAGTGGAATTTGCCAAGGCCTTCCTATCTTGACAAACCTTGAACACTAAAATTGTGTCACTAAAACTCTAAGACAGCCAAAGACTCTATTTGGATTTTCAGCCTCCTAGAATTAGGAGAAAAGAGGGGTCAAATGCTTTGGGTAACCTCTTTTTGCTTACCTTCTGTATCATATCTTGTCAGTATCTGTATCATATCTTAAGTCTTGATAGCAGTACTCCTCTAATGTCTTCAAACATTAAAAAAAGCATTTTTAAACCAAGTTTTTCTAGTTGTTCTCTCCAGCAGGGTTAGTCTTTTATAAACTAATCCACCAAGACCATAATGGGAACACTTAAGACACAATATTTGTGATATAAATTCTTAATAGGTTTGATTTTGTATTAAATACTAATCCAATTAATACACTATTAAGAATTTTTATGATGGAAGAATCCAGGGAAACTTTAAAAATTGGAAATTATCTAGAATGTTAAATATCTGAAAAAGTGATATGAAAAAATTTTATAGGGGACAGTAACAAATATAGGATGGAGTTTATCTAATTCCCTAATCCCACCATATTTTAAAATCTTTGATGAATTTAGAAAAATTAAAACATTTTGAAACTGGAGATCAAATAGATGGATTAATAGAACAGAATTCAGAAATACAGAAATAGATCTAAATGAGAGTAGAAATATATATGTGTGTGTATATATAAAATCCTGTTAATTTTGTTTCTCTGGAGAACCCTGAGTAATACATATTTTGGTATCTGGTATCAGGAAGGAAGTGGGGTTGCTGCTGTAACAAATGCCTAAAATGTGGAAATGGCTTTAGAGATAGGTAATAGGTAGAGACTGGAAAATTTGGGGTGCATATTAGAATATATGCCATTTAAAGGCTGTTGGTAGAAATATGAATGATGAGCTCTTCTGGCAAAGTCTCTGATGGAAATGAGGAACATGTTAGTGAAACTGGAGGAAAGAGGATCCTTGTTATAGAGTGGCAAAGTACTTGGCTGCTTTGTATTCCAGTGTTTTGTTGAAGGTAGAACTTATAAATGATTAGATTGGATATTTAGTTGAGAAGACTTTTTTTTTGGTCTTTTTTTAAGGCCGCACTCACAGCATATGGAGGTTTCCAGGCTAGGGGTCAAATCGGAGCTGTAGCCACCTGCCTATGCCAGAGCCACAGCAACACCAGATCCAAGCCACGTCTGTGACCTACACCACCGCTCACGGCAACGCTGGATCCTTAACCCACTGACTGAGGCCAGGGGTCGAACCCGCAACCTCATGGTTCCTAGTCAGATTTGTTTCTGCTGTGCCACGACAGGAACTCCAGTTGAGATTTTTAAGCAAAGTGTTGAAGACACTGCCTGGCTTTTCCTTGCTGCTTATAGTAAAATGTGAGAGGAAAGAGGTAAACTAAAAGGGAATTGTTATAAAAAACAGAACCATACCTTGAAGGTTTAGAAAATTCTGTGTTTACTATTGCAAAAATTGACAAAGTGTGTACTAGAGGGAAAATCAAGAGTATGGGTGGACGAATATTTGCTCTAAAGAGATTATGGATGTGATCTGTGAAACCAACCAATCAACCATCTCAGCAGAAATGCTACCAACTTGGACTGAAGGGGTAACAGAACAAAATGAAGAAAAGTCTGTCAGACTTCTGAGATTCTACGGGGCAGGCCAATAGAGTTATTCAGCCGCACGCATGCTTTAGTATTCAAGAAAAGGAACGATAACCCTGAAGTTCGGCTCAGAGTTGCCAGGCTGCCACTGCTACCACTCAGCAATATATGTCAAGGGAAATGGGCTGTCTTCTTGGTTCCGTAGGGAAGAACTACTGCTCAGGGCCACGGGGGTGGGGCTACTGCATAGGACTGAGAAGATGACACTGCCACCACCATTATGGGCCCAGAAGGCAGGCCCACCACCCCCAAGTAGGCCCAAAAGACAGAGTATCAAGCCACAGCAGATTATGCTCAAGCATTAAAATTGAGTGGAATTTGTCCTGTTAGATTTCAGGCTTGCTTTGGACCTAGAAGATCTTTCTGTCTGATTTCCCCCTCTTGGAGTGGAATGCATGTCCTGTGCCTGTCCCACCATTGTATTTTGGAAGCAGGTTCACTGTTAGTGAGGAAGTTTACTTCAGAATGAATTGTATCTCAAGTCTCACCAGCATTGATCTGGATGATATTTAGATGAACTCTTAGATGTGATGCTGGAATAGGTTGTAGAAATTGGGTGAATATAGTTTGATGTGAAGACTTGAATTTTGGGGATCCAGAGAATAGCGTTATGAGCTGAATTGTATACCTCTGAAATTCACATTTTGAAGCCCTAACGCCCAATATCTCGGGATGTAGTCATAATTCAAGATAAAATCTTTAAGGAGGTAATTAAGTTAAAATGAAGTCTTTAAGTTAGACCCTAATCCAATATAACTGATATTCTTATCAAAAGAGGAAATTTGTACACATAAATACATGCGCACGCATACACACACACACACACACCCCAGACACGTGTGCAGATAGACGGATGACCATGTTAGGGTACAGCAAGAAGATGGCCATCTGCAAGTCAAGGAAAGAGACCTCAGAAGAGATCAAACCTACTGATACCTTGATCTTGGACTTCCAGTTTCTAGAACTGTGAGAAAATAAATTTATATTTTTTTAAGGCACTTAGTCTGTGATATTTTGTTATGGGAACCCTAGCAAAATAATACAGTTAGTGAAAGGTTTTAAGCAGAGGGTAACCTGATCACGTTTTTACTTCTAGAGTTTTCTCCAGCTGCTTTGGCATTCCTTTTGACCTAGCATTTACAGTACTGACAATGTACCTTCTAAATGTGTGTGAGAGAAAAGCAGCTCCTGACATCCTAGCTGACACATAGCTGGCCTAAGGCTTACAGCTAGAGCATGTTCTCTTGTGGGACATACACATTCTCACAAAATACGAAACTCAGACAAAGGCATTCTGAGAACTTGATAAAATGAAGAAAAATAAAGGAATTTTATAATTTTGTGTAAGTGTAGGCCAAACTATCACTGTGCAACCCCCAAAATATCAAAATTCCCCTCTCCCAGCTAATATAAATGACCACTGCTAATTTTCTCAACTACAGCTTTAACCCCTCTCTAGTAGGCACTTTCTGTAGATAAAATTTGTTGAAGTTCCCAGCCACAGAATTATTCCCGATTTTTGATAGTGCCCAGTTAAGAGCTAATTCCTCTTCCTTGGGCCTTTTCCAAAGTCAGCCATGGTGTGCTTTCTCTCTCACTGCCGTGAGTCATAAACCCAGTTTGCTGATCTATGTTTGTGTTCCTGGTGGTCTTTGGCTGGAGGTAATTGACAGAAATTAGTGCAGAAGTACATCAAGTACAATGATGTTCACTGCAGCAATGTTTTTTAAAGAAAAATACTGTAAAATAAACTAAAGGTCCATCAGTTGGGGACTGATAAAATAAACTCCAATACTCTTTTTGAATGTAATGTCAAGTAGCTATTTCAAAGAATGAGGTAAATCTACGTATGCTGATGTAGAAAGATCTCTAATTTATCAAGTGACAAAGCCAAGTACAGAAAAATGTGGACATTATCATTCAATTTTAGTAAAAGTAAGTGTTTCAAACAGTTATATACATGATAGCATTTACTGGCTCCAGAACTTTGAAGTACTCTCATTTTCATATATTATATCTATTAATATTTGCCATTTTAGAAATTTAAATTGAAAAAAAATTTAAATTATATTTCACTTAAAAATAGCAATATTAAACCCAATATGTGTTAACATACCTATTTTATGAAAAATAATTATTTTACAGTACAAAAAATAAATTAGTGAGAAGTGTCATTATTTTATATTTTTGTAAGTTTTGTTAATATCTGTCTTAACAGAAGATAAGTGGATTCAAATATCTGCTTTTGCATTAAATTTGTTGCAACATAACTTTTTTTCTGTTTGAAATATTGGAAGAAAACTTGACCTAATAGAGATTTATAGTTAGAAAAAGGCCATAATTTATAATTACCATTTCAGATAATTATGATATTCTGCTATGATAATATGATAAAACTTGATAGATTTTTCCTGCTATATTCCATTAAAATCCACCAGTCTACCTCAGAGTTTGACAATGTCTTTTATCCATGTATAATCTATCATATCAAGCATTTGGAAAATATTCACTGTGTTATGAAGATCTTCCAAATGTTGACACATTTTATATAATACAACAAATTATTGCATTCATAAATATCAGTCCTGATCTCATAAAAAATTCTTTAAATATCGGGAAGCTGTTGTGCTGATAGTGGCAGATACATATTTTCCAAAATTCTAATTTTCTCTTATAACCTTGAATTTTATCACTGGTGATAAATATTGTCAGTTGTTATCTGTGAAGTAATAATCTAAATTACCATAACTGGTTTTAGTCTGTTTTTCAACTAAAAACATTACGTGAAAAATTGGCTTGTTTATCTCAAGATTTAAAAAACTATATTTCTTTGAATAGTCATCAATTCTGGTATGTAGTAGAAGTGCATTATGTGTACCGCCCATTTTTTTTTCACATAGATTATTAAAAAATTGTGTGCTTATCAGCTAAGATTTAATTAATTTTGTTTTGTTTTTTACTACTTCATCAAAAACCTTCTTAAGTGAAACTTTTTTTTTCTTGTGACTGCATGGCAATGAAGAATGTAATTATTACTTTAGGTGCTTCTGCCTTGATAAATGCTGAGGTGCAAGCAGTTTTACTGACCACTGTTTTTGCACTATCAGTACAGGTGTAAACATGGTTAAAAAAGTAAATATTTCAGTATTGTCATGAAAATAGGTTTGATCCAAATGGGTTTTTGGCTGGAGAACCCAAATGATTATGGGACAATACTTGGTAAACTGTTACACCAGAATATCAATTAAAACTAGGTAAAAGGTACAACTGTATCACACATTTTTTATTAAATATAGTTTATTTACAGTGTTTCTTCAATTTCTGTTGTACGAGAAAGTGAGCCAGTCATCACACAGTTTATTTATTTTTTAGAAAGTTTCATTGGAGTATAGTTAATTTACAATGTTGTATTAGTTTCAGGTATACAGCAAAATGAACCAGTCTATATACATATATCCATCATTTTTTCTCATATGGTTTATTACAGAATATTAAGTATATTTTCTTGTGCTATACAGTAGGTCCGAGCTACTTTTCTATTTTATGTGTAGTAATTATTTTGTTCTTTTTTGTGGCTAACATTCCATTGTACATATGTACCACATTTTTGTTATCCATTTCATACAGTTTAAACTGAAGTATTAAAAAGTAAATAATATATTATATATTTAAGTAAATGTATAGAAAATTATACCATACACAGAGCTCCCTAACTTTAGTGAATCTCTGAAAATACACACAGATGCAAAATTTGCACTTAGACTCCTTGACATGATCTGTGGATCCCAGGTTAAAAACCTGTCAGTGGGTACTAGTCATGACTCTTCCATAATTTGTGTTATCTCTCTCACTTTCATTTCAGTTTATGCTACCCTGCCTCTGTCTAAAAATTTAAAATCCCAGTTTTCCACAAAAGCCATTAAAAACTCCTCAAACTTTGCAGTTTCTCTTTTTGTTGAATCAACTTCAAGCAGGGAGATGGAGCCTCATTCTGTGTTCTCCCAGCTTATCTATGGTCCTCCTCACTTAACAATGATGCTGCTGGGCCTTTCTTTACTGTCATAATCACTGAAAAGAGTGATTCCCCACTGCCACAGATCGTTACAATACCTGTTGTCAACATTTATCTCTAATCTCCAAATTTAATTTCTCTCAGTCACTTACCATTTCACCTCAATACCTAAATCCACTTCATCAGGGTTAAAGCTGACAAACACTCTGTGTTCAGCCTAAGGCATAACTGTAAATTTAGAAATAATATTTTCTAAGGGAACTCAGTAATGCATGAGGCATAAACATGTGCATTAGAAATGATTGCAGAAAGTACATGTATAAAAGTTAATGGCTGTGGCATTGTGCCAAACCTTTTCAGTTAAGATGACATATTGCAGAGTCTAAAGCTTTCATAAAGTTCCCAGAAATAGCAGAAATAGTGGAGAAAAATTAAAATCAGAGAACTTTACATGCACATGAGTGAAGCCCAAGACTTCAGGATGAAACAAACTCTCTCAAGTATGATTCTATCTCACATTTTTTTTTAATTTTCAAAATGCTTTATAAACAGCATTAATTTTTATAGAAAAATTGATTTAACTAAAAGATATCATCTTTGAGGAGTTCCTTGGTGGCCTAGTGGTTAAGGGTGGGCATTGTCACTGGCTGTGGCTCAGGTTCATTCTCTGCCCTGGGAACTTCTGCATGCTAAGGGAGCAACTAACTAAATAAATAAATACAAGATAAATACTTTTTTTAAAAAAGTTACCATTTTTTAAATAAAAATTGAGATCTTTAGTCACACTATTTGGAGTTTTCCAAAATAATATAATAATATGTCCCCAAAATAGCAAGAGGTTCTTACCTGGACTTCATGTGGCATATTTCTTCTTTAAAACGGATAATCTTTACAAATATTAGGCAGCTTTTGGATTCTGTCTACAATGCTTCCTAATACGTTTTGCTGTTCTCTGTGGCCTTCTTTTTTTTTAAAGCAAAAAAATCTTAAGAAGAAAAAAAAGTATCATTTTTGTTTTTTTGTTTTGTTTTCTTTTTTTTAAATTTTATTTCCCCAATACATTATTTTTTTTTCTACTGTACAGCATGGTGGCCCAGTTACACATACATGTATACATTCTTTTTTCTCACATTTTCATGCTCCATCATAAGTGACTAGACATAGTTCCCAGTGCTACACAGCAGGATCTCATTGCTAATCCATTCCAAAGGCAATAGTCTGCATCTATTAACCGCAAGCTCCCAATCCATCCCACTCCTCCTCCCCCTCCCCCTTGGCAACCACAAGTCTATTCTCCAAGTCCATGATTTTTTTTCCTATGGAAATGAACCTTTCCACAGAAAAGAAAATCATGGACTTTGTTTTCTACAGAAGCCTGGTGTTAACACATTTGGGTATGAATTTATTTGACACAAGATTGTATGCTAGACCTCACAGGAAATGACAAGATATGATTCCAGTCATTTAGGTCATAAAATCTGGAAAGATATATATGTAAAAAACAGTATGAGGATATCCTGAAATATGATAATTTTTTAAAAATGCAAAATTCATGGAAACAGAAAGTGTAAGATAAATTCTGTTTGAGGAGTCATGGAAAGATTCATGGAAAAATGGAATTTGGGGAGAGAATCTAGGTGAAAATAATGGATGTAGGGAAAATATTGGAGGTGTTCTGGGAATGAAGTCCTGCAGCTGAAAGAACTGGGTAAGAGGAACATCAGAGAAGGAGAGAGGGTGTGTATGAGGGGGAGACCTCCTCACCTTGCCTTGTCCTACCTGCTCAGCCTTATCCAGTTTCCCTTCCTTTTGCTCTCTCATTCCAGCTACTCCTGTGTTCCTTCAGGTCCTTGAAGCAGATGGTTTCTTGGCTACACAGCCTTTGCTCATGCTGTTCCTTTTGCTGCACATCTTTGCCTGGATAAATCCTACCTATCATGCAGATCTCAGCCCACTTCCTATCCTTAGGGAAGTCTTCACTGATTCATCTAACTAGGATATATTATACTCCCTCATGACAGGCTTATCATTCTCCTTTATAACACTTAACATTTACAGTTTTATACAGTTTTATAATTATATATAATATTTTCATTAATGCCTGTCTTTCACCAGGCTTAGATTTCCAAGAAATTAGAATGCTGACCATGTGTGTTCACCCTTTTATCTCCAGGTCAGAGCATAGTACAAATGTACAATAAATACTTGTTGAATGAATGATAAATTAAGGTGGAAATGAATTAACGATGTACAAAAAGAAGGAAAGTGGCCAAGGTGACACAGTTTACCCACTCCTATGAGTATGATATGATTATGAAAAACAAAACAAAAGTTGCTTTTGAGTTGTGAATTTAGCTACAGCTTTTCAAGTGTTTACAATTTGTTTCCAGTGTTCTCTTGAAAAAAATCATATTTTGCAATTTTGAGATCTTGCTATGATGCAAGGAATTTGGATCAAATCATTAAGGAGTACTCTTGGGAGATAAAACTGTGGCATAATTTTAAAGTTTCCCTTATTTTGAAGCAAGTTTAGAATCTCTTGACTGATAAGAAAACACAGATCAAATCTTTCCTACCTACCCTAAAAGAGAATGGAGCGGACACACCATGAATTCTTAATATTTGTCAACTGCAAACAAACATGGACAAAAATCAGAGCTTTTGTCTACAGAATCACTTCTGTTCTGCACTGTAAGTGAATCATTTAAGTGGTAACAGGGTAAATAATCACAAAGCTTAGTTCATTTCATATCTGATAGCAAAAATATGACAAGTTTCAAAAATGGAAACAATAATACTTGGTATTTCAATAATAAGAGTTTCATTTGATCAAATTTCCCATATATTCTGGAACACCCAGTCACAGGGGAATTGTTTCTAAGAAGGGCAAGAATTGTTGTAGCCTTGTTTTGTTAATATCAATGTACCAGAAGAGTCCACTGCATATCCCCAGCCAGACCAATTCTCTTTCTGTTCATCCTTCTGATGTCTCTAGATTTTTAATGCAGCAAGCCCACACCACAGGCCCTTACACAAACCACAGTGAACACCTGATCCCCAGCTCAGAGATTTCCTGGGGGTTGCCAATGTGTCGTAAAATGTGCCAAGGATGGCTAGAAAGTTCTCACAAACACTCCCTCCCTTTCCTTCCTTTCTCCTGCATGAGCTTCTCAGCAATTCTAATTCTTGTCCTGCTTGATTCTCCCTCATTCCATTTTGTTCCCATCAGATTGGGTGACACTGGCTCTTAACTGTGTGCACCCTAAGCCCTGGTATGAGGTGGGGAACTTCCTGTATTCAGTTCAGATATGGAGCCTAGGCTTGTGGAACCAGAAGATTTAGTGCTCCAACCCAATTTTCCAAATTGTTAGTATAATCCAAGACCTAGAAAAATGTGATTAAAAGTGTCCTAATTAGTTTATGTCTGGCTACCTATAAAGAGAGAAGGGGAAATCCCAGTCCTTAATGACCATTTGAATATGACTGCCAAGAATGCAAGAGAAATAGCTGGGAACAACAAAGAGTATGCTTTCACAGTTTTAGGAAATGAAATGTCAAAACATGTATCAAGGCAGGCCTAGTTACTCATTTAGTGCACCCGGGTCCCAGCCAATTTTTTTAGAGTCTTAAGTGGTAACCCTGAAATGTGGTTATATATAGAGAGAGCTTGGAGTTTTTCCAATTTTACATGGTTGGGCCACCCAAAGACATGAATCTGATTCTCTGAAGGTGGGCTTTAGGTATGTATGTTTTGAAAAAAAACTTCTCAGAAATCTCAAATGTCATCCTTACTTAAACACTAGACTTGAACAAGCTAGAGGTACTGAATATAAATCTCATCCATCTGCCTAAGGAAAATAATCTGAATTGTATTTTCCAGTGGGCTAAATGAAGATCTGTACCACTGGCATTGCTATGTAAAGGACTAGGAAAAAAAGAAAAGAAGGGTTACAATTGGGATCCCCCGAGTGGGACCAGACATTGAAAGTATAAGGCTCTAGGTCCAAATATTTCTCTTGTGTGAGATGGTGGAATTGGGAGGGGTAGCAAGAAGCAAGAGATTGACCCTCAGTGTAACCTCAGCTTATAATTCCTTCTGGATAGTAACAGAAAAGAAGAAAAGGTCATTTCAGCAGTTTGGGTTGGACAAGGGCTTTCTTTATGGCAGTAGCAGCAGGGATGCCATAGCCATCACTGGTGACAAGTTCAATTTGTTAACAGAGCATGTGCTTTCTCATGGCCACTCCTCATCCACAGATCTTAGGGAAACTAAAGTAGTAGTCGCAGTTTCTATACCAATGAAGCTGTTACTGGGAAGCAAAGCTCTCCATTGGGCACAGGGAAACTGATTCTCTGAAATCATGGAGTTGTTTAAGCTTTCCCAAGCAATTCAGTTTTCTTTCATTTATTTTTCTTTTTAGGACCACATTTGTAGCATATGGAAGTTCCCAGGCTAGGGGTTGAATCCAGGCTGCAGCTGAGGTTGACACCACAGCCACAGCAATAGTTGAAGCCACAGCTGCAGCTTGCAGCAATGCTAGATCTTTAACCCACTGAGTGAGGCCAGGGATCAAGCATGTATCCTCACAGATACTATGTTGGGTTCTTAACCAGCTAAGCCACATTTGGAATTCCCCAATTCAGTTTTCTTATATTCTTCTTGATAGGAAAAGTATCCACCAATAAAATTTGAGGTGGAAGGGGTTATTAGCCCACAGTCTTGCTACCTGGTTTATAAGGAAAGCCAATGTCAAAGTTTCCCACATCTATAATACTTATTAGACAAATATTCCTTAAGAAGGCAAGTACGAACAGTTAATAAATCTATTCTGTAAGCTTGATTAAGTTCCATTTCTATATTTTTTAAGTTGTTTAAGTATACTTGGTATCACTTGAGGCAGATTTCAGAGTCTGTACCCTCTAGTGGACATGAGGCAAAGATACTTTGTCACAACCATGACATCGCCAAAAATCTCCATGACAACTGTGAGCAGAGGTAGAAAATTGTGTATTTTATTATGAATAGTGTGGTCTTTAGAGATAAATAGAGTTGGAGAGAGAGGATGATCTTCAGTTTACCTGGGGAGATCCCTAGATCCCCATTCCAACAGTTGGATATAGGATCTATCAGGGATCAAGCCATGGATGATGTTCCTAAAAGGTACAGGATACAGATCTTGGTGAATTTTTCTGTTCATATAATACAAGATTGAGAACACCTCTCATTTCACCAAGGAGAGCTACATATGACATCCATTATGTTATTTAGCAAGACATTAGCAAGCAATAACACCCATTGTTTTTATAGTCAGTATGTTAAACATATAAGCATTGGTTATTGACCAACATATTGATAACCAGCATAACTTCTGGTACTTAATATCTGACTTCCTCTAAACAGTGTATTCTTGATCACACACTGATAGATATTAAACTTTAACAGTCCCCCGTATAATATCATATTGCCTATAACAAAGTAGTTTTAAAATAAATTACCTATATTGACTTAGGAGTCTTTTTTTCCAGTGAAGAGTAAACCTAAAGACATATAATGGGAGGGCTTATTTTATTTAGGATACTTATAGGGTCATCTCTTCTATAAAACCATATGATAAAAATTATTAATAATAATTATAATACTTAACATTTATCATGAATGTAACATATTCTAAACACTGTACAAAATATTGATACCTATGTTCTAATTTTAATCCTTATAACAACCCATAGGTATTATTATCCCCATTTTATAGATGAAGAAAATGAGGCAAAAAGGGGGTACGTAATTTGGCTAAGGTCACACAATGAGTATATATCACAGAATGGCTCAGTGCTCAGATGTTTCTGGATTACTCTGTCACCCCAAGAATGTGAGTATTATATTCCTTTAAGGAACATCTATTCTTTTTGTCTAAAAAAGCTCTCAAATCTGGCCATTTCTCTGGATCTCCACTGCCATTGGCCGTATCCAAGTCACCATTCTCTTCCGTTTGATCCTTGTACATTCCAAGTTTTTTACCCCTCAGGGTCTCTGTAACTCACTGTTTCTCTGACTGGAAAACTCTTCTCAATCCCCTTTGGATGACCAGCTTCCTCAGCTCCTTCAGGTGCTAGTACAGGAAAGGCCTCCATGAATATCCTATGCAAAGTGGATACCTGATTTCATCCACATCAAATTACTTTCTGTCATCTCATCTTGTTTGTGTTCCTCATGGCACTTATCCTGATATGTAACCATTATTTATTTATTTATTTATTTATTTACTGTTAGTGTACTATTTGCCTTAGCCCTTCTGGAAGTAAGTACTACAAGGACGGAGATTGTGTGTGTGGTGTTCTCCACTCTATCCCCAATGCATGTGACAGTGCTTGACATGAAAAGGCCTCTCAGTGAATTCCTGAATGTTGAATGAATGAATCCAGTCAAGGTTTAACTAACATGTGTTAGATCGACTCTTTCTTCAAGATACTCTGCATGAGATATTCCTTTGGTAAACTGAGTGAAAATCTCTTTTAAAAGGTTCCATCTGAACTTAATAGCAAATCTTCTATGTGATTGAATTTCTAAAACTCCACAGAGGCAAAGATCTGGATGGAGTGTTAAAGATCCTCTGATTTAATCTTCAGATGAACAAACTGAGACTCACAGGATTTTAACAATTTAAGAACTCCTAAATAGGATGATAACAAGGGTCCTTTCCCTATTATTTCCAGAGCTGTCAAACTGGGGTGCTCAAAAGTGGCACATTTCAAAGTATGAATTTCTGGTCCCCACTCTATCCTCAGCCATTTGGATCTAGGGATATGTATTATTTAAAATCTCCCCAGGTAAACTGAAGATCATCCTCTCTCTCCAACTCTATTTATCTCTAAAGACCACACTATTCATAATAAAATACACAATTTTCTACCTCTGCTCACAGTTGTCATGGAGATTTTTGGCGAAGTCATGGTTGTGGCATCAGCCAGAAATAAACTTGACCCCATATGAACTCTTTGTTCTTCTACCATCAGGATATCTCCTAGGGAGATAACCCTGAGCACAGGCCCTTACCTTATCTCTTTCTTTCGTTTTACATATCAGTCTTGCAATTTAGAAACATACATCCATGTACATGCATACACACACACACACACACACACACACACACATTACCCCAAGGAGTATACCTTCATAACCATATATTTATTCAGATGAAATGACATTAAAGGAAACATCAAGGACAATCTTGAAGATTAAAATAATCCTGCTCAATTTAGAATTATATGAATAGCAAGCAGCATGGAAAGAGGGAAGAAGCAGTCTCACTCGCTCACTCTGTGTCACAAAAAGATTATTGTACTGCAAATAATCACTGGTGCTCTGTCCCAGAACCAGCTGTCTGAGGTACAGCATCCAGCTTTTGTGCTTAACACCCAGGTCCGTATTTCTACTGCAGCTTTTAGTACAAAAGAGTAATCACTTTCATTAGGGCTTTCTGTTCTTATCACTTCGGCTTATTACTTTCATTTAGTACTTTCTACTGCC
Source organism: Phacochoerus africanus (assembly GCF_016906955.1). Classification (NCBI taxonomy): domain Eukaryota; kingdom Metazoa; phylum Chordata; class Mammalia; order Artiodactyla; family Suidae; genus Phacochoerus; species Phacochoerus africanus. Next base: position 53,062,109 of record NC_062544.1, on the reverse strand, counting down.
TACTTTAAGTGTCTCTACTTCCAAAATATTACTTGCTGTTTATCACATCCATTTCTGGATCTTAAATGTGATTTCAAGGAGTTCCCTGGTGGGCAAGCAGCTAAGGAACTGGTATTGTCACTACTGTGGCTTGGGTTCAGTCCTTGGCTGAGGAACTTCCACATGCCATGAGCGTGGCCAAAAAATATTATTTCCCAGTAAATCCCACGTATCATATGATAGTATGACTTAAGTGCACATCAGGTAGAATTATCTAATTTCCAAAGTCTACAGTAAACATGGCATGAATTTGGATAGCTTAACCCATCATCTTACTTTAAAATGTTGTATCCTTAGTTTCCTTTCATGTTACTCACTACAGGTGTATGTCATCGCTCTCATTCCCCTTTACACAGAGACAAAGAGAAATGCTAATAATATCACTTTTTAACTTAGTATTTTTAATTTTAATTCATTTAATACTTGATTTTAGTCCATCAGCAATTGTATGAGGTGAGTAGGATAGATCTTTTTCTCCCCACATTGCAGATGCTGATACCAAACTTAGAGGAGCCCCCACACACTCCCATCTAGATACTATCTAGAGTCTGTGCTGTCATGAAAAAAACAAAATAAGACTAGTACAAGTAGAGTTACTTTCCTTAATAGGAAGAACCCCATGTACAAACATGAGAATACAAATGTATAAATTATAGTAACTTTACTTAAAAATCTTCACAGATTCAAGATTATTGCTAGTGATACTAAAACTTTTATTACTCGAGAATGGTAACATTTTCATAATATTTTCTAGTTAGCAAGTAATTAGCTATAGGAAAGTGTTTTTCTTTGTATTTGTAAAATGTTGCATTTTATTGAACTTTATGAGTTCTAGTCCTTTTTTCACTGATTTAATTGGACTTTCTGGGTAAACAATACAATGTAATTGTATTGTCTCATTAAAAGAAAAATCTTATTGTATAGATTAGAATAGAGGTCAACAACCTTTTCCTATAAAGGGCCAAAGAGTGAATATTTAGGCTTTGTGCGCCATCTTGCTTCTGTCTCAACTATTCCACTCACCTTTGTAGTGCCGAAGTAAGCTATAAATAATACATTAATGGGCAAGCATGGATGTGTTCAAATTAAGCTTTATTTACAAAACAGGAAGGGGATCAGATATGGCCCACAAGCCATAGTTTAGTAACCTCTGGAGGAGAACGTCCAGAAAAATGTTCAATACTATGATGATGGTAGGTGTCATTACTGCCTTGTTTCTGATGATAATGGGCATGCCCTAGTGTTTCCATATTAAGTCTAATTTATATATTGATAAAGAGACACATTATCAAATTAAAGAAGTTCCTCTTTTACTAGTTTATTCTTTTCTTTTAATAAAAATTAATTCATTTTATGAGGTCTTTGTACAATTTATAAAGCTGATGAAATGTTTCACTCTTTACCTTAATGCAGCGAATTTTATCAATAAATATCTCAACACTGATTTATATTTACATTTCTGGAATAAATCCAAGTTGGCCATAGTATATTGTACTTTCAATTTAATGACATATTTGGTGCCACATTTTTAAAGAACTTTGACTCCCTATTCTTAAGTGACCTGAGTCTATTTTCTTCTTTTCTTTCTCCTAATCTTGTAGAGCTGTGGGGTTGGATTTTACCATCCTCAAAGGGAATTCATAAATTTTCTCTTTTTTATGTTCTGAAAAGATGTTAATGACAAGCTATAATACAGTCATGTTGTGATCAAGTTCTAAAGCTAGAGCATGTAAAATGAAAATAGCTTATAGGCAATTATGAAAATGGTTTAATCTTGAAAATATTTTAAACAACCCATAAAAATATACAGGGTTTCAAGTACTTTGCTTCCAGCAATGGTGAATCAAATAATAGCAATCAGCCTTTAGATATGAAGACATCTAAAAATCTAAATGAAATATATAATGTATATACTTCTAAAAGCAACAAATAGCTAACAAAATTGAGACAAGTTAAAAGATTTAGAAAGAGAATTCTAATTGATAGTGATAAAAATTTGCAGTATGTATCATGCTTAATTCTGATATATTGTGTACACATTCCCTTCAAGATAAGGAACCTGCTATCATCATTTTCAGTTCAACATTATTCTAGAGTTCTTACCCAGGTCAGTAAGGCAGAGAAAGAAAAGTTTCAAGGATAGAAAATGAAATAATAAAACATCATATTTAACAAATGCTATCATTATTTAATATCCAAGAGAGATTATATATAAATATTATAATTAATAAAGCCATTTATCAAAATTGCTAATCCAAAACTGATATAAAAGAAAAATCAATGGCATTTCCACATACCAGCAGGAAATAGAGAAATTTTAAGAGTTGCCAATGTCAAAATAGAAAAATAATTTTAAATGTCTAGGCATTAATCTAACTAAAGATGAATAAAATCTCTACTCAGAAACCTAAATGAGTAAATAGAGACCACTAAATAAATAAAGAGATATATTACATCCTTGAATTTAAAAACTAAGTATTACAGAAATGTGAATTGCTTCCAGATTAAACTGTAGATTCAGTGTAACCCCAATTAAAATTCCAACTTCTATTTTTGTGGAAATGAACAAATGGTTATTAAATTTATGTGGAAAGGGCCAAGAATAGTTCAGATGATATCAAAGAGGAAAAATAGAAAACAATGAAGACTTACCTTATTAGATATAAATACCAGTTATTTAATTACAGAAATTAAAACTGCAGAAGTAGCACTAGATTAGACAAATCAGCCAATGGAGGAGAATAGAAGACACTCCCACCCCAAGAAGACCCACACACATATAAACACTTGATTTATGACAATGGAGACTCTACAGAGCAAAGAGTAAAACATGATTTTTTTTCTTTGCTTATTAGGGAAGACCTGTGGCATATGGAAGTTCCCAGGCTAGGGATCAAATCTGAGCTACAGCTGCTGGCCGATGCCACAGCCACAACATACAGGATCCGAGCCATGTCTGTGATTTACACCACAGCTCACAGCAATGCCAGATTCTTAACCCACCGAGTGAGGCCAGGAATCAAACCTGCATCCTCATGGTTACTAGTCAGATTCATTTCTGCTGGATCACAATGGGAACTCCCATAAAAACATGATATTTTCTATAGATTGTATTGGAACAATTTCCATATGGATGAAAGAAGATGAATCAAATAAATCAACCCCTGCCTCATACCATTACAAAAACCAATACCAAGTGGCATGAATATGAAAAGCTGCAAAATAAAAATTTTAGAAGTTAATAAAGGGGAATAGTTTCATTATATTAGATAGGAGAAGATTTTATTTAAAAGGACACAAGAAATACTAACAAAAGACTAATATATTTTATTATATTAAATTTTAAAATTTCCTTTAATCAAAAGAGAGAGAAATGGTAGATTAGACAGTGGTAGAGGAGATATGCAACATACATACTTGACAGAGGTCTTCCATCACAGATTATATTCCTACAAATCGGTAAGAAGACAGATACCCAGTAAAATCCAGCAGGAAAAAAAAATGGCAAGGGAACTTGAGATACTTCATAAATTAGGAAAAGAAAACAACCAAGAACATCAAATTTAAAAAGGTACTTATCCTCGTTGGATATCAAGGAAATTCAAAATAAAACCACAAGAATAGACAATTACTCATCAGAATGGCTAAAATTAGAAGACTGAGTATCAAGTGTTAGTTAAGTTGTGAAGCAAGATTCAATAAAAAGAAATGCAGAGAGAGAGGACAAGATGGCGGAGGAATAGGGGGACATGCTCGCCCTCTCCCACAAACACAACAAAAAAAAGCACATCTACAGAATAAATGACTCACACAGAACAGCAACCAATCGCTGGCAGAAGAACCTAAACTCCAATAATGGCAAGAAGTTCATGACATTATGGGGCAGAATGAGAGAAAAGAGGAGAGTGAGAGAAGGTGAATCCGAGCGGGACGGGCGCTCCCGAAAGGGAACTGCGGAGGAGAAAGGGATCCCTCACCCTGGAAAGTCACCTACACGGGGGAAAGATCAAATGAACCGGAGGAATCTCCAGATGCAGAGAAGAGTGTAGCAGTAAGTTGGAGTACGGAAAAGCCGATCAAGAACCGAACGGACCATCTGAACTACGGGCACAGTCACCAAAAATTGAGACGCCTGGGTGGGGGCTGGGCACCGAGTCCTCGGCTCCAGAGGTTAGTCCCTGGGCTGGGGGGGCGGGGCGGAGTGGAAACTGCTTGGGAGGTCTAGAAACCATTTGATGGGGCAGAGACTGCCTGGGAGACTAGAAAACAAAGCTGTCGCAGAGGAAGGGAACAATACTCTAGGGGCAGGGAAGTGGAAAGCTGCATCAGAGGGAACCTGGGAGAAGAGCCTGGTCTGCGCCCATGCTGGGGAGGGGAGAGAAGAAGGGGTGGGTCCCCATAGAATACCCCCCACGCCACAGCAAGCTTACAGGCCCGCTAGCTAGCTGAAAGCTGTGCTTCCCAGTGCATCCCCCCCTCCCCCTCCACCCCCTACACTCTCGCCGAACCTGGGGCTGCCTGCCATCCAGGAGGGCTGGCCTCAACAATTGCCTGAAGCCTACCACCGCAGGGGCTGTCCCTGCACAGGCCTGCTTGCCCTTTGGAGGGGCTACACTTCCGCAGAGTAACACCAAACACCACCAGCCCCCAAGAAAAGGCCTGCAGCCCAGAAAAGCTAGAACAAGCCTAGCCAGGCAGTGAATAGATCTGCCTAAATCCCGGACGGTTTTTCTGAGTCGGGCTGCCCCGGGGAGGAGCCTCTTTGGTTTCCAACGGCCCTGCTACCCACCCTAGCCCCCAGGGGGTGCCCTAGTGGATCAGCTGCATAGGACTGCCAGCTCCAGGCAGGACCCCCTACAGCCCAGAAAAGCTGCAACAAGCCTGGCCAAGCTGGGAAAAGATCTCAGACGGTCTTTCTGAGTCAGGCTGCCCCGGGGAGGAGCCTCTTGGGTTTCCAGTGGCCCTGCGACCCACCAAAGCCCCCAGGGGGTGCCCCACTCCCACGGAATAGCTGCTCAGCATCACCAGCCCCCTGGAAGAGCCCCTGCAGCCCAGAAAAGCTGCAACAAGCTTGGCCAGACTGTGAGAAGATCTGCCTACAATCTCAGGCCAGCCTTCTGAGTTGGGCTGCCCTAGGGAAGAGCCTCTTAGGTTCTCAGTGACCCAGATAGCTGCTCCAGCCCCCAGGGGGTGCTGCACTCCTGAGGAACAGCTGCCCAACACCGCCAACCCCCTGCAAGAGCCCCACAGCCTAAAAACACCAGAGCAAGCTCTGCATGACCAAGTGAAATCTGCTACCATCATGGTGTGGACCTCCCAGTCCTGTCTGCCCTCAGGAAGTCCTCCTTTGCTTCAAAGAAACACTGTTAGCCCCATCAACACTCCAGAAAAGCCACACTGCCTCAAAAAAGATTGACCAACAACGCCAGCCCTCAGGAAATATTCCACAGCAGTGACAAGGCAAACACTGCCCGATAACGGAGAGTACAACTCCCTCAGGAGAAAGAAAACAACAAGCAAGATGAAGAAGCAGAGAAACCACCCCCAGTCAAACCAACAGGAGAACTCACCTAAAACAGTCAACAATGAAACAGATCTCTGCAGTCTGACAGACCTGGAGTTCAAAAGAGAAATAGTGAAAATACTGAAGGAATTAAGAGAAGATATGAACAGTAATGCAGATACCCTCAGAAAGGAACTAGAAAATATAAGGAGGAGCCAAGAAAAACTAGAACATTCATTTGCAGAGATGCAAACTGAACTAAGGGCAGTACAAACCAGAATGAATAATGCAGAAGAACGAATCAGTGATATGGAAGATAGAATAATGGAAATCACTCAATCCGGTCAACAGACAGAAAACCAAATCAAAAAACTGGAAAGCAATATAAGAGACGTATGGGATAATATAAAGCGGGCCAATCTATGCATAATAGGAATTCCAGAAGGAGTAGAAAAAGATAAGCGGATGGAAAATATATTTGAAGAAATTATCAATGGAAACTTCCCAAATCTAAAGGATACTGGGTTCAAGATACAAGAAGCACAGAGGGCCCCAAACAAACTGAACCCAAATAGACCCACAGCAAGACACATCATAATAAAAATGGCAAAAGTTAGTGATAAAGAGAGGATCCTAAAGGCAGCAAGAGAAAAACAGAATGTTACCTACAAGGGAACCCCCATAAGAATATCAGCTGACTTCTCTACAGAAACACTACAGGCCAGGAGGGAATGGCAAGAGATATTTAAAGTGCTCAAAGGAAAAAATATGCAACCTAGAATACTCTATCCAGAAAGAATATCATTTAAAATAGAAGGGGAAATAAAAATTTTTTCCAACAAACAAAAACTTAAAGAATACAGCAACACAAAACCCAGGTTAAAGGAAATATTGAAAGGGCTTCTCTAAACCAAAAAGAAAGGAAGGAAAGGAAAAAAAAAAGAAGAAGAGGAAGAACTAGGACTGAGTAAACTGCAATCAGAGAGCAGTCACTCAAATAAGCCAGCATACAGATTTAATCATGAACAGGCCTCAAACAAAATAAAATTAAAAAGAAAAAAAAAAGAGTCATCAAAACCATAAAATGTGGGCAAGGGATGTTAGGAAGTAAATAACCCTTTTTGTTTGTTTGTAGGTTTCTCTTCTTAATTTTAATATAGTAATGAAGGGTTTGAACTTACCGGACCATCAGGCTAAAACACACCATTATGGGAAGGGGTTAGCATACTTAAAAAAACAGGGCAACCACAAGCCAAAACCAAATATTGCATTTGCAAAAAATGAAAAAAAAATACGCTCAAGCAGATAATAACAGGAGACCATCCAACCAAAAAAAAAAAAAAAGAAAAAGGAAGAATGGAGAACCATAGAATCAACTGGAACACGAGGTTCAAATGGCAATAAATAATCATCTATCAATTATCACCTTAAATGTCAATGGACTGAACGCCCCAATCAAAAGACACAGAGTGGCTGAGTGGATAAAAAGGCAAAAACCTTCAATATGCTGCCTACAAGAAACTCACCTTAGGACAAAAGATACACATAGATTGAAAGTGAAACGGTGGGGAAAAATATTTCACGCCAATAGACATGACAGAAAAGCGGGAGTCGCAACACTCATATCAGACAAAATAGACTTTAAAACAAAAGACATAAAGACAGACAAAGAAGGACACTACTTAATGATTAAGGGATCCATCCAAGGAGAGGATGTTACTATCGTCAACATATATGCCCCAAATACAGGAGCACCCAGATACATACAACAAATATTAACAGACATAAAGGGAGATACTGATGAGAATACAATCATAGCAGGAGACCTTAATATCCCCCTCACATCAATGGACAGATCCTCTAGACAGAAAACCAATAAAGCAACAGAGATCCTAAAGGAAACAATAGAAAAGGTAGACTTCATTGATATCTTCAGGACACTACATCCAAAAAAAGCAGAATACACATTCTTCTCAAATGCTCATGGAACATTCTCAAGAATCGACCACATACTGGGACACAAAGCTAATCTCAATAAATTTAGGAGCATAGAAATTATCTCAAGTATCTTCTCTGACCACAATGCCGTGAAATTAGAAATCAACCATGGGAAAAGGAAAGAGAAAAAACCTACTGCATGGAGACTAAACAACATGCTACTAAAAAACCAAAGGGTCAATGAGGAAATCAAGAAGGAAATTAAAAACTACCTTGAAACAAATGATAATGAAGACACAACCGCCCAAAATCTATGGGATGCTGCAAAAGCAGTGCTCAGAGGGAAATTTATAGCAATACAGGCCTTTCTCAAAAAAGAAGAAAGACCCCAAATGGACAACTTAACCCTCCACCTAAATGAATTAGAAAAAGAAGAACAAAAAAGGCCTAAAGTCAGCAGAAGGAAGGAAATTATAAAGATCAAAGAAGAAATCAATAAAATAGAGACTCAAAATACAATAGAGAAAATTAATAAAACCAAGAGCTGGTTCTTTGAAAAGGTGAACAAAATGGACAAACCCCGGGCCAGACTCACTCAAAAGAGGAGAGAAAGAACCCAAATAACCAAAGTTATAAATGAAAAAGGAGAAATCACAACGGATACAGCAGAAACACAAAAAACCATAAGAGAATCCTATGAACAACTATATGGCAACAAGTTTGACAATCTGGAAGAAATGGACGACTTTCTAGAATCTTACAGCCTGCCAAAACTGAATCAAGTAGAAACAGACCAACTGAACAGACCGATCACTAGAAATGAAATTGAAGAGGTCATAAAATCACTCCCTACAAATAAAAGTCCAGGACCAGATGGCTTCACAGGTGAATTCTATCAAACATATAAAGAGGAATTGGTGCCCATCCTCCTTAAACTCTTTCAAAAGGTGGAAGAAGAAGGAATACTCCCAAAGATATTCTATGATGCCACCATCACCCTCATTCCAAAACCAGGCAGAGATACCACCAAAAAAGAAAACTATCGCCCAATATCATTGACGAATATAGATGCAAAAATTCTGAACAAAATCTTAGCCAACCGAATCCAACAACATATCAAAAAAATTATCCACCATGACCAGGTTGGGTTCATCCCAGGTTCACAAGGATGGTTCAACATACGCAAATCAATCAGCATCATACACCACATTAACAAAAAAAAAGTCAAAAATCATATGATCATCTCAATAGATACAGAAAAAGCATTTGACAAAGTCCAACAGCCATTCATGATCAAGACCCTCGCCAAAGTGGGTATAGAGGGAACATTCCTGAATATAATCCAAGCCATTTATGAGAAACCCACAGCAAATATAATCCTCAATGGGGAAAAACTGAAAGCCTTCTCACTCAAATCTGGAGCAAGATAGGGATGCCCACTCTCACCACTGCTCTTCAACATAGTTGTGGAAGTCCTAGCCATAGCAATTAGACAAACAAAAGAAATAAAAGGCATCCATATAGGAAGAGAAGAGATAAAACTGTCACTGTATGCAGATGACATGATACTATACATAGAAAACCCTAAGGACTCAACCCCAAAGCTACTTGAACTGATTCATAAATTCAGCAAAGTAGCAGGATATAAGATCAACATTCAGAAGTCAGTTGCATTTCTGTACACCAGCAATGAAATATTGGAAAAGGAATACAAAAATATAATACCTTTTAAAATGGCACCTCACAAAATCAAATACCTTGGAATACACCTGACCAAGGAGGTAAAGGACCTATATGCCGAGAACTATAAAACTTTAATCAAAGCAATCAAAGAAGATGTAAAGAAATGGAAAGATATTCCATGTTCCTGGATTGGGAAAATCAATATTGTAAAAATGGCCATACTACCCAAAGCAATCTACAGATTCAATGCAATCCCTATCAAATTACCCAGGACATTTTTCACAGAACTAGAACAAACAATCCAAACATTTATATGGAACCACAAAAGACGCAGAATCGCCAAAGCAATCCTGAGAAACAAAAACCAAGCAGAAGGCATCACTCTCCCAGACTTCAAGAAATACTACAAAGCCACAGTCATCAAAACAGTGTGGTACTGGTATCAAAACAGACAGACAGACCAATGGAACAGAATAGAGAATCCGGAAATAAACCCTGACACCTATGGTCAATTCATCTTTGACAAGGGAGGCGAGAACATAAAATGGGAAAAAGAAAGTCTATTCAGCAAGCATTGCTGGGAAACCTGCACAGCTGCATGCAAAGCAATGAAACTAGAACACATCCTCACACCATGCACAAAAATACACTCCAAATGGCTGAAAGACTTAAATATACGACAGGACACCATCAAACTCCTAGAAGAAAACATAGGCAAAACACTCTCTGACATCAACATCATGAATATTTTCTCAGGTCAGTCTCCCAAAGCAATAGAAATTAGAGCAAAAATAAACCCATGGGACCTCATCAAACTGAAAAGCTTTTGCACAGCAAAGGAAACCCAAAAGAAAACAAAAAGACAACTTACAGAATGGGAGAAAACAGTTTCAAATGATGCAACTGACAAGGGCTTAATCTCTAGAATATATAATCAACTTACACAACCCAACAGCAAAAAAGCCAATCAATCAATGGAGAAATGGGCAAAAGACCTGAATAGACATTTCTCCAAAGAAGATATACAGATGGCCAGCAAACACATGAAAAAATGCTCAACATCGTTGATTATAAGACAAATGCAAATCAAAACTACCATGAGATATCACCTCACACCAGTCAGAATGGCCATCATTAATAAATCCACAAATAACAAGTGCTGGAGGGGCTGTGGAGAAAAGGGAACCCTCCTACACTGTTGGTGGGAATGTAAACTGGTACAGCCACTATGGAGAACAGTTTGGAGATACCTTAGAAATCTATACATAGAACTTCCATGTGACCCCGCAATCCCACTCTTGGGCATCTATCCGGACAAAACTCTACTTAAAAGAGACACGTGCACCCGCATGTTCATTGCAGCACTATTCACAATAGCCAAGACATGGAAACAACCCAAATGTCCATCGACAGAGGATTGGATTTGGAAGCGGTGGTATATATACACAATGGAATACTACTCAGCCATAAGAAAGAATGACATAATGCCATTTGCAGCAACATGGATGGAGCTAGAGAATCTCATACTGAGTGAAATGAGCCAGAAAGACAAAGACAAATACCATAGGATATCACTTATAACTGGAATCTAATATCCAGCACAAATGAACATCTCCTTAGAAAAGAAAATCATGGACTTGGAGAAGAGACTTGTGGCTGCCTGATGGGAGGGGGAGGGGGAGGGAGTGGGAGGGATGGGGAGCTTGGGCTTATCAGACACAACTTAGAATAGATTTACAAGGAGATCCTGCTGAATAGCATTGAGAACTTTGTCTAGATACTCATGTTGCAACAGAAGAAAGGCTGGGGGAAAAATGTAATTATAATGTATACTTGTAAGGATAACTTGACCCCCTTGCTGTACAGTGGGAAAATAAAAAAAAAAGAAATGCATTTGTGTACCCAGGGACGTGTGCAAGAATTTTTATAGTAATATTATTCATAACAGTAAATAACTAAACACAATTCTAATGTCTATTGGAAGTAAAATAAATAACCAAATTTGGATAATTTAATTTTTTAATGTTTTTTATTTTTTTCCCATTGTAATTGGTTTACAGTGTTCTGTCAATTTTCTACTGGTAATTGAATTTTATTCAGTATAAATAAATGAACTACAGTTATATGGAACAACATGAAGAAAATCTTACAAATAACAGGAGAGAAAGAAACCAAACATAATAGAAAACATAAAACATGACTCCATGTATCTAAAGTTCGAAATCCAGTGATACAAGACTCTAAGTAATGTTTAAGGATGGATATTTGGATGACAAAAGCATAAAGACCAGGAAGCAAAATGATATGCTTGGCCCAGAACTCTTTCTCTCCTAATTACCAGCTACACATGCCACGGAAATTCTCATCATTATTTGTAAAATGAGAGTAATCATATCTACCTCTCAAGGTTGCTGTAACAATTAAATGAGATAACACATGTGAAACCCTGAACACAGAGCCTGGTGTTAGGGGTTTCAGCCTTTGAAAGGTAATTTTACTGTTGTTCCTCACAGTTTTGAACCAATTGACATTGGAAACATATGAAAATAGGGACTCGATGACTGATAAATCTGATAACCATGCTTAAACCTCAGTGGCATTTTATAATCTCTTTGGGAGATGGAGTCTTCATGGGCAGCTTTAATGTCCTTAGAACTTTGTAAGTGGAAAGGAGAAAGCCAGGACACATATTTAGAGGTTTGACACCTTCATTCCACCTAATGAAGAAACATCAGCCAAAAGATGTCAGAATTTTTCCATCCCAACATCAGATAGATGTATATTTCTCCCATTGAAGAGGACTGAAGTATTCTCTCACTAAGTCCCTCCCCTTATGGAAACAGGAGGGAAGTTTCCCCAAACATGTGACTCATACTAAAGACTCAAAACATGAACATAGTGGTCATGACTGTGGAAGTAGAAGTAGTAGTTATTTTTGCTAGGATGATGATGAGATTGATGATAATTTAAAAAATTAAAATAACATGCAGCCATTTAATAAAAGATATATGTTACAACTCTACAAAGTAATTCAAAAACAATATTAGGAGCTAGACTGACAGAGTATTTCACAAGCATGCATATTCTAATTATGCCTTAAGAAAGAGCTTTACACAATTGGTGTAAACAGGCATCTGGTGGCTAGGTTAGGAGTTCCAAGAATGAGCTCTCATGAGAATTGCATCCTAAACTCCTAGCCAACAGCACACTGCTGTGTGTGGAACTGTCCTTTCAAACATCCATTTTTTCTGAGGACCATAACACTAGAAAACTCCTGTTCAAAGGGTCACTAATAAGAGTTTATCCTTTGTTTTTCCTACTTCGACTTGAATGTTTGATCACTGTACCAAGAAATTAGCCATAATTTTAGAAAATAAAAATGAGTTAGGTCCAAGGGAATGGTAAACCTGTAGCTGAATTCTGATAAGAAGGAGTAAGAAGAGTTTGGAGCTTGAGAAGTTGCCTGTTGGAAATAGTATCAACTGTGATGCCCAGGGGAGGGCATCCTACAGGTGTCTGTGGCAAAGGAGAAATAAAGGCAACTTTTGCATACTTCTTGATTTGGCCAAGGTCTATTCAAATTTTGAGTTTTTAATGCCTTGATGTTAATATGATTTAATTTGTACGTGGACAATAAATCCTGTATGAATCTTGGGAGGCAGAAGTTTGAAGCATTACTGATCTATAATGCATTGCTGGGAAATACATGGGAACTTAGAGATGAAATACTTAATCATATCCAGAGATGCTTAATGTAATGACTGAATGAGCTGGATGTCTATTTAAAGGCTTTGATTTGCATTTGTTCTTACTCCCTTCTTATATTTCCTTCAGCTATGCCCTATCAGAACAATTTTCCAAGCATCACAGACAAAAACCTGACAAATTTTTCAGCATTTCTGTCCTTCTTGATATGGACAAGTGAGAAGGGCTCTCATTTCACTTTAAAAAAAAAGACATTTTGAAACCCATCTAATGAATTTAAAATCCCAAAAGGCAATTAGGAAAAATGACTATTATGTGCATTATGCAACTTCACTCAACTCATGGAATTGTTGGTACAAGAATACAAATGATGCAGCCATCATGGAAAACAGTTATGGAGGTTCCTCAAAAAACTAAAAATATAACTACCATTGATCCAGCAATCCCAGTCCTGGATGTTTTTTTCTGAAGGAAACAAAAACACTAATTTGAAATTATATTTGCACCCCTATGTTCATTGCAACACTATTTACAATAACTAAGATATGGAAGCAACCTAAGTGTTCAATAGATGAATGAACAAAGTAATGTGTGTGTGTGTGTGTGTGTGTGTGTGTGTGTGTGTATAAATCTTGCCACTTGTGATAACACAGATGTACTAGAGGGTAATTTTCTTAGTGAAGTAAGTCAGACAGAAAAAAATGAATGCCATATGATCTCACAGTAGAATCTAAAAGGCAAAATAAATGAACAAACAACAAAACAGAAACAGACTTCTAGTTACAGAGGACAAACCATAGAGGAGGGGGATGGGCATATGAGTGAAATAAGTGATGGAGCTTAAAATGTACAAACTTACAGTTATAAAATAAATAAGTAATAGAGACATAATAGACAGCATGAGGAATATAGTCAATAGTATTGTAATAACTTTGTATGGTGACAGTAGCTAGATTTGTTGTGATTATTGTTTTGAATGTATAAGAATATTGAGTTACTATGTTATACACCTGAAATTAATATAATGTTTTAAGTTAATTATACTAAATTTAAAAAATAAGTAAGAATTTTTAAGAAGAATGACAATAACAACAGTAACAGCAGAGCAAACAAAATAAAACTCAAAAATAAAAACTATTTCTGAATGTATTATTTGCCAAGGAACACACGCTATAAAGAAATTCACTCAGTAGTACTCTAAAAGCAAAATGTCAGTGTACTTTGCCTGTTGGAATATAGGTGGGTGTTCATGGTATTTATGCTAATTAATTGAAACTAGTACTCTGAATAGACTGAAATGAATCCCTACGTCCGTAATTGGTTAAAATAAGTCCCATTTTCTACTTGTCAGGAAAGAGCGTTCTGTTTGTTCCACTGAGAATCTAGTCTGCTGTAGTAGCTTCACTGGTTAGAACAAGCTGTTTGAAACACATTGGCTTTGACATCTAGGCAAGCACTGCTATAAGCAGGTAGTTTTCTTTATACATGTAATTGGGAAGAACAAATCTGACTCTGTATTGGATGTTTCTTACTTTATTCTTTGATTTCTCTTGCTTTTGCTTGAAGTTAATCACTAAAGTGATGTGGATGATACTATAGCTTAAAGTACACATAATGGCTTCCTGTGAATGGCTGCAGGAAAGAAGAAGGTAACACATCCCCTCTGGATGATGGGGAACCAGAAAATATTTGCAACAACCTGTCCCCTTTTTACTTCACTTCTTCACCTCCCTCCTCTTTGTTGTATAAAAGAAGCTAGCACCCAAACCCAAGCAGGATGGTTCTTTGGGACTCTAGTCCACCACCTTCTCAGTCTACTGGCTTTCCAAATAAAGTTGCTATTCCTTGTCCCAAAAACTCATCTTTTGAGTCATTGTCCTGTTGCAAACTTCTTGGTACAGTATGAGTTTGGACTCTGTAACATACACAGAGAATTTTGTCTTTATGATCAATTTAATTCTTCCTTGAGATTAGGCCCTGACTAGATAAAAATTAATCAGCTCTATTCCTTATCCAAGGCAGAGTTCTTAAAAGCCTACTTCCCACTACAGAGCCTTTCGTTTAACTAGGACATACTTCCATATAATCCCTCTTCCCAGTACTGTTACATCCCCAGGGGCTAGTCCCATTCCCAGTAGCTCCACCCTGTTCCTGCTGTCTGCCTGGGGATATGTGGAGACAAGTATATGATCAAAACCATCAGTAGAACAAATTTAAAAAATGAACTCTTTCTTGGTTTCCAGAATATGTACAAATGTTTTGGTATAACATTGAGTTAAAGAATAAAATAAAAATTTTATCAACAGGGTAATGCAAACTATATGAAAAAAATATTACATGGTAAAAAGTTTGGGAGGAATAGAGCTCTGAGGTTAACAATGTGAAAACTAGTTTCTTTGTGGTGGTAGGATGACATTTGATTTTATCCTGCCTTTTTTACTATTTTTTACTGAAAATTGGGATTCCTTTCTCTTAAGGTATTTTCAGTACTCTGATAATCAGGAAGGAAAAAAAAAAAAAAAAACAGATCCAAAAGGCCAATGTCAGTGCAGTGAACACAGGTTAAAACATCATAATTCAAAATTTGGAATCTCATTGAATGCCATTTACACTACATAATAGTAAAAATAAAATTAACCTTAATAATTCTTTTTAAAAATACATTTATGTTGGCATCTAAAGATTTTTGTTGTTCTTTTTCAATGTTTTTAGCAAATAAAAGGGACTTTGCAATGCAGATTTTTAGTTATTAGAGGATTTTTAGAATCTTGTTAGTTTCAGTCATGATTTTATGCTATGTTTGTTCCTCCTAATAGTTATATAGACCCATATTCCTTTGGATATTTCACTGTGTAAAATAAACACATTAGTCTTGTTAGATTACCACAACCTCTCACAAACTACCTGTATCTAATTTTCTGCTGCTACTGAGTCCAAGTTTGTACTACTCACTGCAGGACAGGCCAACAAAAAAGAGACAAGGTGTTAGGGCAATGAATAGTGACTTTAGTCAGAAAGCCAGCAGACTGATAAGGTGGTGAACTAGTGTCCCAATGAACCATCTTACCTAAGTTAGAATTCAAGCTTCTTTTATACTGAAAGGGGAAAGGATGATACTGGTTATTGGCAAACTTCTTAGTGCAGGAATCCTTATTCTTGCAGATATCCACTCTATAAACCTCCAGCAAGACAACTATTATTTTCTTTTCTGCAACTTTTTATTTCTATATGAATGGAAAATTGTGATACCTTTAAAGGTCAGAGCCCTAAGAATGGGGTATTATTTATATTTCAGGCTATAGGCAACATTCTTTTACAGAGGTGCTGAGCCAGCATGATTAAGCACAGGCAACAGAGCACAAGGGTTAGAACTAAAAAAATAGACCCAGTGTGGAGTCAGGTTTTTTCTTCTCTGCTACACTACCACAAATTTGGTCCCACTTTGGCTGTTGGAAACACTGTCCTTTCCATACCACTCCCACCTCTCTAGGTACTGAGTCCTAGGAATTTATAATATCCCAAGCTCCTAAAAGTGGAGTTGTCTTCAAAGTATGAGGTATTTGAAAAGCCAAGCATAGCCTTAGGGGACAAGAAGACCTTACTCCCATTGTACAATCAGTGGGTGATGGGATACAGTTGCAGATATCACTAGATGGAAACAAAAGATTCAAGGTTCACTGCACCCCTGAATAGTAAGGGTGGTCTCTCAGTTCTGTTTTACATCCACTTAATTCCCTGAGTTTGGAGATTCCTGGTATCTTCTTAGAGTTTGAAAGTTTCTTCTATGTACTTGGTCTCTCTCCTCTTCTCTCCCCCCAGAAAAATGTTTTCATATAGATAAGGAACAGGAATTTTCTCTCTGTACATATGCATGAGAATATTTCTGGTTTACACCAAAACCAGTGGCTTATTTTAAACTTAAGAGATAGGGTTTGTCATCTTTTTTTTTTTGATTATTCAGTGATCCCTTTTCCCCAACATCATCAAATAAAAGCTAAACAGAAAGAATATTTGCAAGTAAACTCTATTGTTTGGAGTTATTAGAAACCACATAATGCACTGGTCCAGCATCCATTTGCCTTGTAGCCTCACTACTAACTCTTATCCAACCACATGAGACCATTTGCAATTCCAGGCATATGCTGACGATGCTGTGTCCTTTCATGCCATTCCTTCTTACTTGCTTTTTGTTCTTTACTGGAATGATCTTCCCCTTCCTCATTTTGCAAACTCCGTCAAAACTCAATACCAATGTCCTCCTCCAGGAAGCCTTCTCTGAATCCCTATGCTTACTCTGGGCTCCACAAATGTTGCTGGACTTTCTTTGAACTGCCTAAATCAGAAAACATATAACTTCTATCCATTGGGCATCCCTGTAAAATTTCACTGAAGAAAATACTGTTCTACTAGATGTACCTTATCAAACATGTTCCTAAGCTGAGATTTTCAGAAGTTGAGACTGGTCCTTTTGTTTTAGAGGCTCCTAATACATTAAACATTGAAAAAAAAGTTGCTCATGATATGGTTAAAATTATATCAAATGTTTACTATCATCAATGTAACTGTATATATACTGTCATTTGGAGAGAACATCAAAATGATAAGTTTGAAGACTATTGTGAATGCCCCACTTTGATAGGTCCTTGTCCTAAGTAAGATTTGATGCTGTAAGTTGGGAGCTCATAAACGGTCTGGAAGTTTTAAGATGAGACAAGGAAAGAATGCAGAAAGATGATACCTGAGGTATCCAAGAAAAATCACCTACTTCCAACTATGATTATATCTGACTGACCCTCCTTGATGTTGTTTTCCAAATTAAGACAAAGTCCTTCTGTAATTCCAGATTTTTAAAAGACCTGGATAACATATAAGAGTACATTATTACTGTTATTTGTGAGAAGGTTTGAATTTTAAAGAGAAACAAATGAACATATAAGAGTACAGAAATATTCTAAGTCTAGCAGAGAAACAGAGTTGGCTCAGAAACACCTACAGCATAAAGTAGGTGTATTAGTCCCCTTTGCTGCAGTAATAAACAACCTTAGCAACTGCCGCCTCCTGTCTCATCAACTGTTGAAAAAATTCTTGATATATTGTGATAGATTAGATTATTATTCTCAACTATTATCTCCCTCCCTGTGATAAATTTACTCATCCACACTTTTTCTGTGCCTTCCAGTGGGTAGAATATGAATCCTTACCCATTGAATTTGGGCTTGGCCTTGTGACTTGCTTTGACCAATAGAAAGTAGGTTGAAATATTAATGTGTGAGTTCTGAACAGAGGCTTTAGAGGCATCATATGTTTCTATTCACCTTCTCCTACTTCTTTGCCCATGAGAATAATATGTCCTAGATGGTAGATACTCTGTTAACCTGGGTTCCTAGATGAGAAAATTCATGAAGCTAAGCCCAGCCAAGCCTGCCTATAGCCCATATGTAATAAAAAGCAAGAAATAAATGTTTGTGAGTTGCTAAGTTTGTTTATTACTGAAACAAAGCTGACTAATACACCCATTTTATGCTGTAGGTGTTTCTGAGCCAACTCTGTTTCTCTGCTAGACCTAGAATATTTTCGTACTCTTATATGTTCATTCAAGTTTCTCTTTAAAATTCAAACCCTCTCACAAATAACAGGAAGGGAGAAAACTTCTTTTTCCATAAGGTTTCTATTACTATTCAAACCAACATTTGGCCATACATCTCCAGACTCCCACTAATGACTTCACATAGTAGAAACACACTGTTTTATTTTATTTTTTAATTTTATGGCTACACCCATGGTATATGGAAGTTCCCAGGACAGAGACTGAATCTGAGCCACAGCTACAACATATCCCACATCTGTGGCAACACTGGATCCTCTAACCCACTGCACTGGGGCAGGATCAAACCTGCACCTCTACAGAGACCCAAGCCACTGCAATTGGATTCTTAACCCACTGTCATGGCAGGAACTCCTAGAAACACATTGTTTAATAACTCCCATGTTCAATATCTGTACAAATTTACTTTCATGTATCTTTCTGGATCTATAGTAATGTATTTTAATTTGCAATCCTGTGGGCTATGAAATGGCATATTTTTGTAATGAATTGGTGTCAAACCTTGTGTGTAGAGGTAAATACATTCTTTAGTTAGAAGTGGATTTACCTCACCAACTGTTGCCACTCTTTTCTTTCTTCTATCAAAAAATGTACTCGGCAGAACTTCAGATGAATTAGGTTTTACCTGCTTGTCTATATCCTTGCATTTACCTTCTCTCCAGTATATACTCTTTGTAGAGCATATTGGATTCCAATTATATGTCAGAAGTTGTATCCTGTGTTCTAACACAATACCATTGATAATGAGGCAGCCATATTCTCAGTTTGATGGAATGAGTTCTAATAAATTGGATTAGTGAAAAGAATAGTAATGATTTCTTTTTTAAAAAGTTCAGCTTCTTCCTGTATCCCAGAAGCTCAGGAAACAGCCAAGTTAAGAAAAAAACAACTAATCTTCTACTGAGTTTATTACTACAAATCAAAACATTCTTTTAGAATTTCGGTCAAGTTTTTAAGTCAATTAGTCAAAAAATGATTGAATGGAGACAACAGGTATATGATTAGGTGGTTGACAGGTTTTTTAAAGTGTATACTTAGTTCACAACAGAAATTCTCTATGAATTCAGCCCCAGGTTTTTACTCTATACACATATTTTCTTGTCTTTTTCTTTTTCTTCCTTTTTTTTGAACAAACATATTTAAATTCTCTTCAGCTTCTCAGTCTAGTAAATAAACCCTGTTACCATCTGGAATGGATTAAGATATACATCATTCTTTGCTGAGGATCATTTTAAACAATAGACGTGTCATCTTTGTGGTGTTGGCATGAAATCCAACCCAGGATAAGCGTATTCCTTTGTATTATTTCCAAGTCTCACTAAATGTGTAATATTATAATTATGCTATCATCTCTGGTGGATCACCTGGCTTTCCCTCGGAAGAGAACTTTGTGACCAGAAAATCTCCCTTGACTTCAGAAAAGCTTCTTTTTTTCTATTATCTTTTCAATCCTCCTCTAACCATGAATGATAGGAACTTCATATAAATGCATTAAATTGGGAAAACAATAGTGACATTATGAAATAGGCTAATTATTTTAATTCAGAAAATGTTGTGTGGTTAAACCTCCCCCCCCCCACTAAAGAATTTACAAAAGTCCCTATTTAACTAAACAATGCCATTAGAAAAACTTCATTGAATTCTTAGGCATATGCAACACCACTGCTAGTGAATGTTTTTTATTAATAAAACAGAAACCCATCTAGACAAAGGCCCTTCCATTGCACCATAAAGGGCATCCTTTGTGAATGTGATGGGACTGAGAATGGATACTCGATCCATACCTCAGAGAAGGGTATCCAATAAATCAAGAGAAACTCGTGATGAGCTTTCATAGCCCAGAACCAGTCTCTTAGGCACCATTATTTTGTGCTTTGAAGAGTCATGCTCAGTGCAGATGTCCTGAAGTTGTGTATACCTTTTGTAAATGAGAGTTAACTGCTTTGGAAGCTCCTGAGGGGAGCACTTTTACTGCAGAGAAAGTGGTTCTAGTGGTCGTAAAGAGATGGGATCACTGTTGCCTAAACAGTAGAGGTGTGGCAGATGGAGAGTTTAAGTTGTGTGCAGTGGCAGCATGATTTTTACCAGGAGGTTTCTTGTCTAGCAGTCATTGTTCTGGCTTCATTGTTCCTAGGTGTGTAGTATACAAGCCTAATTCTCTAGTCTTTCTGGATATTATATGAGCTAATTAATGTTCTTCAATAAACTTCTTACTTCTTAAACCTGCTTAAATCAGACAGAATGGATCTTATTTTTTGTAAACCAGAAGCTTGACCTATGAAGGACCCCTCTCTTCTACTCAATATTCTCAATATTCTCAAAAAACAAACAGCCCTCTCCTCCAGGAAGTTCTTTAAAGAATATGTTTCCTTGAACACAGAAAGAAGATGAAAGACAAACGGTTTTTGCAAACTCAAAATTCAAGTAAAGACACCAGACAGGCACAGCACTCTAGTACATAGACACAAAAAGAGGAGAATGCCAAAAATTGTAGCTTATCCAAAATATCTGCAACAGGTACGTACTAAAAAAGGTTTTTACCCAAAGTTTTGCACTATAACAGGAAGCCAATACGAAGAGAGAAAGTGAGGGCATAGATATTTCAGAACTTGATAAAGATTTCAGTAAGGTAAAGAATTCAGGCCTGGGAGGCAAGAGTACTGAGGTTTAGCATCATCAACTTTAAGAACTAATTATGTGACTTTAAACAAGTTGCTTAACCTTTCTGAAACTCAGTTTCCTTATTGCTTCAATGTAGTGGTTGTATTATGACTGAAAAGATCCCTTTGAAGCAATGAGATCCTGCTGTATAGCACTGGGAACTATATCTAGTCACTTGTGATGGAGGATAATGTGAGAAAAAGAATGTATATATGTATGTGTGACTGAGTAACTTTGCTGTACAGTAGAAAATAGACAGAAAACTGTAAACCAACTATAATAGAAAAAATAAAAATCATTAAAAAAAGAAAAGAAAAGTCCCCGTTGGGCTATAAATCTTCACAATCTAGAAAGAAAGAGGTATGGGGTGTAGAAGATAGCAATATAGAAGCTGATATTTCCATGTTAGTTGCACATTGTCTTTTAATCATATATTTCCTTATATTAAGTGCACACAAATTGTAAAGTTTTCCCCAGTTGAACTTTGAGACTCTAAGAAGAAATGTGAGGATGTAAACAATGTTGTTTTTGCATCAATCATAGAATCTCATCCTTCAAAAAATAAACATCTTACTTAGCACATGGTCTTTCCTCATTCTTCTACCACTTACTCTTGAGAAAAAATAAAATCTTCCTGGAATTTCCTTGTGGCACAACAGGTTAATGATCTGGCTGTTGTCACTGTAGCAGCTAGAGTTGCTGCTATGGTGCAGGTAATCCCTGGTCCAGGAACTTCTACATGCTATGGGCATAGCCAAAAAATTTTTCCCAAACATTTGGAGTGATGAAGTAGCAACTGCTTATTGAAATGCTTCTCAATGATTGGTGGTTTATACTTGGCAATGATTCCCGGTGTAGCATCAATATGGCTTTTGATGGATTTATCTGATTGTGGAAAAGCTGCACTCATCATCTCTGGTTGTTTACAGACTTGAGTTTTAAAACTGATAACATTTTATTATTATTAATTAATTAATTAATTTATTTATTTATTTTCTTTTCTAGGGCCGCACCCACAGCATATGGAAGTTCCCAGGCTAGGGGTCTAATTGGAGCTACAGCTGCCGGCCTATGGCAGAGCCACAGCAACACCAGATCTGAGCTGCATCTGCAACCTACACCACAGCTCATGGCAACACCAGATCCTCAACCCACTGAGCGAGGCCAGGGATCGAACCCACAATCTCATGGTTCCTAGTTGGATTCATTAGCCACTGAGCCACAACGGGAACTCCTGATAACATTTTAGAAACTTATAGATCTTTCTTTCTTATAACCTGCCTAAGGTTTGAATTTTTACCACAACATCCCTGCCAAAAGGTGGACTAACTTACACCTAGACATACTTCCAGGAAGATTTTGTATCACCAAATCAAATTATTTCTTTCCATATTTTCTACCTGTTATTAACAACTTGTTAAATCTTTCTCTGAAAACATTTTAATTTGTATCCAATACTGAACTCAGAATTCCAGATGTGGTCTTAGAACGCATAGGTACTTCCTTATTTTGACATTGTTAATATGGTCTATTATTTTATTAAACTTCTGAAATACCCTCATTAAGCTCACTTTTATCTATAATGAAAGTATTTTTAAGCTTTTCAGCCTTGTAGTTATGAATGGCATTTTTTTGATCCAAATGAAAACTTTTACATCACATTGATTTTAATAAATTTTATTTTCTCTTAAAAATAATAATTTTTTTATAAAAAGATGGCTGTACATGAAGTATATATATATATATATATATATATATATATATATATATGAAGAAAAACATCTATAAGTCACCTAAAAAACAATATCATAAAGGTATTCTTTGGGTACTTAAGTTACCCAAAATTTTACCTCAAAATAACTTTACTGTATTTATCAAACATGATTCAAAATAAATCTCTGTATATATGCCATGATATAAGTGGATAGTTAGATACACTCAGAAAAAATTAATAGACAGATAATCATACATACTATTTTAAAATTAACAAAATAAACATTTTTGAAATTTAAAAGGAAAAAGAATTAAAACAAGTTAATTGTAAATTTCAAATAAGTTTTTCTTTATACAAAACTTTTTTTTCTGAATTTAAGAAAAGAAAATTAAAACTTTTAGGGATGGAGACCATATGAACTTTTTACTACATGTTTCAATTTTAGACAGTATTTTAATGAAGATAATAAATGGCTGCTTTAAAATATTATGTGAAAAGGCAAAACTATGAAACAGTAAAAGATCAGTGTTTGCCAAGAGGATGAGAGGAGGGAGGGTGGAAGAGAAGAATGGAGGGAGCACAGGGCATTTTAAGGGCAAAGAAACTATTCTGTATGATTCTGTAATGGTGGATACATGTCATTATACATTTTTCAAAATCAGTAGAATGTATATCACGAGGGAACCTGAATATAAATTATGGATTTTAGTTTATGATAATATATCAATATTGGCTCATCAGTTGACACGTATGGATATGGTGTCATTTTTAACTAATACAAGTTGTTAAAAACAGGGGAAACTGTGTTTAGGGGAAGGAGTACACGAGAACACTATTTTCATCTCAGTTTTTCTGTAAACCTAAAACTATTTTTTTAAATTATAGTTTATTTACAGTGTTGCCAATTTCTGCTGTACAGTATAGTGACACAGTCATACATATATATGCATTCATTTTCTCATACTATCTTCCATTATATTATATCCTAAGAGATTGGATACAGTTCCCTGTGCTGTACAGTAGGACCTCATTGTTTATCCATTCTAAATGTAATAGTTCACATCTCTCAATCTCAAATTTCCTATCCATCCCTTTCCCTGCCCTCTCCCCCTTGATAACCACAAGTCTGTTCTCTTTGTCTGTGAATATGTTTCTGTTTTGTAGATAATGTTCATTTATGCCATGTTTTAGATTTCACATATAAGTGATATATGGTATTTGTCTTTCTCTTTCCAGCTTATTTCACTTAGTATGAGAATCTCTAATTGCACCCATGTTTCTGCAAATTTCATTGTTTTGTAATTTTTTTATGACTGGGTAGTATTCCATTGTATATATGTACTACATCTTAATCCATCTATCTGTTGATGGACATTTAGAAAATCTTTGCAAACAAAGCAACTGACAAGGGCTTAATCTCCAAAATATACAAACAATTTATACCACTCAACAACAAAAAAACCAAGCCAATCAAAAAATGGGCAGAAGACCTAAAAAGACATTTCTCCAAAGAAGACATAAGGATATCCAATAGGCACATGAAAAATGCTCAACATCACTAATTATCATAGAAATGCGAATAAAAAATACAATGAGGTACCACCTCACACTGGTCAGAATGGCCGTCATTAACAAGTCAACAAATAAAAAATGCTGGAGAGGGTATGGAGAAAAGGAAACCCTCCTTCACTGTTGGTAGGAATGTAAATTGGTACAACCACTACAGAAAAACAGTATCGCGGTTCCTCAGAAAACTAAATAAAGAACTACTAGATGATCCAACAATTCCACTCCTGGGCATATGTCTGGACAAAAATATAATTCAAAAATGTACATGCACACATATAGCCTATGTTCACTGCAGCACTATTCACAATAGCCAAGACATGGAAACAACTTAAAACTACTTTTTAAAAAAGGCCATTAATTAAAAATAAAAAGCAACAAAAATAAAAATAAAACATTAAAAAAATAAAAATAGATTATATATCTTTCAATTTACAATTATGTGTTTTTCTCTAATTCCAAATTTTTATAACATTTTCTTAAGTCTAAAGAGTTTATAACATTTATATTCTATTTTTCAACTACCAATGTGTTATTCATAGGTTTTATTTCTAAATGAATTCAGTGCTCACACTCAATCTTTTCTCATACATTCCCAAATAGGGTTCTTTATTTTTAATTATTCTTTGGTTGGTTAATCTTTATTTTCAAAAAGAACTCACAGATTTAATTTTCTTGACATCATTCATGTCTGAGAATGAAGGTTCTCTGCCTTTATTCTTTTTCAAAACTTGGCTAGAATTAAGATTCTTGAGTCACTATTTTTTCTTGGATTTGGGGACAAGTAGCCTTTGTCTTTGAGAACTGAGCAGCTCTAGAGATAAAACTGAGCCAATCTGATTCTCCCACTTGAAGATGGCTTACTTCTTATGAAATTCAATAAATAGATTATTTTTGATATCTAACTTCCTCTTGAAATTAACCTCAACATTCAGTAATTAGAATGTGTTTTTGTGTCCAAGTTTCTGCTTCAGTTTTTCCTGGCACATAATATGAAAAAAAGTGTAGCTTCTTATTTCAAGAATTGAGTTATACAATTTAGTACTTGACGTGTATTTCTTTTTATATTTATTGCAGCTTCTACATTGAGGATAACATTATCTTTATATTAGATAATTTTAATCTGTTATCCATATCTGTCATCTTCTTTCTAATAGTATTGATTGATCTGTTTCCTGATAGCCTGTGAAAAGTCTTTGGAGCTCCTGAGTCTGTCATTCAATACACTCTATCTCTTCAGATTTGGTTTTCTTCATCCTCAAACTGAATGAGCTTACCTTTTATGTTTTCTCCAAGTCATGAAAAACATTGGCTAAGACAGAGCCCTTTTATAAGCTTAGAGACATTGATTGTTTAAAAAAATTGATTCAATTGGATGAATTATACTTTAAATCTCTTGTTTATATACAATGTTACAATGACAGATTTGTCAGGTATCATTCCATCAATTTCCTATATTTCCATCAACTCCTTTCCTCTGAGCTGTTAATCCAATTATCTTATCAAAATAGGATTCCATCACTTTTTCATGAATTCCTAGTAATCTCTACTTTCACTACTAGGTGTTCACCAATTATTTCCTCAATCATCTTTCTTAAAGGCTGCCATGAGGTTGATATCACCTTACTAGTTAATATTTTATAGAAGTGGCATCTTAGTCTTTTGGGTAACCTGAAGCTATTTCCCTGTATTGAGTCTTCGAATAATATTCCTGGTCTTCATGATCCTCAAGGGTTATGAACAGAGGTTAACAGTCTCACAAGTTTGTTTTCCATTTTCTCTAAAAAGCAATGAGCTTGGGTCAGGAAATGAAGACTCATTTTGATTCACTATGTCATGAAGTTAAGAAGACAAGATTCAGAATTTGAATCTGCCTCTGAAATACAGTTAATCTTACTATTCCCCAATTGTCTGGGACTTTACTGTCTCCCTAGTAAACTAAAATCTTCAAGGACAGTTGCAGTTTTTTTACTCATTTTAGTGTCCTTAGTACTCAGCACAGTGCCTGGCCCACCACAAATACTCAAGAACTAGTTGCACATCAAATGAGTTACTAAAGTAGTTTGGAAATATAAAAGGTAGGCTTTTGTGGATTGGGCTAGCAACTGACCAACCAGCCATCACAGAATTATTTCTCTAAATGAATTATTTTCCCAGTTATCACCAACCAATTTTCACAATATGACTCATTTTTCTTTTAAGTATGTTATCAGATTTGTTTGGGGGATTTTCACAGGGGAAATTCTGTTATTTCATAATCTTCACTTGAACCCAGAGATAGACCTGCAGTATAAAGACAAAAGGATGAGCATGTGACAAAAGAGGAAGTAATAAGAATCAATAAAATTACTGAGTATTAGTTGGAGAAAGATTATTCTCCTCATATTATGCTAACTTTGAAGACAAAACAAAACATAAAACTGGGTTGTTAAATAGACTTACTAGGCCATCAACTCTCTCAGACCGGGGATCTTGGGTTGCTTGCGGCTTTTCAACATCAAATGTTACTTTTTCATGACTTTTAATCTTGGCATTATTAATCTTGGCATGCTTAAAAACAGGACCCCATAGAGTGTCCTTGAGTTTCCTTTGGTGAATACAAATTGCAGCAATGATTCTAAAGAGACATAGTTTTTGGTACCACAGGCATGTCTTATACTGTTAATTGCAGCTATTTGAAATAAGGCTTCAGATGAACTTCATTTTGTCTAGAAACTGAGGTTGGCTTGCTGCAGATTGCCTTCCTTCTGTCTGGTTTCTAAGAGGGTTTAATCTGGATCATTTTATCTCCTCTAAAGATATCCACACAATTTATAAGTTCCAAAGTTCTCTTTTGACAGGCATGAGAGAAGAAAATAAACCATAGAAAATTAAAAGCACATTCCTAATTTATAATACCTTTTGCTAGAAAAGGTTACTGACTGGCAATTCAATAGAAAAGCTGCAGGGCTTAACTTTTCATTCTCATTCAGGTACTCACTCATCTCTCAGTAGCAAATGGAAAATAAACTTCACACTCAACCTCAGACCACAGCTCCTTCTTGCACTGAAACAACCAGGTCTGCTGATTAGAAAATCAAATAGCTGCTGTAGACTGTCTACTATGCCAAATGATGAAGATTATTTTAGAATCCACCGTTAAAAGAGAAACTTGCAGCAAGCCATGGGAGCTTTCATTATCTCATGGGAGGTCTATTTCCAAATCTGAGAGATCAGAAGCCACCAGCAGAATTTAGTGAATGGATGGGATTATGTGGAAATGCAGCTGCAAGGAAAAGAAATCAGCCTGATGACACTACAAGGGCTCCGTGTGGGAGTATTAAATTAGTTGAAAATTTTGAGAGCTTTAGACAAGTTGTTGAAAGAGGATGTCCACAAATTGTGCCAAAGCTGCATGGGAAAAAAAAGGACAGTTTGGAATACCTTTTATTAATAATATTATTGCTATTTTTGTGTTCTTGGAAGGAAAAAAAAAACAAATTCAGTGACAAAGTTGATGAATTATAGAATATGCTTAAATAAGTGAAGCTTTGTTTCTTTCAGAACATTTAATTTCATAGCTGCCAGGCCTGCTGGTGCAAACAGATCTGGCCGTTTACCATTTCCACATGATGACACCATGAGCTTCCTTATGTGCATGCTTTGTCCTTCTTCATTGGCTCTACAAGCCATTCTTTCCCATCATCAGGGATTTTTTCAATATCTGGAATATCACAAAGTCCAAGAGATCCTAAAGCATGGGATAGAGCTATAGCTATAGAGGATGCCATCGTTGCCATATTTTAAAGCATTATATGGAAAGTGTTATAAAACTCATCTTTGATGAATTTGCCTTGTTTGTTATACTTAAATTGAGATCTTAAATTTGAGAGAAACTTAATTCAATATTAATTCAAATAGGTACATGATAGAGGACTACACCTCAACCCTAAAAAGCAGGTATTCCACTCTTACTCATATTTCCGTTTGTGCCAGGAAATGTACTCTTCTATTTTTATTGTTCTATTTTTCTTCACCCAGAGACAAAGTATTATTTTTACAAGAAAGGTATTGTTCTAAACATTTTAGATATAGTTCTTTTGATCCTCCCAACACTATGAAGTGATAGTAATAACTCCATTTTACTGAAGCACAAAGAGGTTATAACATCACAGTTAGTTAGGAGTTGAGCTAGGATTCAAATTCGAGTTGGCTTGCCCAAGAAGCTCTGCTTCTAAGTATCGGGCATATTGCCAAAATTTCTCTCCCTCTAGCTTTTAGATGCATTGCCATACTGCTCTTTCTATCAATATCTGGCATTGATTTTAATGAATTCTTTAATTCCACAGGCATTATATGCAAATTAAACAAGTCTACAAGAAATCTAAGAAGGAGCAAGCCCAAAAGAATATTGCCTGCATTTTTGAAAACTAAATGCCATTTATTTTCTTGTAAAGAATATAGGATAGCAATTAGCAGGAGGATTTCAGCTCAACACAGATGAGCAAATAAAATTTACCTTATTAATATTTATTAATTTATTTTTTAATATTAATATTCTCTGCCCTGCAAAAGTACAATAAGTCATTTGAGGTACAAATAAACCCCCCTTTACTGAGGGATCTAAGTAGATGCTTTGGAAAAATAGGTCAAGGATTGCTGTGGAGAGGATCCCCAGATTTGGTCATGAACTGGGCTCAGTGACCTCAAAGGGTCATATGATATAGTTTT
Source organism: Phacochoerus africanus (assembly GCF_016906955.1). Lineage (NCBI taxonomy): Eukaryota > Metazoa > Chordata > Mammalia > Artiodactyla > Suidae > Phacochoerus > Phacochoerus africanus. The sequence goes on along the minus strand of NC_062544.1, from coordinate 53,032,985 downwards.
CACAGATACACTCACTGGGTAGCCAGAAGGTATCTTTCACTTATTATCATGCTCCAAACATGTCAGATTTGTTTTGTGTCCTCTGTAACATTTTGTCATTTAGGGTTTGCTGGGATACTGGATTTAATGCAAACCAAATTACTCCTCAAATTACAAAAAAGTTACAGCAAATTAACATTGTAATAGTTTGTTATCCTTTTGAGCACAACAAGCTGGATAGACTTCAACAGTATATCAGATTTATGAGACATAATTCTTTGCAATTCCATTTTTAGGAACCACTACTGCTGAGTCAAATGCAACAGCTAATATGTCTAACTGGGCATCTAGACATTTTAAAGGTGGAACAAGGATCTATTTAGGGAATTTTTCACCTAGGTTCTGAGGGGTTTCAAGGTCCTTGAAACTTTTTGGCAAATTATTGTCTAAAAATTAATTCTTATTTTTGCCTCCATCAAAGAGATGGCAAAAGCTTTGGAATTACTCTATAGAGTGTTAGATTTAAACCAGGATTTGACTCCAGGTTCAATATGTTCTGGGATAGAAAGAACTATTCCTATTACTATGTATTTAATTTAGAAAGGTCAGGGTTAACTTGGGAAAAGGCACAAATTCTTATCTTTATTTGAACTGTTTCTGCAAAGGAACACTAAGAATCCAACCCTCCATTGTAATTAACCTTTGAAAAGAAGGATTTCAAAGGCATGTCCTGAATTTCCAGTAGTAGGATTTGATCAGGTCTTATTTAAATGCTAGGGTTAATTTTTAATTGCTGTTATTTCCTAACTGCTCACAAATGTAGTATTTTCTATTTTTTGAGCAATTAAAGAGGGGAATTCAAGCCATGTTTTCTCAGGAGCTACCTTCTTCATGTTATGATCAAAATTAAACTCTCATTTGTATTCTTAATTTTTTTTATAGTAATTGTCAAATTTTCTTACCTTTAAATTTGGAAATGACTTTTTCTTCTTTTTTTTGGGGGGGGGTCTCATCCACAACATATGGAAGTTCCCAGGCTAGGGGGCTACTCAGAGCTGCAGCTACTGGCCTATACCGCAGCCAGAGCAACAGGGGATCTGAGCCACATCTGCGACCTACACCAGACCTTGCAGTAACACCAGACCCTTAACCCACTGAGCGAGACCAGGGATTGAACCTACATCCTCATGGATACTAGTCTGGTCCTTAACCACTGAGCCACAACTCCCTCTTTTTGTATTTTCTTTTTTTATACCTCTTGAAATGATTTCAGTTTGTCGTATTTATAGTAGTAGTAAGTCTAGCTAGATTTTATGTCCATGGTATCAACAGCCTGGATGACTTTTCAGAATTTCTTTGGAAACCAGAAACATCACAGTCACCTTAATATTCTATAAAATGACCAAATTTTACCCAAGTGCTAATTTTACTCTATAACGGACTATAATGGCTGCTACTATTATACATAAGCCTAAAAAAGATTTTTCTTATGCTACTAAAAAGAGACCCTTGGGGAGATATTCATGGGTAATTAGGTGCAGATTTTAAAATCCAATGTGTATTTCATTTAACTCCATCTCTTGTAATTTTATACACATCCACTGAATGCCTGAATGAGGATGACAAGATGGCATTTATGAAAGGATCTGAGATTATCATGCCTCCAAAAGAAATCACATACTGAAAGGTCTGGGCATTAGACTCATCCATTTTATAACATATAGGAAATAGTAATAAAATCAAATGGCAATCTTCAGCCCTTAAGCTGCTCGTGGTCACATCACTGTAACTGGATGCTAGCTGCAATAAAAATAACCTAAAACCTAAATGCATTTGCAAAGACAACCACAAGTAGCCTGTTTCACATTTCTTTCCAGTTCCCTTATGCCAGCTTGCCTCTCAAGTCCCAGTATTCGTTGATGTTGCATGATGTTGCATGTGTTCCTACAATGAAGTCAGCTGTAAATATTGCTCTCTCCTGTGATATAATTTAAATCTAGGAAAAGATTTAATAGCCATGGGAATGAGGAATTAAATAGAACTGTTTTTAATCCTAAAATTTCTTTGCAAAATTGATATTTAAACTGGATTAGTCTTCATCATTGTCATCAGTACAGCATTTTCATTTTTATTTAAAGAGATTTGAAGTGATGGTGTGGAAGTCTTGAGAGAGCTAGTGGTGATGCTACTCTGATGCACCATCTGGAGTCTTTACCTTTTTCCTCTTTTCATCATGCATATAGCTTTCCAGGATGTTTTTCTCAATTCCTCCTTCTCTTTTTCCTCTCGCCATTGTCCTTTACTCCTCAAACCTAGTGAAGTTTGAAGGAAAGAAGAAATATTCCATTCTTCAAGTTCCAATTTTATCTTTCATAATAAACCTTGGACAGGAACTTTTCAAAGGGCATGAATCATAGAAAAGCTTCTAGCATTTTGACCTCTGAAGTACATTCATGCATATGCTTTCAAATACTGAGTACATCATAGCTAAGGGGTACATGCTACTTCCTCTAAGAGATTCATTACCTAACATCCCATCTATATAATGAAAACTAGGACTTAAAATAAAGGGGAAAAATCACAAAAAACAGAATTTGAATAATTTCTTATTTCTTCTCCACTTAGATATAAACTTCACCATGTCACTATCTAGGACCTTAAAATTTGGAGGACACTGAATAGGTAGACAGATGGATGGATGAATTAATGGACATTGACTATTGCCTGAGACTCAAAGTCCTCAGTACACAGTTCTGGGTCTTCCAAAGAAAGAGCCTGAGCTTACAATGAAGTCATATATGAAATTTGAATTTTCTGATGGCAATTATACACATAACAAACTATATATATATATATATACACACACACACACATATACACACACACACCCCACACCCACATATATACACAGATACTATTTATAACACATACATACACATATTTATTCATATAATAACTTCTAATGTTATGTAGTTTACAGAACCAATTCAACTCAGTTTTTCAGGAGTTTTAGGTGACTATGTCCAAGAGGACAGCATTAATGCCACAGTTGGCACTCAGTCTGGTCCCTGGACACACAATGCAATATTTTTACATCTAAGATGTTTCACCTTTACCCTTTCAGACACATTTTGCCTTTCTTAATTATTGAACATATTTGAGATAATTTAATAATTATCAATCTTCTAATATGACCTCAGAAAGCCAGTCACTGATTTTTTTTCAAAGGAATACAGAAAATTCTGTATTAAAATTTATCATGATAGAAGTGGAAAGTTACTTGTCATAATAAGAGAAGACCAATGGCTACATATCTTCACATTTTCACAAGCCTAAATAAAGCTTGCCTTTTTTTGTGTCTCAAAAAGATTCACTATAGAATGTGAGCAGAAGTAAGCATCAGTCATATTGAGACATGGGAATTTCTCACATCATATAGACTTTTTCCAACCAGCTACAAAAGCTACGAAGAGAAAATTATGTACATCTATTGAAACATATCCACAAAAAAATCATTTTAATATTAGCAAGATTTGAGATCCCAAAGCCATCAGAGTGTTGCAATTGGCAGAAGGGAACTAAAGCATAGTCTGAAATCATACATATACTTGAATTTCACAGAATAATTAAATAAAAGATAAGAAGGTGTTCCCTTGGGTTAGGATCTGGCATTGTCACTGTAGTGGCCCAGGTCACTGCTGTGGCATGGATTTGATCCCAGGCCCAGGAATTTCCACATGCTGTAAGCAAGGCACAAAAAAACCCAAAAAAACAAACAAACAAACAAAAAATAGTGTAAACCTATCAAATTGTGCAGACCTAATCCTGAGATATACAAGTTTGTTAACACATAGGCCAAAAAAATGGGCTCTGTCTTCCTGAGTCGCAGTCACAAAAGTATCCTGTCCAGATATCAGGGGATTCCAGCTTTTTCTCTGAATTCAAAGCCAGGTTACTTTCTCTGTTTCTCTCATGTGCCCCAATGTGAGAGGTCAAGCAAAGTTATATCCCCAGGTGAAAACTAGTATGTATGGAAGTGAATCAATTAAAAAGAGGCCCCAGAATGTTTATTCTGCCTGTCTATTGCTCATTCTCTGTGGTTTAAAGAAATATGTTTCTCCTAGTACCCTTTGCTTCTCAGGAAGCCACTTTGAGTCGTGTGGCTGGGCCCCCTACTCTACGCCTCTACCCTTTGTCAACAAACTGATGAAACCAGTGGTGATAAATTGATCCACAGGATTACCAACTTGGAGAAACAAACACTAACAATTGTCTTAGTCAGTTTAGATTCCAAGTTTGAAAAACTGAATGGAAATCAAAGAAAGAAATACTCGTTTTGAGCAGAAAAGGTAGATTAATGCAGATAGGGTAGATTAATGCAGATAGGTGGAGGGCAGCTGAGTGTTGTTAATGGCAAAGCACCAGTCTATAAGTTTCTGTTTGCAGTCATTTGGATACTCATTTAATCCATTAATACCATCCATATCTAATACAGAGGCCTTAAATTTTTGTAGATTTCATCCACTTTTCATTCTATAAGCATCCTTACAGTAACCTTCTCTTTGTTCAAACTAGCCTGAATGGTTCCCTCTGCTTTTCAAACCAAAGAGCTCCAATTAAGACAATGCCAAGGAAGGTCTCAAAAACTTCATCTCATTATCCTATGACTAACCTCTGAATCCATCCTTCTGTTCAGATCACAGCCCTCAGAACTTCCCAGAGAAATGCTTGTGTCCTCTTAGGAATGAATGCCAATTCTTACCATTTGGCCTTTACTCTTGCCTTAAAGACTGTGGAGGAAACCTGTCTCTATTATACTCATCTAATATGAACCTGGCATCTGCTGGTCTTCATGATCTACCTGATCTGAATCTTTGGCATACATGCTAGGACAGCTGGTCTTACTTCAGCTTAGATCTGTTGTTTTACCAGGAACAAACTTAGTTTTTCAATATATTCTCAAACATCAAAGATAGACCTAACTAAAAAAAATTTTTTTAAGGCTTCATCCAAGAGATTTTGAGTATAATAATCCTGAGAAGGAGCCCAGAAATCTACATTTTGTCTAGCTATCAGATGGTACTGATACAAATGATTCTTGAACCAACTTTGAGAAGCACTGCTCTGGAGAACTGGATTCCAAATCCGATAGGAAACCAATGGATTATTTTAACTATTATACCTCCCCTCTGGGAAGCATTTAAAATGATCTTTTTTGAGGTCACATCCATGAATGTTCTGACTCAATAGTTCTGAAGAAGAGGATGAAACCATGCTAATTGACCCAAAAAATTGAATGAAAAAGCAAAACAGATACTCTCTGTGCCACTTTCACCAGGTAGAGTTGTAATTCAGAGTGTGGGCCATTTGCATAAAATCCATCTGCTGTGCTTATTGCATGTGGTTTGCCCCTCTCTAGACATAGTGGTCACAATATCTGGCAGAAGATGGGGAATCTGCTCCTGAAAAGTTCCTTGTGAGAGACTTATGTGTTTCTGCCTTTCCCTTCTAATCACTGATCATCACTCAACCATGGGCATTACAGTATTTTACACACTGTTCTCAAATTTAAAATGCATCTCTTGGCCATGTGACAATCATTAGAACTGAATTGATTTCTTTTTTCATGAGGTATAATTCATGAAATATCCATCTGGATCCTCAGAAAAGTTTCGATTTAAGTGCTCTTATTGACATGAAAAATGTCTAACTAACCCTGTCTTGTTTGGAAGGATACTTTAGCATTTCACAAGAGTCTCTTTAAAGTGTGTTAATTTATTATGTCATTGTGGATCCCTCTTCTTCTGCCCAAACACCAACAGAGCCAGAAAATATCACTGGGCAGGAGTGGGAGTGGAGTACTTCCTCAGAGAAGACTATACTTGGTCAAATATCACTAATTTTTCTTTTAAATACTATTTTAGGGAGCCAACAGTGCAGATTGCTTGTCAAGTTTTCATAACTTACAAAGGGTCTCACCTTCAATGAACATATAATTCATATGCCACTAATTTCCCACTGTATAAATAACCCTCAAATAAAATTTTTACGTGTTTCTCCCTTCCAAAAAGCTCCAAAACCTGTCCAAAATTAGCAGAAGGAAGGAAGTAATAAAGATTAGAGCATCAATAAATGAAATGGAGAACAAAAAAAAATAGAAAAAAAAATCAATGAAAGTTTTTTTTTAAGATAAGTAATAACAAACTCAGATATACTGTTCAAGATTAAAAAAGGAAGACCCCAATAAAGAAAATCAGAAATGAAAGGGAAGACATTATACCTGATGCCACAGAAATTAAAAAATCATAGGGACTGTTTTTAAAAATGATACACAAGCAAATTAGAAGAAATGGATGAATTCTTGGAAGCTTACACCTACCTAGATAGACTGAAAAAGAGATAGAAAGACTGAATGGACAAAGGAGGAAAGAATATACAATGGAGAAAAGACAGTCTCCTCAATAAACGATGATGGGAAAACTGGACAGCTGCAGGTAAAAGAATGAAGTTAGAACACTTTCTCACAACATATAAAAAATAAACTCAAATTGGATTAAAGACCTAGATGTAAAACTGGAAACCATAAAACTCCTAGAAGAGAATATAGGTAGAACACACTTTGTTGTAAATCATAGCATTTTTTTTTTGGGGGGGGGGATCTTTATCCCAAGGCAAAAGAAACAAAAGTAAAAATAAACAAATGGGACCTAATTAAATGTAAATGATATGATCAATAAGGGATTAATATTCAAAACATATAAACAGCTCATCCAACTCAATATCAAAAAGACAACCCAATTTAAAAATGGGCAGAGGGAGTTCCTGTCATGCCTCAGTGGTTAACGAATCCGACTAGGAACCATGAGGTTGCAGGTTTGATCCCTGACCTTGCTCAGTGGGTTAAGGATCCGGCATTGCCGTGAGCTATGGTGTAGGTTGCAGACATGGCTTGGATCCTGCGGTGCTGTGGCTCTGGCGTAAGCTGGCGACTATAGCTGCAATTAGACTCCTAGCCTGGGAACCTCCATATGCCACAGGAGTGGCCCCAGAAAAGGCAAAAAGACAAAAAAAAGGGAGGGGGCAGAAGACCTGAATAGCCATTTTTCCATAGACGATATATGGATGGCCAACAGGCACATGAAAAGTTGCTCAACATCAGTAATGATCAGAGAAATATGAATTAAAATCATCACAATGAGATATCCCCTTACACTGTTAAAATGGCTATCATCAAAAAAAATCTACTATTACATTTAGAATGGATAAGCAATGAGGTCCTACTCTATGGCACAGGGAACCATATCCAATCTCTTAGGATAGAACATGATGGAAGACAGTATGAGAAAAAGAATGAATATAAAGGCATGACTGGGTCACTCTGCTGTACAGAAGAAACTGACACAACACAGGAAATCAGCTATACTTTAATAAAAACTTAAAAAGAAAAAGAAAAATAGTCTACAAATAACAAATGTTGGTAAGGATGTGGAGAAAAAAGAACCCTAGTACACCTTTGGCAGGAATGCAAATTGGTTCAGCCACTACAGAAAACAGTATGGTGGTTCATCAATAAACTAAATATAGAGCTATAATATAATCCAGCATTCTACTCCTGAACATATATCCAAAGAAAAAAACCCACTAATTTGAAAGGTGTCCCGATGTTTATAGCAGCACTGTTTACAATAGCCAAGATATGGAAGCAATTCAGTGTCCATCAATAGATGGATGGATAATGAAGATGTAATACGTATATACAATGAAATATTACTCAGACATAAAAAGAATAAAATTCTGCCATTGGCAACAGTGTGGATAGATCTAGAGAGTATTATTCATAGTGAAAGAAGTCAGACAGAGAAAGACAACAATGGCGTGTTATCACTTATGTGTAGAACATAAAAATTAAAACAAATGAATGTATATAATAAAAAGAAAGCTTGAATCAATAACAAATAAGGAAATTGAATCAGTAACCAAAAACCTCCCAACAAAGAAAAGCTCAGGACTGGAGGGCTTCACAGGGGAATTATACTAAACATTTAAAAAAGAATTAGTACCAATCATTTTAAAACTCCTTCAAACAATAAAAGAGGATACACTTCCAAACTCATTTTATCAGGCCAGCATCACCCAATACCAAAGCCTAACAAAGATACTATAAAAAAAGAAAACTACAGGCCAATATCCTGATGAACATAGATGTAAAAATCCTCACCAAAGTACTAGCAAATTGAATTCAACAGCACATTAAAGGACCAAGTGAGATTTATCCCTGGGAAGCAAGATTCAACGCAGGCAAATCAAGAATAAAAATTAAGTGATAATTTTCATAGATGAAGAAAAAGCACTTGAGAAAATTCAATATTCATTCAGATAAAAATCTCTCAACAAAGAAGGGTGTCTTACTGTTTGTGACAACATGGATGAACCTGGAGAATATCATGCTAAGTGAAATAGGCCAGACATAGAAGGACAAATACTACACAATACCACTTATGTGAGAAATCTAAAATAGTCAAACTGAGGTATCCATGAACACACAGTTTCAGTCCCTGGCCTCACTCAGTGGGTTAAGGATTCAGCATTCCTGTGAGCTGTGGTGTAGGCCACAGATGTTCAAATCCCACGTTGCTGTGGCTATGGCGTAGGCCAGTGGCTTCAGTTCCTATTTGACCCCTAGCCTGGGAATCTTCATATGCTGCGGGTGTGGCCCTTAAAAAAAAAGGGAGAAATAAATAAATAAATAAGAATAATAAAATAATTTTGAAAAAATAAAATAGTCAAACTGATAGTAGCAGAAAGTAGACTGGTGGTTGTCACTGGCTGGGTATTGGGGTACATGGGGAAGTACCAGCAAAGGGTCCTAAGTTTCAGTTATAAAAATTGAGTAAATCCTTCAGATCTGCTATACATCATAGTGCCTGTGTTATAGTCTTAAAATTTTGCTAAGTTACAGTTCTGTGTTATAGTTACAGTTCTGTGTTATAGTCTTAAAATTTTGCTAAGAGGATGTGATCTTGTCCCACACAAAAAATAATAAATAAAGGAATTCAGGAAGAAACTTTTGGAGGTGATGGATATATTAATGGCATAGATGTGGTGACAGCTTCAAGGGTGTGCACTTATCTCCAAACTCATCACATTGTAGACCTTAAACATGTACAGTTTTTCATATGTCAATCATAACTTAATACCATGAGTTATTTATGTATGAAATAAATAAAATGAGTGGAAAAATAAAAGAAACCAGTCTTTAACTCTGAAAACTCTTACTAATTGACTGTTAACAAGTTATTTGTTATTATATAACACTTATCTGTGTGGTTTGAAAAACCTGATTTTGTTAAGCTACAATGTGAGAAGAAAATTTTTTATAAAAAGTTTTTCTTGGTCACAACAATTTTTTCTTCCATGATTAAGAGAAATGTTATAGAAAGGTGAAGGATAAGGAAAGAATGAAGAGATATTTGAAGAAGTGTAGGAAACCAAAGAACTATGTGTACCATACCATTTTAATTTAGGGTAGTAAGTGTTTTATAGTCTTTTTTTCTGTTTTCACCAGAGTTCCTATCCTGGAGAGAACTGTTTTTATTTATGAAACTAATGTGAGGCCATAGAAATGTGCTCATGGTCTGGAAGGAGACGGAATACAGTGATTGAGATAAGTAGTGAGATAGGAAGGGCGAGGGGATGAGGATGGATGTTGGAGGGCAGGAACAGAGTAACATGGAAGGTGGCTAGAACTCAAGGAGAAATGCTATTTAGTGAGAAATTTGCCCTGTTAAAATGGCCGGACATTTAAGAATGAGAACACATTAATATCAAACTCTGTGTCTGTGAGAAGTTCAACCCCTCCCATATCCAAAATCTTCATTAAAATCTGTAACCATTTGTGTATGTCCCCACGGAGTGGGCCAAGGTGTGGAAAAGGGACAGTATTTGAGGACTTAATCTTCAAATTCAATTGATTTAGCAGAAGCAGGATATCAGCACTAAGAGACTCTGGAAACCTAACCCTCCTCTCTTTTAAGGAATCCCTGGAGAGAATAGGAGGAAAGTTGAGTTTCTTAATGTACATGTGATTGAGTAAATTTCATTTGAATCTTAAATTATAAGGTGGTATCAAGGGCTTACTGTTCTCTGAGCATTATCAGTTTCTTCCTCTTATTTCCATATGCTCCATGTTCTCCAAATCTCATTCCTCTATCCCCATACCCTTCATCTAAGAATTCTGTACAAAAATTTGCAAATTTTACATTTTTGGTACCTATTCCAACAATATATTCCACAATATCTCATTTAACCAGGTCCCAGGTAACTAGCAATATCCATTCACTTTGACTTTCTATATTTAATAATAGGTTAAAGAGGACACTCAAAATTAAGGCAAGACAAACCAGAAAGTCAAGTATAATGTAAGACAGTTCCAAAATTCCAGATGTTTAATTCTAAACAAAAATCTTTCTAAAGAAATACAGAAACTTTTAAGGCTTAGATATGATGTAAAATTAATAGCCCAGGAGCACATAACACAAGTCAATCTCCTTAAACTTTACATGTAGGTGCTAGAGACCTGAGTGAGTTTTTAAGCTATTTTATAGCCAGTATTGGGGGAGTTCTACTGCCATGTCACCCATTCAAAAGCATAGGGTCATATTTACCTCATAAGCATGCTTTCTCCATATTAGGATATGTTGATAGAATATGTCATACAGATACAATTTCAGATCACATTTATCTTCATCACTGACTATTGCAGTAAAATGACCATGAGGCAAAACTTGGGACTTCTTTATTCCACTTGTTTTGTAATCTGGAAAATTTTATTTGGTTGTCAGCCTTTTCCATATTACATGGCTTTCATTTCACCTATTTGGTTCAGTTGATATAATCAAGGTTATAGTGCATCATTCATCTTTGAATAAACAATGAAAACCAGGGAGATTAAAAAGTGACAGCTTAAAATAGAGCATGAAATACAACCAAAGTAACAGAAATTGAGTTAATAAGGTTTTAACATGATTTTCAAAGGTCTCCAGTCTGGAGTTTGGGCACAATTTCCTGGCTGATTTAAAATGAGACCAAGGATCTTAAATGATGTGCCTGAGGAGAGGCCATGAGTCAGTGGCTGAACAAGCCAGCACTGTGATGGAGAGGCCACAATAGATAATAAGCATTATATGTTCTGAATGTCAAAAGAATCAGGAACACAATTTTCATTAATAAAAATTTTGCTCACTTGATTTTAAGATCTGAAATGGTAACTCCAAAGATATCAATATGGAAAGTGTTGTAATAATGGATGTCATAGGTTGAGATCCCAGAGAAACAGATAATGGGATGGAGATTTGCAAGCTGGTGGCTTATCGTGGAGTGTCCTCAGGAATAAAACCTGTAAAGGAGAGAGTGAGGCAGGATTGGGCATGGGGAGAAGTTGAACTGTGATGCATCTGCAAGAGAGGCCTCAGCCACTACCTCAGGGAGTCCTGGGGTTGGTTTAGTTCTCAAGATATGTCCCAAATTTTAGCAAGAGAGCCAGGACTTTCTACCCTGAGGTGGGCCTCAGCTTGGAGCATTGTATTCCCAACAGGTGAGTGTGTGGGTACCTTGGTCCTAGAAACAGATGTGGTCTGTGCACCTCAGAATCCACTAAGACTCCACCCCAGCATTGCTCAGATATGCTTGCTTCCTCCCATCTGAGAATAATTCCTCCAGGAATCTGGATGATCTATTTTCCAGGGAAGACTTACACAAGGAGAGTTAACAGGGTGAACTGAGCCTCCATGATTACAGGTAGTCTCAGGGCTGCAGTTAACAGTTATCATTTCCTTATTCAACCAGCAATTCTAGATTACTCTCGCCCTCAGTTAGTATGTCTACTGGTCTAAGGGGCTTATGTGATACAGTGACTCTAACTCTTAGCTTTGAGTTTTAGAGCCCCACGACTTTCTTAAAATATGGCTTCTGAACTTGGCTATTTACTGTCATTATTGGACAATAGATAACCTAGCTTCTGTGCTTGTCTACTTACTGTCAAAATTAGGAGAGGAGCAAGAAATACCCTAGTGAGTCATCTGGGAACCAAATACATATTTTTTTATATTCTTTCCTGCCCATGTTATGTAGCAGTAGCCCTATGGTCTGTCTCCTGATCAGTAGGGTCAACTACCCCTGCTAGTATGGTATCTTTTCCTTGCCTAAGGAAGCAAAAGTGACCAGGAGGCACCTAGTTGTGTTCCCTCATGAAAGCCCCCCCCTCCCTGGAACCAGATCCTATGGACCAGTAGAGCCTTTCAGGGAAGGGAAACAAATTTTTCAACTGCATCTCTGAAATCAAAGGTAAACATAGTATAAGAATGCACAATAGTAAGGGTTAGTATAGAGATTAATAGTATATAATATTATATTATTGCGGAGTTCCCCTTGTGCATCAGTGGATTATGAACCCAACTAGCATCCATGAGGACATGGGTGTGATTCCTGGCCTCACTCAGTAGGTTAAGGATCCACTGTTGCCACGAGCTGTGGTGTAGGTCACAGACAGGCTCGGATCCCATGTTGCTTCGGCTGTGGCGTAGGCCAGCAGCTGTAGCTCCCATTCGGCCCCAAGCCCAGGAACTTCCATATTCTGCAGGTGCACCCCCCGAAAAAAATTGTATTATTGGTAGTATAGGGTAAGGTCAGTTATTAGAAGAAAAGGATTATTGAAACAATTCAAGCAAAAACTGAGGAGGGCTGAAAATAAGGTTCCACTAATGAAGACGAAAATCAGTATCTGAAACATTAAAAATATGGAATGAACCAGATGAACAGAAAGAGGTTCATAACCAAGGACGAGAAATCTCATATAGGTCTCATGATTCCAGCTCAATTTACTGCTAAGGAGGAGAGAGGACACAGGAAAAAGAGAAAAGTTGATTTTTATCTGGTGTATTTTCAAGTTGCCACAGGAGACAGTATTTTAGGGTCACTTACTTTAGGTCACTGACTAGTCAGTGACATTTAGGGGGTCCCTGATTCCTTATTTGCTAGTTTCAAATTGCAAGCCTCTATTAAATGACCTACACATTGAAATTAGCTGTGCCTTTGAATTCTAGAAACTGTAACTAGTAGAAATTCACATCTTTTAAATGTTCTATATAGGTTAAACTCCTGTAGAAGAAATTAAAAATTTAAAGTAAAACTATGTCAGCCCTGTGATGATAACTCCCAAATCTGTATTTCCCTCCTGATTTTTTTAAGGGTATATTCCAAACTGCCTGCTGGACACTTTCACATGGAATCCATGCCAGCATTGCAGATTCAACACATCCAAATTCAATTAAGCCCCACCTCTGCCATCTTTCCCTCATTTGCAAATAAGCCTCGGCTCCTGGATCCTCTATTTCTGAAAAAAGAATCACCATCCCCTCAGTCCAATTTGCAAAGTGCAGCTCACAAGCCAAATTCAGCCTGTTCCTGTAAATAAAGTTTATTGCAACAGAACCAAATGAATTAATCCATATATTGTCTATAATGGCTTTTGTACCACAGTGGCAGAGTTGAATAGTTGTGACAGAGACCTTATGGCCCCACAAAGCCCTGTCATAATCTTCATCATCATCATCTGAACGTTTACAAGTCTGCTCACGTCTACTCTAAGTCAGCCAGGATTAAAATCAGAGTCATGTAAGACTTTCCTCCCCCTCCTCTCACATCACCTACTGCCTGTTCTTTGCATGTTACTGCACAGATGTCTCTCACTCCTCTCTCTGCTCTCACTGAGCCTAACCTGTCTCACTCTGTAGGCCCTTAACATGCTCTCTTACAGAACTGCCTTTGCAGAGGCTTCCCTCTCTATCCTTGGTGATATGAGAAACTATAAAGAGCCCTTCCATCTGTTTATCTAGGGGGAAGGGAGTAGGTGGAGGGTGCGTGGGTGTTGGTCAGGGGAAGCTTTACAGAAAAAAAGAAATGATTCATCTGATGAAAGATTAATAGGCACTTTTCAGAAAAACAAAGGACTGGGGGAAGGTGGCTTAAGATGTATAGGTGAAGATAATACATGACTTTTAAGAAGGTATGAAAAAGCAAATTATGTTTGGGAAATAGCAAGTAGTTTGGTATGGTGGGAATATAGTGTGTGGGAAATAAGCAATATGTAGGCATAAAGGGATAATGAGCTTGGAGATGGAGAAGCCCATTCTAGAACCTTTGTATAAGTTATTATTTCTACCATGGTCAGTCCTAGCTCCTACTCACCATTCTAGGCCCAGCTGTGAAATCTTTGGTTTCTCCCAAACAAGTCTTCCCTCTTTCCTGCAGACTCCCACAATAATGCATCCTACCCTCTTTCATTTATCACTTTCTAACTCTGAGTGGCAGTATGCAAAACAGGAGCCCAAGATTTCTTATAAGTAGATGTAATAAACTATTAGTAGGTAATAATTTCTTCCTCCATTTACTGCCCACGTGACCATCAGCAGGCCTCTCCTTTTTCTGGATGGTAACTTCCTCATTTATACCATGATTGCACCTTGTGAGCACAGGTTTCTCCAAATTATAAAATGCTAAAGGAAAGAAAACTACATTTCTATGGTACTTGGTAGAGATTTATAACTTGAGGAAATACCTAACATCCTATAGGTTTTTACTTGTTTACTTATTTATGTCTCTACTGGACTGAAAGAAAACTGTATCGTGTGCATTTCTATATCAGCATGTAAAGAGTATTCAGTACATGTCCATAAAATTAAATTATTTCATTGAAGTGGATGTAAGATCTGATCAAACTGGCACTGATTATTTGTAACATAAAAATTATGGCTCAACTCGTCTTGTTCCTCTCTAAAAAGTCTTCTTGGAATATTTGTGGGGTTTTTTTTATATGAGATATCAAAAGAAATTCAGAGAGCTTTACTTGATAAGCGTATTTTGTTGAGTGAGAAACAAGCAAACAGGGGTACTTCAAACCCAAAACTAGTATGAAGCTCAGAGGCATACTATTTCAGGATGGCTTATAAAGTGAAAATGAGGAAGTTGTTTAACCTTTACAATTATTGGTTACTGAACTGGGGCTTTACAAACAGAAGGAGATTGGTTAAAATTGATTATCTTACACCATTTTAGAAAGATGATTAAAGCTTAATTTATGATTATGAGAGGAATTTGTAAAACAGGCAATAATCTAAATTTTGTTTACATTCATGAAATAAACTAGACTAAGTTTTGCTTATACGGCTTAACTGGTTTTGTTTGCCGGAGACATCTTCAAGCCTAGTATCTATTTTGCTTCACTTTAACAAAGGATATTAAAAATATTTAGGAGTGACTTAGTAAATTATGTTGTAGATTGAAATGATTGTGAAACTTTTATTTGGAATTATTTAAAGGTGTGTCATCTTTTTATAAGACTATCCTTAGTGCTGGGGAATATTGATTCTTTGAGGATAAACTTGTTTTTAGAAAACAACTAAAATTATTATAAGCCAAGTATGATACTAATTTAGTTACAAATGATACTTCAGAATGAAATAATGACAATTATGTTATTTCTCTCAAGCTTACTTGAAAGGCAAGTCTAAAGAAGAAGGATAGAAACAAACATTGGAATAGGCCCCTATTTTGAAAAGTTCAGGACTTTGGAAGCTTAAGTATAATCTTTGTAAAAATCCAACCCATTTCTTTATAGTCACCCAAATTTCTGCTAACATATAATCCATCTCAGCTTAATCAGACTAGCACAGATGACTGAGTTGGGTATCATCAAACATAGAAATTTTTGATTAAGTAATAGAAAACCTTCCTTATAGAACTTTCAGATAAGTTGATATTAAGCAAATACTATATTGGTCCTTGTTTCTAATCATTATTATAATAGATTTTATTTAGGTAAACTAATTCATCTGTATGCTTGTTTCTCAAATCAAATACCCCTTTCTCCTCCATTAGGATTCCTAAGGGCTCTAACAACCATTTGACAGTTTTCACAGCTTAATTTCTATCTTTGTAATTAGAAATCTTTGACATATCTCTTTATGCCTTCAATTCTTCCAAATTTTTTCCTACCTGTCCAGACTTGTCTATAGAGCCGTACTACTCAATACAGTTGTATGGAAGACAGAATAATGTTTCAGTCCCCTCCCCCAAAAGATGTCCTAAGTCTTAATTCCAAGAACGTGTGTGACTAAATTACCTTAGATGTCAAAAAGTAACTTTGCATATATGATTAAAGACCTTGAGATGGGGAGATTATCCTGGACTGTCCAGATGAGCCCACTGTAATCATGAAGGTCCTTAGAAGGCAGGAGAGTTTAGAAGAAACCAGAGAAGGAAATGTGAAAATGGAAGCACATAGTGCTGTGGCTATGAGCCAAGGAATGTGGGCACCCTCCAGAAGCTGGGAAAGGAAAGGAGTGGATTTTCCCCTAAAGTCTCTAGAAGAAATGCAGCTGTGCTAACACCTTGATTTTAGCTCCATATGGTCTATTTTAAGGTCTGACTTCTGCAACTGTAAGATTTATGTTGTTTTAGATGACTAAGTTTGTAGTAAGTTATTTGTTATAGGCACAATACAAAATTAATTCAGGTAGCCACTAGCCTCATGTGGTTATTTATATTTAAATTAATTGATTTTTTTAAAATTTTAAATTAGGAGTTCCCTTTTGTGCAGCAGGTTAAGGATCCATTGTTGTCACTGCAGCAGCCTGGGTAACTGCCATGGTGCAGGTTCAGTTCCTGGCCCAGGAACTTCTATATGCTGCAGTTGTTTTAACAATCTTTATGGCATCTTTACCAGGAGTAGTTTCCACCTTAAGAAACCACTTTCTTTGCTTATCCATAAGAAGCAACTTCTCATCTCTTAAAATTTTATCATGAGATTGTAGTAATTCACTCACATCTTCAGGCTCCATTTCTAATTCTAGTTCTTTTTCTATTTCAATCATTTGTTACTTCCTCTATTGAAGTCTGCCTCTGTTGAACTTTGAATCCTCTAAGTTATCCATGAGGACTGGAATCAACTTCTTCCAAACTTCTGTTAATGTTGATATCTTGACCTTCACCCATGAATTGCAAATGTTCTTAAATGGCATCTAGAATGGTGAATCCTTTCCAGAGGATTTTACTTTACTTTGCCCAGATCCACCAGAAGAATTACTGTCTATGGCAGCTGTAGCCTTATGAAATGTATTTCTTAAATAATAAATATTAAAAGTCAAAATTACTCCTTGATCTATGAGCTGTAGAATGGATATTGTATTAGCAGACATGGAAATAGCATTAATCTCATTGTATAGTTCCATCAGAGCTCTTGGATGACCAGGTGTATTGTCAAGAAGTAATATTTTAAAAGGAATCTTCTTTTTCTGAGCAGTAAATCTTAACTGTAGGCTTAAAATATTCAGTAAACCATATTGTACACAGATGTGCTATCACCAGGCTTTGTTGTTGCATTTATAGAACACAAGGCAGGGACAGCATAATTCATAAGAGCCCTAAGATTTTTGGAATGTTAATTGAACATTGGCTTCAACTTAAAGTCACTAGCTGCATTAGCCCCTAACAAGAAGGCTTCTAATCTCATATTTGGAAGCTTTGAAGGCAAGCATTGACTTTTTCTCTCTAGCTATGAAAATCCTAGATGATCTTTTCCAATATTCATCTACATTATTTCAGTATTGTTTCATCTACATTGACTATCCATTGTTTAGTGCAGCTATCTTCATTCATTATCTTATCTGGATCTTCTGGATAACTTGTTGCAGATTCTACATCACCAGTTGCTGCTTCAGCCTGTACGTTTTATGTTTTAGATGTTTTCTTTCCTTAAACCTAATGAACCAACCTCTGCTAAATTCAGATTTTTCTTTTGCAGCTTCCTCACCTCTCTCAGCCTTCACAGAATTGAAGACAGTTAGGACCTTGCTTAGGATTCAGCTTTGGCTTGAGGGATATTATGGCTGCTTTGATTTTCTCACCAGACCACTAATAATTTTTCCATATAAGCAATAAATATGTTTGCTTTTTTATCATCACTGTGTTTACTAAAGTAATACTTTTAATTTTCTTCAAGAAGTTATCTTTTCATTCATAACTTGGCTAAACTTAATCATTTCTAGTTTTTGACTTAAAATGAGAAATAGGCAACTCTTCTTTCACATGAACACTTAGAGGTCATTGTAGGGTTATTAATTGTATAAATTTCAGCATTGTTGTGTATCAGGGAATAGGGAAGGCCAAGGAAAGGGAGAGATATTGAGAATAGCCAGTAGTTAGAGCAGTTAGAACACACAACATTAATCGATCAAATTTTCTGTCTTATATGAGTGAGGTTCATGGCACCCAAAAACAACTACACTGGTAACCTCAAAGATCCTTGATCACAGATCACTATAAAAACACAATAATAATAGAAATTTTTGAAATATTGTAAGAATTACCAAAAGGTGACACAGAGACACCAAGTAAGTAAATGCTATTGGAAAAACAATAGACTTGCTTGATGTAGTGTTGCCACAAACCTTCAATTATAAAAAACACAATATATGCAAAGTGCAATAAGCAAAGCACAATAAAATGATCTTTGCTGGTAGTTTAGGAATCTACTCCTGGTGTATCTATTTTCATATAGGAGTCTCACTGTCTTTAAAATCACTGTGACCTTTAAATTTTTCCTTAGAAATTCTGTCACCATTACCATATACTCTTCCTAAAATAAATTCATAATTTATCTTTTGATAGCAACATATGTCATTTGCATCTTGTCCTCAATTCCACTCCATACTCACTCTTTACTCCCACAGGGGCTGTTACATTCTTTATTTCCAATGTTCTCTTCCTTTCCAATTAAGTTCGGCCAATCAGAGGCTGTGGCAGGAGATCAGGGGGCTGTAGGAAAGAGAAAAACCACAGTATTTCTCTACTGCTCTCTGCTTCAGGTGACAAATCTAGCAGTGGATGCATCTTTTCCATCTCCATGGATCCATTACCTTGTGTGTTCCATGAGATGCTCCTTCAATAAGTTCTCTTTTATGGTTAATGAAGTTTGATCTGTTTTTATTACCAGTTATCACAACGATCTTGTCCCTAATCTGTTCATCACTTAATCATACTCCAGTGTGGCCTCAGATACCCACCTTCTTCAGTAGGAAGGGATTTATCATTGATCATAAATGGCAGGAAAAAAGGTCCACTCATAGCAGGGACATCATTTATTGTTTTCTTATAATAAGGTTCCCCCACCCCAGCTCTGAACTAAGAAAAAAAACTGATTGTCTTTCAGGTATCTCCATCTCTCATAATTCTCCATTGATTCTTTACGAAACCATTGGAGAAATATATTTGAATTCATAATAGAGCTTAGGAATACGAATTAAAAGTCACTAAATAATCTTAGTAGACCATAAAAGCAACACTTTGAAATAAGTATTTATTAGTACCTGGCAAGGATTAGTTACCTTCACTAATTTTTTTAATATATTAATATATTAGCCATGAGGCACTGTTAAATGCCTTCACCTTCAAAAAGTGATGGAATACTTTTTCTAGGCCCAGTCTTGGGAGTCTGTGAAACCTAAAATGAAATATATAAGTGCAGATTCCTAAATATTGTGGTGCAAAGTAGAAATCAAAAGTGATGTATTAGAACTAGGTATGTATCTCCTGCAGCTATGGTAAAAGAGATAACTGGAAGGCAAGGAAAGAGAGAAGGAAAGAGGGCAGGAGGGTGGGAGAGGAATGACTTATGCAGAGCTGAAGAGTACTGAAGGACAGGAAAACACTTTTCAATTTTGACTATCAGTAGACCATCTCATTTTATATCCCAATGAGAACAACTATAAATCTCAAAAATATTTTTTAAAAAGTTGTTGGAAGACATGAAAGGGATATCAAAGCACCAAGGACTTGAAAGGTAATGATTTCAGAAAGAGGTTCAGAGAAGTGAGTGCAACATCCAGTTCTGCTTTTCTTTTCATGGGACATCAGCATCTTTTCCATTCCCATGGACCGAGTTACTTTGTGTGTTCTGTGAGATTCTCCCAAATCATTGCTATAAGGTTTTTTTTTTTTAGCTTTGACATGTATTTGACAATTGATAATTAGAACTAAGAACCTGACTAAGAGTTTGGGGCAGTGTCAAAGGATTAAAAAAAAAGAAAGAAAGAAAAAAGAAAAAAAATCAAGGTCTGCCAAAGAGAAGAAGGCCTGGTAAATATTTCAGTTTTTCAGTTGTTACCTAAATAGTAAAGGAAATTGACCAGTCTTCAAGAAGGCTAAAACCCAGTCTTTATTAGTTCAGTTTGAACACAGATGAAGTAACCTGCCCTAATTTAACTTTCTTTAAGAAGCAAAAGTAAATCCTCTTTGGTGAAGGGTAATGTTATCTAAAATCTCTAATTAACTATTAGTTTTTCATACATAATATTAAACATTCTTTCAATTACAAAGTATACAAGACATAAATAATCTAAAACCAAGAGAAGAAAACAAATAATGGAAAAACTACTATAGATGTATAATTTCATCAGAGAACTAGAATCTATCAGAGGAAGAAAAGATTGAAATTGAAATATTAGAACTGAAAAATATTAAAAAAAACTCAATAAATTATTTTTTTATTGTCAGAATATCAGACAAAGTTGGGCGAGCATTTTCTAACTGTTTTCAAACTGGGAAGAGAATATCCAGACTAAAGTACCTAGAGAAAAATGATGAAAATAGAGAAAATCATTTAAGAGACATATAGGCAACAGTGAGAAGATCTAACATATCTAAATGGATTTGCATTAAAAGAAAAGGGAGAGAATTGGTGAAAGCAGGACCAGAAGAGATAATGATCAAGAATTTTCTAAAATTAGTGAAAGATATCAAGCCACAGATCTGAGAAATACTGCAATCAGTAAGTAAGAAAAATATAAATAAAATCCACCTAGGAAGATCATAGCAAAATGACTAAAAACAAAGAAATGTCATTGGGACAATTAGATATTCAAACACCAAGAAAAAGTTAACCTTATTTGATACAATGCATGGGAAAATATTTTCTCTCATTTTCTTTTAACTCGTATAATTTGTCTTAGTAGATTTCTTATTTTCAATGCAGCCTAATTTATGAATTGTTTTTAATATTATTTTTCATATTTTTAAGAAAAGTCTGCTATTTTATGGTCATGAAGACATTTTTCTATAATCTTAGAAGCTTTAAAGAATTAAAATTAAGTACAAACCTAAATACACTAGAAAGGGAGAGGAAGTACAAGCCACCAAAGAACTTTGGTAGGGGAATCTACAGACTTGGTCTAAGATGGGACTGGTAATAGAAAGACACTGCCAGATATGCCACAGGACAGCTAAACTCTTACAAGTTTTTATAGAATTAAAACCTAATAATTTTTTTTATATACCTGGCCTACTCAAGGGCAAAGTGCCTAGACTGACTATTCTCCTAGTTTTAAGTTTATTAGTTTACCCCAAAGTACATAAGGGCAAAATTTACTGTTGCCTGTGAGGTTGGCAATGACTCAATTTTTCCTGAGTTGCCGTAAGACTTCTCTCTCACTCTAATCCTGTTTTTTTGTTTGTTTTTATTTATTTATTTATTTATTTATTTTTTTTTGTCTTTTAGTGCCACGCCCACAGCATTGGAGGCTCCCAGGCCAGGGGACAAATCAGAGATGTAGCACTAGCAATGTGGGATCTGAGCCATGTCTGCAACCTACACCACAGCTCAGGGCAACACCAGATCCTTAACCCACTGAGCGAGGCCAGGGATTGAACCCAGGTCCTCATGGATACTAGTCGGGTTCATTAACCACTGAGTCACGACAGGAACTCCCCTGATCCTGTTTTATTCCCCTTCCCTTCACAGACATTTGTGGCCTAAGTTCCATCTCAGTGTTTACTGCTATAGAACCCACCTGTCAAAATCGGTTGACTCCTACCCCAAACCAGTGTAGAACAAAACTTGCTGTTACCCATACGACTCACACTGTCCACAGATTTCTTATTCTCTCTCTCTATTTTTTTTTCCCCGTTTTTGGCTGCCCCACAACGTGTGGAAATTCCTGGGCAAGGGATCAGATCCCAGTCATAGTCTCAACCTAATCCACAGCTGCAGCAACACCAGTTCTCTACCAGTCCAGGGACCCAAACTGTGTTCCAGGGCTCCCAAAATGCCACTGATCCCGTGGTGCCACAGTGAGAACTCCCTCCTTTTATTTCTTCTTGTAAGTCTATTTTTTTTTTGCCTTTGTTATCAACAGTCTAATGACATCTCTCACCTGTATATGTGAGTAAAATATTTCTATGTCAATGATGACTAGAGAATCTAGAAATTGTTCTTTGAAACTACAGGACTGGAGATAAATAAAGCATACATATGTATGAAGAACCCTAATGAATCTATAGAAGAAATACTTAATGCACAAGAAAATAGGCAAAATATTGATTAAGCACTTCACAAAATAGTATATTAAAAAGTCAGTAAATAGGAAAAGGTACTCAAAATCATTAGCCATCAGTATAAATTGAAACTACAGTATAATACCACTAAACATTCAGAAAAATGGCTAAGAGGTAAAAGGCCAACAATAACTATGTTCGTGAGGATATGGAATAACTAGAATTCTCATGTTGTTGATAGGAGTGTAAACTATTTCAAATATTTTAGAAAACTCTCTGGCAATTTCTGCTAAAACTGAACATACATATGCTATGACCCAACTACTCCACTACTGGAAGAAATACCAAACAGAAGTGTGTGCATACATTTACTAAGGATATGCAGAAAAATGTTCATAGTAATTTCATGTATAATAACCCCAAACTGGAATCACCTAAAAGGACCATCAACAATAGAATGGCTAATATATTTTACCCATACAAAGGAATACTATAACATTGAAAGCGAATGAGTGAAAGCTGCACAAAATCAAAATGGATGACTCTCTCAGGTACAATGTTGAGAAGAAATTTAGACATAGAATTGTATATACTGTATATTATGGACTAATGTATGCCCATACACTTTCAAATATTCAAATGTTGAGGCCCTAAATCCAAATATGACTATATTTGCAGATAGGGCCAGTAAGGAGATAATTAAAATCAAATGAGGTCATAAAGGTGGGGCCCTAATCTAATAAGATTGGTGTGTTTATAAAGGGAGGAAAGGACACCAGGAGTGTGTGTGCACAGAGGAAAGATGTGGGGACACAGTAAGAAGGTGGCCATATACAAGTCAGGAAGTGTTCTCACCAGAAACCAACCCTGTTGGCACCTTAATCTTGGACTTTCAGCCACAGACTGTGAGCAAATAGATTTCTACTATTTAAGCCACCCCATCCGTGATACTGTGTTATGGCAGCCTGAGCAGACTACTAAGATTCCAACTATATATCAAGCATTAAGAAAGAAAAACTAATCTATGAAATTGGAAGTAAGGTTAACTCTTGTCAAGGAAGGAAATTTGTAATTACTAGGAGAAGGCATGAAGGGGACTTCTGGGGTTCTGCTAGTGTTCTATTTTATGATCTTAATGGTGAATATATGAGTGTTGTGAAAATGTATGGAAACTTTAGACTTATAGTATGTGTAGTTCAGTAAGTATTATATGTCAATTTAAAATTTATTAAAAAATAAACAGGAAAAATCAAACTCATCAGGGAAGGGTAAATGATGGATACCAGAAGTGTTTGTGGGGTTGAGATAAAATAAAACCCTCCAATCCCCACCTTGTCATGGGAACTCATGTATAACATATTTTCTGCTTTCCTTTTCTCTTCCTTTTATTTTTCTCTTATTCCCGAGAGCATACAATCCTTTAGGAAAACCTAAGAAAGCAGCAATGGGCCTGGTTGTAAAAGGATGAGACAGGAAAAGGCAGTCAGCTGGCCAAAGGTTGCAAGTCAAATAAATGGGTTTTGGAGTCTAATCATATCTCCAGAAACAATTTGCAAGACAGCAAGACCAAGATTATATGGATACTGTCCAACCTTGTTTAATGAACAGTGGCCTATGAATAATTTCTCAATAAAAAACTATCTTAAGAAAGTACAAACTAAGAATTTACCACCAGTTTAAATGCCATGTGTCATATATTTTAGATAAAAACTTTATAGAGAATTTAAAAATTCATCTTTTTGTTATTGGTTCTGAAAGTTGCGGCAGGAATTTTCCCAGATCAGGCAAAATTTGGTATTTGACTTTATAGTTGTGTAACCATAGATTCTTGCTTCAGGAAAGCATTTGTTCTTGCCCACACCTACCCTTGAAGCTGGATTCAGCACTTCCTCACATTCATTCCTAAGAAGTGACTACCTTCAAAGGCAATATTAAGCAATGTATATTTTACTGAAGATTTTGGAAAATATTTGAAGAAGTAGTTTTATGTTAAACACCGTGGAGAAAACATTCAATAAAAATCCCTTTCAATATATTTTTTTTCTGCCCTCAGGCCCCTTTTAGCTTCTTACCAATCCAAGGAGTTCTCACTGATCCTTTCCTTCGTTTTCTTGGCTAAATCCTTTCTGCTCCGTAGTCTTTCAGAAGTTCAACCCCAGGCAGTCAACCTTCCTAATGTATGAACAGCCTACTGGAAATTCTCATCCAATCTCTGCCCTCCATTTCTTTCTCAGCAGTCCTGTGGGCTTGACATCTTCCATATCCCACTGGAACTTTGAGTGATAAATTTCTTTGCCCAAAGTTTTACGTGCATAAGCTTTTACATGTACAAGTTTTACATGTATAAGATTTTACATGTACAAGTTTTACATGTATACCTTGGTCCAAACTTACATGTATAAGTTTTTACATGTACAACTTTTACATGTATAACTTGGTCCAAAGTTTTACATGTATAAACATCCTCTGCATTCTTGTTCTGATTAATAAAAATTTAGCTTAGAATCAGGACACCTCTAGCCCTTAACTGCTCAGTGCTACACATTCTCCATAAATCTGAACATCTATGGAATATTTTGGGACATTTAAAAGTTGTGGTGATATGAAAATTCAAGGTGTTGTTATTCTTACATCTTGCTCCCAAGATTCTGAACTAAATGCAGAAAAGCAGTAAGTACACTTGCCTAGGCCCAGCATAGCATGTGCATCCTATACAGACAAAAGAATCTCCTTTTCATATGACATGCATCCAAGAACTATCACCCTCACAAATTTGTGTATTTCTTTGTGATGGTCCCCAAACAAAACCGGTACTGAGATAATAAATCCTTTTACTTTAGTGATCAAAATACCCTGCAGTAAAACTGCTCTGGTCTAACACAGTGCAGAGTGAGCCACATAGAGAGTAAAAGCTGCCATCCTTGGAGAAGGGTCAATGCCTGGCTTTCTATCACTTATCCTATTTTGAAGATTTGATGTGTTGCTTTCTTTGGTCCTATATGTGCACTAATTCATTATAG
Source organism: Phacochoerus africanus (assembly GCF_016906955.1). NCBI lineage: Eukaryota > Metazoa > Chordata > Mammalia > Artiodactyla > Suidae > Phacochoerus > Phacochoerus africanus. Next base: position 53,007,603 of record NC_062544.1, on the reverse strand, counting down.
CATCAATATTTACTTGCGCTTATTAAATCAAATGCACATTTTCCCTGTCATTTCATCTATCTATCCATCCAGTCATACATTTAAAAACTGTTGACTAGCTATATGGGGTATTATTTGCAAATAATTATTATTTGCAAAGATAAATAAGGTAATTTCCTATCTTCATTAAGTTTACATTTAATCAAGGAAGATGTATATAGAAAACAAAACAAAGAAGCATAAATAATAAAGATACAGTAGAAGAAGTAAAAATTATTGCCTGAGGGAATTAGGGGAGCCAGGATGATCTTTTCAAAATTCAAATCTGCTCACATATCTACTTTACTTACACCTCTCCAGCGGTTCCCCATCACACTCAGAATAAAATTAGTTAATTGAAATGTATTTCAAACCAATTTCCTACTCTTTAGTCAGTCTCAAATCTTGCTATTCTCTGTCTTATTCACTGATCTTCAGCACACTGGTGTGAATATAAAGGGGGTTTTCTTGTTTGTTTTTGTTTTTCTTAAAGTTCTTACTGGTTGCATTTCTTGGATAACATGGAAAAAAACAGTGGAGCCATCATAAAATACTTATAGTAAAGAGTCAAAATTCCCAGCAATAGATGGTAGGGGAAAAGAAGGAAAGATTTAGTCTACATCTTTTCATCACATCTATAGCATTGCAGTTTAGTTTTAAAATGGTGTCTTCAGGACTCAAAATTAGGAAAGAACCTCTTTGGAAAAGGCTTCTTTGATTACATGTCTTTTGGAAGTTTTATGATTTTTATAAGTGAAATGATGCTTTTAATAATAATATAGCAACTAATATTTATTGAGCACTTTGCTGTGTATAAATGCTAAGCAACAATGCTAATTTCTTTACATGTATCATTTAGGTTAATTCCCCTCAAACCCTGAAGTATTATTACTATTATCATTTCTAGATGAGAAAGTAAGTTGAGAGAGTTCAATATCTTGCACAAGAAAATGAATTACTATCTAGGAGTTCCCGGCAAGGCGCAGCAGAAACAAATCTGACTAGTAACCATGAGGTTGCAGGTTTGATCCCTGGTCTCACTCAGTGGGTTAAGGACCCAGCAATGCCATGAGCTGTGGTGTAGGCTGGCAGCTGTAGCTCTGATTCAGCCCCTAGCCTGGGAACCTCCATATACCGCAGGCGCAGCCCCAAAAAGCCAGAATAAATAAATAAATAAATTACTATCTAGAGTGATATTTAAAAACACATCATATATCACTCAATGTGATAAATTTTTATTGAACTGTAGCAAAGCTTTTTGATTCCTTATTATTCCAAGGAGTGTTTGAATCCATGATATATTTTGAAGACCTGGATAAATATAAAACTACTGTAAATGACAGTTTGTACTTAGGCCTGGGCCTGGAGATGAGCACAACAACAAGTGTGTGGGCAGATTATTTTTTAAATTTTTATTAAAAAAATTTTATTATTAAAGTAGTTGATTTACAATGTTTCTTCACTTTCTGTTGTATAGAAAAGTGACTCAGTCACACACAGTTCCCTGTGCTATACAGTAGGAGTCCATTGCCCATGCATTCCAAAGTTACAGTTTGCATCCACCAACCCCAAACTCCCTGTCCATCCCTCTCCTTCCCCCTTTGCCCCTGGTGACCACAAGTCTTCTCTCCATGCATGTAATATTTTTCTGTTTTATAGATAGGATAGGATTATCTGTGCCATATTTAAATTCCACATATAAGTGATATCATACGGTACTTGTCTCCTCTTTCTGACTTATCTAATTTAGTATGAGAATCTCTAGTTCCATCCATGTTGCCACAAATGACATTATTTTGTTCTTTTTATGGCTGAGTAGTATTCCATTGTATAATACCACAACTTCTTAATCCATTCATCTGTCAATGGACATTTAGGTTGTTTCCATGCCTTGGCTATTGTGAATAGTGCTTCAATGAACATAGGGGTGCATTTATCTTTTTGAATGAATGTTTTGTCTAGATATATGCCCAGGAATGGGATTGATGGATCATATGGTAGTTATTTTCTTTTTCTTTTTTTTTTTTTGTCTTTTTAGGGCCACCCCCTTGACATATGGAAGTTCCCAGGCTAAGTGTCGAATTGGAGCTGTAGCTGCTTGCCTAAGCCATAGCCACAGCAACGAAGGATCTGAGCCACATCTGCAGCCTACACCACAGCTCATGCTGGATCCTTAACCCACTGAGTGAGGCCAGGGATTGAACCTGCATCCTCATGGATACTAGTTGGGTTCATTACCACTGGAGCCACAATGAGAACTCCCCTATGGTAGTTCTATATTTAGTTTTCTTAGGTACCTCTAATACTGTTTTCCACAGTGGTCTACTAATTTACATTCCCACCAACACTAAAGGAATTTTTCTCCAAACCCTCTCCAGCATTTGTTATTTGTTGACTTGTTAATGATAGCCATTATGACTGGTGTGGGGTGGAAACTCATTGTAGTTTTTATTTATATTTCTCTAATAATTGTGATGTTAAGCATTTTTTTTTCATATTCCTGTTGGCCATCTATATGTCTTCCTTAGAGAAATGTCTACTTAGGTCTTCTGCCCATTTTTCAATTGGGTTGTTTTTTTTGTTGTTGACTTGTATGAGTTGTTTATGTATTTCGGAGATTAGGCCTTTGTATATTGCATCATTTGCAAAGATTTTACTCCCATTCTGTGTGATGTCTTTTCCTTTTTTTTTAAGGTGTCCATTGCTGTGCAAAAGTTTGAGTTTAATTAGATCCTGGGATTTTATTTTTGTTTTTATTGTCATTATTCTATGAGGTAGATCAAATGACGTGTTGCTGTGATTTAGGTCAATGACCATTCTTCCCATGATATCCTCTATGACTTTAATAGTATGCAGCCTTGTATTTACATCTGTAATCCATTTTTATTATTATTTTTTAATAGTTATCTCCCCAATACAATTTTTTTTCTACTGTACAGCATGGTGACCCAATTACACATACATGTACACATTCTATTTTCACACATTACCATACTCCATCATAGGTGACTAGACATAGTTCCAAGTGCTACACAGAAGGATCTCATTGCTTATCCATTAGAAAGGCAATAGTTTATATCTATTTTCCCCAAGTTCCCCAACCACCCCACTCCCTCCCCCTGCTTGGCAACCACAAGTCTGTTCTCCAAGTCCATGATTTTCTTTTCTGTGGAAAGGTTTATTTGGGTCATATATTAGATTCCAGATATAAGTGGTATCATATGGTATTTGTCTTCTCTTTCTGACTTACTTCACTCAGGATGAGAGTCACTAGTTCCATCCATGTTGCTGCAAATGGCATTATTTCATTATTTTTTTATGGCTGAGTAGTATTCCATTGTGTATATATACCACATCTTCCTAATCCAGTCATCTGTTGATGGACATTTGGGTTGTTTCCATGTCTTGGCTATTGTGAATAGTGCTGCAATGAACATGCAGGTGCATGTCTTTTTCAAGGAAAGATTTGTCTGGATATATGCCCAAGCATGGGATTGCTGGGTCATATGGCAGTTCTATGTATAGATTTCTAAGGTATCTCCAAACTGTTCTCCATATTGGTTGTACCAGCTTAACATTCCCACCAACAGTGCAGGAGGGTTCCCTTTTCTCCACACCCCCTCCATCATTTGTTATTTGTGGACTTTTTAATGATGGCCATTCTGACTGGTGTGAGGTGGTGTCTTGTGGTAGTTTTGATTTGAATTTCTGAAAATAATCAATGATGTTGAGCATTTTTTCGTGTGCTTGTTGGCCATCTATATATCTTCCTTGGAGAAATGTCTATTCAGGTCTTTTGCCCATTTTTCAGTTTGGTTGTTGCTTTTTTTGCTGTTGAGTTGTATAAGTTGCTTGCATATTCTAGAGATTAAGCCCTTGTCAGTTGCATCATTTGAAACTATTTTCTCCCATTCTGTAAGTTGTCTTTTTGTTTTCTTTTTGGTTTACTTTGCTGTGCGAAAGCTTGTCAGTTTGATTAGGTCCCATTGGTTTATTTTTGCTCTCATTTCTGTTGCTTTGAGAGACTGACCTGAGAAAACTTTTGTAAGGCTGATGTCAGAGAGAGAATGTTTTGCCTATGTTCTCTTCCAGGAGTTTGATGGTGTCTTCTCTTACATTTCAGTCTTTAAACCATTTTGAATTTATTTTTGTGCATGGTGTGAGGGTGTGTTCCAGTTTCATTGATTTGCATGTAGCTGTCCAGGCTTCCCAGCAATACTTGCTGAAAAGACTGCCTTTTCCCATTTTATGTTCTTGCCTCCTTTGTCAAAGATTAATTGACCTGAGGTGTCTGGGTTTATTTCTGGGTTCTCTCTTCTGTTCCATTGGTCTATATGTCTGTTTTGGTACCAGTATCACAATGACTTGATGACTATGGCTTTGTAATATTGCCTGAAGTCTGGGAGAATTGTGCCTCCTGCTTGGTTTTTGTTTCTCAGTATTGCTTTGGCAATTCTGGTTCTTTTGTGGTTCCATATAAATTTTTGGATTGTTTGTTCTAGTTCTGTGAAAAATGTCATGGGTAATTTGATAGGGATAGCATTGAATCTGGAGATTGCTTTGGGTAGGATGGCCATATTTACAATATTAATTTTTCCAACCTAGGAACATGGAATATCTTTCCATTACTTTGAATCCTTTTTAATTTCCTTGTAATGTTTTATAGTTCTCAGCATACAAGTCCTTTACCTCCTTGGTCAGGTGTATTCCCAGGTATTTGATTTTTTGGGGGTGCAATTTTAAAAGGTATTGTATTTTTGTATTCCTTTTCTAATATTTCATTTTTAGTGTACAGAAATGTGACTGATTTCTGAATATTAATCTTATATCCTGCTACTTTGCTGAATTTGTTGATCAGTTCAAGTAGTTTTTGGGTTGAGTCCTTAGGGTTTTCTATATATAGTATCATGTCATCTGCATGCAGTGACACTTTTACCTCTTCTCTTCCTATTTGGATGCCTTTTATTTCTTTTGTTTGTCTGATTGCTGTGGCTAGGACTTCCAGTACTATGTTGAATAACAGTGGTGAGAGTGGATATCCTCATCTTGTTCCAGATTTTAGTGGAAGGTTTTCAGCTTTTCTCTATTGAGTATTATATTTGCTGTGGGTTTGTCATAAATGGCTTTGATACTGTTAAGGTATGTTCCCTCTATACCCACTTTGGTAAGAATTTTTATCATGAATGGATGCTGGACTTTGTTAAATGCTTTCTTTGCATCTATTGAGATGATCATGTGATTTTTTTGACTTTTCTTTTGTTAATGTGGTATTTAACATTGATTGGTTTGCATATGTTGAACCATCCTGGTGCACCTGTGATGAATCCCACCTGGTCGTGGTGTATGATCTTTTTGATATGTTGTTGGATTTGGTTGGCTAAAATTTTGTTGAGTATTTTTGTGTCTATATTCATCAAAGGTATTGGTGTATAGTTTTCTTTTTTGGTGGTATCTTTGTCTGGTTTTGGAATTAGGGTGATGGTGGCATCATAGAATGTCTTTGGGAGTGTTCCTTCTTCTTTGACCTTTTGAAAAAGCTTAAGGAGGATGGGTATAAATTCCTATTTGTATGTTTGGTAGAATTCGCCTGTGAAGCCATCTGGTCCTGGACTTTTATTTGTAGGCAGTGTTTTTATGACATATTCAATTTCATTTCTAGTGATCGGTCTGTTCAGCTGATCTATTTCTTCTTGATTAAGTTTTGGCAGGCTGAAAGTCTCTAGAAAGTTGTCCATTTTATCTAGGTTGTCAAATTTGTTGGCATACAATTTTTCATAGTATTCTCTCATGGTTTTTTTGTATTTCTGCAGTATCAGTTGTGACTTCTTTTTCATTTCTGATTTTGTTTATTTGGGGTTTTTCTCTCCTCTTCTTGGTGAGTCTAGCCAAAGGTTTGTCAATTTTGTTTACCTTTTCAAAGAACCAGCTCTTGGTTTTATTGTTTTCTTCAATTGTTTTTTGAATCTCTATTTTATTAATTTCCTCTTTGATCTTTATGATTTCCTTCCTCCTGCTGACTTTAGTTTTTTCTTGTTCTTCTTTTTCTATATCATTTAGGTGGTGGGTTAAGTTGTCAATTTGAGATTTTTCTCCTTTTTCAAGGAAGGCCTGTATTGCTATGAATTTCCATCTGAGCACTGCTTTTGCAGCATCCCATAGATTTTGAGTGGATGTGTCTTCATTATCATTTGTCTCGAGGTATTTTTTTAATTCCTTCTTGATTTCCTCATTGACCCATCGGTTTTTTAGTAGCATGTTGTTTAGTCTCCATGTAAATAGGTTTTTTCTCATTTCTTTTCCTGTGGTTGATTTCTAGTTTCATGCCCTTGTGGTCAGAGAAGATACTTGAAATAATTTCTATATTCTTAAATTTGTCGAGGTTAGCTTTGTGCCCCAGTATGTGATCAATTCTTGAGAATGTTCCATGTGCACTTAAGAATGTATATTCTGATTTTTTTTGGATGTAATATCCTGAAAATGTCAATTAAGTCTAAGTTTTCTATTGTTTCCTTATCAGCTCTGTTGCCTTACTGATTTTCTGTCTAGAGAATCTGTCCATTGGTACAGAAAAAAACAAGAGAGAGAGAGAGAGAGAGAGAGAGAGAGAGAGAGAGAGAGAGAGAGAGAGAGAGAATCTGTCCATTGATATGAGTGGAGTGTTAAAGTCTCCCACTGTGATTGTATTCCCATCAATTTCTCCTTTTATGTCTGTTAGTATTTATTGTAGGTATCTGGGTGCTCCTATATTTGGGGCATATTTATTGACGATTGTAATATCCTCTTCTTGAATGGATCCTTTAACCATTAAATAGTATCCTTCTTTGTTTTTCTTAATGGCCTTAGTTTTAAAGTCTATTTTGTCTGATATGAGTATTGCAACTCCTGCTTTCCTGTCTTGTCCAGGAATTGGAGCATTTAGTCCATTGACATTTAAGGTGATTATTGATAGATATGTATTTATTCCCATTTTAAACCTTGTTTTCCAGTTGATTCTATGTTTCTCTTTTCTTCTTTTTTTTTGGGGGGGGGTTTGTATGGTTTCCATTTATTTTATGCTTGAGTATTTTTCTTTTCAGTTTTTGTGAATGTAATGTTTGGTTTTGATTTGTGGTTACCTTATTTTTAAAGCTTGTTAAGCCCCTCCTTCTTCTTTTTTTTTTTTTTTTGTCTTTTTGCCTTTTCTAGGGCTGCTTCTGTGCCATATGGAGGTTCCCAGGCTAGGGGTCTAATTGGAGCTGTAGCTGCCAGCCTATGCCAGAGCCACAGCAATGTGGGATCCGAGCTGCGTCTGTGACCTACACCACAGCTCACAGCAATGCTGGATCCTTAACCCACTGAGCAAGGCCAGGGGTCGAACCTGAAATCTCTTGGTTCCTAGTCAGATTCATTAACCACTGAGCCATGATGGGAACTCCAACCCTTCCTATATCTGCTTGCTTTTGCCTGATAGTCATATAGGCTCAGACACATCATTAAAATAAAAAAAGAGTCTATATTTTCTTACTTTCCTTCCCCACATTGTATGATTTTGATGTCTTTTTTTTTTTTAACATCTCCATGTTTAGATCTGTATGCTGGCTTATTTAAGTGATTGCTTTCCAATTGTGGTTTCCTCCATCCTAATTCTTCTTTTTCTCTTTTTTTTCTCTCTTTTTTTTAATTTAGAGAATCCCTTTCAGTATTTCTTTTATAATGGGGTTTGTATTGCTGTACTCCTTTAGCTGTTGTTTGTTGGAGAAATTCTTTATTTCCCCTTCTAATTTAAATGATATTCTTGGTGGATAGAGTATTCTAGGTTGCAAATTTTTTCCTTTCAGCACTTTAAATATATCTTGCCATTACCTTCTGGCCTGTAGTGTTTCTGTAGAAAAATCAGCTGATAGCCTTATGAGGGTTCTCATAATTAATGCTTTGCTTTTCTCTTGCTGCCTTTAGGATCCTCTCTTTAACTTTTGCCATTTTTATTATAATATGTCTTGGTGTGGGCCTGTTTGGGTCCAGCTTGTTTGGGGCCCTCTGTGCTTCCTGTATCTTGATATCAGTATGCTTTAGATTTCAAAAGTTTTCATCCATAATTTCTTCAAATATATTTTCAATCCCCTTTTCTTTTTCTTTCCCTTCTGGAATTCCTATTATGCATAGATTGGCCCGCTTTATATTATCCCATTGGTCTCTTATATTGCTTTCAAGTTTTTTAATTTGGTTTTCTGTCTGCTGTCCTGATTGGGTGATTTCCATTATTTTATCTTGCATGTCAGTAATTCTTTCCTCTGCATTATTCATTCTGCTCTTTATTGCCTTAAGCTCAGTTTGTATCTCTGCAAATGAATTTTCTAGTTTTTCTTGGCTCCTCCTTACATTTTCTAGTTCCTTTCTAAAGGAATCTGTATTACCATTAATATCCTCTCTTAATTCCTTCATTATTTTCAATCCCTTCCTTTTGAATTCAATGTCTATAAGACTGCATAGGTCTCTTTCATTGTTTACTGCTTTAGGCAAATTCTCCTGTTTATTTAACTGGGAATGGTTTCTGTGCTTCTTCACCTTGCTTGTGTTTTTCTTTTTCTGTGAGTTCAGGGAAGCCAAACTGTAGTCTTGTAAGGCTACTTCTATGCAAGAATACCCATTTGTTTTTTGGAGGAGTTACTATTTCTTTTTGGTGTTAGAGTTTGAACATTCGTGGTCTCTTTCTTCGGTGTGAGCAGGCTGTTGTTCCCAGGAGGCTCAGTGTGTTTTCAGGGAGAAGGAGGCAATGGGTAGGGCAAGTAGTCAGTGCCTGATCATTGGGCTCTCAATAGCAGCAAGGACCTGCAGGAAGGTGGCACAGGCTACTCCTAGTTGCAGGGCCCTGGGAAATGGTAATAAGCTTTAGGCAGATCTTTAATGTGACCAGAGAATTTGGCAGTAGCAACAGCATGGTGCGTGAGTTCCCAGGGGAGTGAAAGCAACAACAGCTTGTGTTTGATTGCAATGCCCTCCTCTGAGGTGATTGGAACTGCAGGTGGTGCCTGTTGAGGGACCCCTATTGGGAGCAGGCCATGACCATCTCTAGAATCAGTGCTAGCTACTGTGGTTTGCCCTTGCCACCTGTAGACCATGTATGAAGCAACCTGTCTCACTTAGCCTACATCTGAGGTGTTGTAAAGTGTGTTCCTAGTTGCAGGATCCTGCGAAGTGACAGAGATCAGGTGTGTGGGTACTGCCCAGAATGTTTGACAGTGGCAGCAGCAGGGTGGGTGTGTTGCCAGGGGTGCGAGAGCACCAACAGATGGTTGGTCACAATGCCCTCCTCTGTGGTGCCCTTTAGGTGAATGGGGCTTCAAGTGATTTTTGTTGATATATCTCCAACAGCAGGGGGCCATGCCCACCTCTGGAATCAAGGATAACTGCGGTGGTTTGCCCCTGCTGCCTGCAGACCACGCAAGAAGCGCCCTGTCCCACTTAGCCCACACAGGAGGTGCTTCACCGGTTGCTCCTAGTTGTAGGGTCTTGGGAAGGGAGAGTGACCAAGTGTCTGGGCATCACCCAGAGCATTTGGCAGTGGCAGCTGCAGGGTGGGTATGTTCCCAGGGGAGTGAGAGCAACAGCATATGGTGCTTGGTTGCAATGCCCTCTTTTTTTTTCTTTTTTGCCAACCCCTGAGGTGACTGGGGTCACTGGTAGAGCCCACTCACAGTGACCCAGTGGTGGCTAGCCATGCCTCCCTCTGGCCTCTGAGATGACTGCCACAGTCTGTCCCTGCCACCTATAGATCGTGCAAGAGGCACCACATTGCACTTAGCCCCCTTATGCCCTTAGCCCACACAATAGGTGCCTGGCCACTGGTGGCCTGCATGAGAAGCACCTAATCTCCCTTAAATGAGCAAGAGGCTTCTCGCCCCAGTAGCCTCTGCAGAGGCGCCCTGCCTTCTAAGCCAGTGGGCATAAGTGCTCCTGCACAGGGAGTTTCCTATGGCAGCCCGCCCCTCCTCCTCTCCCCTCCCCAACAATAGTACCTTGCCTCTCTTTCGGGTCCAGACCTTCTCCCAGGTTCCTTCTGCCATGGTGTTCCCCTCCTTAGCCCATGGCGCACTGCTCCTTGGCCCCTCATTCCATCCCCAGTTCTCTCCCTGGGACTGACCTCCAGAGTGTGCGTCTCAGCACCCAGTCCCCACTGGAGCATCTCAGGCCGTAGTGTCTGGGCTGTTGGTTCAGGTGGTCTGTGCAGCTCTCACTCTGCTTTGCTATTCTCAGTCCAGCTGCAGCACTTTTCTTGGAGACTGAGGTCCCACTGACTCAGCTGATCTTTAAGCAGTTAGGTGGCTTCCCAGGAGGTGGGTCCCTTTTCTCCTTCACAGCTCCCTGTCGGGAATGCTAGTCCCGTCCTGATTCCTTTTCTCTCTCTTTTTCTTTTGTTCTACCCAGTTATGTCAAGAGTTTCTTGCCCTTTTTGGAGGTTTAAGTTCTTCTGCCAGCATTCAGTTGATGTTGTGTGTGAGTAGTTTTACATGTGTCTCTTGTTACTTTATTTAAAGTCTGATTTGTCTGATATGAGTATTGCTACTCCCGCTTTTCTTCGATTTCCATTTTCACGTAGTTTCTTCCATCCCCTCACTTTCAGTCTGTATGTGTCTTTAGCTCTGAAGTCGGTCTCTTGTAAACATCATATATATGGGTACTATTTTCCTATCCATCCAACCAGTCTGTGTCTTTTGGCTGGAGCAGTTAATCCATTTACTTTCAGTATAATTATGTATAAATATGTGTTTATTGCCAGTTTGTTAATTGTTTTGGTCCATTATGGTTCTTTGGTCTGTGGTTCCCATGAGATTTGGATATAACCAATTATATGTGTAAAGAATTACTTTGGTCGAGGTTTTCTTATTTTCAATCTTCTGCATTTGTCTTCTCATGTTTGCTATTTTTCATATCTTACTTGTCAATGGGTGATTTTCTACCTTTATTTTATCTTTGTCTTTACCAGTGAGTTTTATCATTTTGAAATTTTCTTGTTTTTAATTGTGGCTTGGTCATTTCTGCCCAGAAGTTCCTTTAGTAGTTGCTGTATATCTGGTTTGGAGGTGCTGAATTCTCTTAGCTTTTGCTTGTCGGAAAAACTCTTGATCTCTCCATCAAACTTGATTGAGAGCCTTGCTGGATATAGTATTCATGGTTCTAGATTCCTCTCTTTCATCACCTTAAATATATCCTGCCACTCCCTTCTAGCTTGCAGAGTTTCTGCTAAAATATCACTGTTATCCTTATGGGGGTTTCCTTGTGTATTATTTGTTGCTTCTCCCTTGTAGCTTTCAGTATTTTTTTCTTTTTATTTAATTTTTGTCAATTTGATTAGTATGTGCCTTGCTGTGTTTCTCCTTGGGTTTATCCTGTGTGGAATTCTCTGTGCTTCCTCAAGTGTTTCATTTCCCATATTAGGGAATTTTTTGGCTATGATCTCTTTGAATATCTTCTCTGGCCCTTTCTCTCTCTCTTCTCTTTCTGGGACCCCTATGATATAAATATTGGTACATTTGACATTGTCCCAGAGATATCTTAGGCTCTCCTCAGTTCTTCTCATTCTTTTTTCTTTATTTTTTTTCTGTGGCAGTGATTTCCACTACTCTGTCTTTCACATCACTTATTCCTTCTTCTGCCTCCATTATGCTGCTCTTGATTCCTTCTAATGTATTTTTCATTTCAGATATTATTCTATTCATCTTGGTTTTCTTGTTCTTCAGCTCTTCTAGCTCTTTGTTAAATATTTATTGTAACTCATCTGTCTGCACCTCCATTTTTTTCCTCAGGATCTTGGGTCGTTTTTACCATCTTCATTCTGTATTCTTTTTCAGGTAGATTACCTACCTCCTCTTCATTTAGTTGTTTTTGTGTGATTTTTGTCTTGTTCCTTTGTCTGATAGCTATTTCTTTGTCATCTCACAATGTCTAACTTTCTGTGTTTATTGTCCCCTTGACGGCAGGTATGCAGATGCAGCAGCTGGTGCCTAGTCTTTAGTTCTCAGGGGTGGAAGCAGCCCATGTATACCCAGAGCTTGTGATGGGAGCTGTGGTATTATGCTACCTCCTCTGGAGCCAGGCGGCTGCTAGGAATGGGGTCCATGGGTTGGTTCACGATTCATGGGATTGCTTTTGTTGTAGGGGGCAGCACTGCTTTCTCTGACCCCTCTTGCTTCTAGGTAGCTCTCAGGATGATTTCCTGTAGCTGGCAATGTCAGCAGCTGCTCCTGTAGTTCCTCCCTTTGTCAGGGAAGCTCTCAGTAGCTGCAAAGGCAACTGCCTTCCTGTAATCACTACCTTTGTTTGGCCAGTCTATGGAGCATTCTCTGTAGTCCCATGGGGCTGCTCCTTATCTGTTGCTAAAAGGCTCTCTCTATTGCTGTAGGCCCTGCACCATTCCTGTTGTCCCTCCCCCTACTGGCCGATGGCCAAGTGCTCCCTGTAGTCTCTGCAAAGTAAAATATTCTCCAGCGAGACCCTCCCAACTCCTTTGGCTAGCTGTGCCGTGTACGCTGCTTCCCTGGTCCCCTACTTGATTGCTGGTTGGGATCACAGAGCTTATGCTACTTCCCAGGATCCTTTGCGATCTTTCTGAAATAACTTTCTCCATACCCTAGGCAAATCAAAGCTGTCTGCCCACCCAGGAGGGCTCCAAGCAAACACCTGCATAGTCCGCACTGTTTCCAAATTCATCTTTGTCTCCTAGACAAATAGTGGCTTTCGGCCCACTTAGGAGGCCCCTTCTGACTCCCAGTGTCATTTGCGCTGCAAAGTAATCGCTTCAGTGTTCCCCCAACTGGCCGCTGGCTGGGGTTGCAGGGCCTGTGCTTTTCCTGAGGTCCCTCCACCTGCTCCAAGAGTTCCCTCTACTTGCTATGCTTTCTTTGTAGCCTTAAGGGCAGTGGGCTGCTCCCTAACTCTTGCTAAGCAGCCACTGCTAGGAGGTAGATCCTGTAGCTGGGACAGTTTGTGTCTTGCAACCTGAGAGCAATGGCAGGGGTAATACTTTAGTAGTGAATCCAGCCCCTTCCCTCCAGCACCCCCTAACAATGATGTCTAGCCTTGAAGCCTGACCGGGCTTCCTCAGCTTACAGCCTCAAATGTGGTCACTCCATATTCTAGTTCCTTCAGGCTCTCTGTGCTACCAGTCCTAGTTTTTTCCCCACATAGCCAGCCCCAGCTCTCTCTCTGAGTCTGATCTCTGAAGCCAGAGTTTCTGTTCCTGGGCCCTGATCACATCAGCCTATGGTTGAGAAGCGCAGGGCGGTGAGACTGCCATTTTTTGAGGACCATTTCTGTTTCAATTGCTTTATGCTGACTGCTGAGTTCTCCTACAATACTCCAGATATCCTCCACTATTTCAGCTGATCTCTTCACTGGTGTGAGGAACTTCCCAGGGTGCAGGAGTTGTTCTCAGAGTGGTACATCCTACAGTGAGAAAGGATACCTGCACCAGGCTTTAACTGAGATCACATCCTAGGGATCATTTCTTCTCATATTTGCAGTGTATAAGACTCTCCTAAGGAGCTTGAGAATCTGATCATTAAACATGGCTTACATCACAAACTGACATTTTAACTAGTATCCACATGATCTAATCAAGTGATCAAGGAGAATATTAAAAAAAATAAAACTGTTCTAGGGCAAAGTACTTCTTTGCTAAGGAAAAGAAAAAGAACCAAATAACATCTTACTTGATTAAAAGAATAGAAAAACAGGTTTAGAAAACTGTCATCTGGTGTTCCCATCGTGGCTCAGTGGTTAACAAATCTGACTAGGAACCATGAGGTTTAGGGTTCCATCCCCAGCCTCGCTCAGCGGGTTAAGGATCTGGCATTGCCATGAGCTGTGGTGTTGGTCACAGATGTGGCTTGGATCCTGCATTGCTCTGGCTGTGGTGTAGGCCAGTGGCTATAGCTCCAATTAGACCCCTAGCCTCCATATGCTGCGGGTCAATCTAGAAAAGACAAAAAGAGACCAAAAAAAAAAAGAAAGAAAAGAAAAGAAAACCATCATCTCTGACAGGGAAGGGTTGGCAGATTAAGCAAACAGGACATCCAGTAAGTAAAAATGCAGGACATCCAGTTGAATTTGAGTTTCAAATAAATAATTTTTTTTTTACTGTAAGTATTTCCAATGCAATATTTGGGAGACAGTTATAGTAAAAAATTATTCATCATTTAACTGAAATTTAAACTTAACTAGGTATGTGGTATTTTTATCTGGCAAGCTTATTATAGAGAGGCCAATTGGACTTCAATTCAATGGGTGTTAGATTGCACTCATATTTGTCTAGACCTGAGTAGACATTACAAAGGTGGGGATGATAGCACCTTTTTTTATTACAAAAGTTTTCAAAATCCAAACACAGAAGGCAAAAAAACCCACAGGAAACAAATTCTGTACTATTCATAGCAGACATGTTGATAGGTGCTCCCTTCCAGGTGAGTGTAGCTCAGTCTGACAAAGGGCATTGAGACAGAATCCCCTAGCATGCTCCATGTTACCTAGGAGATGATCTGTTTCCTGAACTGCCATTCTCATCACCATGAAGATGCCAAAATTAGCTCTCAAGTAGTATATCTGGATGCTTTTCAAATGGTAAATTTAGAAGGGATTTATTTTGTGATTAAAATAAAATCCCACTTAATCTTGATATCAGACTTCCAGCCAACTCAATTATCTATTAAATAGCTGTAACTTCACAATTAAAGGGGAAAACTCAGAGAAAATAAATGGCCCTGGCACATGTTCTGTACTCATTGGCATGGGATTGTGAGTTAGCTTACCCCTCTTGCCTTTAAAAGAGTAATTATCATTTGTTCTGGTCGTGAGATTAGGTAGAGCAGGGACAGTGTCAGTTATAAGAATTCAATGCACTGGGAAAATGTGTTAGATGGAAAATTCTGCAAACAAAAAACCATTCCAGGCTGGCAGGTCTGGGAGCATAAATTTCTCTGCACTTTAATGGTCCTGGAGGACTCCATTCTCTTTTAGGAAAATGGATCTTCAGCAATGGGAAAATGGCTACCTGCAACTTTAGGGCTTCCAGAGGCTAACTCAGGCCTCGTATTCTAATCTAACTTCCTGTTCCTCTCCTTGCTGGGTGAGAGCAAGGAGGCAAGCCAGGGTGCCACGTGAGGACCTTGCCTGGGTCCCCTGCCTTCTACCTGGCAGCAACTCTTAGCTTGCCTGGCCCCTCTCCAGTTACCACAGCCCTCAGCAGCTGTTGAAAGTAACTCCAGACCCAAGTCTGAGCATAGTCACCACCTTCTCTATCTCATAGCATCTTTGTAAGTATATTAGTTTGCTAGCTTCCATAACAAATGACCACAAACATGAGAGGCTTAAACAATAGGAATTTATCATCTCATAATTCTGCAGGTTAGAAGTTTGGTATCATGGTGTCAACAAGGCCATGCTTCCTCTGAAGGTACAGAAGAGAATATATCCTATGCCTCTCTCCTGGCATCTGGTCATTTGCTGGATAGCTCTTAACTTCTGGATAGCTGGATAGCTCCTTAACTTCTTAACTTCTGGATAACTGGATAGCTCCTTAACGTCTGCTGCACCATCCTAATTTCTGCTTTCATGTTCACATGATGTTCTCCCTGTCTGTGCATCACAGGGAGAATTTCCACTTCTCAGAATGACACCAGACATATTGATTAGGGGTTACTCCAGTGTAACCTTGTCATAACTAATTATATCTATAATAACTCTATTTCCAAATAAGATCACATTCTGAGGTACTGGGATTTAGGACTTCAATGTAAATTTGGAGGTGACACAATTTGATCCATAATAGTGGGTTTCAAAAGAAATAGCAAATATGGAAGCCCTCTAAAAATTTTAACATAGTCTATGAATACTGCTGGGGGAAAGTAGGGAGAGCCTTCTCTGATTTTCTGACATTTGCACAAAGGAAAACATTTTCACCTCTATCCCTACACAGAGTGCTAAAGGAAATAATTCTTGCTTTTCTCTCTCTATAGGATCCTTTCCTCCAGGGTGGAAGATGATCCTTCATGAAAGGCAATAAATATTTTACGTGAGAAAATGAAATAAAATTTGGAATACAAGATTATATATGAAAGTGAGTATGTATGTAAGGGTCAAAAGAAAATTGCCTCTTGAATGTAAGTTTGCCTCGAATGATAACGTTTATAGTTTCTCTTTTGGGGGGCACTTACAGTATGCCAGACACTATGCTATTCATTATGAGTATCTCATTTTATCCTCAGAACAACCCTATTGGCAAATATTAATATGCCCACTTTAAAAATAAAATGTTGACACTGAGGCTCAGGCACTTCCACATCCAAAGTCACCCAGCTAAAGGGCATGGGTGCAGGCACTGAAGTTGAAGTGCCTTAACCGCTATGCCCTGAGTGGGGTGTAGAGTGGGCAGATGGGAGTGGAAAAGAGGGAGAGAAGGAGACAGACAAGGGGACAGCTATGAAAGACATTATGAAAAAAATCGAGAAGCATGGGAACAGGCTCAATTTGAGAGGGAAGGAGTTAACAGGGTTCCTTTTGAGGTTTAGGGCTTGTGTGCCTGGAGAGGTGATAACTTTGACAGAGGAAGGAAGCACAGAGAGGGAGCAAGCAGGGCAAGAGATGGGAAGGGCAGGGAGAGCTCAGTTTCAGACATGCCCAGCTTGGACCTCGTAAACTCAGGAGCAATAATAGCCAGGGAGACCACGGTGCCAGCAACCCACAAATCCATGGGCACAGATGCAGAGGAAAAGTCAAGTGTTTCAGCAGACACAGAAGTTGGAAGGAAGACAGAAACATCAGTTTAAATTTTCCCAGTTCTGAATTTTTAGAGTTTTTTTTTTAATCAGAAAGCCACTTAATCATGTTTACTGATAACTGTTGAGAGGGTAGGGTATGAATTATATTTGTTTACATCAGCCCAGCTCAAATTTAATCTTTTGAGATTAAATTTCTCCCCCCACTTTTTTTTCCCTCAAGAAAAAAAATCAAAACAACTTAAATTACAAAGTATCCAAGAAAAATAAACCCCCATTCCTATTTATTTCCATTAATGACTGGCATATTCACCAAGAATCAAGGGGACTTAACATTTTTGTTTGTTTTACTAGTGTTTTGTTATATATTAGGAGTTTAATGTAATTTGTTTCTTATTTTTCTGTTGCCAAGTATATCTTTGACCATAAAGGGGTTTTGTGAATTTATGAACATGAGGGCAATTGAGCAGTTTTAATATTAAAGTTTTATGGAATAAATACTTATATAAATCCACACACATATTTCTTAAATTTATAGGTGGGGAAGAAAATAGTATTAGATGATCTCTCACAACATAAATTGTATGATTCACTACTTAATGAATCATGCTCTTAAAAATGCTGGGAACATTTTGACATCTCAGTACCTTATAATGTCTCTCTTCTCTTCTCTCCTAATCTCACAAACACTCCTACATTCTACTGTCAATTGCTACACGCCCACAGAATGAAAACTTTCTACTTGCATCTGTCTTTTATAACTGTCCCTGCTCCCTCCTAAATAGCTTGATAACTAAGACTGGTTAGTCTCACTTGTTCTTTTTCTTTCTTTTTGCTTTAATTGGTATAGTGCAATAGTGTCTATACCAATTAAATGTAAGGAGATTAGTGGTAGTTCTTTGTTGGTTACTATTTGATAATAACCACAAGCAGGTGAACAGTTGTTTCAGTTTTAGGGCAAAATACCTATATTTGAGAGAACGGAAATTAATCAGTCTCAGTGTATTCCAGCAGTGTATCTCAAAAGTGGCCTCTAGACCAGCAGCATCAGCATCACTTGAAAAAAATTTTAGAAATGCTAATACCTGAGACCCACCCTAGACCCACTGCATCAGTAACTAAGGGAAAGGAGGGGTTAAGCCCATAAATCTTCATACTAAAAAGCTCTCTAGATAATTCTGACACACTGGAGTTTGAGAACCAGTGTGTTAGAGTAAAAGTGTACCCAACATAGGGCTGTTCTTGACAGAACAAAGTTAATATTCCCTGATGTACACCAGAAGGGACTGCCTTTGTCAGAAGGGCTTTTGCTATTTGTCTGTTTGTTCTAGGAGAAATTGTGTCCTTCCTCTGCCATGAGCTGAATAGCCTTGGGCAAACCTCCTGACCTCTCTGGATCTCATTTTCCTCACCTATAAAAAAATTAGAACTTCAAACATATGGTCTCTATGGCCTGCTCCCAATTCTAATAATTTACACTCCAATTTTTGATACATAATCTCTCTTATGACTAATTGCATTTATTTGTTAGAGCACAGATCAGAGTCAGCATGAAAAGGTGATATTAACATGTGCACATGGCAATGAAACCCACATCATTGGTCTCTTTAGGTAGCATTCTATCAAGCATCTTTTGTACAAATAGAGTTAAGTCTCATCTCTGTAGCAGAGGTCAGTAAATTTTTTCTGCAGCAGATTAAATAATGTGTATTTTAGGCTTTAGGGGCCATTTCTCACTGTCACAACTGCTCAACTCTGCCACAGCAATGCAAAAACAGCCCTAAACAGTATTATAAGAGCATGACTAGTGTTCCAATAAAACTTTACTTGTAAAAACAATGATGGGTTGGATTTGGTCTATGGGGCATAATTTGCCAATCTGCTTTATAATGCTTCCATTTTTAAAAATTAAAAGTTTTAATCATTTCCTAGTTGACTGTTTAGTCATTAGTCAAATATTTAATGCCAGTCCACTAACAGTGTATTGATCAAATTGCAATCGTTAAAAGTGACCCCCCAAAATCCAATGTCCTTATTCTGCTTTTCTGGTGGTTGATCTGTAAGCAATCAACCAAAGTATAATGTTGACCAAACTCAACTTTATGCCTAATTTTCTGCTTTGATACACAATGGAAGCAAATATTCAAATATTTTGCCTGCATAGACATACTTTTAAAAAGTTTGGGTTTACTATTTTTTACCTTATCACAGGGCATACCAAAATATAAATTAATTTACTTCTGCAGCTTTGGATCTTGCAACAATCATTTAGCTGCTGTTCTAATGTCTCCGCAGAGTAGGTTTTTGATATTCTGTTTCACCAAAAGTTATCAATAAGACATTGTTAACAAGGTTTGTTTGTTTAAAACTTTGGCTGAAAGGGGAAAGATAATATTGCATTGCTGTTACAGCAAGCCATGACATGCAAGTAAATTCAATATATTATCAGCATCTTTTCCTATTTCACAGATTAGTGAGCCTGGGTAGAAAAGAATAAAAACCCAAGATGGTGCTTTAATTCTCATTGTGTGAATGCATCCCAGAACACAAGCAATTGGGCTTATTTCATAAATGGAAAAAGAAAAGAAAAAGCTCTAGACATCTTTCCAAGTACAATAAGAAATCATGTTGGGTAACTTTGAGATTTCCCATCCTTCACTCTGGTCCCAAGTGAAAGCATATGCCAAAGCAACACTTGAACTTATTCTGAACTTTGAGTTAGATTCATGCTAACTTTCTTTATATTGTTATTATTTTAGTATTATCCCATATTATCCTTCTGTCCACTTATAATAAGTCCTCTCCTGAAATTTTCAGAATAGAATTCTTAATGGAGAGCCAAGTCTTCCGCTCTTGATATTTCCATCAACTTGATAAACATCTTGTTACTGTGTGCTGAATGGAAAACAGGCATCACAGAGATAACAGCCTGTTATTGTTTTAGAATATTTCTAATAAGCCATATTTCCAAAAAAGTATTAGTGAAATGATGAATGAAAGTGGGATCATAAGGATGTGAGCTTAGATGTATGCATCCTTAGGTGCAAAAGGACACCTGTTTCCCACCTTCCCCTTCTTTTTTAAGAAGGATGAAACATGGTCTATTATTACTTCTTCAAAGATATTTCATTAGATAAATATATCAGATTGTGTATCATATTATTTATTTCATAAATCACATTCTAGGACCAGATGCTTCCCAGTGGTTATTGTTTTTATCATAAGATATACTACATTGAACATCACCCACATTCTGTTCATAGTTACTGATCGAGTTTATGCTACAGCATTCTAGTGCAATATCCTGCCAGAGGCTTCCTCTCAGCCCATGTACGTCACAGGGTGGAAGTGTCAAGGGAACTAAATCGCCCAGCAACAGCTCTCAGTCATGGATGGCTGAAGCTGAAATAAATATCCTAGCCTCTTCACATTTCAGGTATGATAAACCTTGGTGTGTTTTACATCTAATTTTTCAGAGAGATTGAACCCCAACTTCTCACAGCAATAACCTGTTTGATAATGCACCTCCTTCACTTCCCTGTCTTGTTTTCTGCTCCCCTACTTACACCCTCCAAGACCACTTCCTAAGTAAACTACTCATACTCAAATATGGGGGAATCCAAATCACACACTGAAGATATTCTTACATATTTCTAAAGCATCTAGTAAGTTCAACTTTGACTTTCTTCTCTTCTTTCTTTTTCTTAGGGAGGTAAACTGAGAAAAAGATGGGCATTGCACTCACTAGAAGACTCTCAAATCTCTATCCCTGGAGATATTACAAGTTTAGATAAATGCTCTTTTGCCTGGAATCGTTGTGGTAAAAATATCTGAATATTTGGGAAAGACTCAAGAGTTCCAATTTATGTATCCTAGCTGTGTTTGGCAAATCAAGACATCAAGATGAGTCTGTTAGTCAGAATTGATTTGGATGTTTCTTACCCTCTGCTTATTGAATTCTTTGGTCTAAAGATCAAGAGATAAGGCTCTCGATGTTAAAATTACTGAACTCCACTCATGGTTATCAAAACCAGAGTTAAAATACTTATTCTGAAACATGTTGGGTTCATAATATGTGTCAGGGCCTCGTTTGACCTTTATAATGACCTATAGATTTAGTGAGATTATAGATTCTGTTTTATAGATGAAGAAACTGAGGTCAAAGAAGTTAAGTCACTTGCCTAAAATAACAGCTAATAGAGCCAGATTTGCAAGCCAGAGTCTTCTCAGTCTAGTACTTAAACTCATACCCACTAAGCTGTTCTGCCTCTGCAGAAGTTCCTTCCTTAGCTCTGAGCACACCTGGCAGGGATATGTGATGAGAGCAGTCTTCCATATGCCAGAACCACAGCACAGGGAGACCAGCTCTGCACTGAGAATAAAGAAACAGGTTTTAAGGCAGCTGGTTGTGGGTTAGACACATTTTTCTATTCCTTTAAGTCTTATGTCTTCTATGTAAAATGAAGATGTTGGATTAAATACTTCTAAGGCCTCTTGCAGTTATGAAATTGTACTGCTTTTTCTTGAAAAAAGTTGGAAAGATATTTTTCTTTTCAAATTGCTGCAGTTTTATTATACATATCATAGTTTTCAGTAGCTGCAGATTCAGAAGCACAACTTGAGATGTGGCACTGAATTAAAGAGTTAAGGAGTATGTTTGTTGGATTGAAAATGCTAAGATGACTATTGATTAATAAGATAATTTTAGTATAAAAGGCAATTTAAACAGGCATTCAGATGGAAAAGGAAATCATCCTAAGTGCCCCTAATAAAAGATAATTCTACATTTTATCTCTATTAAACTACACTACATCCATCACACTGTACTACCTACTTCAGTTTTAATCTTACTGGGGAAGAGATGATTGCAGACTTAGTTGATGGATTAAAATATTGATACAGAATTCAAAAATCACATCACCAGCCATTGATATTGTATCTTCCATCTCTTTTCATGTATGTTAAAGGTGAAAAACAGTGCAACAAAACCACCAAATGCTAGCAACTCTCAATCATTAACCATTTCGGATATAAGGAAATTCTATCACTAATAAAAATAGTAGATCTATTGTTTAAGTCACATAACCCTTACATGGAAATGTCTGTTCCCTCAGAAGCTGGATGTTTAAAGGCTGGAGTCTGGAAGCTCTTTATAGATACAGGAATGAGGCAGTAGGCCTGGTGAAAAATCATATGGATAAACTCCTTTGACTCATAGGATTAAGAGAACTCATATTTTCATCTTCACATGACGGTATAGACTTGTGCTTCATTTTATAATCACAATATAATGACCATCTCTGAATGCAGAAGAATACTAAGGTGGTAGAACATCAATATTTCCTGAGCTTAAAGCTTAGGGTTAGGGTTAGGGTTAGGGTTAGGGTTAGGGTTAGGGTTAGGGTTAGGGTACGCTAACCCTAACCCTAACCTGTGAGGGAAAACCAGAATGAAAGAACTTTCTATCAGCCACATTCTGGGGTGATCTTTGACTTACTTAACAATTCTTTGGATCACCTTCTCAGTGTTCTCATCAGAGATATTCTAATACTAAAGCATGCCAGCCTATCTTTAAATATTAAACAAGTCAAGCAGACTTGCCCAGCAGAAAGGCCATCAAACTTCAGCTCACTGTCTAGTAGATTCCTCCATTCCTTCTCATTTAAATATGTTTTGCCCCCAGTTAACCAATATTCTCTTGAATGCTTGCCAAATAATTCATGTTTATTCAGACCTGGAATAAGCCAAAGTAAATAAAAAATTCCAGGTGTGACCTCACCTGGATAAATTTACCACCGAGAGTCTCAGAGTCAGAGCATATGAAGCTAAAGATTTTTCCAGGCCTCTCACAATTAAAAATTATTTGGTCTTCCTTATTTGGGTATCAGATCGCAGAATTGATTCTGTGTACACCTTCATGGGCTTTTTTGGAAATATTACTCACCAGGTGTATTTTCCCATCAGAATATCTGTGCTATGTTTTTTTTTCAAATGCATTAGCTAATATTTTGCCAAATGAATTTTAACTTATGATTTTCTGCCTGAGACACTTTTATGTATGCCCGGGGCTTGAGGTGCTTGCTGCTCTAGCTGCTGATTTTATTTTAGGACTATTACACTGTTTTTCAGCAACCCACTAATGAGCCATCAAATGAAACTAGCTTGCTTGCTGCAACCTGACCAACCTCAGGCCATTAGACCCACATGTTTTCTTTTTTATTTCCTGTTATTTGGAATAATTCTTCTTCCCATGTAGTTGGATAAGCTCCTAGAGAGGTGACTTCACTATCTAGATTTGGCGTTTTGTTTTAAAAAATCCTGATAAAAATATAAAGACTGAACAAAGACCTAACCCAGGAAAAAACAATGGCAAAGGAAGTTTGGTGTTTGAGCCCCATCATTCCCTTCAGTGCCGTTTCTCCATTCTCAGTATCCTTCCTGTCTTGTGATATCCTGGTTCCTATAGCAAGGAAGGGAATAATGTAACTCTAACTTACCAGCTCTAATTTACTATAAGAGCAGTAGCTCTTATCCAGGGGTGATTTTGCCCCTCAGGGAACATTTTACAATTCTAGAGACATTTTTGACTGTCACATCTTGGGGGAGGTACCTATTGGGTAAAGACCAGAGCTGCTCTAAACATGTCACAATCTCATGATGAACAGGACACTCCCACCATGAGAATTATGCTACTCAGTGGCATTATCTAAAGATGTTATCTGTTATTCTTTTTGAGTTTCATTTTTTAAAAGGGGCTAGGCAAGAAACATACTTAACTCTACGGTATTATCACCTACAACTTCAGAAATAAAATTGGACACAAGACCCGTTGGCTTTCAGAGATTCAAACATATCCAGAGATTTCTATCATGTTTTATTTTATCTTATTTTTATTCTGTGTCATTACTGTCCTGATGGTCTTGGCTATAGAAAACATTCACTACCATTAAATGGTGGCAACAATGTAAAAAGAGAGTGAAGAAATATGTAGCTTACTAACAAAATTTACTCTAAAATTTTTTCTTCTATTTTTTCTGTTAGCTATGACCAAAAAAATGTTTATTCTCTTCTAAATTTTTCCTTTCTAAGCAGGTGAGTTTATGACTCTTTCTAGAATCTGTTTCTTTAGAATATTATGCCAAGATCACTGAGCACTTGTATCAGGGTCTGGATACTGGATGAAATATTCACTTCCCTGAACCAACCATTGGCCTCAGTGCTCCTTCCTCAGTGCTTCCCACCACCCCCTCATCCCTTGGGGTGGCCTCAGGAGCACTGGGAGCCTTCCTATGTATGAGTGTGACTCTGCTATTCTGTGGGACTTCCATAAAGGGAAATGAATAGGTCACTTCTTGGATCTTGGCCTTGACCTATGAGGAGAATAGGCACCAGCCCAGCCTTGCCTGACCCAAGCAAGACCTGGGCTCCATCCTCTGGTCTCCAAAGAGAATGGGCAGCTCAGCAGAAGCTAATGGAAGTCAGAGTTCTCTTTACAATAAAACTTCTGTGAAAGTTCTATTTTTATACCAAAAGAAAAACTGGAAAGAAGGGCATATTACAACTTTAAATTATTAATTGTCGTCATGGGACTGTTCCCCTCACAAGATCCTTCTCTCTTACATTTTGAGCTAATATCATTGGAATCAGTCTCTCCTCTTTAAGCAAGGCTTTGAATCTTTTCAAAATTCACAGTCTGAGGTAGAAGCCTTAATTTTTCGTGTCACTGACCTCTCACTTCTGTTGATTATTTCTTGGGAATTTAAATCATTTAATGTATACTTTAAAGCTAAATATTATTAAGTCTACTCTTATAAAGTCAAAATCTGAATCCTCTCTGCACCTTTACTAGGGTCAAAATTCTGACCTCAAACTGACTTGCTCCAATTCTCATGTAGGTTTGTAAGGGTTCATGGTCCACAGGAATTTTTGAAATTCTAGGCTGATGCCCCAAAAGAAATAGATATGGACTGGGCAAAAATAGGTGTAATATTTTCCTATAACTAAACTATTTTTAGCACAGAACTCTCAGTCCCTCCCCATGGGTCCTAAATTATGAGAGAAAAAGGAGCCTAGATGAGAAAAAAAAATTTGGATGGTAAATTATATTAAATAACACTTTAGTGATTTTTATTCTAAATTATATGCTATTTTCTATTCCTTTTACTCTATGTTCTTTTCCCACAATGCTTTTAAACTTTTCCTACCACTAAGTTATCAGTGATAGTGTTTTTCATTGTACTGTTACAAAGAAAAGTGAATACTTCTTAAAACCAAGGGACAGATTGAATTTCTGAATGGACTTTTGTTGAGCACATGGACTTCTGGAAGCAAAAGTAAGAGCCAAATTTTGTGGGAAGAAAAGAGATTTTTGTTTGATTTGTTTGGTTAGAAATTTTTTTGGTTTATTTGTTTTGTCAATTTGATTTGTTTGGTTAGAGATTTTGTTTTCTTAAATTCTAAAAACTTCTCTAAGCAAGGAGAAAACTAAAAGCTAGATTTTAAAGCTTCAAAAATAAAATTGAAGTGTTTACAAAATTATAGGGTTAGCCCTTCTCCTATCCAAAAGAAAAAGTCAACTGGAAAGTAGGAAGAGGGGAATTGGAAGAGATATGGATTTAGATTCTAGAGGTAGTAGATCATAAAACCCCCCAAGAAATGAGGTAGGAGGATAAAATTTTTAGTTTCTCTAAATTGTTATAGTCCACTGTTGAAGAAACAGATGCCAAGATGGAATTAGACATGAAAGAGATTTATTGGGTGAAACACTGGAGAGAAAAGTGGGGAGGAAACCAGGAGAGATGTCAGACTGTGATGAAGGTCTGAGTCTGTGAAGAAAGGAGGGAACAGAGCAATTGAGGGAGGATAAGGACTGCAGTAGAGTTCTTAGAAGGAAAAGCCTGCAGGGAGTCCTTGAGCCGAAGTCACTCATCAGATGAACGCTGTTGCCTCCCAGGTAGTTTTCTGACCTTGATATCCTGGCCATGCTCCTCATTGACTGGGAGCAGTCCCTGGGAAACATGGCCTCATTCACAACAACATGATGCACTTCTGAGCACTGCAGGTAGAGTTGTGGGTCAGTTATACTCTCCAAAGTCAGTTATCTGAGATGCACATTTTCATGAACACTGCAAAAACTCACATTGGATTAGGGCAAATCTTACAGCATATAGTCTTGTGCCTTGCTTCTGTCCATTGAAAAAAAAATGCGTAACATAAGAGTTGAGAATTATATTTTATTTGACAGACAAACTGAGGACTTAAGCCTGGAAGACAGCCTCTCAGATTACTCTGAGAGACTGTTCCAAATAGGTAAAAAGGGAGAAGCCAGGATACACAGGAGTTTTTGCAACAAAAACCAGGTAGTCATTTTACTATTAATAAAAGAAAAAGAAGACATTTCAAGTTAATGAATTTAGCACTTTTCCATGTATAGGAAGATGCAAGAGGCTGGGCTCATTGAAATCATTCCTTTCATGTGCATTTTAACTATCTAGGGTCGGCATCCTGTTTTTTTCTATCCTGAATTCCCTCAGGGTATGCAGTTGAGGGACAACTGTAGTATCTAATGTCTTGATGGCTGAAACATCCATTGTTTACCAATGTGGCAGGCAACATTCTTCATCCACACTTCTCTCCTGAGAGAATACAAGCCTGGGAGTCAAAATTCAAGTCTAATAGAGCAAATGGGTGATCAAATACCAGTAAGAGAAAATCTTGGCAGATTGACTTCGTGTAATAAGGTAGAGGAAACAAAAAGCTGGCTGGATGAGTGAGAGAACCAACAGGATTCTGGTATCAGTGTGACACTAAATGACATTGTGACCCAAGACAACAACAGCAGAGACCGTGGATATTAGTCACCAATGCCAGCAGCAGAGGCATTTCAGTCCTGGTGTCTTAAAACTGGGTAGGACTCACCATATCTCAGCTGATAGCAGAGCACATCACCCATTGTTCAAACTGGAAGAGGAGCTATGCCACAGCAAAGGCCGGTGTGACAGGGGACGCCTTAGTACTTGCCATGGGAGGCATTCAGTAAGTGGTAGAGAACCCAGTAATTTAGGATGGAGTGCAGATACAGATGTCCAGATGTGGAAAGGAAATAAAACCAGTGTTCTCCTCTGCTACAGAGCAACATTTGTGTTTTTACTGATATCTCTAACCCCGGACCAGAATGAGTGTTAACAATTGTTGGATGAGAACATGATTACTTAATTTCGAGGTCATTATGATAATTGGTGCCACGTATATACTTACACCATCAGAATACTAAAATCAGCATGTTTATCTGATTTCTTTAATGAACAAACAAGGAATGAATTACAATATTTATTTGCTTTTTCACAATATGTATGTTTCTCATTAGTTTGAAGCTAATATATCTGAATTGCTTGTAAGTTGTTAATAATAAGCAGATCTGATTTCAAGGGGAAAAAAGATTCTAATAAGAGCTGCCCCAAGTGTTTGCAGAAGAAGCTAAGTATTAACCCTATGGCAAAGTGCTGGATTTCATCACTGGAATGATTCCAACATTTCAGGAACTTCTATAACATTAGAAATGAGTGGGAGATGGAGAGACCAAGGTTTTCCTCTGGGAAGCAAAACTGTGAGAAGTCAGGCCAGGATAGTCAGCTGAAGCTCATAAAACAAGTCAGGCCAGGATGGCCAGCTGTATCTCATGAAATGTGTGCCATACCATTATGAGTGTAGCGACAGGAGTCCAAGTAGAGCTTTTCTCCTGGGTCTACACTATCCACAATTCTGGGGTTCCATGCCTCCTCACAGTCCAATTCCTTCTGTTTATATTGTATCTTTCAAGATAAGTACCAGCTCCTGAGCTATTACAGGATGGCCCCACCCTCCTGTCTCCACCAAGGTGCTTTGTGGCTTTTTACCTCTGGCAACAGTGAATGATCACCTCAGCACCTGCCTCCCTGTCTGAGTTCAGAAGAGAAGGAAAAACTTTCGCTCAGGAGGTAAGGAAACTACTGCTGCTCTATTTTGCCTCTCCTCTCATTCATATTATAAAAATTAATATTTGTGTTGATTCTTGAAGCAAGTTTTTTTTCTCAGCTTTATTGCTGTATAATTGACAAAACTCGTACATATTTAAGGTGTACAATGTGATATTTTGATATATGTATGTATACAATGTGATTTTTTTACCACGATCAAGCTGGTTAACACATCCATCAACTCATATAGTTACTGTTTTTTTTTTTTTGAGAATGATTCAGATCTACTCTTTGCAAATTTCAAGTAGATGATACAGTATTGAACTATAGCCATACTGCTATACATTAGATCTCTAGAAATTATTCATCTGTTTATATCTGAAATTCCAAAGGAAATAAAATCAATACCTCACAAAGATAACTGCACTCCCATGTTCATTGCAGCATTTTCCACAATAGCCAAGATATGGAAACAACCTAAGTGTCTGTCAATAGATGAAGGGGTAAAGAAAATGTGATATAAATGAATAATATTGAATATATATGAATATATTTGAAAAATATTCAGCTTTTAAAAAGAAGGCAATCCTGTCATTTGCAATAGCAGAGATGGACTTTGAGAGCATTAGGCTAAATGTAATAAACCAGAAACACAGGATAAATTCTGCATGATCTCACTCTTGCGTGGCATCTAAAGAAGGTGAACTTTTAAAAGTAGAGAGTAGAGGGCTGAGTGGTGAGGGAAACAGGGAGGTGTTGATGGAAGGAAAGAGTTTTAACAATTTGTCTCCGCTAAAGCTGCCATTGCCCAGAGAGCTTGGCTCCATCTGAGCAGAAGTCTTGAGTGCGTCCTGCTGTGATGATAAAAAGTCTGTGCCTTAAGAGAAGCTGTGCATTGTGCCATCATGTGATACTCCCTAGAACATGGGCCCTGGAATGAGGGTGCACTATGTTACCTACTCTCGTAGAGATTTTCAGGAAACAGTGCTTTCCATTTTCATTCTGAGTCCTTTCTCCTAAGTACTCGAGACAGCTTCAGTGGCAGATACTGTGTTATGCTCAGTTATTCCTCCCTCAAAACCTGTGGTAGTATACTTCTTACATCAGTGCACTCTGGTGCTCATTTCCCTTGGGTTGGATGCCCTACAGGCAGGAACCTCTATTCTCAGGCCTCCAGCATGGAACCCTCAGCCATGCCGTGGCTTCCTGGGACCATGGATAAACATGGCTCCAGCTGGGACCCCTGTTCCAATTCTCTTTTAATTTCTTTTAACAAAGTATAATTGATTTACAATGTTGTCCCAATTTCTGCTGTACTGCAAAGTGACTTGGTCATACATATTGATATATTATTTTCCATCATGGTCTATCCCAGGAGATTGGATATAATTCCCTGTGCTATATAGCTGGACCTCATTGCTTATCCATTCTAAATGTAATACTTTGCATCTACTAACACAAACTCCCAGCCTATCCCACTCCTTTTCCCCTCCACCTTGGCAACCTCAAGTCTATTCTCCATGTCTGTGAGTCTGTGTGTTTTGTAAATAGTTTCATTTGTGCCATCTATAAGTGATAGCATATGGTATCTGTCCTTCTCTTTCTAATTGCTTCACTTATGATAATCTCTAGTTACATCCATGTTGCTCAAATGGCATCATTTCATTCTTTTTTATGGCTGAGTAGTGTTCCATATGTACCACATCTTCTTAATCCATTCGTCTGTCAGTGGACATTTAGGTTTCTTCCATGTCTTGGCTATTGTGAATAGTGCTGCTGTGAACATACAGTGCATGTGTCATTTTGAGTTATAGTTTTGTCCAGATATATGCCCAGGAGTGTGATTGCTGGATCATATGGCAACTCTATATTTGTTTTGTGAGGAAACTCTATACTGTTTTCCAGTGGTTGTACCAATTTACATTCCTACCAACAGCATAGGAGGGTTCCCTTTTCTCCACATCCTCTCTAGCATTTGTTATTTGTAGACCTATTAATGATGGCCACTCTGACAAGTGTGATGTGGTACTGCATTGCAGCTTTGACTTGCACTACTCTAATAATTAGTGATATTGAACATCTTTTCATGTGTTTTTGCCACCTGTATGTCTTCTTTGGAGAAATGTTTATTTAAGTCTTCTGCCCATTTTTAATTGGGTTGTTTGGGGTTTTTTGTTATTGAGTTGTATGGGTTGTTTGTATATTTTGGACATTAAGCCCTTGTTGGTTGCATCATTTGCAGCTATTTTCTCCAATTCCTTAGGTTGTCTTTTCATTTTGTTTGTTTGTTTTTAATGATTTCCGTTGCTGTGCAAAAGCTTGTTTGATTAGTTCCCATTTGGTTTGTTTATTTGTTTATTTGTTTATTTTTATTTCTATTGCCTTGGGAAACTGACCTAAGAAAACATTTGTATGGTTTATGTCAGAGAAATGTTTTACCTATGTTCTCTCCTAAGAGTTTTATGGTGTCATGTTTTATGTGTAAGTGTTTAAGCCATTTTGAGTTTATTTTTGTGCATGGTGTAAGGGTGTGT
Source organism: Phacochoerus africanus (assembly GCF_016906955.1). NCBI lineage: Eukaryota > Metazoa > Chordata > Mammalia > Artiodactyla > Suidae > Phacochoerus > Phacochoerus africanus. Next base: position 52,977,348 of record NC_062544.1, on the reverse strand, counting down.
TCTAGTTCCATTGATTTACATTCAGCTGTCCAGTTTTCCCAGCACCATTTGTTGAAGAGACTGTATTTTTCCCATTTTATATTCTTGCCTCCTTTGTCAAAGATTAATTGACCATAGGTGTCTGGGTTTATTTCTGGGTTCTCTATTCTGTTCCATTTCTCTGTCTATCAGTTTTTGTACCAGTACCACACTGTTTTGATTACTGTCACTTTGTAATATTGTCTGAAGTCTGGAAGAGTTATGCCTCCTGCTTTCTTTTTTTCCCTCAGAATTATTGCTCCAATTACTTTAGCCTTTCATTCAAAATCATTTAATTAGTTCCTTCTCCAATAAATAGTAAACTGTGTCTAATATGAGAAGAAATGAGTGTAAGACCCTGCCTTCAAGAAATCTACAATCTTACCATCACATTGAGTATCCCTGAATATAAATGACTTTTCCAGTAATGAGCAGTGGAAGATCAGAGGATGCAAAAAATAATTTATTCAAGGCAGTTGTGGAAAATTTGACACTAGGCTGGACCTAAAGATGTAGGTAGAGTTTGGAAAATATTATCGTTGTTGATGTCATCTTAAGTTTTTCGATTAGGAGCTGTCCATGTTTAAGATGAAGAGAAAAATCATGTGGGGGCACAATAACACTATAAATATTTGAAATATTATTAAATATTGTATAAGGAGTATATTTAACTCTTTGTAGCTCTAGGAGATAGAAGAGCATTACTGGGAGGGAGTTACAGAAGACCACTTTTTTTTAAAAGTTTTAAATTTTATCTACTTGTTTAAAAAGGCTGCTTTGTGAAGTATCTTGTACCTAATGCTACATATGAGGGGTATCATGGGACCCATGAAGTTCCCTGAGACACTTTCAGGGTATCCATGAGGTCAAAATGAATTTAACAATGGTACTATGACAGGCAGAATCATGCTATCCCAATGATGCTAATGTTCTAATTTCAGGAACCTGAATATGTTACATTAATGGCAAAGGGAATTAAGACTGTCATGAATTAAAGTTGTTAATCAGCAGACCTTAAAATAAATATACTATGCTGGACTATCTGGGTAGGTCCAATGTAATAATAAGAGTTCATAAGAGTGGAAGAGGGGATCTGAAGAGGGGCCCAGAGAAATAGTGGTGTGAGAAGGACAGAGCCCAGTGTTGTTGACCTTGAAGATGGAAGAAGGAGCCACAGACAAGGATGTTGGTGGACTTTCAAAGCTGGAAAATACAAAAAAAAGAAAAAGAAAACAAAAAACAACAGATTCTTCCCCCAAAGAACCTTCAGAAGGAGCAAAATACTACCAACACCTTGATTTTAACTCAGATCCATTTTGGATTTCTTAACCCCAAAACTATAAGATAGTAAATTTGTATGGCTCTAAGCCACACATTTGGCAGTAGCTTGTGACAGCAGTAATAGAAAACTAGTGCAAATGCCAAGATATTTGGCTTTTTCACTCTCATTCTTGCATGAGTGTACAGGGGGTTTTCCATGGGATATTTGAATGACATAATACAGCAGATTAAACACAAAGTCAGCTATAAGAATCTATATGCAAAACAGTGCCACTACTCTTACAAATTTCTGGAAAGTACAGTTATTTCTCATAAAAATGTTATTTACCTTAGCATTTAATAGGTCTAGACTTAAATGTCTAATATGTTATATCTTGGTAACTATAACCCACTTAAACCAAAGCTCCTTGGAGTTCTCAATAATGTTTAAGAGTATGAAGGGGATGCTGAAACCAAAAAAAAACCTATATGAGAACTGATATCACAACAGGAACTCCTAATTTTGGTGGATAGCTGTGTCCTTCCATTTCTAAGACTATATGAATATATTAAATGTATATAGAACAAATGAATTTTGATGTGAGTGAGGAATAGGAAATGTTGTGAATTAATGAATGAGTCATGTTGTGAAGAGCAGGCCAGGGAGATGAACCACAGTATTAATTCTGGAAGGATATGGATCTCAAAAGATGTTGAGGCTTTGTGGCGCCCCAGTAAGAATGAAGGAAGCATGTTTTATATGTGTATTTGGTATCCTTCACTACATTCTCTGCTAGGAAATGAAAAAGGAACTCTAAATAAAAAAATATTCACATACATACTGTTTGGAGTATAGAATATCTGTCTACATATACCAACATTGCTTGAAATCAATAGATTAGAGGTGGATGGAACCAAAATTAAAAGTCACCTGTGTCCCTACAGAATATAATCCACATCTTGAGGCAGTATTCTCTTGGAAGACATAAGATGGTCTTAAACTTTTAATGATAAAAATTAACTTACTCTTAAGAGCTACATGATCTTTCTGCAATACTATTTTACTCAGATTGAAAAACAAGTGATTTCCCAATGTGGATGATGTCAAAATTTCTAAGCCAAAACATAACTATTTGCACTTGAACCTGAAAACCTCTCAGTGGATTACTGAAGATATATTCAGCTGAGTACCAGGGAAAAGGCAAAGGAATTTTTGAGCTACATAAATAGACATCGAGAATTCTCAGCATTAAGGTTTGTGCAATTTGCCATTAGAATAGTCTCTCAATCATTGTGAACTCTAATTCTGTAGGCACCTAACACACTTGCTGATGTAATGGCTAGGTCACAGCAACTACAACAGAAAGAGAAAAGTGAGAATTCGAAGGTCAAGGAAAGAAAGCACCCAAAGAGCTTATAGAAGATGGCATTTATTTTTTGCATTCCATATGCCTTCATATATATCTTCTGTAATCCTGATAATGATGAAAGGTAAATGCTTTCTTCCTGTTTACATGTGAAAGACATTGAGCCTTAGAGTTTGAGTAATATGCCTGACACTATGCAACACACCCAGACCTAGGCAGGGATCCCCACTGAGTACAATTACAGAGGTTAATGTTTATGTTTGTATGACAGCATTTTCTTCTTCCCAAATAGGCTTCTCATAAAAAAAAATTATTTAGAAACAAAATATATAGACAGGGTTTGTGGATAAAAATATCTTGAAAATTGCATTCAGTTCTTAAATGTTGTGACTCCATAAATTCCAATTACCAAAATAGAAGATAGTCATTAAAATGTGTTCATTCCTTCTCTGTGATTTTTGTTGTTGTTGCATCTTCCCTTATAGAAGAGGTTCAGTGAAAAGCTATCTAAATAAATAAGCAGATGATTTTAATAAAGCCATGTTTTTAAAAGGCTGCTTTTATTTTAACTAATTAGATCTATTTCAGAATTAGGTCAGAAATAATTTCTCCCCAAAGACTTACTAAGCCAGAATTTCTACAGTTCATTAAGGAGGAGGGTAAAAGCCTCCAGAAAGATGCTTTGGAGAAAAAAAGAAAAAAAAAAACAAAAACAAAAAAAACAGGCAAGTGGCCCAAGGGGACCTAAGCTTTCCTGGAAATTGCCTCGAACAGAAGTGGGGCTGGCGTGTGGTGCAAGGTAGAGGGGAAAAGGAGGAGAGGATGGCTACATGGCTTACTTCTTTTTTTAAGGAAAAAAAAATCTCTTTTTGTATCTATTTTCCTTCCTTGTGTCTCAAGACACCAGTGTCATTTCTGAGTCCTCTTTTCTTCCAAACTCCTTCCCTTCTCTCCATCCTCTTCCTGCTCTCTTCTCCCCTTCCCTGTCCTTCTCTTTCTTCTCCCCTCTTACCCTTCTACCTGGTTCTTTCCTTTCTTTCCTCTGTTCTTTTATTCTTTGTATATTTTCCTCTTTATTTCTATTTCTTCTTTCCTTTTGTCCCATTGTTTTCTTGACATCTTTATTATTTGAGGAAATACTCTAAAGAATAATGCTTTCCCCTAAATATCACATCCACCTGGAGTTTGGCCAGACCTCAAGGAAAAGGCCCTGAGCTTCATTCTCCTTTCCTCAAAGGAATAATTTCATCATGTAACTACCTGCTTACCTGCTTTCATCTTATAATACTCTAGTGTAAAATTCATCTTTATCAAGGCTACAAAACATATATTTCAAATATAATGACCTCCTCTATAAATGTAGCAAATTCAACTCTTATTTTTGCAAATAATCTCAAAAGCACAAATAAGTAATGTATATGGTTAAATTTCTGTAAACTCAATTAGGGCAAGCACCGTGTTTTTCCTCTGATGTATTTATTTTTCTGACCATGGTATGTGCAAAGTCTATACTATGCCAGGCACATGGAAGACCATCCATATTCATGGCTGAAAGAATGAATGAGTGCAAAATTCTATAATTAGATCATTAATTCTTTTTTTTCTGGGTTTTCAAATGGTTTTAATAAGTTAAAGATAAAATTCAAATCAGATATTTGCTGAGCTGTTGAAACACCCTACATCACTAATTTTTAATTAAAATTAAAAGGACTGAAGAAATTTTAAACCCAAAGGACTTGAAATTGGAAAATAGTTCCAAAAAGAAATTGATTGGATCGTTTGTTTTATTTTTCATTTCTTTGCTTTTTATTTTAATGGAAGAGTCTAAGTGCTAAAAATTAGATACTGTAAAATTTCACTTAACCATAAAATGAGAACACATATGTTTAATTGTACTTTTAGGGGGAAAAAGAAGAATATGAAAAATAAAAAAATGAATAGAGGGATGTTAAACAAGTTATTTGAATTCTGAGGAACTTTTGAAGTCAGTATGGTTTATGCTAACCATCCCCTACTCCAGTCTGCATCCATATCCAGAGATTGCTGGCTAATAATGCACAGGGAGACAAAGTCTCCATAGCTAAGCTTCCTGCTCTAAAGAATTTCTCCTTCTCTGGTGTGTGCACATATTTTCGTGTACCAACCTGTTGACCAACTACATGAATATGACTGTATCTCTTTGTCACATAAATATCAAAACCCTCACCTTACATTATCTATCTCTATTTTAAAAGGGGTTTCCCCCAGCCCTAGCTCTCTGAATATACCCAGAAAAGCACATATATCTAAAAAAAGGAGGTGCTTCTGTCTGTGAAATCCCCAAGTCAAGGAGAATAATGATTAATATTTCTGTTCTTGTCCTCAGAAATGAACAGACAACCAGCACACTGGTGTAGTACCTGCTTGATTGTTTTCATAAAGATAAAATCATTGAGGGAAAAAGACACATAAATCTATCTGCCAGTAAGTTCACAAACAGCTACAGAAAAATTTACATGCAGACATGAAGGAAGAGGATAATTTGGCTAGGGAAGCAATGGTTTTGAAGGTAAACTATCAGGCCCTCTTGGATTCATAAATACACAAAATATGTTTCTTTCCCTTTTAAAAATCATTAAAATTTGTACTGTAAGTAGAATAGAGAATAAGTTCCCATTGAAAGTTTCTTTGAATAATGCTGCAGTGAACATGGGGTGGGTATCTGTTTCAGATTGTGATTTTATTTTTTTCCAATAAATAATACTCAGAAATGGAATTGCTGGATGATATGGTAGTTCTCTTTTTAATTTTTTGAAGAACTTTCAAACTGCTTTCCATAGTAGCTGCACCAATATGCATTCTACCAACAATGCACAAAGATTCTCTTTTCTCCATATCCTTGTCAATACTTACTATTTATTTATTTGTTTATTTACTTATTTATTTATTTAGTTTTTTGTCCTTTTTAGGGCTGCACCCATGGCATATGGAGGTTCCCAAGCCAGGGATCTAATCAGAGCTGTAGCTGCCGGCCTACACCAGAACCACAGCAATGCCAGATCTGAGCCGCGTCTGCGACCAACTCACAGCAACACCGGATCCTTAACCCACTGAGCGAGGCCAGGGATCAAACCCACAACCTCATGGTTCCTAGTCAGATTCGTTTCCACTGCGCCATGACGGGAAGTCCCTATTTATTTTTTTGCTAATTGCCGTTCTAACAGGTATGAGGTTATATTGCATTGTGTTTCCTTTTTCTTTTTCTTTCTTTCTCTTTTTTTTTCTTTTCTTTTCTTTTTTTTTACTGTGGTTTTGATATGCATTTTCCTGGCTATTAGAAGAAGTTGAGAATTTGTTCATATGTGTGTTGTCTGTCTATATATCTTTCTTCTTTAGAACACTGTCTATTCAGGTCCTCTGCCCATGTTTTTAATTGGATTGTTTGATTTTTAGCCATTGAATTGTGTGAGCTCTTATATATTTTGGTTATTACACCTTATCAGACAGATGGTTTGCTATATATATATATATATGAAATCGTCACATTGTACATCATCACATTGTACACCCTTATACAATGTTACATGTCAATTATATTTTAATAAAGTTGGAAAAATAGGAAACATTTCAAGTTGCTTTGGCTCTGGAACTTTGGATGCATTCATATGCTTTTTAAAGTCCATGAAATAGTTAAGATATTCTGTTTCAATGTCTTTCCATATAAATACAGATTATTATGCCTCTGGTATACCTGGTTAGTCCAAGTAAACACAGTTGACCTGAGATCTGTGATAAAGAGCCCACTGTAAGGAACCTCAGCCCTTTGAGGCCAGAGAAGTTTTCTTTGTCCTTGCAATGGGCTGCACCATTACCTGATACCAAGTTCAATATTCTTTTCAAAACAAAGTGATTTTATTTCACTAACTTTAAGGGGAAGGAACCAAATGAGGATGAGCACTTAGCTTTTAAGAAAGTCACGGAAGTAATTTTTATTAAAATTTAAACTGTAACCATCTTTATTAAAATTCAGTCCATTAGTCATATATTGAGATGATGTCTTTTCTCTGAGTAACTCAAAAACTATGAAAATAAGCTCCAGAAATGAAATTAAAATTTAGTTTAAAATACAACAGAAGACTAAGCAAATGAAAATCATGGGAGAGGAAGGGGAGTGTCAACGGTGGAATAGCTGCCTGTTGTGCTCAAGACACCAACTCCCCAGGATTACAAGGATTCTGCAGCTCTGACCAGTCCCTTCTCTGATATAGAGCTCTGGATCCCAGGATAAAGCTTCAGGAAGCTTTGTCCTTAGGATTTGGGACATACAATATGCAGGAAATATGCTCCCCCCAAACTTGGAAAAATATGGTAGCCTTATACCAACTGCTATCCAAGGGCTACCAGTTAAAACAAACAAACAAACAAACAAAAGAAAACCCTAAATATCTCAATAGTCAAGGGATCCCATATATTACAGCTTGACACAGAGATTGTTGGTAGCCCTTCAACTCAGGCTCTCTTTCCTCTGTAGTATTATATTCCCAATTTTTAGTTAGGCAAATGGCTATACTGCATAATGACTATAGTTTTCAGACTCTCCTCCAGTTAAGGGTAGAAATACAGTAAAATAATTTGATAAAATTCAGCTAAGTGAAAAAAAAGAACCCTTAGTAAATTAGAAATAAAAAGGAAATTGCCTAATATAATAGATGGTATCTGAAAAAATCCTACAATAAATATTATATGCAAGGGTAAAAGTTTTGAATATTTCTCTTTGGGATTAGGAATGAGAAAAGAATACATGACATCATCACTTCTATCTGACATTGACCTGGAAGGTCAAGTGAGAACTAAAGATAAGCAATAAAAAAGTGAAATAAAAGTTACACAGGTTGGAAAGGAAGAAACAAAACTATCACTATTCACAAAGGATGCAATGATGTGAATAAAAATTTGAAGAATTATCACGTAAACTACTAATGTTAATAATAGGGCTGGGAGTTCCTGTTGTGGCTCATCAGGTTACGAAGCTGACCAGTATCCATGAAGACGAGGGTTTGATCCCTGGCCTCACTCAGAAGGCTAAGGGTCTGGCATGCCATGAGCTGTGGTGTAGGTGGCAGACGTGGCTCAGATCCTGCATTGCTATAGCTGTGGTGTAGGCCAGCAGCTGCATTTCTGATTCAACCCTTAATCTGGGAACTTCCATATGCGGCAGGTATGGCCCTAAAAAGCAAATAGGGCTGAGCAAAGTCTCAGAATTTATAGTCAATATATGAAATAAATCATATATTCAGACATAAGAATCAGAAGGTGAAATATTTAAAAAGATACCATTTGTAACCATATCAACAAATACGTACTTAGAATAAATCTAACAAAAGACAAGCAAGAGATTTCTACAGGGGAAATTATAAAACCTTGTTGAAAAATATTAAAAAAGAATTAAATGGAAAAATATACCTTGTTTCTAGAAAGGAAGACTCAGTATTACAAAATTATAAATTCTTCCCAGATTAATTTATAAATTGAATGCAATCTCAATTCAAGTACTAACTACTTGTATGTATATGCATGTATGTATGTATGTGATTTCATAACTTGTTTCCAAAAAATTTATGAAAATGCAAAAACCAAAACTAACCAAAATACTTTTTAATATAAATACAGAAGTGGGAGAATTTTACAGGAAGATTCATTACAAAGCTCTGATAATCAAGACAATGTTTATTGATAAGATATAAATTGAAAAATTAATGAAACAGAATAGATACGTGGAAACAGTACCAGGTATATGTAATTTGTAATAGGTATAACAATTCATATCACTGAGAAAAATAATTTAAAAAAATTAATAGACCTTTTTGTAGCAGTTTTAGTTTTATAGAAAATTGGGCAGAGTGTACAAAACAAAATTCTAAAATATCCTTCACTCTACCCCCTGGTTTCCCCTATTTTTTACATCTTGAAATTGTAACATTTGTTGAAAGATGTACCAATGTTTATATTATCTTAACAAAATTACATGAGGGTTCACTTTTTGTGCTGCACGCCATATAGGTTTTGACAAATGTATGATATGTGTCTGTCATTTATACATCACATAGGATAGTTTCACTGCCCTAAAACCCCCCTGTGTTCTGCCTATTCATCCTTCCCTGTCTCCTACTCCAAAATCCTGGGAACCTCTATTCTTTTTAAAGAAAAATATACTTTCAAGTAAAAGGTTTTCAGGACAATTAACTATCCATAGATTTTTTAAAAATATTTTTATTTTTTATTTTTTTAATTAATTAATTAATTTTACTTTTTAGGGCCACACCTGTGGCATATGGAAGTTCCCAGGCTAGGAACTGAATTGGAGCCACAGCCACAGTAACACCAGATCGGAGCCACATCTGTTACCTACAGCACAGCTCATGGCAATGCCGGATCCTTGACCCACTGAACAAGGCCAGGGATCAAACCCACATCCTCGTGGATACTAGTAAGGTTCATTTCTGCTGCACCACAATAGGAACTCCAATAAAAATTTTTTGTTGTTGTTGTTGTTGTCTTTTTTGTTGTTGTTATTGTTGTTGTTGTTGTTGCTATTTCTTGGGCTGCTCCCGCGGCATATGGAGGTTCCCAGGCTAGGGGTCGAATCGGAGCTGTAGCCACCACCGGCCTACGCCAGAGCCACAGCAACGCGGGATCCGAGCCGCGTCTGCAACCTACACCACAGCTCATGGCAACGCCGGATCGTTAACCCACTGAGCAAGGGCAGGGACCGAACCCTCAACCTCATGGTTCCTAGTCGGATTCGTTAACCACTGCGCCATGATGGGAACTCCAAATTTTTTAATTCAATCTTTACTTCACCCCAAACACAAAATCAATCACTAATGGATCAAAAGTCTAAATGTATAAGCTAAAATAATAAAGTTTTAGAGAAGAATATAAGAGAATATATGACCTTGTGGTATAGACAGATTTCATAAGCAAGATAGATACAAAGCACAAACTATAAAGGAAAACATGATAAATTGGACTATATTAAAATTAAGGCACATTCATCAAATAATATAAAAAGAATGAAAAGATAACTCATAAAGTGGGGAAGGAAGATGTTTGCAACAATATAACCAACAAAGAACTACTGATGTATAAAGAAGATATAAAGAATTATAAATAAATCCCCTAAAAGACAAAAAAATTATATATAAAATGTTCATAATAACTTTTTTGCATGATATAAAAACCTAAAACAATTGTATACCATCAAGAGAAAGAAGCTATATTCATACAATGTAATACTACAACACTGAAAATAAATGAGCTATGGAGATCCACAGAAATATGGACATCTCAAAATATGTTGGAGAAAAGGCAAGTCATAAAAATGCATGTACCATAATTCTATTTATATAAAATACAGAAACTGGCAAAAGTGAAATCTAATGTTTAGGAATACATAAAAAAATAGAAGAGAAATGTTTACTATACAAGTGATGTCAGCAATTATTTTTAAAGGGGAGCAGGTTGTCACTAGGAAAGGATGCAATAAAAGTTTATTGAAAGCCATTAATGTTCTATTTCTAGAATTGTGTGTTCCTTTCAGAAACATTTGTAAGATAGTTCATATAGTTTTATACATTTATCTGTATTGTGTTTTGCAAAAATGTTAATTTTTAAAATGTAAGTTTAAAATAAAAGGCATCAATTCTTACTCTTCTCACTTCTTTAATACATAAATAAATAAGGAACAAGAAATAGCTCTTCTTTACGACAAAATTCCAATTAATAAATTCAGAAGGGAGATCATTGAATAGTTTTCCATCATCATTCCCAATAGAGTATCAACTTTGACAACCACCCACAAATCAGTGTACTGTTGTGGGAGACTGAATGTCCAACAGAAAAATTCTAGCACACTATCGGAGCAAAAAATCCATTAATAGATACACAGTGAAGGGTAAGAAGAACTATTTCATTTTATCCATGTTACTCCGCTCTTCCAAGGCAGCATAGCCCAGTGCCAAATTCTCCCACGGGGAAAGGGAGAGAATAGTGAATGAGTGTCTTGCTTCCCCAGCCCTGTGAAACACTACCCCAAATGCTCCCTTCTTTATCACCCAACCCAGAAAACTAAGGTGATTAGCAAGACTGAGGGGTTGGGGAGGTTAGGAGCCCAGTAACCAGGACTTGAAACTCATTAAAGGGCTACAGATTCTACTAACCATATTACAGACTCCATCAGGAAGCCCATCCATAAACCACTTGGGATTCCTTACCTGCTGGCCCATAGGCAGACCCAGTGTTCCAAATCCTTGCATATGCATATCACTGTGAGTATGAGCCTTTGCAGATGACTTGAAAGCACACACTGAAAGCCAACCCATTTCTGCAGGACTGGGAGAAAGCACACACATTTGAGCACTTCAGGGCACTTCTCTAGGGAAAATTAAAAAAAAAAAAAAAAGAGGCTCTCATCATTCAATCTGGCTTTATGGGATCAAGAGAAGGCATACAGATTTTTGAATAACCCAAGACAGAGCATGAGGTATGGAGTGGGTGTGTCCCATCCACAGAAAAGTTCTGAGAAAGCCTCAGAATCCCTAGTTGGACTGACTTGTGAACAAGTCTCTCTTGTGAAGCCTGTCAGTAAAGACTGGAGGAGGCAATTCTTTCTTCAAGGGCAGACAGCAATATGAGACTTCAAGGAACATAAAAAAAAATCAGGGAAACTTGGTACCATGAAAGGAATACAATAATTTTCTAGTCACCATCTACAAAGAAACAGATCTGTAAATTTTTTTGACAAATAATTCAAAACAGTTGTTTTAAGGAAGCTCAATCAGCTATAAGGAAATACAATTCAATGAAATCAAGGAAACAGTAATAAATAAAATGAGAATTTCAACAAAAAGATAGAAATCGTAAGAAAGAAAGAAAGAGAGAAAGAAAGAAAGGAAGGAAGGAAGGAAGGAAGGAAGGAAGGAAGGAATGAAGGAAATTCTCCTTCTTCCTTCCTTCCTTCCCCCCCTCCCCCCTCCCTCCCTCCGCCCTCCTCCCTCCTCCCTCTCCCTCCCCCTCCCTCCTCCCTCCCTCCCTCCCTCCTCCCTCCCGCCTCCCTCCCTTCCCTCCCCTCCCCCTCCCCTCCCCTCCCCTCCCCTCCTTTCTTACCTTCACTGCCAATCACGTATACTTTACCTGACAAAGATCTCCTGAAGATTTTTCCTGATGAATAAAAGCTGAGGGAGTTTGTTAACACTAGACCTGCCTTGCAAATAATGCTAAAGCAAGTTCTTTAAACTGAAAGGAAAGACTAGTACCATGAGAATGTATGAAAGTACAAAACTCACTGGTAAAGATAAGTGTAAAGAAAGCCAAATTGAGAATACTCTAATACTGTAAGAATAGTATAAATCAGTTTTAACTCTGGTGTAAAGGTTAAAAGAAAAAGTATTAAAAATAACTATAGATACAATAATTTGTAATTGAATATACAAAATAAAAAGTATAAGTTGAGACATCAAAAACAATATGTGGAGAGAGATGTAAAAGGGTAAAATTTTTATATGCAATTTAAGTCATTATCAGCTTAAAATAAACTTGTAATTATAAAATGCTTTATGTGAACCTCATTGTAATCCCAAGGGGAAAAGCCTGCATAGATACACAAACTATATTGAGAAAATAATCAAATCATGGTACTACAGAAAATCATCAAATCACAAAGAAAGCTAGCAAAAGAGGAACGAAGGAACTACAAAACATCCAGAAAACAATAAGATGGTATTAGTAAGACCTTACCTATAAATAATCATTTAAATGTCTGATCTATTTAAATATTATTTAAAGTAGCCAAATATGGAAACAACCTAAGTTTCCATTGATAGATCAATGGATAAAGAAGTTCTATTTGATTCAAGCTCATGAGAATATTTTCCTCCACTTTCTACCCAATATGTCCCCAACCTCATCCTGGATGATTTTGAAATAAATGAGACATATTATGAAATCCATAAATATTTTTGTATATATCTCCCAAAAAAGGGGGACTCAGAAAATAAATCCACAATACCATTAGCAAGTCTAAACAAGGTAAGAATAATTCATTAATATCATCAAATAAAGCAGCTTGTTTTTGAGTAGGAATGATTAGGACTGAATGTGGTAATGGTCTTAAGAAAAGAATGAATGAGTTGTGGAAATTCAGGGAAGGGGTTGGGGGTGGTTTCCAGATTTAAAGAACAACTCACCCAGGGGGACAGATTATGTTTAGGACATTTTATAACTGTTTGTTTTTGGCTTTTCTTGGAAAAGTGGTTCTGAAATAGTACATAAGAGAAGTTCTTCTTCTACACAGAATACTTGTGAATTTCATTTCTTTCCCTCTTCTCTATTAAGTAGGAAATAACAAGGAGAAGGATTCAGTAGCAAGGAAGTTGCATATTTAAAATGTAGACAAATTCTTAGCATTCAAAGCCAAATTCTAATGATTCCAATATGGAGCTTATCTTCTTATTCATCTTCCTAATTAAATGTATTCTCTTTTTCCTGGTTTAAAATCTTATTTCTAGTCACTGAGGGTATCTTTAAATTGCTTGCTTGAGACAAGATTGTCTGGAATTATGTATTGCCACAATGCAACAAACATTGTCCTATGCCTTCCGATCTCTCTTTAATGTTTCTGAAAGATTTATTCAGGTCAGGTCTAGCACTGAAATTTGATGTCTACAGACAGGTGAGGGGATTTTTTTTCCTTATATAATTTTCACCTTTTAGAAACTCAGAATGCACAAGGTTAAAAAACAAAAACAAAAAATCTCTTCCAGTAAATATAGTATTGGATTATAACCTATTGATAAAAAATTCATTAATCCATACTGATATAAATAAATGATCAAATACGTAAACAAATGTGGTAGAAGGGGAGTTCCTCCTTGCAGTAGAAGCCCAATGAACCAATATAGAAGGAATCAAAGAAATAGAAAATCACCTTTTAGTGATTAACGTAGTAATATTTTTTTGCAGAGAAAACCATTGATGTATGTTAAAATTATTGAGCAGCATATAATGAATAATAGAATATTTGAAGAGTCTCAAATTATCTCACTGCAATATGTTAATTAATTACAAAGAGAGAAATAGTAACTTTACAGTGGGGAACCATGGCAGGATTCTGGTTAACCACCATCATCAATAGTAAACCATAGCAACACCATAAACTCTCAACATGATGTTGCTAGAAGGGAACAGCATCATTTCTATGGTATTCTTATTCAAAATATGTAACTTTGATAGATCCTTAAAAATGAATTACCAGCTTCAGGTTAAATACTAAAATAATTTTACTTCATGGCAATATAGCCCAAAGCAATGTATGTGTAATGATAACTTCTGATATGTCATTAGGGTTAAATATTAATGAGGAATTTTTTTAAAAATCTACATTTTGGCAACTTAAAGATTTTCGCATTTCCTTAAAAAAATGATTGTCTATTTCATCACAGTAGCTATGATTTAGGCGGCAATCATTTTGATCTTTGGTTAATAAAGTCTTGTCAAAGGATGGGTAGAAAGCCTGGCCCAAACAACAAACTTATTAAAATGCTAAATATACATACATATAACTTCAAAGAGGGACAGTCTTCAAAATACTGATCAACACTTCTTAAAATTGTCAAGGTCATGAAAGATGAGGAAAGACTGAGAAGCTGCCACAGATTAGAGGAGACCAAGGGAACATGATAGCTTAATGCAATATGAAACTCTGGATTGGATCCTGAAATAGGAAAAGGACATCATTGGGAAAACTAGGGAAATCTGACTGAGGTCTGTAGATTAGCTTTATATTGTGCCAGTACTAATTTTCTGGTTTTGATAATTGTATCACAGTTATATAAGATGTTAACATTGGGAAAACTCAATGATGTATACATGGGAAATACTACTTTTGCAACTTTTCTTTAAATCTAAACTTGTTCCTAAAGTTAAACATTAAGGAGGGGGGAACCCTTCTACCAGTACATAAGTATATCCTGGCTTGGGTGAATCCATGTATAAATTTCTTACCTTTTAGATGGCTGGACCCAGCCTTTTGGGACATTTCCTCTGCTTTGCCCTGCAGAGCAAGACATTTTCTTGGAGATCTCTAAGTCTCACTAAATACTATGTAGCCCTCAGAACAAGCAAAAGCATAGTAAATGTTGGGGAAAGTTTCTTTTATTCTATGTACATGTTTTAAAGCACCCTTGGAAGTAGTTTTTGTTTGTTCTCGTATAGTTGGAGACATAAGGAGCATTTGCAGTCATAACTGTGAACTCGAGGAAGGCTTCTATGCCACATGCAGTCTTCTCTTTCTGGTCTCTTACCCTTACCCTGAGCATCCCTTAACTCTTCCCCCCATTCTGCCCTTAATACACTCCCTAGACTCTAACCTCTGAAGTTAAAGTAAAGCAAGCACAAATTTAAAAAAAAAATCTCATAAAACAGGCACATGTGAGTGCACGTATGTGTGTATTTAGTTTAGGAGGTTCCAATGGCGTCAATATCCAACATTTGATTTTTCCATCTGTAGAACAGCAGCAAGACTGCCATCATCTAAGTTTGTATCTGCTGCTGTAGTGCCTCCCTTTCTGCCCCTTATCTCTTTAAATGGCATCTCCCTCATCTGCCTTTCCATTTTACATGACTGCTTTGTTTTCCCATCCACTGCTAAAGCAGAAAGAGATACCATAGCTTAATTATACTAACAGCATATCTGTCACACTAATATAATGTTCCTTTCCATTCATGGCTGTGTGGATTTTTTTACCTGGAAAATTGTATACTGACCAAAAATGATATTAAACCTTGCACGGACAGCCATGAGCAGGAAATGCTCTTGGCCCCACCAGTACCTTGCAGGTAGGGGCAGGACTTTGAGGTCAACTGCCTTGGAATGATACCTCTAACTTGAAAATTTCATGAAGCAGTCTCACAACAAAGCTCTGTCCCACCCTGAACCCTCACAGTCATGGTGGAGTCTGGGAGACAATTTGTTTTGCCTCTAAGGACTCTCTAGTTTAATACATGAACTGTCCAAAGGAAGCCCTTTTATACTAATCCCAATTGCTTTCAGTCTTGTTCCCTAGGCTTGTCTCCAGGGATGGCATATGGGGAAACAAGATCAGGAGCTCCCCTTATCTTATTAGTTGATAAATAGGTATTTGAGGAGAGACTGAGATTGCTATGAGTACTAATTGTTAATAGGTTAATTTTTATCATGAGCTTCTGACTCCTCACTCTTCTTCCCCATCCCACCATTGTTATAACTATATAACCAATCTACAGTGCCTGCTAGAATTTTACCAGTTATTCTATTAAGGATCCAATCTAGGATCCACCTTGCATGTAGTTGTCATGTCTTCTTGGTCTCCTTCAGTCTCCAAATACTTTTGGGTGCTTTCATTCTTTCCACCCAGCAAGACGGTAATTCAAACTTAAGATAAAGTTCAGTGTCATTAATTGTCTTTGCCTGGTAGGTGCCAATGGAGTCTATTCAAGAAGCTGCCATTCTGTAGATAAACATGGAGTTGTCATGCTGAACTGCTTTGCCTCTCATACATCTCCAGTTTGCCCTTTGGAGAGCTCAGACATCAAGGAAGTCTGGGGACTTAGACCAAAGTTTCAAACTCCAAGTACCAGGTAGTTTTGAAGTCTCATATTTACTCTTTAAAGCTTTCAGGGATTTTATGTTTTATTCAAAATTATGCATATTTATTTCTAATTCAGAAATTATACTTCCTTAATTTTTATGACAAAATTAACATGCCAGGAATATTCATTGTATTCATTCCCTGGCTTGACATATTCATTGTTACAGTCCTGGCATATTCAGTCTAAGAAGCTGAAATGGTATTATTTCAAATGTATGACTGGATTACACAAGCCATAACAACTAAATGCTGGTGTTCAATCACCACCTACAACGCTGTTCCTACAGGCCAAATGCCTTCCAAGTTATAAAAAACTGTCTTACAAACAAACTTTGGGCTTACAATCTACTTATAAGTTGGGAACTGTTTTTTCTAATATATAGTCTTCTTGCCACAGGGTTTTTATAAGTCATCACAATAAATAGTACTTTTAATTTCTGTGAAAACCCACCACTTATTAAGTTGGATTTTTTTTTCTCTAGTTATCAAATGGCCTTCAAGCAGAACTTCTTAGTATGAATATCTGGTTGAGAAAATGGTCTGACAACAACAAAAAGAAGTTATATGAAAAAGCAAGATTGAACAGAACTCATTTACAAGCAAGGGCCTTTGATTCTGTACTTTGTCCTTCAGCTTCAAAATTCAATTTTCCTACTCAATTTTCTGCTGTTAAAATGATGCAATCGTTTGTTGCTTGGATATAGATGGTAGTATACTCCATCTCTGAAAGTAACAAAGTTGGTGAAAAGCTCACCGGAAACCAAGTTCTTCTTTGAGCCTTTTATCAAGGCTCTTTGTATTTTCAAAATAATCAAAGGCAAGTGCAGGTGAAAAGCAGAGCATTGCTGGTGAGTGATGCAAAGATCAAACCCTGGAAATTTTATTTTCCTTGGAAGATAGTTTTTACTGAAGGGAGCGTGGGAAGGCAAGTATTGTACACCAGAGGTTACTGGAGCTGAATTTTGAACTTTCCATCCCCATTTTAGAATTGGGTCAATGTTGTTATTGGTTCTGGCTACAGGAAATTTTGGTAAATGGGAAATATTTTCTTCCTTTTACATGATTTCTTCTCCTAATCCTGCTGCTTTCTCTCCTTAAGGTATCATGCATGAGGAGAGTGACATCATTTCTGTAGCAGTGTTCTCTCCAGGATCCTTACAGATGGGGGTAATTGCAGATGGAAATCATACCTCAGGAGGACACCACTGGTGAGAATTTAAAAGGTGACATGTAGATCCTAGTGCTCTCTAAAAATCTTATTTCCTTTGTAATTTTCAGTTCTTTCAAAATGAAATGTGCTCTATCTTGATAATTGAATGCCTTAAGGGAGCCTTGAGACATATATTGAAAGGACCTTGCCTGTGTGTATGACTCATGCCAAAAATAGAAATAGATTAAACTTCATGCCACTCTCATAAAATTCCTAGCCTCTTTTATCTTTTATATTAGGGGGTCTGCAAAATACAGCCCTTGAGCCATATCTGGCTCATGGTCTTGTGTGGATTTTTTTGCTGTTATTCAGCCTACCACTTAAGAAATTTTTTATACTTTTAAATGGTTGCAGAAAACCAAAAGAAGAAAAATATTTTGTGATACATGAAACTTATTTGAAATTCATATTTAAGTGTGTATGAATACAGTTTTATTGGAATACAGCCATGCTCATTCTTTTATGTAAGACTTTTGGTTGCTTTTATGTAACAACTATAGAGTTGAGTCATTGCAATAGAAACCACATTTGGACTGTAAAGCTTACAATATTAACTCTTTGGCCCTTTGGGAAATGCTTGTTAACCCTTGTTCCATATCCACTGAGAATTCTCTTTTGCTCAACAGTGTACAGCCATGAAGTGGGCACACCCGAGGCAGGGGACAAGTGTCATAAGGAAGTGAGGCGGGGGCAGGAGAAACATGAAGAGCTCTAAAAGTCACCTTTGCCAGTGTCACAGGTTGTCTGCAGCTAAAGCTGCTCTTTGCTTTGCTCTTAAGAATTTTGTACATATATTTAATAGAAGGAACAAAGATCCAGGAAAAGTTAGATAAATTGGGACACAGAAAACAGGGAAAGAATAGCTGTTGCTTTGCCATAGTCAAGCACTTTTCCCCATCTCTGACTCCTGCTCGCTGCCTCACTATCTTCTGTGGTTCCTCTTGAGATAGGAATGGAGGAGGAGGAGAGATGGAAAGGAAGGAAGAATTTTAGATGAAAGCAGAAGATTTGGATAACTGAAGTAGAAATCAAAGTGAGAATGGTAGAGAAAAAGATTATGGTGTAGTGAGAAGGGACTTGCAAAAAGTTCTGAGCCATTGATGGTGTCATCCTCTATTCCTACTACAAGTTAAACTTTCTATAAGGAGGCCATAGAGCCTTTATTAACTGATCAATTCTGTGGAATAAAAATCAGGAAGATAAGGATGTAGAAAGAAGGTGGCTGTGAGACAAGGCACCAAAAACTAATTTTGCCAACATTAATATGATAAAAAGTAATTTTTTAAACTTGTTGCCCCTAGACTCTAGATTTGAGTAAAAGCTTATACATGAGCCTAATGTGTAGACAACATATAGATAGACCAGTTGTGACTAAAGCTGGCCTGACTTCTAGCCACACACACCCATCTCCTTTTGCCAAGGATTTCCACAGGGATTTCAAGGCTCTCTTCTCAAGAAAATCACCACTTTCTTATCTGGGGGCCTGGAGGAGGTCATTCTGTCTTTGCAAGAGTCGCTTTGAATCCAATTGTCAGAAAGAGGGAGGACATAAACATATGTTTGCAGTCTCTGTCCACATTGGATTTGTATAACTGTCATAAAATGGTTTATAGTTTGGTAATCCACAGATAAATTCACAGCTCACACATTTTAAAGCTATGTTGTAATTCTCCTATGAGATTCAGAAACTCTAAGGGTGAGCTTATGATGCACATGAAGCAGACATAGGTTTATTTCATGTGGTGTTGGCCGACTTTTTAGGGCATCAGACACATGGAAGAAGAGGACTATTAATCCCTAATTTTAAATAATGATGTTAGAAGAAAAGGAACTGCCAACTCTAGGAGTGAACAGGATTCTTTGTCACCTTAATCCATGGCAGGTTTAGATTTATAAAGGCATTTGCCATTTTTGTTGAACAAGTCAAAGTGAACAATTAAGAACCAATTTATCAACAAAAGCATTAAGACAACATTTTGTCTTCCTTTAAAGAGTTTTCCATCTTTGTTTATTCCATGGCACATAGGTCAAATTTTTAGAAGACCAGGAGACATGGGGTTTTCTGCACCCTCCTTGCCATTTACTTGTTCAGACCACACAAACCAACCACATTAGAAAACACACAAAAATGTGCCAAGAACATCTTCCTCTCTCCCCATCACACTCGTAGCCACCTTTTCCTAATGGAGCATGGAATTCCATAACCTCAGGGAACATCAAAATATTTCCAAATACTCTAGAAAATGGATTTGGACCTTGCTTATTATTTTGCCTTGAGAAATACATTACCAGCATTTGTGCTCAAAGCTGATGTTCTGTTACCCAGAATGTTGCCTTGGAAACCAGTGTACAGTGAGGAATAGACAGTGGAAGTCCTCTACCTCTCCAGGCTCACCTCTTTCCTGTAGCTGAAGGGAACATTATATTTCTCCTCAGCTCTACTCCAAAATCAACAGGAAAAAAAATGCTAAGTGCAAAATATTAGTTATCTTCTACTTACATAAAGACTCCCCTAAGGATCCTATCCTATTAATGTAAGTACTTCAAAGAGAACCACATGACTTCTGGGTAGGCAGATATCGAATTCAACAAATGTTCAACTTAACACAGGCTCATGTTGAAAACAGAACCTCTATAATTCATTTACAGTGTGGGCTAAAGTCATGGAGACCACAGAAAGCTCTCCTAAATAAATCAACTAGGATGATCATTAATACTTGTAGGGCTCATGATCTCTAAATAGCAGTTCTTTGTGAAAGGCAGAAGTTGGAGGGAAAGATCATTACTCTTGCATAGTTAAATCTGAACAAAAATATAAGAAGTAATATCAGCACAAAATAACTTTTTCTTGCACAGAAACTCTCATCAAAATCAAAGGCATACTTTGGAGCAGTGATAAACCTGTTCCAGATTTGCTCCACCTGGGGTTTGAACAGTTATCAGATGATTATGCCTCAAATAGATTTTTCAGGGTTCCATTTCCCTATCACAAACTGCAAAGGGTTTTCTTGTGCTCTACTACTTAACGGAGCATTGTGTTCCTTCATGAAAGCTTAAAAAGTTCAGAGAAATTTAGAAAGATTAAATGCATTATGACTCTGGAAATGAATTGTTGGGGGCAGAGAAATGCTTGAAAACCTTATGACTCTTTTGCAGTAATGGCTAGTTTAAGGGTTGGATGGAGTAGGAGAATTGAGTGTTCAGGGGCGGGGAGAGTTGAATGTGGAGGAAGGAAGAAAACCATCATGTACAGAGTTAAGTGGTGGTGCGTTATTACTAGACAGTAAGTTTGAAATGGTTCCAAAGAATAATAAGTGAAAAGACTAATGTGAGCAGGTGGGGAAAGTTTGACATTATTAGTGATTGTGATGACTGAAGGGAGGCTTCCTTCAGGAAGCTTTAAAAGCTGGCCTGTGTGTTTCACAGATGAAGGGTGCTCAAGCTTAAAGAAGTCTCTTGCAATTTTCAGTAATAACTAGGCAGCAAGACTTAAAATCCACAGGACAATGGTATTTTTGTAGCCTGTAGGAGGACAGCAACTCACAGCACTGTAGCAAGGTAGAAAATGCAGAGCGAGGCTAGGGCAAAGTACAGGAGGCAGCAAATTCATATTCAATGTAATTATGAGTTCAGTAGTTGTATGTTGCTCTATGGTAACACCTCCAAGAGCCAAGTGATAGACAAATGTTTATAAAATATAAACCATAGACCTAGTACTAAGCAAGGTGCTGTGAGACAGACAAAAGCCCAAGGAGGTTAAGGTCTGTCTCTGAACACGGAGCCATTTTATGAACCAAAATACATGTAATAATGTAGCAGGTTATTTGATACTAATAATTTGAATCTAGGAATAAATATAATAAAGTGCTGATTATTGCTATAGACAGAAATGGGCTGGGTTCCCCAGCGAAGGCTTTAAGAGAAGTAATTTAGGAAAGGTTTCTCAAGAATGGATGCAGTGGTTCAGCAGCCCCTCCACAGTGTCAGTGGGAGAGGTGTACAGTTGGAAATATGTGGGAGTTTTTAAAAGCTGTTTTGCCTTTATTTTTAATTATGGTAAAATACACATGCATAACATAAAATTTACTATATTAGTCATTAGTGTACAGTTCAGTGCCATTAACTACATTAACATTGTTAAATAATCACCACCTCCACCCATCTTCAGAAATATTTTCACCTTATGAAACTGAAATTCTGTACCCACTAAATACTAACTCCCCACCCCCCTCTCCCCAGTCCCTGGCAACCACTATTCTACTTTCTTTCTTTGACTATCCTAAGTACATCATACAAGTAGAATCATATATGTAACTAATAACACTTTATATTATGGTTTTTTTGTTTTGTTTTGTATTTTGTCTTTTTAGGGCCACACCCACGGCATATGGAGGTTCCCAGGCTGGGGATCTAATGGGAGCTGTTGCCGCCAGCCCACACCAGAGCCACAGCAACACCAGATCTGAGCCGTGTCTTCCACCTACACCACAGTTCATGGCAACGCTGTATCCTTAACCCACTGAGAGAGGCCAGGGATCATCCACAACCTCATGGTTCCTAGTTGGATTCATTTCCGCTAGGCCACGATGGGAAATATAGTATACTATATTCTATATTCTGGTATAGTATGCTATACCAGAATACGAACAACACACTCTAGAAAAATGTCCATCAAAAGAGTTAACAATTTTAATTTTGATTTTGAAACATAAAAGTCTTCATTTCTGTTGCCCATATTGTAATAACAGCCTTAGCCCAAAAGTGTGACTCTAAGAATGGAAATTTCAGAGTATAATGTTTGTAAGCTTTGAGAGGGTATGAGATAAATATTTCCTTTAGATACAATTTGCTGCTTTTATACATACACCTTCCCTGAGAGTGCACCTAGAAGTAGGATATCTAATCACTTTTATCTGGAATCTAATATATGGCACAAATGAACCTTCCACAGAAAAGATAATCATGGACTTGGAAAATAGACCTTGGTTGCCAAGGTGGAAGGGGAGGGCGTGGGATGGATTAGGAGCTTGGGGTTAATAGATGCAGACTATTGCCTTTGGAATGGATTAACAATGAGATCCTGCTGTGTAGCACTGGGAACTATATCTAGTCACTTATGATGGAGCATGAAAATGTGAGAAAAAAGAATGTATAAATGCATGTGTAACTGGGTCACCATGCTGTACAGTAGAAAAAAATTGTATTGGGGAAATAACAATAAAAAGTTTTTTAAATAAAATAAAAATAAAACGAACTTCAAAAAAAAAAGAAGTAGGATATCTATAAAGGGTTGGAGAGGTCTATTCTCAGAGCACAAAAAATAGTTCTAAAATTCTTTCGTGCATAAATAATTGAATGTTATCCATATTGAAAAGAATATCCAAAAATATTAAACAATAATATACAATGAAAATTAATTTTATAAATGTATTTCTTACCTCGAATTATAGTTTTCTTAGTTTAGCTAAAGTCATATTTAATAAAAAGAAAAAAAATTTAATGAAGAAATATGGAGCCCCTCCCTGATGGTAATTTGCAAAAGATGGAGAGGAGAGTAAGATGATAATTTGGTAATGTTTTATAAATTATTTTTAATAGACTTGATTTTTAAAGACTTTATTAATTTAATTAATTAATTTTTTTATTTGCTTTCTAGGGCTGCACCCATGGCACATGGAAGTTCCCAGGCTAGAGGTTGAATTGGAGCTATAGCTGCCAGCCTACACCACAGCCACAACAATGCAGGACCTGGGCCATGTCTGTGACCTACACCACAGCTCATGGCAACACCAGATCCCCGACCCACTGAGCAAGGCCACAGATTGAACTACGTCCTCATGGATGTCAAATTCATTTCCACTGCACCACATTGGGAACTCCCAAGATTTTATTATTTTAGAACCGTTTTAAGTTCATGAAAAATTGAGAAGAAGGTATAGAGATTTCCCATATACCCTTTCCCCCTACTCCTGCATAGCCACCCCATTAGCAACATCCTTCACCAGAGTGGTACACTTGTTATAACTGATGAACCTACACCTACACATCATAGTTACCCAGAGTCCATAGTACACCTTAGGGTACTCTCTTGTTGTTGTATATTCTATAGATTTGGACAAATTTATAATGACATCTATCTATCATTATAGTACTTAACAGAGTATTTTCACTGCCCTAAAACCCCTCCATGCTCTGCCTGTTCATCCCTCCTCTCTTCCAAACCCTGATAACCACGGATCTTTTTGTTGTATCCATAGTTTTGCCTTTTCTAGGATGTTATATAGTTGGAATCATAAAGTATGTAGCCTTTTCTTATTGGCTTCTTTTACTTAATAATGCATATATAAGATTCTTCCATGTCTTTTTAGGGTTTAATAGCTCATTTAATTTCAGAGCTAAATAATATCCCATCATTTGGATGTACCACAGTTTATTTATTCATTTACCTGCTGAAGGATATCTTATTTGCTTCCAAGTTTTGGCAATTATGAATAGAACTACTATAAACATCTATGTGCGGAGTACTGTGTAGACATAAATTTTCAACTCCTTTGGGTAAATACCAAGAAGAACAATTGGTAGACAATATGGTAAGAATTGTTCAGTTTTGTAAGAAACCACCAAACTGTCTCCCAAAGTGGCTTTTACCAGTTTGCATTCCCACCAGCAATGAATGCAAGTTCTTATTGTTCCACATCCTTTCCAGCATTGGACCTTATCTGTGTTGTGAATTTTTGGTGTTCTAATAGATGTGTAGTAGTATTTCGTTGCTTTAATTTGCATTTCCTTGATATGTATGTGCAGCATCTTTTCATATGCTTGCTTGACATCTGTATATCTTCTTGGTGAGGTATCTGTTAAGGTCTTTGGCCCATTTTTTTAATTTATTTTTTTATTGTTATTTCCCCAATACAATTTTTTTCTACTGTACAGCATGGTGACCCAGTTACACATGCATTTATACATTCTTTTTTCTCACATTTTCATACTCCATCATAAGTGACTAGATATAGTTCCCAGTGCTACACAGCAGGATCTCATTGTTAATCCATTCCAAAAGTAATAGTTTGCATCTATTAACCCCAAGCTCCCCAACCACCTCACTTCCTCCCCCTCCCCCTTGGAAATCACAAGTCTATTCTGCAAGTCCATGATTATCTTTTCTGTGGAAGGTTCATTTGTGCCATATATTAGATTCCAGATATAATTGATATCATGTGGTATTTGTCTTTCTCTTTCTAAAGTACTTCACTAAGTTATGAGAGTCTCTAGTTCCTTCCATGTTGCTGAAAAATGGCCCATTTTTTATTTGTTTTTTTTTTGTTTTGTTTGTTTGTTTGTCTTTTTGCTATTTCTTGGACCACTCCCACGGCATATGGAGGTTCCCAGGCTAGGGGTCTAATGAGAGCTGTAGCCACCGGCCTATGCCAGATCCACAGCAATGCGGGATCCGAGCCATGTCTGCAACTTACACCACATGCAGCTCAAGGCAACACCTGATTGTTAACCCACTGAGCAAGGGCATGGTTCCTAGTCAGATTCATTAACCACTGTGCCACGCCGGGAACTCCCCATTTTTCATTTGAGTTTTTTGTTTTCTTATTGTCACTTTTTTTTTTCTTTTTCAGCCACATCCCTGGCACATGAAAGTTCCCAGGCCAAGCTTTAAATCCGAGCCACAGCTACAACCTATGCCACTGCTGCAGCAATGCCAGATCCTTAACCCACTGCACTGGGCCAGGGATTGAACTGGTGCCACCACAGAGACAATGCCAGATTATTAACCCACTGTGCCACTGAAGGAACTCCTTATTATAAAGTTTTAAGAGGTTTTGGGGTTTTTTTTTTTTGGATGGAGGTATACTTTGGATAACAGCCCATTATCAGATGTTTCTTTTGCAAATATTTTCTTCCAGACTATGGCTTGTCTTCTCATTCTCTTGACATTGCCTCTCACAGAGAAGTTTATAATTTTAATGAAGTCTAGCTTACCAACTATTTCTTTCATGAATCAAGCCCTTGGTGTTTTATTTAAAAAGTCATCACTATACCCAAAGTCATCTAGGTTTTCTCCTTTGTTATCTTCTAGGAGTTTTATAGTTTTTTCTTTTACATTTATGTCTATGATCCATTTTGAGTTAATTTTTGTGAAGATCTTAAGGTCTGTGTCTAGATTCACTTTATCACACATGATATCCAGTTGTTCCAGCACTATTCATTGAAAAGATTATCTTTGCTTCTTTTATGTTTCTTTTGCTTTTCTGTCAAATAGCACTTGACTATATCTATGTGACTCTATTTCTGAGTCCTCTGTTCTATTCCTTTCTTTTACCAATACCGTACTGTCTTGATTACTACAGCTTTATTGTAAGTCTCAAGGCTGGGCTGGTTACAATCTTCCAACTTTGTTCTTCTCCCTCAATATTGTGTTGGTTATTCTGAGTGTTTCGCCTCTCCATGTAAACTTTATGAGTTTTTTGATTCCATGAAATAATTGGGATTTTGGTTAGTGTTGCACTGAATCTATAGATTGAGCTGGGAAGAACTGACAGCTTGACTATATTGAATTTTCCTATCCATAAGCATAGAATATATCTCCATTTATTTATTTCTTTAATCTCATTCATTAGTATTTTGTATATTTTTCATATAGATCTTATACATATTTTGCTAGATTTATATCTAAATTTTTTACTTTGTGTTCTAATGCAAATGTATTTTTAATTCAAATTCCAGTTTTTCTTTGCCGGTATTTAAGAAAGTAATGAATTTTTATATATTAATCTTGTATCCTGCAAACTTATTATCATTGCTTATTAGTCCCAGGAGTTTTTTTGTCAGTTCTCTCAGATTATCTTCATAGATGAATGCCATCTGTGAAGAGTGATAGTTTTTTTTTCCTTCCCAATCCGTATAATTATATTTACCTTTCCTGTCTTATTTCATTGGCTAGAACTCTGAGTACAATGTTGAAAAGAAGTGGTGAGAAATGACATCCTTGACTTATACCTGATCTTAGTGGGAAAGCTTTGAGTTTTTCACAATTAAATGTGATTTTACCTGTAGTTTTTTTGTAGATGTTCTTAATTAAGTTGAGAAAGGTCCTCTCTAGTCCTAATTATTTGAAATTTTTTATCATAAATGAGTATTGGATTTGTCCAATGATTTTCCTGCATCTATTGATGTGATTACATGGTCTTTTCTCTTTAGCTAATTTATATGATGGATTACATTAATTGGTTTTCAAATGTTGAATCAACCTTGCATATCTTGGATAAATGCTACTTGTGTAATGCATAAATTCTTTTTATGCATTATTGGATTTGATTAACTAATATTTTGCTGAAGATTTTTGCATCTATTTATGAGATATTGGATATAGTTTTCTTGTAATGTCTTTGTCTTATGGTATTAGGGTAATGCTGGACTATTGAATGAGTTCGGAAGTACTTCCTCTACTTCTGTATTCTGAAGGATATTATAGAGAGTTAATATAATTTCTTTCTTAAATATTTGGTATCATATACCAGTCAACCCAGGTGGGCCTGATATTTTCTATTGTGGATGGTTATTTTCTCAATTTCTTTAATGGATATAGGCCTATTTAGTTTGCCTCTTTCTTCTTATGTGAGTTTTGGCAAATTGTATTTTTCAAGGAGTTGGATCATTTCATCTCTGTTATCAAATTTGTGGGTGTAGAGTTGTTCATAGTATTATTTTACTGTCCTTTTAATGTCCAAGGGATCTGTAGTAATCTCTTTCACTTCTGATACTAGCAACTACTATCCTCTCTCTTTTTTTTTAGCCTGACTAGAAGCTTATCAATTTTATTTATATTTTTCAAAGAATCAGCTTTTAGTTTTATTGATTAATCTCTATTGATTTCCTGTTTTCAATTTTACTCTATATAAATTATTTTTGATAATAATTGACTAAAGAAAAGCTAAGTCTGGGCTTATAGTTCTCTTGATTAAGAGATTGAAGAAATATGTATCTCTATTGAATGATGTATAAGCCTGTGAAGTTCTCTAGAGGATCAACAGAATGTTTTCTTGATATGAAATCTTAATTATAGCTTTTTAGGCTCTCTCCAGTTCATCTATTGTAACACTTCACCTTTGGATATGTAATATTCAACAATATCTTACTACTATTTTATAGATAATAATTTTTTCCATTGAATTAAACATGTAATAAACAAGCTTATTTCAAATATGCCTCCAAATCATACAAAAAGGACATCTCCTTTGAGATCTACTTCATATTCTGTCTTTGTGTTAATATTAGCATATTAATTTCTTATATCTTCCATTTATTTATTTTAAACAGTGCAGAAAATTTAATAAAGCACTCAAATGGATATATAAACAAGTACCCTTCTAATACAAAAATGGTTGTTTTATGGAAATCAAACAAGTTAACTGGTAGGCAGAAATGGATGACAATGCTTGATATCCTGTTGCTAGATGAAAGTCTAAATTTGAAATAGAGTAAGTGACTTATAAGTAGCAAAGTAAAAGTTGAGGTTCCATAGAATATACGTATGTGCTTGAGATAGCCTATCTGGCTGTTTTGATTAAAGAGTAAAGGCTAGTAACATGGGTGTTGAAAAAATAAAAATTACATGCATGCACACACATACATACTCCAGCTGATGAAAGGTATGTAAACCTGTATTCCAAAGTTTGGTCTAAATTCAGAGAGTGGTATCTCTCCCTGGATACTAGAAAGAATACCACATAGTTAAACGTGGTATAGATACATAGCATTAAGTTAAATATATCCTTACAACTAGCTTATTTGAAGGGATGACATAATCAGGTTTTCCAACCAAAAACTACTAGCTTTTGGCCCAAGGCTAGCTGCTCTTTCCCATTTGCTACTTTATCTTGGTTATTCAATCTGGTAGACTGCGGTCAGTAACAAAATATTGTCACCCAGGCAAAGTCTTGCAAAACCCACTTCAGGCAGGGGAAAAAAAATAGTTTAGTTACTAGAGCTCAGGCACAGTTAAGTGTTAACAATCCAGAAAGTATCTTCAGTTGAATCAGTCAAAGGCATCTGCCATCGATGCAATGAAAACAGCCAAATAAGAAGTCAAATAAGCTGGCTGATCCTGAGTCCACAGGTAAGGTGATAGACAACATCTATTTGTCACAAAAAAGGAGTGAAGAAATAGAAATACCAGGCAGATCCTAATACCCTTTCTACTAGGAGACTTCACAATTCCTCTGTTGCTTTCATCACTACACTCTCAAGATATGGCTTTCATAAATTCTTCTGCTTCCATTCTGGGAACTCTTCAAATCTTAGAATACCACCTTATCTTTTCCTCTTGTACAATGATCCCTGCAACAGAAGAATCATGATCAGGGCTTTGGTGGCCAAAGCTACTGGTAGAAGACCCCTACCAAATCCAAGTCTTTCTTGCTCTTCTGTTGACTCTTACAATAATGTTCAAATAACAGTCAATACCTTCTGTGTGGTTTGTAGAGGTCATGCACGACTATCTTCCTATGGATCTGCCTATTGTTTAATGTATATGTTCTTTTAAGTCATGATTCCTACTTATATCCCTTAGAGATAAGGTTTTTGTGTCTCATGGCCACCGTCTCTCATAGATCATTAGGGTGGAGATCATTGATAACAGGGACTGTTTTCTGATTTAACTTTTCATGGGAAACACCTAACAGGACATAGTAACTCCTAGATGCCAGATATATTTTCCTTAACTAATTGAATGACATTTTCTTCAGTTACTTTAGTTTCGTAGAAATCCGTTTTCAGTGGCTTTCTTTTCCAGCTCCATTAACAGCCTTCACACTGAAATAATTAGCCATTGCCTTGGGTCTTGGGAGGGAGAAACAACTTCCAGATCCTGGCTATTAATTTAAGAAGATTCATATTAGATGCAGAATTAGTGTCATGCTTGATTGAGCCTTTCTTGTCTTAAAACATGCCTCAGGCCACATCTGAATGTACCAAAATACAGTAGGAATTTTAGAGCTGTTGTAAATCTTGGTCGTGGCCATCAGCATAGGAGAACACAAAGTACAGGATCTCATGCTAGACACTGTGAAGGTGAATAGAACAGAAGGGCCACATGTAGCCCTTGAGATGATTATACTCATAGTGATAAGCCAGACGTTGAAACAAATCTAAAGTATGTAAGGTTTTGAGCTCCCCAAAAGTTTGATAGTCAACTGATCTATGTTCTAAAACAATGGGGACAAGTATGCAAGTAGTAAGTAAAGAACCAGCATCTTTGTTTGCTCCTACCTCTTCCCCAATCTCTATTCACCCATCTGCCTTAGGTGATTTTTAACTCATACTGTCACCCAACACACACACACACACACACACACACACACACAGAGTCTCCAGTTACCCAATTACATACTAATCTAATTTGGCTACAGTGTCAAAAAAAATTATTTTCTTCTAATTCGATCTAATTAAAGTGAAAGTTTTTAAAAGAAAACTAAAAGGGAAAAAAGCTAAAATAACAAAACCAAAGAGTATAGAAACAGATGATTTTCACAGAACATATGCTTATGAGCCAAATTTAATTCACTTTAATACATTTAACAGGGTAGATTGACTTGTGCACTTACTGCCTTCACTTCAAAAGGAGAGCGTCCTGCCAGCACTGAGCACATTTATACATCAAAAGTGATTTCTATGACTAGGATTCACTCAGTGGTGCAGGCAGCCCCATCAGTGCTCCCTCCATAAGATGATTTACAATGGCTACATGTCCTCCCACCAAAAAAAACCCAAACCCCAAAAACAAAACAGTAATAAAGTACAGATTGTTATAACTCCATTCACCACAAAACTTGAAAAACAGAGCTGAAGTCTGCCTTCCTTCCACTTGACCCCCTGCCAATCACTCTTTATCCCACTGCACTTTGCCTCCTGCCTCCAGCACTTCTCTAGAATTGTTCCCAGAAGGTCAGCAGCAACCTCCTGATTACCAAATCCAATTCCCAGTTGGCCATACTTGTTTTTTGACCCTGTTGGCCAACTCTTCATTCTTGGACCTCTTTTCCCTCTGTTTCTGTAATACTTCTGGTTAAAATCCTACCAGATAATGTTTGTGTTTGTTTGTTACTTTTAAAATCGGCTTGAACTGATAAATAATAGGAATTTCTGTCACATGGTCTCTTCCCATCACTCTGGCCCATCCCTTTGTCACTTTTTCTCTTTCTGTCTCCATCTCTCTTTCTCTCTCTGGTAGCAACTTTATGTTTAGCTATTTCATTGGTGTAGTTATTTATTCTATCTTCATTTGCATCACTTCCCCTCTTTTCTCTCAAAAATTTTGCCACTTACAATGCGAAGGCTTCTCAACCCAGCTTGCAAACCCTGTATCACTGACTCCCATTTTCCCACTGTCTGCTGTCTACTGCTACATTCATTAATGGGCTTTACTCTTCCTACACCCTTGGCCTGGAGGGATAAATGAAAAGGACAGTCTAGGCACCCCTATGCAGCCACAAGTGTTTTCATTTTTAAAAGTTTACCAACCCTTAAAGGCAAAATTTGAATAATACCACTTTGATTTCCTTGGTCAATATTTATTAATTCTTCCTATCAACCATTCCAACCCTGTATTACACTTTTCTTTTAAGATTTCACATAGCATGTCACGTGAATTACTAGACTATAAATTCCTTGAGGGCAGAAGTCAATCTTAAATACTTGGGTTGCTTGGTATAGTGTTTTGCAGTGATTCATTCACATGTTCACTTATTTTTATCAAGGAACATTTATTGACCACATACTCATGCCAGACACATTTTGGGCCATGAAAGCAGTGATGGGCAAGATAGATACAGTCCCTGCCCTCCAGGGACTAGTTCAAGAAAACAGCCCTATGGAGGAAAATAAATAGCCTAATTGCAGAGAGCAGCAAGTACTATGAAGAGAAGAAAGCAGTAAGATAGAGATTAATTGTGTCAACTTGACACACGAAATTAAGGAAGGCTGTTTATCTGAGTTGAGATCGAAATAAGAACAAGTAAGCCACACACACAAAAAAATATATGCAGGGGTAACAGTCCGTATAAAGGGAGCAAGAAGATTAGAATGGAGAGGTAAGCAGGGGGAGATTGTATAGGACTGTGTAGTCCCTGAAAAGGATTTATTTGTAATGCCTTGGGAAAATATAGGAGAATATTAATCAGAAAATTGGTGTGATCTGAATTCTATTTCTGCCTACTATGTAAAGAGCAAACCAGAGAGTGGATACAGGAGACCAGCTAAGAGATGATGCAAGAGCCTGAGAGGAATAATGGTGCTTTGTGGTAGTTTGGGACTTAGGAGATGGGGAAAATGGTTATATTTGTGATAGATTTTATTTTATTTTTTTTTTTTATTTTTATTTTATTTTTTTGTCTTTTTTGCTATTTCTTTGGGCCGCTCCCGCGGCATATGGAGGTTCCCAGGCTAGGGGTCGAATCGGAGCTGTAGCCACTGGCCTACGCCAGAGCCACAGCAACTCGGGATCCGAGCCACGTCTGCAACCTACACCACAGCTCACAGCAACGCCGGTTCGTTAACCCACTGAGCAAGGGCAGGGACCGAACCCGCAACCTCATGGTTCCTAGTCGGATTCGTTAACCACTGCGCCACGACGGGAACTCCTGTGATAGATTTTAGAGTTGGCACCAACAGCATTTGAGTTGGCCGAGATTCGAACTGAGAGTTATCCCATAGTGGTTACTTTAATAAAGGTTTGTGGATTGTCTGATGGCTGATGAATTCAGTTACTTTCAAGGCTACATCATTTTCTAAGTTCCTACAAGTATGGCTTAACAATACAAAAAAAAAAAATTTAGGCAGAAATGTATATATGATTCCCACCAAGGGAAGAAGTAATATTTTAATTCCAGCCTAAATCCAAATGCCACAATCCCTACCTTCATTCCTGCCACATATTTCTATATTTCTTGGGAAATAATTAAGCATTTTTAAGTGGATTTAAGGGAAATGTAAAATGAAATCTGTGAATATGTAAAATACCTCAGATTCTTTAAATAAATTGGCAGTTTAACCTGAATCAATTGAAGGATGAATCAAGGATAATTAGAAGAAACTCTGCTTTGACCACCTCATAAATTCACCTTTTAGTAGTTCTTTAAAAGTTGCTAGAGTTTTCTCTACAAATGAACAATTCTGATGTAAGTTATCTTAAAAAGCTCCTAAATGGCTCCCAACATGTCTGTTATCAGAAAGAAAAAAAAAAAATGCTTAGAGGAAAAATTTTAGAGACTTGAAGGAAAAAATGAGTTCAATTTGTAGTAGTTTTCAAACCTCATCAGGCCTGCAAATATAATTCTGGCTGTTTGTACTGACTCTTCCTGCAGCAACTAACCATGCCTTCTCTTTCTCAGACACTTTCAGTTCTAATTATGTATACATGCATCTAAATATGTATGTATATATGTATTTACCTAATAGATTTTTTTGGAGTTTTAAAAAAAATAATTTTAGACTTACAGAAGTATTGCAAGACTGTGCAGAATTTCTATGTACCATTCTCCCAGCTTTCTCTAATGTTTGTATTTTACATAACCATAGAATATGTATGAAAACTAAGGAATTAATATTGGTATGATTAAGTAATAAACAGAACTAATTCAGATTTTTAACGTTTTTTTTTTTTTCCCCAGTAACTCTCCTTTGTCTATACCAGGATCCTACATTACACTTGCATCAGAGGTCAGCAAAACTCTGGCCCCACTTTCTAGTTTTGTTAATAAAGTTTTTGTTGGAATATGATCATGATCATTTTTTCTGTATTGTCTCTGTCTACTTTTATGGTAGGGATGAATAGATGTAGCAAAGACTATATGGCCCATAAAGCCTAAAATATTTAATCTGTATCTTTGTTTTTTTTTTAAAGTTTTGCCCACACCTGATTTAGATGTAATGTCTCCTGGTCACCTATGTATTATTGGGAAAGGCCCTTCTCAGGGTGTCATATCAGTGATCATGGTATAGTAATTAATACTCGGGATGTTAACATTGATCACTTGGCTAAGATGGAAAGTCACAAAATAGTCATTTTCCTCTGTTAATTATTAAATATTTTGAAAGAGATGTTTTAAGATCCTGCAGAAATCTTTTTTTGATTAAATTTTAGCCAATAGATTTAAGCAACCATAATGGATTCCACCTACAGCAATTCTTTTTTTTTTTTTTTTGGCTTTTTAGGGCTGCATTTGCAGCATAGGGAAGTTTCCAGGCTAGGGATCAAATCTCAGCTGTAGCTGCCAGCCCACTCCACAGCTATAACAACATGGGATCCAAGCTGCATCTGTGACCCACACCACAGCTCATGGAAATGCTGAATCCTTAACCCACTGAGTGGGGCCAGGGATTGAACCTGCATCCTCATGGATACTAGTTGGGTTCATTACTGCAGAACTGCAAAAAGAACTCCCGACCTACAGCAATTCTTACTATGATATTCTAATGATGATTTGTTATTTTTTACATGTATTAATTGGATTTCTTCAGGAAGGAAGAATTGTTACTTCTAGATTATTTATTTATTTATATTAGTAGGAAATAATGGATATTTATTTTAGTCTTTGATTAGAATCCATACTGTCACATTTTGTTATTCAAGCTGTTCTAAATTTGGCCTTTGGGAGTTTTTTTAGAATTCTAAAAACTTGCCCTTTTGATATACCTCAATTCTTTTGCGTGTGTGCACTTCTTTAATTTCAGACACCGCAAGATGCTCAAGCTAATTTTGTATCTTCCCTGACTCAGTCCTGGTGTAAACCAGTTTTCCAAGGAGCTCTGGTTCCTTTTACTGGAGAATAGTATTTGGAAAACAAGCTCTTGGTGATAGAGGTGTTCATTGTTACTGGGATATGGCTATTCTAGCCGATCTCAATGGATAAAGCTAATATAGTAATTCATTTATTCATTTGCTTATTTGCCTGTATACATATTTAAAAACAATATGAGTCCATTTTGATGCCTCTGATACCAATATATCTCTATAGGATTTATTCTACTTTCCTCCTCTCCTAATTTATAACTTCTTTCTCTGAAATTGAGAAACCCGGCTCTTATTACCTATCACATATATACTGAGTTATCAACTATAGTATTAAAAAAAAAGCTAGTTTCAGAATTCCTTGGGAGAAATAAAATTTCCAATTATAGTAAGTGTTTGTATACAGTTCTTTTATCTTTAGACTTATGGTGCTCCATCCAAATACTATTTCCCAAAGTTACTTCAGCCAGCCTCTTTCCTTCCATGTCTTTATTTTCATTTTGCGGTTTAACTGCTGTATTATGTTGGGTAGAAGCAAGTCACAGTTCTCACCGTCTAGGGAATAAGACTCACAAGGGCAGAGTTTTTCTTAGGTATCCTGTAGTTTTCATCTAAACACTTAGGACTAACAACTCCACAAACTTTATTATTAGGTCATGCTTGTGTTTCATTGGTTAATTTTTTTTTAATTTTATTCAGCTTGATGATAGAACATCAAAATGCCAGCACTGTACTATGGACATTCAGTCATTTCAACTCTTTTGACCATTAAGGCATTTCCCTAAACAACTGCCCTATCTCTGCTAAAACTGACTCAGGCACTTACACACAGACAAAGCCCAGGAGATCATAACTGTCCTCCTATAGCAGATAACCTCTGCTTAGGTCTTTCCTTTAATATTAATTCCTTCTCAGGTCAAACCAAGAGAGAATAGAAGACAATGTTCTAAGAACTACTGTCTAGTTTTTATGCAGCTTACATTTTTTTCCAGCCCCCATTTGCTTCATTTAGGTATTGGATACATGAACCAAAACTGATTATCATAATATGTAAGCTAGGAGCATGATGAATTTTAATAATCATACTTTCCCCTTTATACTCTAGGATAGGTGTGGCTATCCCTAAATTTAAGTCTCTCCCAGTCCTTATGGGGAAACATGTGCAAAGCATTTGAGGATTATGGCCAAGTTTTCTATTATTGGGACCCTACCTGAATGAAATGAAGAACAAATCCTCTTAGAGAAGGCAATAGGCTCACCATGAGCCAAGCAAACCAAGGAATCATGCCTTGTCTTGGAGTGGAGCAGAAGAGGAAGGAGGCTTTGTTCTCCCATTAAACCTGGAGTAGGTTTGAATGAATTAGAAGCTATTGAACATCAAGTCTGCCATTAGATAAGAATCACTGGAGTTCCCATTGTGTCTCAGCAATAACGAACCCAACTAGTAACGGTGAGGACTCGGGTTCGATCCTTGGCCTTACTCAGTGAGTTAAGGATCCAGCATTTCTGTGAGCTGTGGTGTAGGTTGCAGATGTGGCTAGGATCCAGCATTGCTGTGGCTGTGTCAAAGGTGGGCAGTTATAGCTCCGATTCAACTCCTAGCCTGGAAACTTCCATATGCCTTGGGTGAGGCCCTAAAAAGAGAAAAAAAAATCGCTGTTCCAATTTGCTGCATAGAGACCTTGTAAGCATAACTCTGAGATGTCTACTCACTCACTGATCTGGCACCAGGCCCGTGACCAGCTATGGGCTTAGCCCTACACTTTGAAAAGTATGAAAAAAATGTAAGAGATCTTGCTCTCCAAGGACTTTGCAGACTCATCATCTACTTTCTTTATGGTCTACCACCATGTGGTGATAAAGAATAACCTTGATTAGAAGGTGCCACCTGTCACAGATGAACCTAACTGCAAGACAGGAACAGACTCACTGACATAGAGAACAGACTTGTGGTTGCCAAGGTGGAAGAGAGGAAGGAGTGGGATGGACTGGGAGCTTGGGGTCAGTAGATACATTTACATTTAGAATGGATAAGCAATGACGTCCTGCTGTACAGCAAGGGAACTATATCTAGCCTTTTGGGATATACCATGATGGAAGAAAAGAAAGGGAATGTATATGCATATGTAACTGAGGCACTTTGCTTTACAGCAGAAACTGGCACAACACTGTAAGTCAACTCTACTTAAATTAAAAAAAAGAAAGTGCAACATTATGAAAGACCATCAGAGTTAACAGTAAGTAGAGTTGAAATCATTGCATATTTTAAAACTGGAATATGAATGGAAAGTAAGTTAAGTCAGTGCTGCTTAGGACAGTGGAGGTGGCCAGGGCAAAGGAGAAAAGAAAATAACAGACTATTCAGTTGACAGTGTTTTTGAAAGTATATGAACCAAACAGCACATGAACTAAAAGGGCCCAAATGCTCTACTTTAAAGTAGAACCAAACCTGGCACTGAAGGTGAGCAAACAAAAATTTCCAAGAAAGAGGTACTGGAACAAAAGGCACTCTGAGTGTTTGTAATGCATTGTCAGTTGTTTGAATTCTCACATGGCCTCCTAAAACAGCTGACTACCTAGATTGTGCATTTTCACTTTTGCCTTTCTACAACAATTCATACTCCCTACAGCCTTCAAAACAGTCCTTTAAAAGCATGCATTTTTCCCTGCTAACAAGCTTTCAAATAGCTTTCCATCACACTTTAATTTCTTGTCTTTTTCATCTTCATCTCACACCTTGACTGTCCTTCCTCACTATGCTCCAGTCATACTGGACTTTTTAAAATTCATTTCCACAATACCCAAAGCATTTGCTTTACAGTTCCTTCTCTGTCTTTTCAGTTCCTCACAGGACTGGTCCAGCTCATCTTCTAGCTTAAGTGTTATTTTCAGAGGGAAGTCTGCGCAGACTCTTTAAGCAGCCTCCTGAGGACATTCTGTACCACGATACTTCGTTTATTGACTCATAGAAAATATTCCAAATTATAATTAATTTATGCATTTTTATATTAAATTATCTTTCTCTTTCATTAGCCATGGGAGAAGTGCCACCAACAGGAGTGGTGACATTTGGTAGAAGAATGAAGTCTTTATCCCAGCTGAGGCCAGGTAGAAAGGGAGCAGAGTGATTGAATACTCCACCCTCACTCTTCATTCCTTTTGGTCTTTTACTGGTTCCTTTTGACAACCAGGACCAGGGGCAAGGGAAACTGGATAATACAGCCCAAAGAAGTTGGCTTTCTGAGATACATAGCAGGATAGAAAAGGGTCGAGGGACAAATGGAGACTACCTACTGAAAACAGAACAAAGTGAGTTTCATGGGATTCAAAAAGAAAAGTATAGAGCACACTGTGCAAAGTTTGTGGTCAAAGAAACAATAGGAAAATAAATTATTTCCTGAATTAAAGAACGATTTGAGTCTACTGATCAAAACACTCATCAAAGGGCTCTGAAAATATGCTATCTGGATACCATCTCTTCAAACATTACTTAAGTAAAGATTTGCTAGAGCTATCCAAATGATGAAACTAAACAACTCAAGAATGAGAGAAATAAATGAACTACAGATAAGCAATAAAACTCACAAACCAGAGACTTTAAAATATCAATCTTATTTTTAAATGTTTAAAAATACAATGCAAATATCAAAAATAAAGTTGCAGGAGTTCCTGTTGTGGCTCAACAGGTTAAGAATCCGACATGGCATCCATGAGGATGCAGGTTCAACCTCTGGCTTCGCTCAGTGGGTTGAGGATCTGGCATTGCTACAACTGTGGTGTAGGTCACAGATGCTGCTCAGATCCAGTGTTGCTGTGGCTGTAGTGTAGGCCAGGAGCTGCATCTCCAATTGGACACCTAGCTCAGGAACCTCCGTATGTCTCAGGTGTGGGCATAAAAAATCTAGTCACTTATGATGGAGCATGATAATGTGAGGAAAAATAATGTATACATGTATGTGTGACTGGGTCACCTTGCTGTACAGTAGAAAATTGACAGAACACTGTCAATCAGATATAGCAGAAAAAATAAAAATCATTATAAATTAAAAAAGAAAAAAAGAAACTTATAAAACATAAAATCTTATCAAGTTGATTCCCACTTTGAATAATAGATGATACCAATAAAACTGTGAAATTGAGAGAGTAAAAAAGAGCAAAATTATTTTACAGGTATGTTGATGGAAACCATTGCATTCTTATTATTCATAATCACAGAAAAATGGATCTAATTTTTAAATAAAAATAATTCCAAATAGCATACCTTAGAAATCAACTAAATAAAAATATATATAAAATACCAAAGTGAAAAATAACCTCTGTGAAGTATTAACATGGAATGACATATGTAATCCTAAACAAAACTGGGTTGACACTCTATTATAAAACTAAAACTAATAGGTTTGTCAGATTCCATCTGTATGGTCTTTGAAAAGATGGTCTTAAAAGTGTGACATAAAGATTTAAATACAAAAGATATTTTTAGATAAGTGTAAACAAATAAACAAAAAACAATGGCTGAATATCATAGAATTCAAGCCTAAAAGAACTGGATTAAGTGGAAAGAGGTCAACACTTTATACTGATTCAAGGTACAATCCCAAAGAAGATATTTTATAATTGTGAAATTTTCCAGAACAAATAACAGGTCACTGAAATGCACAAAAAAGTGATTTCAATAAACAGTCCTTGACTAAATACTATTTTAATGGGAGACTATCAGATCACTCTGAAATAGAAAAAAAAAAAGATGACATAGCTCATTTAAATAATGTAATTACTAATGATGTTCTACAGTTTAGATTAAATGCTATATTTTGAGAATACATATTAAACATTATTTCCTAGTCAAAAAAGAATTTACAATATTAATACTAGCTAGTTAATATACGTTTAGTTCCATTTCAGACCAGCCACCATGCCAAGGACTTTTTTGCACGTATCAGTTCGTTTAATCCTCACAGCAATACAATGAGAAGATAGACATTATTAAACGTATTTATGGGCCCATAACACTTTTGCTGAACCACTCTGCTGTTATTAAACATACTTAAAGATGCAGGAACTGAAACTTAAAGAACTTATCGAATTTGTGCTCCCTAAATCACAATTGCAGTGGAAAAACAGAATTCTAACTCTAGCGTGCGCCATTTCAGAGCTATGTTCCTAACAACTTTAATATATTCTGTCCCAGAGTATTTCTTCCTAATTAGAAGATGCTGATCAGGGCACAATCTCTGAGCACAATGCAAGAAAATTAGAAATTAAGCTTAAAGAAAAGATAGTTTTATAAATTTTCTTGATTAATCTGTGTTTGGATCAAAAAAATTTAAAAAACCTCCAAAACAAGATAATGACACTGAAAACACCACATTAAAATAATATATGAGAAGCTCCCAATACATTTATATCCTTAAATTATTTTATTCTTAGAAGCAAGAGAACAAAAATAAATGAATTATATATTTAATTCTAGAATCTAGGAGGAGAAGGAGAAACAGACGGGGAGTGCAAAAACATGCCTAAGGACAGAAATTAACTAATTAGAAAATAGGGTTTTTTTAACATTTTATCTTATTTTCTTTTTTGTCTTTTTTTTTCTTTTTTGTCTTTTTAGGGCTGCACCTGCGGCATATGGAGGTTTCCAGGCTAGGGGTCTAATTGGAGCTACAACTGCCAGCCTATACCACAGCCACAGCAAGGCAGGATCCAAGCCGTGTCTTCGACCTACACCACAGCTCACTGCAATGCCGCTGGATCCTTAACCCACTGAGCGAGGCCAGAGATCAAACCCACAACCTCATGATTCCTAGTTGGATTTGTTTCCGCTGTGCCACGGCGGGAACTCCTAGAAAATAGTTTTTTAAGAAGAGAGAATTGACATGAAGATAAAAGTGCTACATGCACACACACACACACACATACTGAAACAAAATTTTCATGAAACAAAGTTTAAACTTACTGTATGATACACTTTTTAATTTCTTCAATAGCTTTGTTAAGGTATAATTGATAAATAATAAGCTACACATATTTAATATACAATTTAACGTTTTGAAATGTGTATACACTCTTGGAGCCATCAAAGCAATCAAGATAATGATAATATCTAATACTATCAAAAGTTTTCTCATGTCCTTTTGTTATCCCTTTCTCTCACCTGTGTCCCTTCCCCCAGCCACAGAAATCACTGATATGCTTTCTGTCACTGTAGATTAGTTTCCATTTTCTAGATTCTTAGAAACATCGAATCATAAAGTATGCACTTTGGGGTCTGGCTTCTTTTTTTTTTATTTCATTGGAGTATCATTGACTTACAATGTTGTGTTAGTTTCAGGTATACAGCAAAGCAAATGAGTTATATATTCATTCTAGATTCTTTCCCCATATACCCTATCACAGAGTATTGAGTATATTTCCCTGTGATATACAGTAGGTGCTTGTTACTTATCAGTTTTATACATAGTAGTATGTATGCCAATCCCAATCTCCCAATTTATCTCTTTCCCTTTGGCGGCCGTAAGTTTGGTTTTGAAATCTTTGGGTCTGTTTCTGTTTTGTGAATAAGTTCTTTTGTATCATTTTTTATTAGATTCCACATATTAGTGATCTCATATGATATTTGTCTATCTCTGTCTGACTTACCTCACTTACTGTGATAATCCCTAGGACCATCCATGTTGCTGGAAATGGTATCATTTCATTCTTTTTAATGCCCAAGTAATATTCCATTGTATATATGCTCAACATCTTCTTTACCCAATCCTCTGTTGAAGACATTTAGGTTGCTTCCATGTCTTGGCTATTGCAAATGGTGCTGCAATGAATATTAGGCTACATGTATCTTTTCAGATTATATTTTTCTCTGGATAGATGCCCAGGAGTGGGATTGCTGGATCAAATGGTAACTCTATTTTTAGTTTTTTAAGGAAACTCCATACAGTTCTCCCTAGTGGCTGCACCAATTTACATGCCCACCAACAATGTACGAGGGTTTCTTTTACCTCCACACCCTCTCCAGCATTTATAGTTTGTAGACTTTTTAATGATTGCTATTCTGACTGGGATGAGGTGATAACCCACTGTAGTTTTTACTTGCATTTCTCTAATAATTAGTGATGTTGAACACATTTTCATGTGTTTTTTGCCATCTGTCTTCTTTGGAGAAATGTCTATTTAGATTTTTTGACCATTTTTGATTGGGTTCCTTTTTTGATATAAAGCTATATGAGATTTTTTATATTTTGGAGATTAATTCCTTATTAGTCTTTTCATTTGCAAAGAGTTCCTCCCATTCTGTGGATTGTCTTTTTGGTTTTGTTAATGGTTTCCTTTGCTATGCCAAAGATTTTAAGTTTAAGTCCCATTTGTTTATTTTTATTTTCATTGTTCTCAAAGGTGGATCCAAAAAATATTGCTGTAATTTATGTCAAAGTGTGTTCTGCCTATATTTTCCTCTAAGAGTTTTATGGTATCCTTGGCCTGGCTTCTTTCACTAATTATGTAATTATTCTGACATTTATCTACGTTGTTGTATGTGTCAATAGT
This sequence comes from Phacochoerus africanus, assembly GCF_016906955.1. NCBI lineage: Eukaryota > Metazoa > Chordata > Mammalia > Artiodactyla > Suidae > Phacochoerus > Phacochoerus africanus. The sequence goes on along the minus strand of NC_062544.1, from coordinate 52,935,486 downwards.
TATTCTTTTCATTGTTGTGTAATATTTCACTTCATGGATATACCATAATTTGTTATTCACTAACATACTGGTATGGATTTGAGTTGTTTCCAGCTTGATTCTATTACAATAAATGTTATTATATTTGGTGTCTTATGTTTAATCTGATAATAGCCCTCTTAAACTGATGGTTCAACTATTAATGGGACATGCACCACTGAGTAAAAAATAATGCCTTAAAACATGGAAAATATATCAAGAAGAAGAGGCAAGAATAATGGGAATGTTATACCTGCTATGTCAGAGTCCCTCATGCCATATAGATCCACCTCTTTACAATGCTAGTACATGGCCAGTGTTACTAGTTCATGTTTCATGCTCCTACTAATTAACTATTAATACTAAGGAGGACGTTCATGAAAGTCAACAATGAACAAGAATGGAACATGAGGAGATAGGGTTGTGGAGGAGAATGATTAGTAAAGGAGTGAGAATAAAGATTACAGAAGGAGATCAGTGTGAATGAAGTCCATTGATAAGACACCAAGGACATGGTGTCAGGGAAGCCTATCCCTTATGTTTTATTCCTTCCTATTCTTAACCTGTGACCTTTTGTTCACAGAGACAATTAGTTTCTTGATTATATTTCTGGAGCATATGCAAAAATATAAGGATATACTATATGTGTGTACTCATACACACACACACACACACACACACACACACACACACAAAACCTTTCTTTTAATCAGATTCATACTTTATGACCTATGTGTTGAAAATCTCCTTCCTAGAATCAATGTTCCTTTGACCTCAAGATACCCACCATCCTTTACTAACATTTTCATTGTTAGTCAATGTTTTAGCCTGTGATAAAATTAGCATCTATAAGACCCACCAGTTCTTTAAATACATGAAAAACTTTGCTTAGAGGAGGAGTAAATATTAGTATGTTAAAGGAAGAATATATGAAAGAGTAAAATAAAATTTATTCACTGCCCTACAAACTGACAGGTATTTACACACATGTTACAGCTTTTCTATGAAGTGAAATGTTACTATTTCCAACTTGAAGATGCGCCCCAACCTCCCGCATGACTTTTCTGGATAAGTTTTTACCGAAGGATAACATACATATAGAAACATATCAAATAATACTGTACAATTCAACGACATCTTACATGCCCATTTAAACCATCACCCATATCTAGGTTTAAAACATTACCAGCACCCTAGTGTTCTTCCCTTTGCCCTCTTATTGTAATACAGAGGTCTGGCTTAGAAATCAAAGTCATGAGACTGGATGAAATCATTGAGGGTATGGCCATGATGGTGAGAGAAAGAACATTTGAGTGAAGAGCTCTGGAAACCAGTTGATAACAAAGGCATCTCATGCACACACTACTCCGAGCATCATATTACATACAGAATAGGTTTTATTGGGCAAAATCTCACAAAGCAAGAAACAGCAGAGCTCACATAATACCCTCAGCTCTCATCTTCACAGATAGGACTCCAGAGGAAGGGCGCCACCCCTGTAATGATCTGTATATAGGAATAGGCAAGAATGTCTAGATAGCTATGTCACAGTGAAAACTTCCTTCTCTAGAAATTGACTCTCTTAGAAAGTCCACTCTGAAACTTAGCCCCTAATATCCACCAGTTCTTCCATTCAGTTGATTCAGCCTCACTAAGCTACCAAAGAGAAGAAGAAATAAGCTTCCAGAACTACCTAGACATCTGCCCTTGCCTAATGAGGAGACAATATCAAGGAGCTGAGAGGGATTTTTTACTTCAAATGCTGCTGATAGTTCAAGTAAGAAGACTAAGAATTGACCCTTGGATTTTAGCCATGGCGAGTTCACTGATAACCTAGACGGGGCCAGTATTAATAAAGTGGTGGAGGAAATGTCTGAGTGGGATTAAATTAAGAGCAGTTGGAGAAAGGGACTAGAAATAGTGAATATATTTCACTTTTAACTCTCAAAGAGTTTTGCTATCAAAGGCAGAGAAAAAGGTGGACAATAGCCGGGGGGGAATTGGAATCAAGAACAGTTTCTCTTCTTAATATATGTCTTTGTAATATGACATTTATGAGTATGATTCAGGAGAAATCAAAAATTAGTAGTAGGAAAAAAGGAGACAGCAATGTCCTGAGTGAGATGACATGGGATCTTTTGCACAAGAAGGGAATCTGGCTTAATAGGAGTGGGAAAATTGATCCATCATGACAGGTATACATAGACAGATGCTAGAAAGTGGGTGGGTATAGGGGTGGTGGTGGTGGAAGGTGGGTCTGTGGAAAGTGTCCTCTGATTACTTCAATTTTCTTAGGTCAGTTTTCAAGGTCACCAGCTATCAGTGAGGAGGGACATTTGAGGGGAGATGAGAAATATGAAATACTCACCGGAAATTATATATCCTTGTACATAATTGTAAGTCTTTCTGAATGGGCTCAGATGGGCAGAATAGTGGCATTAGTCAGAAAATTAAACTACAAAACTTAAGCATTATTCACCCAGAAAAATATGGGCATGCCTGAACTCATTGCTCACAAAACCTGAATCCTTACAGTTTTCTTCTATGACAAGATCAAGACCTTGAGTTACAACCTGTTCTCTGTGCTTCCTTCTCATTACAACACTTCACTTTGGGTTTGAGAAGTGTTAAGTCAATTTCCTTTTAGAGGCTTGCTTGCTTGCCATTTTGCTATTAGTTACTGTTTTAACAAGAGCCATATCAGTTGTGTGGCACCTCCAGGGCTGAGGTAGATGTATGTGTTTCTGTCAAGATAGCAGAGAAATTTCTCCTAAGCTTGTTTCTTCTGTTTCCTTTTGTTAATTTCAACCAGGAAAAAAAAAATCTAGGTTTCTCTGCTTCATTTTGGTGATAGTGTATCAAAAAGAGACCAGTCACATAAACTGAGATTGCTCAGTTTTGTTTCACAGGCACATTTGCCAAGTTAAAATCTGGGATATTTACCCTCATGGGGAAAAGAAAAGGAAATGATATTTTCAGGTCTGGCTTAGTGCATCCATGAAAAAGAAGGAGCAATTTTTCTCTGTTCCTGAAGAATATGAAAGCACTTCTCTTCCAGTTTCTGCTGTGGAAAGAAAGGCTGACAGTTACAGAATTATTTCATTTTGATCATTCAGTATGTTTTCAATAAGATGTTGCATTTGATCTTCAAAGAAATAATAAACATGCAATGGCAAGTCCATTGGGCAAAAGCTTTGGCTTGAACTTGAAGTAGATGATAAGATAGGAATAACAGACAGGGAGAGAAGACATGAGAGGGGTAATTTTATAAGCAAAATCCTGGGATCAGTATTTTCGGGGACTCTTAGTGTTTTGACTAGTTAAATATTGACTTCCCTTTACAGTCTCCTATTGTTTGTCTGATAATAACAAGTAGGAGATGAGCAGGTTATTCAACAACATTCTGTTCCAGTCCAAAATGCCAGAAATCCATACAAGTCTTCCTGTGCTATACAACTCTAGGACTAAATGAGTAAAACTGAAGAGACCTCTGAGGAGGAAATTGCATGGTTGTGTCTTAGTGCCACCTGGCCTATACATGAATATTCTGCTCACATAACATCAATTTGCTAATGGAATCACAAAATTGACTGTATTTTACTTGGAAACTGTATATTGTCAAATGCAGGATAAATTTGAGATGCCAGTCCTTCAAAGAGGACAAACAATTTATATCATAGGAGGCTTTCTGTTTGGATCATTCACTGATTTTTTAATACTCTCCTTCCTTCCTTCCTTCCTTTCTTTCTTTCACGGCCACCCTGCAGCATATGGAACTTCCCAGGCTAGGGGTTGAATCGGAGCTGTAGCCAGGGCCTATGCCATAGCCACAGCAACACTGGATCCAAGCCACATCTGTGACCTACACTGTAGTTTGTTGCAGTGCTAAATCTTTAACCCACTAAGTGAGGCCAGGATTGGAATTCACAACCTCGCGGGCACTATGTCAGGTTCTTAACCCGCTAAGCCACAATGGGACCCCTTGAATACTTCTGAAGTGACCATTTCTAGATCAAAATGCTTTTATTTCAGATATTATTATTATAAATTGATAGCATTATCAGACTTGAAACTTTAGGATGAGTGCATGTAGGAAAATCAGAGACCTATCATCCAAATTCTATGCTAAAACTAGCATTTATAATAAGGAATACTAATGTAAAGTTTGTAGACTCTAAGACTTTTTTAAACCTTTGGGTAAATTCAATTGCATTTTTAGATATAGTTTGCAGCTATTCATTCTTTTTAAATTATGATGTCTTGGTTTTGAGATTTATTCACAGGTTTAAACTTAGATATACTCCTTAACTGGAGCACAGGACACCCATTCATCAAAGCTATAAACAACTTCTTCTTTTCTTGCTGTATATGCTCTATTTTAAGATAGAGGGAGGAATAGACACTTGAGGACATTTCAGAAGACTTGGCACACCCAGTCAGCATGTGCAGAGGCTTGCACCCTACACTGCATATAATTTTTTTCAGTCTATGTTTTGGTAGGAGCTTATCCAGATTAGCTATGGAGTAAAGGAATGTTAGAACAGGAAGGAACCCCACAGAGGGTCTAGGGCTCAAGGCCAATCTTCCCTGCTTGTTTTGCAAGTTCTCCTGGAGAAGATAAGAATCTTGCCCAGTGCTATACTAATGTATAGCATGGCCCCATTTCTTATTGTGTAGGGTATTTAGGAAGGATGTACCATGTGTATGTAAAAGTATAGACTTGGGGCCAAGCAGCCCATATTAAAATTCCTGCTAAACTGATAGCTAGCTATGTAACCTTGAGCAAGTTACACATCCTTTCTAAAACTCAGCCTCTGTAGTTTACATTAGAGATAATAAATTACGCATAGGTTTGCAATGTGAATTATGTAAGATAATCAAACTTAACAGGTCTTTATGCATTGAAAATAATAAAATAACACAGGAAGTATATAAATCCACTATGCTCAAATTCCTGATGGTATGGTTATACATAGTGAAAATAATCAGCTCTAAATGGCTTAAAAATTAGAGTGGCATTTTATCAAAAAATTCTTCAGGCTCTTTAAATTTTATTCATGAATATCATGATTTGCATGGGGTATTATATTGAATCCAAGGCACTTCTACAGCCAAAGTGCCTGTGTAAAACCCAGCCATTATGAAGGAGGTCAGTGTAAGTGAGAAATAGGATGATCTCATGCATTATAGACACATACATATGTGACAGAAATTTTTAAGTAAACTGATCCTCTTGATTTATCCTCTTTCATTAATTGAATTTGAATCTGATCATATTAAAATCAGATTTTGACACTGATACATTATTTTAACCAGACACAAACATTAAGGAAAAAACCTATATCATATTCTTATTCTTTAGAATTTGACAGAGCTAGTGGTTTGATCTGCATGTAAGAACTCTGAACCTGAACATCAAACATTACTTTTGCAGAGTAGAGCCAGTGAGATGCCAGCTGGCACTGAAAGAACTCTTTTTGGCTGAGAGGCAAATCACGCTTGAGTCGGAGAGAGCTTCAAGTCCCTGAAGATCCTCTCATAGCATTCTAAACAGCAATCATTCCACTGTTCAGATAAGGAACCCCTTGCTCAAGGTCTTCTTGTAAGTAAATAATCTAAAATGCATTCAGACTGCAATGACTCTTTTTGGAGCAGGCTTTTAAGCAGAGGTTAGAAGTTCTTCAGAAATGTACTTAAAAGTTAAAAGAACTTTTTTCTCTTTTGCAAGTTGGGGTCCACTTAAGTCAAATGCTGTGTGGCCTCACGTTATCTGAGAAGTGGAAGCCAGATGGAATTAGATAACTGAAGGATTTACTGGTGAAAGATGTAGGGGAGAGAAAGCAGAGTAGGCAAGAAGAGCATTACACTGCAACGCAGGTCTAGCAACAGTGTCAAGAGATGAGGAAGGGAGGATGGTAATGAAGGAAGATCCTCAGACTAAAATGCAGCTCTGACACTGCATCAGTCAGGGTGACGGGGAGCCCCAGAGCACAGACTGCCCTTTAGAACGGTCTGATATTGGGCAGAAATGGCCCAGCTCTAGCAGCCAGTCACTGGCTGGGAGCGGCCTGAAAAAAAGTGGGGCCTTGGCACCAACATTATGATGGATCCAAAGTTTGGGCCATTGGAGGCTGTCTACCAACACCAGTACTTGCACAAGTTCTCTGGAAGGGAGATCTGAGCATTTCCATGACTGCCACAGATGCCTTCCTAAAATAATATCCATGAGGGTTCTTCAACTGGGTTCCTTAAAGACACAAGAGGATTAGTTAAGCATGACTGAAATAAGAATTACAAGCATTTTACTATATATGGCATTATATACAATGAAATATAGCTAAGATCTGGGCTTGGATATTAACTTCCACTAACTTCCAGTTTCTGTGCAAAGGCATTGGTAAAACCTTTGGCCTCTCACGCCTTAAACAATTGCTTCTGTGGTAGGTTCAGGTTCCCTTCTTAGTTGCTTAATGGCTCAGGTTTCTTTTATCTGAGTTTCATGCAATTCTAGGTTGTAGTGGCTTTTCCATCAAATAATACATGACAGTACCAATAATACTACAAAATTAATACCCTCAACTGAGCAAAGTTCTTTCATGAATTCTGACTCTGTGCACTTTCAATAGCTTAATGACTCTTCCTTATTTCACAAAACAAAGAGTATTCTCCCTTCTTTGACAATCATTGTTATGTGGGAATGATGCCTCACGTATAAGAGCCTTCACAGTTCTGCTGTTTTCTGAACTGCCTCTCTTCTACACAGGGAAGATAGGGTGACAAGGTAGTGAGGTGGGTTTTATCTCCCTGGCTTTGGGAGAAAAAGTCACTGTGGGGTCTGAGTCTGAGAGGAAACAAACTAAATTCTGCTAAGCTTGGCTTCTGTACAGCACTGCCAAACCTTTCATTGCAACAACCTAGAGGTGTTTCCACAAATTTCATAACTTCTAAATCTAAACTACAGCAAAGCCATCCCAGGCCTGACCAGACCAGCCCCTTATCTGGCATATGTAACAGGGTTTCTGTTTTTAAAAGAATCATCTCTAGCTTCTAACTAAAACCTTTCGTTTGGGTAGAAATTTTAGGATCACAAAGCATTTTATATGCAGAGCATTCAAGCAGAAAAGCTATCATGTCTTCTTTGAAATTTACTAAGGAGCAAGAATTACAGAGGTTTTCATTAGTAAATCCCGTGCTGAGATGAATTAGCAAAGTAGAGATTACCTCCTGAGCTAAACTCTTTGCCATGATAGCATAGTCCAACCTTAACCTAGAATGTGCCAAGAATTCTGACAACTCCACAAGCAAGAATGCAGGTCTCCTCCCTGACTTACGCTGAGATGATAATCGGCTGAGCATAGAGATGAGGTGCCAGCACTCAGAAGAAATTGATCTCTAGTGGGTGCTGGAATGATTTACTCTTGCTCCACTTTGAACTCTTCCTTTCTTCCAAGTATACAAATAAGTCAGGTCTGTATGAAGCCGAGGGAGGCCTTATGGGAATTTTTAACACGACCATCATTTTCTGTGACTCATTTTTGTTTGAATTGTTTTAAGAAACGCTCAAGAAAGTCTGGTTAATAATGATGCCAAGTTTTAATGTAAACAATTCTCATTGAAAGTAAAACCCTCGAATCTATTGCTTTGTGTTGTTAATGGAAGATGGTTTTCAGCCTTAGTTAGCTTCAAAGGTTTATCCCAGCACTTGGCTACACTACCTGTTTCTTAAACCAAAGCAGATGTAATACTTTCATCTTTATAAAAATCATTAAATCATTGCTTTTTAAAAAAAATTATAGTTTTCTTTACCCACTGAAAAAAAAATCTTAAAAAACAACAGTATATAAAGACTGAATTTGTGAAAGTTTTGAATACTCATTGAAAAAAATATCAGGGGAGTTCCCATCGTGGCGCAGTGGTTAATGAATCCGACTAGGAACCATGAGGTTGCGGGTTCGGTCCCTGCCGTTGCTCAGTGGGTTAAGGATCCGGCGTTGCCGTGAGCTGTGGTGTGGGTCGCAGACGCGGCTCGGATCCTGCGTTGCTGTGGCTCTGGCGTAGGCCGGTGGCTACAGCTCTGATTGGATCCCTAGCCTGGGAACCTCCACATGCCGGGAGAGCAGCCCGAGAAATGGCAAAAAGACAAAAAACAAACAAAAAAAGAAAAAAGAAAAAAATAGGCAGTACACAAACCGTTTATGAATATTCACCTTTCCTCACTTGCCCTTCCCCATTTCCCCTCCCTAGGGGTAACCCAGGTCTTTTGTTCTACATTTTTACAAAAGTTTGTTCCTACTTAAGTTTTCTGCAACTGTTTTTATTTATCACTAACAGCAGTCTATATTAGTGAAGGCTGGCCTACCTCATTCTTAGTATATTTGCATAGTACTCCATCATATAAACTTTTGACTTAATTGATTCATATTAAAGAGCAAATATTTTGTCATCGAATTTTCTCTATTGTCATTAAATATGAATACATATTGTTGTCTATATGTCTTTGTACTTGGGTAAGTGTTACTGTAGGATAATCCCAGAAGTAGACTTGGTGGTTCAAAGGGTATGCAGAATTTATTTTGTTTCGTTTATTTTTTCTCTTTTTTAAGTGATTTCTAATTTTTCCATCATAGTTTGTTCACAGTGTCAGAATTTAAATTTCAATGTATATGTCAGCAAATTGCCTTTGAAAATGTTACTAATCATTCATTAGCATCATTATATGGGAGCATCCCTTTCCTCTTGCCCTTGCCATCCTAGATCTTTTTGCTGTGTTAGCTTCCCATTTGGAAATCACTGAAAACAGTATTACCCTTAGAAATAAATTTCCAAATGTGGTAATGTGATTTTATTTATTCCAACATTCCAAGGTTGACCTAGATGAATGAATATTTTATATACCAAAAACTAAGAGGTGGAATAAGTGACTGCACTAAGGAGAGCAATGCATCACCAATTAAGAATCCTTTCTCCCATCTGGTGATGCCCAAAGTGATAAGAATCAAAACAGTGGCTGTGATCCCCAAGCTATTTTCAAGATTTCAATCTTTTCATGGAGTTCCCATTGTGGCTCAGTGGTTAATGAACCTGACTAGTAACCATGAGGTCGCAGGTTTGATTCCTGGCCCCACTCAGTGGGTTAAGGATCCGTCATTGCCCTGAGCTGTGGTGTAGGTCACAGACTCCAATCGGATCTGCAGTCGCTTGCTGTGGCTCTGGCGTAGGCTGGCGGCTACAGCTCCAATTAGACCCCGAGCCTGGGAAACTCCATATGCTGCGGGTACAGCCCTAAAAAGACAAAAAAAAAAAAAGATTTCAATCTTTTCAACGTTTCAAGATTAAGTTTGATGAGGTGAAAATATCATAGGCTTTGAAGTCATTTAGAATTGAGATCAAATCTCTGCTCTCATTCTGAGTAGGTGAATGAATGCTCCTTGGTTTGGCTTCCTCAGACGAAAAGCAGTGGTACTTGACTTTATCTCAAGGCAGAGTTAACTATGTAAGGTATTAAATAGCCTGTGAATAGCAAATGGACAATATGACCATGTATAAAATTAAGTGTCTTTTCATAGAAACAATATACCATTTTAAAAAGTCAAAAGATAAATATAGAATCATTTTTATTTATTTATTTTTTATTTTATTATTATTATTATTTTGTGTGTGTGTGTGTGTGTGTGTGTGTCTTTTTTGCCATTTCTTGGGCCCCTCCCATGGCATATGGAGTTTTCCAGGCTAGGGGTTGAATCGGAGCCACCAGCCTACACCAGAGCCACAGCAACACAGGATCCGAGCCACGTCTGCAACCTACACCACAGCTCACGGCAACACCGGATCCTTAACCCACTGAGCAAGGCCAGGGATCGAACCACAACCTCATGGTTCCTAGTCGGATTCGTTAACCACTGCGCCACGACGGGAACTCCTAGAATCACTTTTAAATTGCCTCCATTCATATAATTTAGCAAAAATTTGTGCATTTTTAAGTATATATCTCTTAAAGTGGAATTTCTGGGTAAAAGGATACATGAATTTAAAATTTTATCAACCTGCTAAATGTTCCTGAAAATAGATTTTACCTATTTACATTGAATAAGAATTTTTTGTCCCCACATCCTAATAATACATACAATGGATATGTTTTATCTTTTCCAATATGATAGATTTTAAAAAGTTTATTGTTTTGTTTTACATTTATCAGTGAATAAATTTGAGAATTTTTTCATATAGTTATTTTTTTTCTATGAATTCTCTCTTCTTGAGTATCTTTAATATTTTTATTTTTCCATTGCATAATTTGTCTATTTTTTATACATGAGTTTTGAAGACCTCTTTATAGGTTAATTACATTTTTCTTCTGTCCTATCTGTTGCAAATAAATTTTCATTCTATATACTTTTGTGTTCATATTTTTTACCATGGAAATATGTTTTAAAAGTAAAATTCTAGAATGTATATTAACATACATAATGATATATCTAACTAAAATCAGTTTCTTCTAATGTAAAATAAATATTATCCATAATAAATCCAGATAGGAAATATGAAACACCAAATTCTGGCCCAGTGAGTGAAACTATGTTAGCCCCAGTATTATCTCATGGTAATCTGCAGCTCAATTTTGGTATTTTTATAGGCAGATTAATAAAATGGGAAAATAAATGAACTTATACTTGGCATACAGTTTCCTACAAAATTGGAATTCTTGGGGAAAACCAAAAATTAAAGAGTTACCTTGTTTTTAAAAAGTATAACCACTTAATTCATCTCTGTGAATGTGTAGTTTGAAGTTAGTAGATGCAAACAGTTACATTTAGAAAGAATAAACAAAGTTCTACTGTATAGCATAGGGATGTATAGCCAGTCTCCTGGGAGAGACCATGTTGGAAAAGAATATAAAAAAGTATTTATATATATGACTGAGTCACTTTGCTGTATAGCAGAAATTGGCACAACATTGTACATAAACTACACTTTAATTTTAAAAATGTGTAAATGGTTTCTAATAAATTAATTTGTTGCTCATCTTAAATGATTTGAATTTTGACAAGACCATTCTACAAACCAAGTCTTGACCAAAAGAAGGGATTTTGAAATTGGAATTTCATGCTCAGAAAGATAAATCTGGGGTAGTGCAGCATGAGGAGGTAATGGGGAATTTTATCAGGGATGACCTTGATTCCTGCCACAAAAATTGGGCTGCTGATGCTACCAATCCTATCATGTATGCTTTCAGTAATTGACAGTTACTAATGCTGTTTATTTCTGCAAACTTATTTCCAGAGAGTGTTCTAAAGGGAAAAAAATAGTCTCTAAGTTGTGTTTTGATAATTTTCATTTTTGAATCAACACCCATCATGCACAAAGGCATGCAAACGTGGCTAAAATTGTTTATTAACTCTTTTGTGAGTTATAAACATACGTGAAATAGTCGATATACTTATAGTAAACCTAATAAACCTCTAGAGAAGCCAGTAGTTAGGTCGATTTTTTACTTTAAGTAATCCCAGGAAAGCTAGGAAATGTAACTAAATCTCAGATATCTTGTTTGTTTTTTTGTTTGTTTGTTTATCTGGATGGAATTTGCCCAAATCCTGGAATGTGCAGTTCCAAGATTTTCATGAACTATGAATACAATTAAATTTTTAAATACCAGCATATTCAAATCTAAGATATTACTAAATTAAAATAACTTTGAGCCAAAACTTTCTGTGGTCCCTGTGAAGTAAATATTTTATATTCTTACAATTTAATATTACAATGGCTTTGAGTTAAAAAAGAGCTAAAGATGAATGTGAGTTTGCCCCAATTTCCAGCAGCATTTTCCCATTTTGTCATCTTCATACAAATTCTTGGAGGGAAAGAGGGCCCTCTGTGTCATCTTGTACAGCATCACTAATACATCATCCAGTCCAGCATGTTGAGAGCCTGTATGATGATGTCCAGAAACAATTTCTTTCATGTATTGGATTCAGAAGAAGATGTACTTCTGAACAATGTTTGGCTTACACTCTATGGGCAGTCTACACTTTATAAAGGATTTTATTTGTTGCAGTCATAAAGAGGCTCAGAGCCAAAATTATGGCCCACTTCTAGCAAATGAACAGGATATTTTGATATGCATTTCAAAAACTATCACTGCCTGTTGTCTTAGTTGCATACCCTATTTTTCTTCCATTTCCATTTTCTCATTTGTTATTTACTTATATTTATGGCCTACATATTTCTCCAGAAAACACTTCGAATCTGCTTTTAGAAAAAGGGGGCTAAGGAGAACACTAGATAGGTGGATAAACAAATATGGCAAACAATAAAATACATAAGCATATATAGAGAGTAGAAACTGTTTATTAATATGTATAAATTATATGATACATTGATGAGAAGTGGTACCCATCTCACGTTATACAATGGATTTGCTTTTTGAATGTTGCTTGTGACTCAAATTATTTTAAAGTGAATTAGACATTTAAACTACTAGAGGAGCTTGCCATTCAAGCATCTAATAAAGCACAGAATTTTAGTACAATGTGAATACTCAACCTATGATATAGATGTTGTTTTTGTTATGTAGATTCAGGTTCTATGTTCCCTGATTTAAAAGAAAACAATTTTATCATAATTATAAGTGGAGCATAATCTTTAAACATTGTGAGTCACTATGTTATACACGTAAAACATACATTGTAAATCAACTGTACCTCAACTTGGAAAAAAAAACTAGAGTGTAAAAGTATAAAAGTCCTTGTACTTTCATTCTCCCTACTCCCCCCACCCCCATTGTCAACATTTTTCACTCCCTAGAGGAAATCACAGTTAATTAATTAATGCAATTTTTCCAAATTATTTTAAAAATAAAAAATATATATATATACACACACACATATGTATTTATAATGGAAAAGTTTAAACTCTTTGCCTCAGACAGACTTTTGTGGTCTGCTGGTTTAAAAACCCAAGATGGACAAGATGGTTGGAGTGGATGACTGGAGAGGCTGTGGAGGAGTTCTAAGAATGGACACAGAAATGCTCTGGGTTCCCATCCAGCGCCCATATCTACCTAATTGCATGATTTGGTCTGATGGCTTTGCTTCTCTTACCAGCTTCCTCACTAATAAAGAAGAAGGATAATCACACCTTCTTCACAGGACTGCTGTGAAGAAAAGCTGTGATAATAGATGTGAATGTGCTTAGAATACTGTATAGTGTTAGGAAAACATATGAGAAACAAATTTTATGAAGCAATTTTAATTTGAACACACATTTTGATTTATTGTCTACAACAGTTGAGACTTATTTGACTTAGCTCTCAAATTCTTGCATGAAAGAGATCATGAGTTCCTCTGGTTAATATGTCTCAACCTTCACCTGGTTCAACAAGTGCTGCAGAGGGCCAGTGACCTTGAGGAAAGTGCTGTTACCCTGCAAGCCCTCTCTCTCCTCAATAGTCCTTGCCCTGCCTCAGCGTTTTTTTCCAGCCAGGAATTCTGCAGTTTTTCCCCTCCCCTGACCTTTCCTGGCTTCATTGAGAGGACATTGGGTGGTAGACAGTTCTGTTCCATTCATGTGTAAAGGGTTTACTGTCCTTCCTCTGGGGTTTTCATGGTGCCCTCAGTGAAGTCTGTTTAGCAAACTAGACTGAGAGTTTATTTAATAATTGGAAATATTCTCTGCGCCTAATTTCTATAAAGTTGCTACAAGAAACTTTTTCACACCTGCTCAGATTCCTTTCTTGTTCACATCCTTTTTTGTTTGTTTTGCTTTTATATTTACAGCTTTTTAAAAAATAAAGTGGATAGACGGAAAGAATCAAGTAATATATGAAGACAAAAAGTAGGAAAGGATTGAATGTGACAGGAGAGGATGGAAGGAAATGCCCTGAAGATGGTAAGTTTGCTAAATTCACATCCTTGGAGTGTAGGCTGAGTGATGGACAGAAGATAGATTGGAGTTGGGGCAGTCCTACCACATCTACCAGACTCCAAATTTTCTGCCATTTCCATTACTCCAGAGCACCTAGTTGGAGGCTCATGGTCCTCATCTATCTTGTAGTGACCATACTGGGGTTGAATTTGATACTGGAAATAGCAGTTTATGAAGGATTTTAATGAACTGGAGCATACACTAAGGTGGAGGCCCAGGATGGGGTAGGGTCTGGAACCTTATTATATGAAAAATAATGTAAAGACTCTACATGAATTTGGTCTGGAGGAAAGGCAACATACAGGGAGACACATGGAAAGTGTGTCTCATGAAAGTTACAAACTTAAATGTCTTATTTTTCCCTATGTGCTCTAGAGCTAGAACCTGGTATAAATAATAGAATAGCAGATTCTGGCTGAAGTACTTTTTACAAATGGTGCAGTCACAAAATGGGACACGCTTCCCAGTGAGGGAGCTAATGGGTTACTCATCAATATAATTATCCAGACAGATCCTCGAGGACTGTCTATCAGATGCTTTTTAAAAACAAGCTTTGCATTTGGTGGGAGGATAAAGAAAATCTCAAAATGTTTTTTCCGTTTTTAAAAACTTTACATTTAAAGCATTCAAAGGGGAACATTTATTCATGCATCCCTGTTGAGACCTACCTTGTTTTGTTCCTTTTCACCTGCTGTTCCACACATAGGTACCAACGCCCAGGCCCTGAGCTTTTTGGAGGGGTGGCTTGGAATCCACAAGAGAAAGACAAGGCCATCATATTCCTTTTAGTTTTTAAGAGCTCTGAATCAAAATACCTAATTTTTGAAATTCATAAACAGTAAATTTAAGCTTTAATTCTGACTCTGGGACATCCTTATAAGTATTGGCTAAGAATTCCCAGATCACAAAATAATTTTCCACTGTTCCATTTCAGTAGAAGAAAGAGACAGTAAATACACTCATCAGTTTGTTTTCTTCCCTTCATCATTCTCCTACCATCCTCTCAACCAAGGCAGTTGGGGGTTGGGGTGGGGCTGAAGACAAGGGTGGAGAAAATCAAGGGTGCTTTTCCAGGGTGTTCACAGTCATCACATGCTCAACTCCACAATATGCTGGGCAAGGGAGGAATTCCCAGCATTCTTACACCTTTTATCTGGCATTCCTGAACCCCATATCCTACTAGAGTTTCCTCTGAGCAGCGCTTCAGTGATTTACCTATTTATTAAGTTGATTGCCCATTGTCTCTCACAACTAGAATGCAAGCCCCATGAGAGCAAGGTCTCTGTGAGCATGTCATATAATTTCCATTCCTTGATGCAGCTAATGTTCCTAGAACACATCTGTCATGGTGCAGTTTCTCCGTTATTTGTTGCATGAAAGAAACCGGTGGATAGGAATTCAGGGTTTGTTTTCAAAGTAAGTGTGCTTTATGTTTAGAATCTTACTAATCTTACCAATAAATATTGCATTAGTTTAGATTCCACAAGAAAACGGGACCTGTAGGTGGGAGACTATAGCAGTGGTCCAGGTGAAAAGCATGGTAGTTCGGACCAGGTACTAATCATAGAGGGGGTCAAGAAGTGACCCAATTCTGAAAGTGAAATATGAGAAAACGTGGAGGGTGGCAGTCTGGAGCTCCGAATAAAGATCTGGATTTGAAATACAAATTTGGAAGTTCTAAATTTTCATTTAATTTGGTTAAATATTTGTTGGGCATCCTACCATTTGCTGGGCACCTACCTGGACACTGTAGGTACAAATATTAAGAATATACAGGGCTTCCCTCAGAGGTGTCATAATTAATGGAGAAAGTAGACATATTAATAAAAACTGAAATATTTAATAAAAGTAAGTATTACTTTTATGAAGACCCATGAGGCCGCAGATGCAGGGATAGCTAATTAATTCATTCCACCTTTGAAAACTGCCAGGCATGAGACAACTGAACTAGAACTTGAAAGTTAAGGAGAATTCCCTACATGGTCAAAGTAGGATATTCCAGGCAGAGGGAAAGGCATGTGTAAGTAAAGTTTCACGTTTCGTAAGATAAATATGCTCTGGCATGCCTTAACTTGTAGAAAATTGGCTAATTCAGTACCTAAAAAATTTTCCCTCATAATCCAGAAAAATATAAAGAGGCAAATACTAATATAGACCTAGACATGATCATCTATGAGAGCATAGGACCTTTACTTATGAGGCTTAAAAAGGACTGCCTTTCATGGAAGTTGCAATTTTATGTCTGGTTGCATAATATTTTGTAGTAACCTCTGTTTTCTATGCATGATGACCTTTCTAACAAAGACAGAGCAATCAACTTTTCTTTCTCCTAGAATGAAGGCTACAGCTGAATACAGAGGGAAAAAGAAGGTAATCTTTCTCTGTGAAGCATGGTGCTGAAATCAGCTCAGGGCATAAAAAATAGAACATTTTGTGTGCCCATCTGGCATCTGTTAGACTAGATCAAGATTCTCTGGACTTGGGGGTGTGGGCGGGAAGGATGAGAATTCGAGTTGCCAGAGTCTGAAGAGGCAACCTGGAAGGTCATCTCAGAAGGCGTGGAGTCAGCATTCAAGGACTTCCTGGTCTCCATTCCTGCCAGGACTGCCCTTTCAGTCAGCCTGGTGGGACTGACCCCCTCCCCCCAGCAGGTGTTCTGCCTGCCTAATCTCTGTAAAGGCAACTCCCCCTTTACAAACTCCAGGCACCAGTAAGCACCCTACTGCTCTAGCAAAGTAGGGAACCCCAGAAATCAAGGGAGTAGGGATGGTTCTTAGGGAAAGGAAGGCTCATTATAGAGGGTCCTATAGAGCAGGACCAATTCAAGATCAATACCAACCTGCCCCAGGCTGGGACAGTGACGATGATTGACACCCCTTCTAGAATCTTTCCCCCTCCTTTCATTCTGAGTATCTCTGCCTTGAACAGCTGGGTCGTCAAAGTTGAGCATTGGAAAGGGCTCTAAGGAAGAGAAATTTCTTTTCTTTTTTTTTTTCTTGTCTTTTTGTCACTTTAGGGCCGCACCCACCACATATGGAGGTTCCCAGGCAAGGAGTCAAATAGGAGCTGTAGTCACCAGCCTACACCAGAGCCACAGCAACACAGGATTGGAGCCGTATCTTCAACTTACACCACAGCTCGTGGCAACACCAGAGCCTTAACCCACTGAGCAAGGCCAAGGATAGAACCTGCATCCTCGTGGATGCTAGTCAGGTTTGTTAACCGCTGAGCCATGATGGGAACTCTGAAATTTCCATTTCTTTGATTCCTTTAGAAATTGAGGTAACAGGTGACATCTGCTACCCTAAAGTCTTTCGTCTTATGTTCCTTCCCAAGTCTTGGCCTGCTTGTCCTATTTTCCCTGCCCTGGGGATTTTTTTTTAATTCAAGTGCCAAGAAGCTTGGTTTCTTTAAGGTGTTGCTTAAACATTTCCCTCTGAGTGTAAATTTGGCTTTGCATCTGGGAACCCTGTAAAAAAAATGTCATTTAATCAGCCAAAGCTGTTAAATAAATGACATTACAACTGGCCTTCAGTGATAAAGTAAACAGGGGAAAAAATAGCAAGATGAGCTGCTCCATCAGATCTCAGACAACCTGGTACTGGACTTTTGAATTTTCTGCTTAGAAAAGCATGAGGTGACTGGGAGTGTGATGCTTTAACAAAATGACAGGTTTATGCACAGCAGTACTGACTTTCTGAAGCACTTTGACAGCTTCTCCTCTCCTTTTTATTTTCCCTGCAGTAAATGAGGTGGGTAGGTCGGTATCCAACAGACGCCCAGCACAGGGAAGTTAAAAACATGTTCCCTAGGTCACACACAAGGATAGTCCTCAGGCTGAGTCCTGTGTCTGTCTGGACGCCCTGCCTCCCTGTGCTCTGGTTTCTGGACAGAACGCTCTTCTAACATGCCTTGTGTCCTTGTTCAGTTACTTCATCTCTCTGCCTCTGTTTTCTAGTCTCTACAATAAAGTCCTTCTGACTTTTAACTATCCTTTCAGGATCTAGGGAACAGGAGTTTGGAAGTTGGTTGCAGGTGGAAAGAGGCAATGTTTGGCTTGTTAATTACGCTTTCCGTTCCCCGCCCCTAGTCCCCACCCCCCAATTCCAGCAGATAACTAACTTTTCTGTAAGCATTCCTTTGAATTTGGTAAAGACACTTATGCTCTGTTAGGTCCTGCCTTCTTTTGGGGAGCGGGGGTGGGCGGGGAGGAAGGAAGTGTCCTGCAAGTACCAATATTTTCCTCTAGGTGGAGCCGCGCAACCCAGCTGAGAGTGACACGCACCAAGTCCAACTCCTCGCCGGGGAACGCTTCATCCCAGCTCCGCGGAATGCTCGGCCCGGACGGCGCTCGGCGCCTCCGCAGCGGGTCTCGAACCGGCCTCCCCGAACTCCCGCTTCCCCTTGCTGCTGCAGCCCGGGTCCCGGAGGCGGCGGGCCAGGCCCGGCGTGACCCCTGGTGATCGACTGCTGCCGTTTCCCACCCCCCCGCCTCCCGTCTTCCCTTCCCGTTTCACCCCGCCCCCTCCCCCTCCCCAAGCCTGACAGCCCGCGAGCTGCCAAGCTGGGCGCAGCCATGGGAAGAGGAGGCGGTCTAGGGAGCGGCGGCGGCGGCGGCTGCTGCAGCGGCGGCGGCGACGGCTGCTGCTGAGCCGAGGCGGCGGCGGGGACCCCGGGCTGGGGCCACGCAGGCCGGAGGGCCCCGTGCCCTCGGCCCCAGCGCGGACGCGAACCCGCGCTCTCTCTCCGGAGGCTCGGTTCAGAGGTACTGGAACGGGGCTCCGGGATCGGGCTGTTATTTTCCCCCTGTTGTGCCAGGGGGGCCTGGGAGTGGAGCCTGGGACGCCAGTTGTTTATGAAAGTGGGGATCAGTCGTATGCATTTACACAGATAATATTTTTCCTGGTGACTTGAGGGTTGGCAGTGTTCCCCTCCTCCTCGCCAAGAAGTTGTTTTCAGCTGGTGGGTAGCTGTAACCCGATCCACGCTCTGGACTTTGTGTGTGTGTGCGTGCGCGCGCGTGTGTGTGTGTTGTTGGGGGGGGGGGGTCAGAGATTGGGGTCGACAGGCGAACCATCCCACTCTGGCGCCTGCTCCCACCTGTGTTTGTGGTGCCCGGAGGGGCTTCCTCTTAAACCAATTTTGCTAAAATCTTAGAAGTTTTGCGAACGTTTCTCTTTGACATCATAAGCCTGCCTGGGGCAGGAACTGCTGAGCGGGGAGAGGTCCCTGGCTGCGCGGCCAGAGGAGTGGGGAGGTTGTGAGGCTGTGCGCGTCTACACCGCGCGCTCCTCCCCAAAGCGCACCGCCCTTTGCGCGTTTGTGCGGGCCGCATTGGCGCCCGCGGAGCTGGGATCAGTAGAGTCACGGCTACCAATCCCCAAGAGCTGGGGTGGGTGGAGATCGTGGCGAACCGAGCTCCCCCAGGCTTGGACACACTCGTGGTTATGAAATCAACCAGGCTCAAAGTTTTTGACAGAGAGCTGCCCAAGGCGTGAGAGCCGCGAGTGAGTGAGGTAGCGGCTGGCTTAGGGAGAAGACTGTGCGGCGCACAGAAGGTTCCAGGCAGGGTCACCCACTTTCAGGTGCGTGGGGAAGTCTATTTTGGGGTGAGTGCTTTATACATAACCAGGGGTGGGGAACGCCTGCTGGGGCCGGGCTGCGGGAGTTGGTGGCCTGGTGCGGGGAATATATGTGCTGAATGGGTGTACGTGCACTCTGTGTGTGTGCGCGAGCGTGTGTGCGCCTAGGGAGGCGTGTCGGAGCTTGAGCCAGTAGGGTGGGTGGGGAAGAGGCCAGAGAGGTGCCGCCCGCCTGTTTGTGCTGCCAGGAGACCTTGGAAGGGACAGGGAAAGGTAATGGGAGGCCAGAGGGTTGGAAAGTCATAGGAGTTTCTACGTAGGATTTAAGTACCATAGACTTGAAAAAACCCACCTTAGAAGGGCTGAGATCTGGAGGTGGAGGTCTCTGGAGCTCTCCAGAGAGCTGTTTAGGAGGAAGGGGTTCCTAGGAGATGTAGATGTGGGTACAGAACCTCAGAGGCAAGTTGGATCCGTGGGTCTGAGATTGCCAGGTGCTGCTGTCCAGTCTCTGGAGTGTTTAGCTTTGGACACCCTGGTGTGTGTGCCTGGGGAGGCATTCACCTTTCCTCAGAGATGTTGAGACCGCCCCGTTCACTGAGCAACTGGTGTTCTAGGCTAGTTTCTTCTTGGGTCACCCCGAAAGTCCTTTTCTCTGGGGTACCAAGGTACAGACCTTGGAGGTAACTAGTATTGAAACATTTCCGGAAATTAAGATGCTGGATAGAAAGAAAATAAAATGATTTAGTAGGCAGGGTTGTTGGTTCCACTTTTCTGTGATTGAGGAGTCTGTGTCCTTTCGAGAAAAGCAAAGCTCAGTGCTCCCAGATTCGATTTCCAGGGGTCCTGGGTCATTTATGATTCCCCTTCAGATGGATTTTAGATGGAGCTGGAAGGATGTGTTTTAAGCCCAGAGACAGTTGGAAAACATCATCTGTAGCTTAAGTATGTCCCATCTCTCATCTTCTTCCACCCTTGTAAACTTTTTGCTTCATATGAGTCTAAGGAAAGTTGGTGAGTCAACATTCAGCCTTTCTTTTGGAGTAAAATATCACAGGGAAATTATCATTTTGGTCTCCTGAATTGCATGGCAAGCCGGCACTTAATGGGCAGAGATGTGAAATGAAAGTCTATAAATGTATTGACAAAGTGACAACACGAGTGCATTTTTTTTTTCAAACTGAGCATAACTTTTCCTTGCAAATATTTGTTCTAGGCATAGTTTGGGGCTGTGTTTTTGATTATTAATTTTTAAACAACAGATTCCACATCATAAACCTCTTAAAAATGGTTACTGTGTGCCTTCTCTGTGCCATCTCTGGTGCCTGTGTTAACAGATATTTACAGAGCTTAGTAACCTATGGGATTGTCATTTTGAGTATCTAGTTAGCTCAAGACATAATGTTTATAGCATAATGTAATAAATGAGCCCCAGTTGAAGCCTACTTCTGCCAAGTGCATGAAGCATCCCAGCATGGAAACAAATCTTGAAGTTGGTCCAACTTGGCGAGCCTTTTTGGCTATCTGCTGGTAAGGACTGTTAATGTAAAGATAAATGAGTGATACAGTGAGAATGTGGCACAACAAATTGTTCAGCTTAGAAAAAAAGGCATGGGTTATATTTTTTAAACCTGCTCACCTTAAGCTTCTCTGGTCATTCTACCGGTACATTGCACAGTTATGGGGACTTAGTTTGCTTTCAGAGAACACGTTTTTTTAAAAGTATGTCAGTAGTGAAAATAATTTTCTACTTCTTGGTGTGTTCACACAAACCATAACTTCTTTCTTCTTAAAAAAGAAAACCCTATCATCTCCATGGTAAGGATTTAAATCAGATGAACATTCAAGTCACCTAATCATTTTCTGAATCTTAAATTGATGAGAATTGAAGTTTGGTAAGACTGGCGTCAGATGTCTGCTATTTGGGTAAACTACCCATTGGGCTCCTGGGTAGAAGAAAATATTGATTCAGTATAAGGCAGAACTTTCTAAAAATGAATCTCTCCTGGAATGGACTGGCCAGTGAGAAAGCAAGATTTCCATCTTAAGTTGCTGAAGTCACACATTAGGAAACTAATCCCACTTCCCTTTAAGTGCTATATTAAAAATATTAGAAAACAAACCTTTTACTCCTTCTTCCTGAATTCTTTTTTTTTTTTTTGGTCTCTTCTTGGACCTGTTCCTCACCCGTTGTGGAGTTCCACCCTTATCTGTCCTGACCTGTATGAATATGTTCCTGATTCCCACCATCCCTCCTAATGTATGCCTTTGAAAAAAAAAAACAGATATGAAATCCTTAGTTCTGGACTTTCTGCACCTATTAAGTCAGCTTAATATTCATGCTCTATTTTAGCCATCTCACTACACTGTTCACTAGTTTTGAATCTGTCAAAAAACTCCTTCTTTTTAGATGACTAACAGTCAAAACATTGTGATAATAGTTTCAAAACATTTTTTCATCCTGAACTTCCTATCAGTTGATGGAAAGCGTAACACTGTGCAGGTAAATAGACTTCTATGTGCAGTGAAGGTAGCTACCTAATTTCTTACTATCAAGGGATACTAACCCCCAAAGTAGCAGATGTGGAATGTTCTAATTGAAGCCGCATACTACAGACAGGTGGAGACTTAAGTTGCAAGGTACTCTTTTCACAGACCTCATTGTGTCTGCTTCCCTGAGCATGAGTCAGTGCTCGGCAGTCAGCATTTATTGAAGGCTTGCTCTGTCCACGCCCTAGAGAGTATGCCATCTGGCCCTAAATGAGGTGAAAGTATACCAGACAGAAATGCTTCCTCGGGCAACTGGGATTTAAGATGTACATACAGGATGTGAACTGACTCAACAACTCATCTCCCTCTGGAGGTGACGGCTTGCTGATGCTGCAGGGAAGCCTAGAGCAGGTGTATCTCACCATTAGCACTAAGGGAGTTCCCTCAAGCTCTTCCTTTACCAAGCCCTTGCCTTCTTGGAGGAAGGAAGCAAAACAGGGGAGAAGGTATGGTTCAAAAGCAACCGTTTTGGGACCCATCCCGGAGCTGGTTTGAGTCTGAGCTTTACCACCAGCATGCAAATTAACTCCTCCTCTGAGACTCACTTTTCTCCTCTATGAAAATTCCAGTGCCCGCTGCCCTAGGGGCTGTAGCATGTCCGGCCTGTACTTTGCATTTGACACCTACCTGTTATGATTGAGTTCGCTTCTGTGTATCAGTCTGAGGCTTCCTGACTAAAATTATGAGTTTCCCTGCCATCAGCTGAGAATCCTCTACAGCTGAGAATCTTCTGTCTTCCTGCAGGAAATGTTTATGGTTGACGATGATGGCAATGTTGTTTATTTCAGCAAGTCTGGGGTGAAAGAAATGACCATTTCTTTTTTGGGCAAAGAGAGAAAACCAACGTGTGATACAGTCTGCCCTCCGGGGCCCATCAGAAGGCCCCATTGTGTGCACGAGGGGCCAGTGAGACTCTTGTACTCTTAAATGAAATTGTCCCTGCTTTTACCCGTGTGTGTGTGTGTGTGTGTGTGTGTGTGTGTGTGTGTGTGTGTGTAGAAGGGTCCTCTCTCATCACCTTTGCATTAAGGTCTCCATCCATATCACATTAGCTCCTGTGCTTTATTCTGTTCTCATATAGAGGGAGAAAATAAGCAGTGATAAGGTGTCTTTTTTAAAGTTCAAAAATCTGTTTCACTGCTCACTATCTCCTATCTACCCTCCCCTGCCCAGAATTACAGCAGACCCACTGATAAGTCTTCGGACATGTAATTGCTAAACCAAAGTTGTAGTGTGATATAAGAACCCCTCAAGTTAGGATGGCATAATATGAAGTAATAGTAAACTAGGTGTCGAGAAACCTGGGTCTCCTCTAAGCTCTGTAATTTTCGAAAACTATATAACTTTCTTGGGTTTCATGTTTCTTACACATTAGTAACAAAAAACAACAACAAAAAAAGAGGAGTAAACAAGATGACTTCTTAGGATTCTTTTCAGGGCTATGTTTGAATCCATTAAATTACCCAATTTCTCTCTTCTCTCAGCTCCTTTGGGGCTTTGCTCAAACGTCTCTGGGAAAACCTATTTCATTCATTTTCAGTTTCATGGTCTACTTTTTACATATCTGTCTTCCTTGCTGGGCAGCAGGTTTCTCAAAAACAGAAAATAATTTTTATTCAGTTTTACATAAACCTAGTTGAATGCAGTAAACATAGCAGTTGTGGAAAGAGTGTTAGTTGAATGAATGTGGACAGCTTTGGACAATCAAGCTATAATTTATATCACTTATCCAACAATATGCAGCAATATTGAATGTAAGCATCAAGAAATAATGTTTGCTGATTCTGTTCCCTTACCATTAATTTTTAAAAAATCAATTAAATAAAATAGATAAAAAAATATACTTACGGCTGTGCTTCCAGCTCCCATTCTAATGGTCTGACACAGGAAGACTTTCTGAAATAGTTTTCTTTTGTTGTATTTGCTTTGAGCTAAACAAAATTCCATGATGAGTACCAGACTCTTAAAAGAAGGAAGACAGAGAGGGTCATTGTTTAGTCTCAGCTTCTTTGTTGGATATTTCTCACTACCTTTTAATATAGGCTAATGAAGCCTTAGGTCAGGTACCAATTTCACCTACTAATGATTCATGGGAAGGTAGTGATTTTGTCAGAAATTGTTGGGCTGTGTGTTTTTAATTAGCATTTCAATTTACCTTCAAATACTCCGTTCCAAAATCAGTAGATTATTTCTCCTACAGAGGCCTTAAAACTTCCAGATGTGTTTACTGCCCTGATTAGAGCTTGCTTCTTTTGCTATTGACTAGACTTCAGTTTTCTTTAGAAGAATATCATTATGATCCAAAATGAATTGTACTTCTTAGATTGTAAATTTGTTTCAACATAAACAAGTCTATCTCCAGCTGGCTGGGCTTCTAAGCGGAAAAGTGTATCCTCGGAAAAAAGCTCGCTTCGTGGAGACCTGGCACAGGTGGGGGAGAGCAACTTGACAAAGCCCTCAGTCAGCATTATAACCAGAAGGTCTTGCAAACTGAACAGGTGCTTTTATGTGTTTACAAGTGGTGGACAGGCTGCTATGCTAGACATTTGCTGCAGTGACTCCTTGACTGTATCCTCAGTTGTTTATAAAATGAAACATTTAAAGTAGTGTATTATTCAAAACCTTCAATAAGGCACCCCTCTCTGTTCCTTTATTATATTAGAATATTTTTTAATATTTTTATTTTTTCTGTTATAGTTGATTTACAATGTTGTCAGTTTCTGCTGTACAGCAAAGTGACCCAGTCATTCATATATATATAATTATCCTCCATCATGTAGTATATTAGAATATGACAAATCCATTGGTGCAAAGGAAAATCATTTTTTCTTGCTTAAAAATATGTACTTTATCATATTAAGCATTTCATCCATCTTTTTTGTTTCTTTGAGTGGCCACATCCAAAACAGTGGAGTGTGACCAGTACAAAACAGTCTTACATGGTTCTCTCCCTGTGCTCATTGAAACAGAAGGTGCTACCATGTTGCAATAAATAGCTCATCTCAAGCTCGATGATGCCTGATGAGAATCCTGTCACACTTCCCATTCTGATTGCTATTGGCCAGGAAATCAGCCTTTGTCCCTGCTCAGGATGATGGCATCTGATCCTCCTTCACCCTATCATTCAAGCTCCATTATTGTTATTCCCCCAAGCCTCAGTGTGGCAAAGGGAAGTGAAAAAACGCCTGGAAAAGTATCTGTGAATGAGAAGTTATGGAAAGCTTCCGGAAGACAGAATCTCTCCATGGCTTCTTCCCACAGAGGTAGAAGATGCCAGAATCCCTGGGCGAGATGATGATAATAAAGAAAAGACATGATTTTTATACTAGCAAGTCAGAAAGATGAATGAAAGAGCAGCGAGATGAAGAGGAAGGATTTCTTTCATATGAAAATCAATGTAGAATCTTAGTTCCCTTAGAGACATTGGCAAAACAATACTTTGCTTGTCATAGAATGGACATTCAGTAAATATTTTATTAATGACCTTAATATGTAGTAAAATAGAGAAATGGAAGTGTTGACAAGATGTATGTGGAGAATTGGGGACAAAGGGATGTGGAAGGATTGGGTGATAACTAGGATCTAAGCTCATAATGCAAATTTGATATCATTCTCCTTAGATTAAGGATGGTGCCCACACTTGACGTCTGGCTTTCCCAAGTGGATCTTGTTCAGGACCCTGGAAACTTCCAGAAATTTCTAACATTTGAAACAAGACATGTTTTGAAGGCATGGAGACATGTTTTGAATTTTTTTCGTGGGACTTGGTAGGACTGGGGAGACACATCCAGTTTGCCAGCTCTTAGTATATTGTCATCACAGAGCATAAGATTATAATTCTCTTTACCTTTGTCCTGTAAACTTGAGTGTTTTTATTTAATCTTTCAGTACATATAAGGCATGCGAGAGTTAATTATGTCATCTGAAAAGTACTTTGAAAACTACTTAGGAAAAGATGCTGGATAAATGAGACATTTTATTAGCTTACAGGATGCAAGTTTGGCCAAGCTAGTGGTATTTTGGGGATCACTTTTTTAAAAAATCAAAGACAGAACACATATTTATTTTTTCTTTTTCTTTTTTTTTATTTGTTTTTTCCCACTGTACAGCAAGGGGATCAAGTTATCCTTACATGTATACATTTTTTTTCCCCATCCTTTGTTCTGTTGCAATATGAGTAGCTAGACATAGTTCTCAATGCTACTCACCAGGATCTCCTTGTAAATCTATTCTAAGTTGTATCTCCAAGCTCCTGATCCCTCCCACTCCCTCCCTCTCCCATTGGGCAGCCACAAGTCTATTTTCCAAGTCCATGATTTTCTTTTCTGTGGAGATGTTCATTTGTGCTGGATATTAGATTCCAATTATGTGATATCATATGGTATTTGTCTTTGTCTTTCTGACTCATTTCACTCAGTATGAGATTCTCTAGTTCCATCCATGTTGCTGCAAATGGCATTATGTCATTCTTTTTTATGGCTGAGTAGTATTCCATTGAAGAACACATATTTATGAGTCATTACTGCAGGACATTGGGAAATATAAAAGTTGTATAAGACATGCCCCTTGATTTGGGGACCTAGCATTCAAGCTAGGAAGGCAACACTAATGATGGACACGATGTGACTATGGAATAGCTGACAATCATACAATTTAATGAAAAATTACAGAATGTAAATGCTACATTTATTTAGAGAGAAGGGAGATCATTTGGGCTAAAGTGTTTGAGGAGAGAACTTATGAGCAAAGTAACTCCAGAGCCAGGACATAAAATCTGATAAATTTTTTTGATAGGTTGGTGTTTTATGTGAGGAGTTCAGAGACTGAGCACTAGGAGGTATATCTGGGGTTCCCTGGGTTACTTGTAACAGGGAATGGGCAGGGTGTGCTAGGCTGTGGATTTGTTTTCCACTGGAAGCCCTTCTCTTGGCTTATTACAAATGCTGCATACAGGTCTTCACTGGGGATGGCCACTGTTGCAAGTGTCTCTGCAAACTTCTTTTGTATGAACGTTGTATAAATTCTATTTTACAACTTCTTTAACAGTACCCCAAGAGACCTATTAAAGATAGCAATAGCATGGCTTCCTCTCAAGAATGGATCTGAAATGGACCCTACAATGGTAGAGTTGGCCTGGGATTTCCTCCTTCATCCCCAATTCCTTGCCACCTGCTTATGCTGACAGTCTTGGCCTGATAGAGCCATAGGGCCTCATAAAATTTGAGATCATCCACCAGTGATTCTCTGCTATTCAGCTAAGCAGGGCCTAGTGGCATTTGGAAATAGGGTTGACTACAAAGAGTTAGAAGATTTTAGTGCCCAGAGTCAGGGATGCTAAGTCTCTTTCATGCCAGGGGCAGCCCTGCCCAGGAAGAATGCCAGTAGACCCCTGTTGAAAGCTGAGTACAACATCCTTACTTTATTTAGAGGTGAGGAAATGAGAGTGACAAGACTTCCCTAGGATTAAACTCCAGTGCAGCCATGACAGATTTACACCCAGTTGTTCTAGGCTCTTTTCAAGGGCTCCTTCTGCTACACCACAGTCCCACTCATAAACATTGATTTTCACCATGGAATAGCGTGCTATTGAGCTTTGTCATTCCCATGTGCGGGTGACAATCAGCCATGTTAACTACCTGAGTTGGGGGTTATGAATTGAGACAAGTGACACTTGAACAGTGGTTCTTTTCTCTGGGGACACAGAGATTTGCCCGTGAGTGAGGGTTGGCAGATGCCCTCTGAGGTGGCAACCACTGCAGAAGCCTAATGGTAGGGTGGCATTCTGGAAGGGCCTGGAGGAGGCTTTGGAATCACACAAATCTGGCTTGTTGGAGGCACTTGAATCCAGCTTAGCCCTTTACTACCTTTATGACTCTCAGCAAGTTAATCAAACACTCTGAACTTTATCTGAAAAATGGGGATGGTGATTCTTACTTCGAAAAGCTGTTGTAGTTTCAATTTAAACAACGGCTGGCCCAAGAGAAGAGACTTGTTCTAAGAGAAGAGACTTAAAACCTTCACTCATGAAAGATCACTTGAAGTTAATTACTGCTTTTTGCCCCCTCCTCCTTTCTCTGATCCACCAAAGTTAGGGCTTGAATGAGTCCTTGAAGTATCTCTTTTGTTTGAAATATTGAAATTTCCCTCCTTCGGAAGAGGACTGCTGGCCAGAGCTTAGTTTCTTGTGACTTCTCTGTTAATGTGCCCAGACTGTTACCACATCACAGAAATGAAAGGTCTACCAGATGTTTACTGGTGGCTTATGAAATTTCACTTTTCTTTCTTTCTTTTTTTTTTTGCCTTTTCTAGGTTTGCTCCCACGGCATATGGAGGTTCCCAGGCTAGGGGTCGAATCGGAGCTGTAGCTGCCGGCTTATGCCACAGCCACAGCAACTCAGGATCCGAGCCACATCTGCAACCTACACCACAGCTCATGGCAACGCCGGACCCTTAACCCACTGAGCAAGGCCAGAGATCAAACCCGCAACCTCATGGTTCCTAGTCAGATTCATTAACCACTGAGCCACAATGGGAACTCGCAAATCAGTAATAAAAGCCATTCCTGGATGTATATGTTTGTCAGAGAGATTTCTCTCTGTCGATGATGAGAGACCCTTCATAGGCAAAGTGATACTTCTTCTGAGTTAAGGGACAGTTGAAAGTTGGCCAGTTGGGGTTGTGGGGATTATGGTAAAAGGCCTTTCTGGGTAGAAAATAGCCTATGAGGATACATCGTAACGCAGGAGAACCCAGAAGGATACACACAAAAGCCAAAGAGTGTTTCAGGCCTTGACTTTGAAAACATTTGCAGACTCTGACCCCCAAAGGCACATTTGCCCATTATTGAAATGCTTTAAAGTTGCTTCTGTTTGTTACAAGTTAATTCTCTTAAAGGCAAAATCATGAGTCTTCTACAGATAGAAAACAAACAGACGTAAAATAATACAGATATTAATTAATGAAGGAACTTGAAGAGATGTTATAGCTATTTTTAAAAAGAATTATGAGTGTATATACAGTAGCAGAACGTTGAAATGAATCTGCAAACTCTGATCCATCTGTAGAGCAGTAATCAGTTACATTCCACTGGATACAACTGATTTGCATTCATATGGACAAAAATCACTTCTATAGCTCATTTTTACAACTTCTGATGCCTTGTAACAGTAAAATAGCATCGTCAAAGACAAAGGCCCAGACCTCTATGGGATCAGTTAATTCCTGGAGGTGCAACATTCCATTGAGAAGATATTCAGTAATCTCCTTGCTCATTTCACAGTCCAGAGTTTTTCCTTATACCTTCATGCTTCCATTGGCCACTGTTCCTGCTTGACCTCCTAATTCATAACGAATATTTGGTGACACAGGATTCTTGTAACTTCGGGAATTTTCTGTCTTTCCTAGATATATACTTATTCAAAAAACTTTTAATTATGGGAAATTTTAAGCATGTACAAAGTAAAGAGAATAGCATTTTGAACCCCAGGTACCCATTACTCAGTTTTCAGAGTCATCAATATTTTGCTATTTTTTTTCTTTGGTGGCCACCCCTGACACGCATGGAAGTTCCTGGGCCAGGGACTGAATCCTAGCCACAGCTAAGACTTACACAGCGGCTTCAGCAATGCCAGATTTTTTAACCCACTGCAGTGGGCAGGGAATCAACCCGAGACTCCTCAGAGACCAGAGCCACTGCAGTCAGATTCTTAACCACTGCACCACAGCAGGAACTCCAATATTTTGCTATCCTTATTTCATCTTTCCGCCCTGCCTCGCCCTGAGTATTTTAAAGCAATCTCAGACATCTTGTCTTTTTAATATATGTGTTTAACAAGTAATCCTCCTATTTTCTGAATAGCAATATGACCTGTATTTTATGGAGAATAGAGAGATAATACTTTATGAAAGGACATTACACTCTTTAGACTTGACTTTGTGATATGAAGGAGGCGTGTGTGTGTGTGTTCGTGTACACACACAGACACATACACACACATATACATCCATGTAGGACTGGTTCCCTTTTGTCATTCAGGGTCCAGCTCAAATGTCACTTTCTCCAAAGGAATGTTCTGACCCCCAGCTAGAGTAACCTTTTCCCAGCTAGGTCATGCTGTCATATAACCCTGCTTTATTTTCTTCACAGCACTTATCACTATCTAATATTATCTTGTTTATTAATTTGTTTTTCTATTTTTTTTGTCCATCACCACCAACAAAGATGTAAACTGCCTAACAGGACAGACCTTTTCTGTCTTGGTCATGTTATATCCCATAGAAAATCCTTAGTAAGTTTTGGTTGAATAAATACATTTTAGTATTAAGTATTAATATAAGTTATATTGGCATTCTTCCAAAAATTTTATTTTCATTCTACACACCCAAAAACACATGACTTTCATGTGCAAATTCCTAGTGTATTTACAATTATGTGAGATTTCCTCATGCTATGGATCAAGGAGCTCATTCTGGGGAATCAAAGATAACCCAGGACACCTCTCCAAAAATGGCCTGAAAGTGATATATTCAGTAGCCACTTCATCTGATCAGCAAATATAGTTAAGAATTTGTATTTCTCCCAGAAGGAGGCCATAATATAAGGATTCAGGTAAAATCTTATGTGGGAAAGTGATAAAGGGAAGGAAAGGAGCCAGTAAAGGGTGCATTGCCAAGAAAGTTACCACCATTGTCAGCTGGAGTTGATCATCTTCCTGAGAGATTTTGGGACCTCGGGCAAAACACACGTCTCAGAGACCTCTCACCCAAGGTTGAAAGAATTTGAATATTTACCCACCAACTTCCATCTGTCATTATTCCTGGTCACTAACACGACAGGGTTGGGGGGCAAAGTGGTCTCCAGATGCAGAAGAAAACCTCTAGGCAAAGAAATACAGGTGCTGGTGGTTAGAAATGGGGCCCTGTGTGGTAGTAGGGGTGAGGGAGTTTGGCTGGGGAAGGGACAGGTGACTTGCATGGGATAACAATATGATTTTTTAAATAAATATTTTATTTGGTATTAATTTCAGGTTTACAGAAAAGTTGCAAAGACTGTATAGCCCTGTAGAGTTCCTGTATAGCTCTTGTCCAGTTTCCCCCAATATTAACATCCACAATCATGGTATATTCATCAAAACTAAAAAAAAAAAAAATACATTAGTTTAATGCTATTAACTAAACCTCCAGAGTTTATTCAGATTTTCTTGGTGTTTCCACTAATGTCCTTTTCCTATTCCAGAATTCAGTCCAGAATATCACCTTGGATTTATTTAAAACATAAATACTCTGCATACACTCTTTTATTTGGGTCCTCTTATATGTTCAACCAACTAATCTTTATAATGAACTAGTAAGCTCTGTGAGTGAAAACACAATGATAGTCATTTCCAGTAACAGATTGGACACAGGGTATGGTATTAAAACAAATATATCAAAACAACAATAAGAACACAATTTTATTCAATAGGCATATATATGTATAGCTGAGCCTCCATCAGTTAGCAAAGAAGTACTCATACCAGTGTGACACCTTGGAAGAAATTTAACTTTGAATATGTGTCTTGAACATCAAATATGAAGCAGGACCCCCTAAATCAGACACAACCCAGTCCTTTCAGTGTGCTTAGCTTTGTCTGGACATGTCACATTTAATCCTTCTAACTGTGAATCACATGGCCTTAAGCACCTGAGATGCATGAGGGAACAAAATTTGGAGAAGTTACTTGCCCAAGAATTTACAGGTGGTACATGACACAACTAAAATCAAGACACATGTTTTCTGGCTTCGGAGCCTACACTTTAAATATTAAACGCCTTCCTCCCACACCTCTCCATTAGCCCAACTCTTATCTTTGTGCTTTTTGGCATGCCATCTTTGACAAATCTGTGTTGTGAAGCAGGCATGCTTTTTGTCTTCATAGGCTGGTTTAATCATCAGCCTTGGATCTGTGGATTATTTTCAGAGCCTACCTTTTATTTGTAAAACCTGTTATCTTGATATCCACATACATTGACCATAAAATGCATCAGAAAGTCACTCCATACTCTAGTACTAAAGATTTGATCCAGGGCTAGTAATAGGCTTGGAAGCATGCAGCTCTAAAGAGCAAGCATTGATGTTGTGTAATAATTCAAATATTTCATTATTTTATGTGTTTGAGTTTTGATAGTTAATCTCCATTTCTCAGTCTTTCCATAGTTACTGTCTTTTTAAAAATACATTAACATGAGGGAAATGAAATATTCGGTGAAATCTTTGATCTCAATACTTGCAGTGGCTCAACTGAAAATTACTATTGGTTGCCTTGAAACTCAGGGCATGAAATTCATAAGAAGAAATTCTTATAAATTGTTCAAGATTTGACTCTGGGAAGATAAACTACATGGATATCTAGGCTAACCAGTGCTGAAATTTCTCTAACCTCTAATTCTAAATTCAGAAAAGAATAGGCTTTGAGGTTTTTTGTTTATTTTTGCTTTGATTACAAGTTGTTGGAAGCTTAGAGTTAGTATCTAATAACACAATCCATGTAAAACACAAATTATTGGCTCAGAATGAGATCTAACTTCTATGAAGACATAAAGGGACAATCATGTAAAAATGAGCTTTTTTTTTCTTAGAAGGAATAAGCAGGGATTGACTAAAAGGTAGTCCTTCCAGATTCTAACGTTTAAAGCATTGCACATTTTTAAGGGAGAAAAAGCATTACCTTTCCAAGCATACATATGAAACTGTTTTCTTTATGTAAATGGCTACATTAGGTTGCATGGTTTTAAACCTTGACCTTTGATTAGTCAAAGGAACATCTGACCTTTGACCTTTTTTGGTGCTAGAGCACAACTGTTCAGAGAAATTTGCAAACTGAGCTCCAGCAAGCCCCCTCAGGGCCCTGGGGTCTCTGGAGGAGAGGGCCAAGCTGGCTACACTGCATGCTTCTCCCCTGAAAAGTGCTGTGCCTTCATCAGACACAGCACCCCTGAGAAATTTTTAGTTGAAGGAACAGCCTCTCTTCTTAAAATTGGCACGCAAAAACAAGAATGTTTATTTATTTCTATAGACTGCTTTTCTGACCTTCTTCTCTTTAGGAAGCCCTCAGATTTCTAGAGGAAAAATTAGCTTTTCTGTGTCACATTAGCTTTTCTCTAGATTCAGATTTTCTTTCATAGGGGCAAGCTTGTAAGCTCCTACAGGGCAAGGGACTGGGGATTCGCTACCTGGTAGGCACTCAGACGTTCTCCTCACAATTACTGTTGTATGAGCAATATTAAGAAACTGCTTACTATGACCAGGGGCTATTTCAAGGCCTTTTTAATGTTCTGTTATTTAATCCATTTAACCCCATACAAAATGCCTATGAGCCACCTGATTCTACATTTGGTGAAACTATGGCATAGGGAAGTTAATGATTTATGCAAGGAGCCACAGCTGGTATGTAGCAAGGTCAAGATTCAAACACAGATCTTCCTAGTTCCAAATATGGCTAACTCACATCCTTGTAGCCACTGCCTAAGTGGTGGTTTTAAGAATATATCCAAATAAAAATATATCCACACATTCTTTGCTACTCTTCCCATCAAGAAGTGGAGTCCAGGTTTCCCTCCCCTTGAGTCTGGGATGGACTTAGTGACTCATTTCTAATGAACAGAATAAAGTGGAAGTGAAGATGTGCAACTTTGGAGACCACAACATTCAAAGGCACTGTGGCTTCTGTTATGGTTGCTGTCTTTTGGATCATTCACTCTAGGGGAAACCAACAGCTGTGTTTTGAGCTGCCCTGTGGAGAGGCCTGTGTGGGAAAAAAGTGAGGAAGTCCCATGGCCAGTGTGGACTGAAGAACTCAGGCCCTTTAATCCAGTAGCCAGTGTGAAACTGAAGCCTCTTGACAACCACCATGACAGTGACTTTGAGGTAGAGCCTTTAGTGACAGTCCACCCTCAGAATGACTGCAGTCCCATCCCCGCTAACAACTTGACTACAACCTCATGCAGACCCTGAGCCAGAATCACCCAGCTAAGCCTCTTTTGAGTCCCTGCCCCCAGACTATAAGATAATATATGTTCATTGTTTTAAACTGCTAATTTTTGAGTTAACTGGTTATGCGGTAATAGATAACTGAGACAGCCAAACACTGCCTTGCTCATTTAAAAAAATTGTCTTAATTTCATTAAACCTTAAATTTTGAAATATTGATACAGCTAGGAGAAATTTTCCAGGAAAAAAAAAATGCTGCCAAATGTTAGTAAAATGTATGTGTTCCAATGTGCCACAATGGGAACTCCTTGAGTAAAATTCTAATGCCCAGGTCATGTAATAGTTGTAATGACTTTCCTGGGATTTGGGATTTTGTAATTTACAGGACAACTGCTTTAAAAATCCATGATTTAAATGATTTAAAAAGGAAAGATATTAATAATAACCACATTGTTAAAGATAGCATTTTGAACTTTTAAAAAAATCCTCGTGGGAAAACTCAGGAAATGTTTTGTTTAGTAAGTTATCACTCATAATCTTAAATTGTCAGGAGCATGCTTGCACTTTGCATTATTTAAAGAGGAATATAAAACAAAGTTGAATTTTAACCTCTTCCCTGGTGATTTCATTCAGCTTTTCAAAGGGGGTCCTAAAAGCTCACAGGTCAAGCCATGTCTTGGTTTGCTCTGCCTGACAATTTGCATTAACTCTGCTTTATGGCCACTTGCAGTTTAATAAATTACTTGGACTTTGAGTACTATCTTTTAAGCTTAAGCCCAAGAATTTGTATAAGGCTTTGGGATACAGTACTTATTGAGAGATGCACTCTTAGAGCTGGAAGGTTTAGTACATGTATAGATATTGAACTTGGAGCTTTTTAAGTTCTTACAGAAGATCTCAAATGATTTGCCTTTTAAATCATATATTTACAAAATGATTTAAGTAAATTAAGGAACTCATTCATGAAGTGGACATGGTTACTTCTTTTTTCATATTCAGAGTGAATATAAGGTAGAGATGCTGGTTTTCCTTCTCTAAGCTAGAGAACACAGGTCAGACCCTGCTGGTTCTTCCCTTTCAAAGTTTTTTCCTCCATGCAGTTTGCACCCTGAAAAATTGTAAAAATACACTTTTTATATTGACCTGGACTTGGTAATATATGCTTGACCTTGATTCATGGGTTTGTGTTGCAAGGGAGGATAAAGATGAATATTGATAGCCTGAGTATAAAGATCCACCATTACCATAATTATTCATTCACTCACTCACAGAGTCACTCATTAATTCAGTCTATGCTTTGTCCAGCAGAGCAGGGGGCTAGGTGCTGGAAAGCTATGATAAGCAACTCAGAAATAGCCTCTGTCTCATAGGAGTTCATGGACTAGAGTGGAGAAGGGCATCAACCAAGTAAAATTAAAAACAGTTTGAAGTACCACAGAATAAATGTATAAGGGAATCTGACCCATACTGGGGCTTGGTGGTTAGGGAAATCTTTCTAAAGAAGACGTTTGAAAGTTAAAGGAGTAGAAGTGACAGGAAGAAGAAAGAGCAATCTAGGCAGAGGTAACAGGAGCCAGGAAGGTATCCAGTACTGTTCAGACCTGAAAATAATCAGTGTAGCCAGAGCTCAGAGTGAGGAGCATGGCCTATGAAGAGGCCAGAGAAGTAAGCAGGGGCTGTATCTGACATGGTCTTGCAAGCTCATTGTAGGCTTTATTAATAGAAAGAACAATAGAAAATCATGAAAGGTTTGGAAGCAAAGGGGGTGACATAATCAGGTTTGCATTTTAAGGAGGTCGCATGGCTCTGTGATGAAGAATGGGTGGAGAGGGAGTGAAAAGAGGTGTTTGGGGAGATGGTGTATCAAGCTGTTGGAGGCCAGAAATGTTGGTAGAGTGGACCAGAGTAGTGGTGGTAAAGGTGGAGAGGAGTGGAGAGAGTTCTCAATATTTATGGTTAATAGATTTACCACTTACTTATGAAGGAAAAGTAGACTAGACTTCGTGCTGCTTTGGCTATGGCTGGAGGAGGAGCACCATGGAAAACCTCCAGGGCTTTGGCTTCTTCAGGTGAATGGGGAACACTGGAGGGAGACCAGTTAGAGGTTAGGAGGAGGTCGTTTAGTTTGGGGATATTTTCAATTGGAGGCCTTTTTAAGACATCCATAAGGAAACTCAGTGCCATTTTGGTCCTGGATTGGAGGTATCTGGAGACATAAATTTGGAAGTCAGTGTTACAGGGCTGAAGGCACAAAGTTATCCCTCTGAGATTACAGAGTGAAGATGGAGTGAGAGAGAGAAGAAAGCATAGGTCTGAGCTATGAGGAATTCCAGCATTTGAAACCTCAGTGGAGCAGAAGTTGACAAAGGAGTGGAAAATGTGACAGGGAAGATGCAAGGGTATCATCTCAGAGATCAGGGAAAGAGAATCACTTAAGAGGCCCATGAGGGGTAAAGTAAAATAGGTCCTGTAAATGTCCTTTGGGTTAGTAAAATGGATTTCTTGAAGGGCTTGAAAGAGAGCCAAGTTGGTGTAGTGATGGAGGCAGAGGCCAGAATGAAGTATCATGAGGAGTGGCTGAGAAGTGAAGAAAGGGAGACAGTCAAGGGAAACAGAAGGCTAGAATTTTACCTATAAGAGAAAATAGAATTAAGGGAGAGGTTTCTAAAGATGGGAAACCTGAACTCGTTTAAGGAAAGAGCAATGGGGAGAATAAGGGGATAGCTTGAAGCTAGAGAGAGGATGGGTGATTAATTGTGTAGGATTCCCAGGAAGGTAGAAGTGGTGCCATTCAGAGAAGAGCTGGAGGAACTGGAGAGGAGGGGCGTTCCTGCCCTTCAGTGCTAGGAAGAAAGAAGAAGGAATGCCTACAGATGCCAAGGTGCGGTAGCCTCAAGTTAACAAAGTTTCTATTTCATGGTTTTCATCTGCTTTGGAAAATAGCCAAATGGGAGGGAGAAAGGGATGGCGTCCTGGCAAAGAAAGGAGGTCATTTCAGATTTTTTAGGAGGACAGAGGAGGTGTGAATGTGAAAGGGAGTAAATTATAAGACTCCATAGGATTGCTAGTCATTACTGGAGGGCCCAGTTGAGGTTGATGATCACAAATTCATGTGATCCACTGTTAAAAGGATTATAAAGTATTTGGTCCTTTCTGGAGGTGTTCAGCTATTTACTGAGCACAGAGAAAGTGGGGTCATCTAGGCCTATGATTTTGTCAGAGAGAAATAACAAAAGACAGCAACAGCAAGGGAGCCATTGAAATGATAAATCAGGAATATAAGCTGGTTAAGAAAAAAAAAAAAGTTAAGAGAGGGAGAGAGTGGAGATCTGTGTGAAGAGTGTAGTGAGTGGCTGATTAAATGTGATGGAAGAATAGGAGTCAGGGGTCAGAACAGGATGCTGTACCCTGGAAAAATGACTTGAATCTCAAAGTGTGGGGCCCATAGATGATTTAAGGCTCACTGGTGATTCCAGTGTTTTTTTTAAAAAGGAATATAACTATGTAGTGGGGAAAAAAACAGGAATATGTTGCAGTGATTATTATTAAATTCATGATGATGAAAGACACCAGTGGTGTGAAATCAAGATGAAGACATAATTAGAGAAAGCAGTCAAAAAATTGTGCCTTTAATATAAAACAAAACAAGAGTGCCCATTGTAATTCAGCAGGTTAAGAACCCGACATAGTGTCCATGAGGATTCGGGTTTGATCCCTTGCCTTGCTCAGTGGGTTAAGGATCTGGTATTGCCACAAGCTGCAGCGAGGTCACCAATGCACCTCAGGTCTGGTGTTGTAGCTGTGGTGTAGGCCAGCAGCTGCAGCTCCAATTTGACCCCTAGCCCAGGAACTTCCATATGTCACAAGTGCAGCTGTAAAAAGAAAAAAAAAATTAAAAACTCTGAAACCATACCTTTCCTTCTTCACAAGTTGAAGTCTTGGCCTTGCCCTCTTGCTCATTCTCTTTGATATTATATGTTCATTGCAAAGAAGGAAAGATTATTATAGGGAATATAGTATAATTCAAGACAAAGTATCAGATGCTTTGGGATTGGACTGATGAAAACAGGAAGTAGAAACACGGTAACTGTTCACCTCAGTGTCTTTGGAGGGCCAGCACTTTGGCTCACTTCATGCGATGGTGTTAGTCTAGCTACGGAGGTCCAAGTGTGGGCTTGGATTCCTATAATGGGCCTGGATGGCTATATCCTTAGACTTGGTGACTATCGTGGGCCACTCATTTTGGAGTGATATTGAAATTTTATTCAGTGAAATCGCATATGAAGGTACATTAATGTTTTACCTGGAATTCAATAACGAGGATGATCACTGACATATTTTTTTTTCAGTTCAGACAACTCACTTCTGCTCTACCTGTTAAATAGAAGGCTCTCACTGTACAGTTAACTTCTGGCTAAGTGGAGTGCTTATGAAATGCACAGGTCTCACAGGCATAATTGTTGCTAAAGAAAACCTAGCAAATCTAACTAGATACTCCTACCCCCAGCCCATAACCCTTATCTGTTATCCCATAAATTTCATGTCAAGGGCATTTTTAGAGAAGATGATCATAAGAAGATTCAGGCAGACATGAAGCAGGTTGTGAAAACTCTGGCATGTTTTATCAGTGTATTGATCAGGGTTCTCCAGAGGAACAGAACCAATAGGATGTGCAAATACAGAGAAAGAGATGTACGTTAAGGAATTAACTCACACATTTATGGAAACTACTGAGTCCAAACTGTGTAGGGCAAGCTGAAGCCCCAGAACAGAGCTGACGTTTTCTGCCAAGTTTCTGCACTTCAAACTCAAAGGTTGTCTTTTTGCAGAATTCCCTCTTACTCTGGAAGCTCAGTCTTTTGTTTCATTCAGGCCATCACCTGGTTGGGTAGGTCCCTCCCCCATTCTGGAAGGCAGTCTGCTTAAAGTCTACTGATTTAAGTGTCAATCTTATTCAGAAACACCCTCAGAATAATGCTTAACCACATTATCTGGGCATTGTGGCCCAATCAAGTGGACATGAAATTAACCCAATGCCAAGGGAGGTTATAGTGCTTTTTTGGATTCAACAATATTGAAAATACTCAAAAAAATTGAACCAGTCACTTGTCCAGTGCTTTGTAAATATCAGGTGCTGTGTAAAATATACACATTATACTACAAGTTTGGTTTGGTCTTTGCTAGAAATGGTGAGCATTTTTTTTCTGTATATGTTTTTTGGCACTTTGGTCTTACAACGCTTAGAATAGTTCTAGGCACGTAGAAAGCACACAGACTACTCAGTGCCAGTGACAAGAGAGACTTCGTAAGAATGTGTTTGAAGCCAAAGCTTTGTGAGGCAAATTCCACAAGCAGCTAATAG
The DNA here is from genome assembly GCF_016906955.1 of Phacochoerus africanus. Taxonomy (NCBI): domain Eukaryota; kingdom Metazoa; phylum Chordata; class Mammalia; order Artiodactyla; family Suidae; genus Phacochoerus; species Phacochoerus africanus. The sequence continues at coordinate 52,896,092 of NC_062544.1, read as the reverse complement.
ATTTCTATTTGACAGAAGCTCTAAACATGAATCAGAAGATTCACTGTTGTGTTCAGCTCATACACCTGGGTTGGGGCAGAAGCATCAGCCATAGAAGCTCTTATTTGTCCTCCTTTAGCTCCATCTCACCAATGCCAAACATCTTAAATAATTGTCCTTCTGACCTCTCGCTTTTTCCAAAATCATTTTATTAGCTTAAGGGTTGATTTTCAAATTCCTTAGCCTCTATTATTCATAGCCCTGGGATATTACCCCCACCTCCTTCTCCATCTGTGTTTTCTGCCAAGTTTCAAGCTGAAGTACTCCTTTGCCCTCAAAATAATCTCACTTGTTTCTGCATAACAACTCTTGGTCATGTTCTCTCCCCAGTGACCTTCCTCTTTTCTTTCTGCATCCTTTGAGGCTGAACTCAGATGCCACAATGTCCAATTCTGCAGTGTCTGTTCTGATCTTTCCTCTGCATCTGTTGCCTGTCCAGCCACAAGCTCCTGTCTCCCTTCCCCTAGCACTCCATTGACATGTATACTCAGACTGTCACACTTTGTGTCACCTGAGCTTCTCCTGGGCATTGTCTTACTGCAACAGGTCTGCATTCAGGACCAAAGTCTGTAGCATCCCCAGCAGCCCCACTGCAGTGCCTTGCAGACAGTGAACACTCTGCTCTGTGAGTACTCAAGAAAAATCAAAATAAGGGACCTAAGGTGAAACCTCATTCTGATTTATCAGTTTCGTCAAGGAAAGAATTCTTCCTGAATTTTTTTTGTACATGCATATCCTTTACAGTACCTAGCAATGTGCTGTGCCATAGTTGGCATTAAGTAATTAGTAATTGACGGATTCATTATGAATTTGATAACGTTTTTTGGATGCTTTCAGACCAAAGAAGAAATGATGACACAAGTTTCAAAAGGTACCATTATTGTTGATGCACTTTCTGAGGGCACTATGGCATCTTTTAAAGTCAAGCAACTAGAAAAATGAATCAGTCATGAGTCAGAATCATTGATGGATTTATGCTACCATCAAGCTTTAAAGTATTGGTGCTGACGTCAATAAAAAATTCTCTGAGAGCACCCATAGCCAGCTTTCTGTACTGAACCAACAGTGTGTGTTATGCTGCTGGTGAAAAAAACCTGGTGGTCTAGTAATCCTAGTGGTTTTTAAAATTCATTTATAAACTTGACATGACTGTGAATTTCTGTTTCCTCCAAAATCTGGTGGTGAGTTTTCTGAAGATATTCTTAATTTCTCCTGATTTAAATCACAGCAAAAGAGAATCAGGTAAATATCAAGAGAGATTACCTATGATATCTGATTTGATTACCTATGATATCAGTTCAATCAACATTGACTTTTATGTCACACATTATGTTGAATAAGAATTGAATTAAGCCTACAGTTTAAGCTAAGTGTGCTTTAGATAAGGGAGCACATTTTTGTTAGTTTGTTTTCATGTATTTTAAGGTCCTTATTGAGATATAATTGACAAATAACATTGTGTAAGTCTAAGGTATACATTGCGATGATCTGATACATATATACACATTGCAAAATGATTACCATACAAATGTTAGTTAACAGGTCCATCTCCTCACAGAGTTCCTTTTCTTTATGTGTGGTGAGAACATTTAAGATCTGTTCTTAGCAATAGAATACGGTTAACCATAGTCACCATGCTAGGACTTATTCATATCATTATTCTAGGACTTATTCATCTTAATAAGAGAAAGTTTATACCCTTTGATAAATATATCCCCATTTCACCCAACTCCCAACCCTTATTAGCCACATTGTTTGTTTCTGTGAGTTCACCTTTTTCACTTTTGTAAGTGAGATTTTCCAGTATTTTTCATTTACAAGAGAGACTCATAACGGAGCAATTGAAGCCAGAGCACTGATAAGCAAAACAGCCACAAATACCAACAAGCTCACCTTGGATGTAAGCCATAGTGGCCACAGGAGGCAGAACTGCCCAGGACACCACACCCACCTTTGTCAGCTTCAACACACAGGTGGGGCAGCAGAAGTTAGTTGAACTCTGCAAATCTGTGTTCCATACTGAGCACCTGCATGAGCCAGGCCCCAGGGATGGGATAAAGAGCAGATAGGGGCTATGGGAGCACACTGCCAAGAGGCATTTAATTGCATTCACCACTCACCCAGTGGGAGAGATGGAGACAGCTGAGACTCACTATCCTGGAAAGTCCCAGAAGGCTTCTCAGAAGATAAGCCTTTTGAGCTGATTCTTAAAAAGCCCACTGGGTAGAGAAAAAGGGAAGGGGGCATCTTAAAGGGACAGTTCATACTCGTGGAACTATTAAAAAAAATATGGTGTGTTAGGGAAATGGAAGTGGTCTAAGCTGACCAGCCCTGAGGATATTTGAGAGGAGGGGAAGGGGAAGGAGGCTGGAAAAGGCAGTCGGATTCATACACTGCGTCAGGGATCTTCGACTTTTGGGAGGCCCAGTTGGTAGTGGACCAGAGTTTCTTATGTAGGTAAGTGACAAGATCAGATTTGTAACTTTAGAAATAAACCCATGGGTAATCTTTCAGATCCATTCCTCCTGCCTTCACTAATCAGGGTTGTTTTAAAACTTGCCTATTCTCCAAGCAGCACTTAGCCTCAGCATTAAGATGTTTGCCAGAGTTAATTTCCAAGAGCCACGAGTCAGCTGGGTCTAGTTTGAGCTGAGCTGGTTAAGACTGGATGGGAAAACCCACCCTCCCACTGGGCATGCGCGAGTGTCCCCTCGGTGACCTTTTGCCATTGGAGGGCCCCAAACTCCACCCGCAGAAGGGGCAGAGGCCTGTAGCTTATTTACACCCATCCAGAAGGGTGATTCCCGCACCTTTTTCCCATCATTTTTCCCCGCGTTCCTCACGCCTCTCACGCCGGCGTCTTTATCCGTATCCCATAAATACCCAAGCACCTTGCCTGCTGGGGGTCAGATTTGAGGTTTGTTCTCCCATCTCCTCGCTTGGCTGCTTTGCTCGTCAACCCTTTGCAGCAAATCTCAGTGTCTCAGTGTTTGGTTTGCTTTGCATCGGGACAAGACAAACTTGGCTCACTACGAAGAAGAGAAATGGTTGGATTGCATTGACAGGTAGGGTGGAGGTGTAGTTTTTTAATAATAAACAAAATGAGCAATAACTTGTCTTACTCTTGCACAATGAGTAGGATTTTGCCAGCATCTTCATAGAATGAAAGGAAGCCTAGCATTCATCGCCAAATCTTTTGAGATGTAAATATAACAAAACTCTATAGTCAATGTCTTGAGGCTAGTCATCCCTCGTAGTGTGTGAAGAGGACTAGAGTTGCAAACAGACCAGTGATCACAGCAGTTCTGTCACAGGCAGTCAGGAAACCAGACAGGATATTTAACCTATGGCTATTGGTATTGGCAAGAGTTCAGCTCCCAGGAAAATAAATACACTGAGTTAGTGGTGGTGATGAAAGTGACATAAATAGAGTGGCCTGTTCCTTTTTGTGCTGTTGCAGGGAAAGGAAGCTTTAAACCTAATGAGATGGGATCTTGTAAACAGCTTATTTTCTTCAGTTACTGTCTTCCCTTTAGATAACTGAGTCCTCATCATTTGTTTCATGACATGTTTCTAGTTACTGACAGTTCTCTATAGAAAATTGATGTATTTCAAGCTTTATTCCCAATTTATGTAGGAATGGAATTTTGAAAATTTGTTGAGCAAGTATTTATTGAGGCTCTGATCTCACTGGTGAAGGAGGGACGGGCCAATCCTTTGCCTTCATGGAGTTTATAGTTCAGCGTAAACATTGCATGATAGTCACCAGACTTTTAGGAGGAAAAAAAAAGGACTAGCATAAAAAACTAACACTTCTGCCAGGGAAGCATGTGAAACACTTTACAGATGATATATGTTGGAGCCCAAACTCCAGTTCATTGGCAAAAAAAAAGTACTTATATTAGAGGTTTGCTAAGAGCATGTTGGATAAGAACCTGTGTTCTTTCTCTTCTGGAGCTGCAGGTTGCTTTAATCTTTGGGCCCCTATTTCCTCATCTGTAGAATTAATAGGTTAGACCAGATTGGTGTTTTTCAACTTTGGCTGCCTGTTAGAATCACCTGTAAAGCTTACCCTTGCCCAGTGGAATCAGAATTGCCATTGGAGGAAGAGGCAGGCCTGTATATTTTTAAAGCTCCCAGGTGATACTGTGTTTCTAAAGCCAGGGCTGAAACTCACCAGATTAGGTTGGAGGTCCCAACTGGAAATCTCTGGGTGAATTTTCTATGTACATGGGTGTGGAAAAATTATCTTTTAAATTAGTCATCAACATTTCTTAACATTTCCTAATTTCTCTCAGAAAAACTGAAAGAATGGGCAACAATTGAGCCTATAATTCTGAGTGGTAAAAACTCAAAGTAAACCCAGTTTCTATTGGACCACTCATTTATTTGTGTTAATTTTCTGGCCCCGAAGGCATTTTCATTTGTGAAATAGAACCAGATGGTCTCTAAGGTCTCAAATTATTTGAATTGCTTGTTTCCAAAGCCAGAAAAATGATGGCAAATAAATGGCACCTTTATCTATAAGCTGGCTGTTAAGTCAAAGGGAACTTAATCTTTGAAGATGGAAAAATCCTAGGGTCCAGTTAACAGAAGCTCTCCTTGCACTGCCCTGTAGAGGACACTTGGGGGGCAGGAGTAAAGGGAAGAAGGGGGATTAATTCATCTTCCCAGGGATTTTTAATGAAGCTTTTCCCCCTGCTCTTTTTCATTCTTTCCTGTTTGGGAGCTGGGTCATTAGGTCGGATGTGACTGGCCCTCCCCAGGGAGCAGAGAGGCAATTATCAGAGGTTTTTCTCTGTCCTTCCTGTGAGCCTTTTGCTGTGGAAGCCTCTCAAGGGTCTTGCTCTCCTTCAGCTTCCTTGTGGCTTCTTGCTGTGTCTGCCTGAGAGTGAACACCTGGCTGGAAGGGCTGATTTGTGTGGTTTGAGAGCTGCCTAAGCATGAGATTTAAGTGAGTGTATTTGAATTAATAGGATTTTACTTTTTACATGTTAAAAATATGTACTTGATTTGTGTAGGACCTCTTGCCCAAAATGAATCAGCCTTTGTGCCTTGTTCTATTTAACTTTTTTCTTTTTTACTAAGAGTAATGAACTTTAAGGGTACAAACCTGTAAAGAGAATGAGCCACACAGATCTAATACACATTACAGTGAATATAGATAATTATATTGTACTATAACTGTAATGTGATAAATATTAGCAATCATAATATATAAATGCATCAAAGTAATACCTATATACCTTAAACTTCTATAATGTTACATGTTAAATTTATTCAATAAAAAATTTACACTATTTGGAGTTCCTGTCATAGCTCAGTGGTTAATGAATCTGACTAGGAACCATGAGGTTGCAGGTTCCATCCCTGGCCTTGCTCAGAGAGTTAAGGATCTGGTGTTTGCTGTGAGCTGTGGTGTAGGTCACAGATGTGGCTTGGATCCTGCGTTGCTGTGGCTCTGGTGTAGGCCGGCGGCTACAGCTCCAATTAGACCCCTAGCCTGAGAACCTCCAGATGCTATGGGTACGGCCCTGGAAAAAAACAAAAAAATAATTAAAAAAAATCCTATTAACACCATGGCATATGTTCTATGTGGTGACAATAATAAAAAATAGCCTTTAATGAGCACTTTTTATGCCAGAAGTGTTCTGGGTACTTTTCATAATTATCCAGCTTATTCCTCACCTCACAACTCTCCTATGAACTAGATGTTATTATTCCTGTTTTATAGATGACACGCAATGAGGTGCAAAGCAGTTATTTGATTTCCCATATGTGAAAGCTAGGTTAAGTGAGATCTTATATAGCCAGACCTCCTTTAGAAGTTTTTGGTAGATTCCAATGTGTATTGGTTTTGACAAAGACAAGGTGCACTGTTTTATATTAAATATAATTTTCCCTAATTCCTCTAGTTATTTCAGTGAATTTGTTATTGTCTACCAATGATGAATTTCCATCTTAGCTGACTGTCTGTTTTCTCACTATAAAAAAAAAAAGAAAGAAATTTCAGTGGTCACCCAAGCAAATTATTTATTAGCCTTATGACCATGAGCCCCTCTGCCCCAGTTTTCTTGATGGGAAAATGGAGATTTTAATATATACCTGACCTCAGTCCACAGGAATATTTCCAGGAACAGGTGTGATAATGACTGAAATGTGTTTCATCATCCCTAGAAAATGCCCACGTGTATCTTAAGTATGACGTATTCGTTATGATGCAGGGTATACAGTGAACATTCTTTTGCTTAAAAACAGGGGTCCATGGAGATTTTTCCATTTGAGAGATTTAGTCCCATGAGAGGTTTTAGATTGATCAGACAATGAGAATTTATCACTGAAATTTGATTTCATTTTCCTACTGGTTTTCCACAAAGTCCCCTTTCATGCTGTCTTCGTGGCAACTGCTGCCAAGCTGTCTTCAGTGTGAATGGGCAATGCAATGGATGCATTTCTCTTGTTGAAGCCATGTCTGTCCTTCAGTGCTGAGAGGTTGCTTGTATGTGCTTAACCTCTGCAATAAGTTGACACATGACATGAATCTACCCTTATAGCTCATGCTAACTGGTCAGGAAAAGATTTATTGGGAGCAGGAAGGAAATATGGGCACAATGTTGCTTGTCTGCTAAGTAATTTAAATTATAAGTTGAGCCTTTCATGGTTTTATGTGTGGTTGTGTGCTTGTCATACCTAATTACCTTATTTTATGGCAAAAGTAGTAACCTTTAAAGTAATAAACTGAAAATGGGTCCATACTCTTAGGTCTCATACCCTGTGAGAGTGTGTGTACATATGTATGTGTATGCATATGTGCATATATAAATATGAGTATGTGGTGATACAGCACTTACTTTAATTAATTACTAAGCACTTACTTTAAGTAATTACTAATTATTGAATGCCCATTATGGCCCAGCACATTGGTATGCCCTGTGGCGGGGATGCATATACAAAAAAAAATTCAACAAAAATTCTTTCTGCTTAAAGGGGAGGATTTTTACTTCCAACCTCTTCAGTAATGTCTAACTTGAAGGAAAAAAAAAAAAAAAAGACCAAACTAGAAGCTATATAAATCACACCACCACGTACCTATTTTCTATCACATTAGTCTTTTGACTACATCCAAAATAATATCTTCTTAGTACTTCAGTTTGAAAGGCTAAATGCCAGTTATTGTTATGGTATGTTTCAAAGTTTTTTACTCTTTTTCTCCCTGGTGTGAAATATGGACAGGGGAATTCTATCAATTTCATATATTAAGAGCCTGTAAGCAAGGTAAAGAGGACGTTGAAAGACTAATGAGTATGGCACTAGTACCGTGAGATGGATGGGCTACTTCCATGTATTTGCTCGCTGGGTGAGAGACTTGATGAGTCAACCCCATTCTGTTAACACACTAATGGTGCCCTAGCTCTTTTGGAGTTCAAACTATAACCTCTTCTCTCTTGGAGAGGGACAGCTTGACAGGTGGACCAGACTTGGCATTTGAGCCTCGATTCAAATCCTGCTCTTACTGTTTTTTAGCCACATGTTATTACTGACTCGGTATCCCTCCCTGCCCCAAATTCCCATGTTCAAGCCCTAATCCCCAGTGTGACTATGTTTGGAGATAGGGCCTGTGTGGAGGTGATAAAGGTCAAATGAGGTCATAAGGGTAGGGCCCTAAGCCAACAGGGCTAGTGACCTTATAAGAAGAGGAAGAGACAGAGAAGCTCTCCCTCCAGCACCAGAGGACACAGCGAGAACGTGACCATCTGTCAGCGTTCTCACCAGGAACAGAGTTGGTTGGCACCTTGGTCTTGGACTTCCAGCCTCCAGAACTGCGAGAAATAACTTTCTGTTGCTTAAGCCACCTAGTCTGTGGTATTTTGCGTGGCAGCCCAAGCAGATTAAAATTCTACCAGGTAGGCAAGTTACCATGTAAGTAGATAAGTAAGTTATTAAAATTTTGGATCCTGGCCCTACCATTTATTAGCCGTATAAGCATATTACTTCAACCCACAGAAAGGCTTTGTTGTGAGTTGTAAGCTTTGCTTGGCTGACGGGCAGGCAAGCTGGGTGAATTTTGCCCTCTCCCTCACTCTGTTCACCACATTTGGCCAGAGTGACCTCTCTTCTAAATTTAGACCTCATTAGTTCATTATCTGCATAAAATTCTTTAGTTGTTTCCCAGTGTTCTTATAATAAATCTTTATCGCTTTCCTCAAAAAGCCTCATGATCTGGCACCCGTTTACCTCTCCAGCTTCATAATATAGCCCTACTTTTTGGCCACACCTATCTTCTTTGAGATCCTTAGGCGCTGTGCCCCCCTCTTCTGTAGCAACTGTCCAGGTAGTTGCCCTTTCCTCAGGGAGGCCTTCCCTCCCCATCCTCGACTGACTATATGTTTATCTCAATGGTTATTTGATTTACATTGTCCTCCCAGTAGTCTGTCAGCACCACGAGGGTGGGGCTGTGTGTGTTAGGTTCCAGCTCTGCCTTCAGCACCTGGCTCAGTGCTGGTGTTGTCACTGGAACTCTCTAGTATTAATGGGAGGAACATGAAAAAAGGAAAAGAAATACATGCAAATCTCATCCAAGGAGGGTGAGGTGCAAAATCTAATCTTAGGGAAGTGGTGTGCTAGCAGGAGAGGCTGGTAGGAACCACTTGAAGAATCAGAAAGCACAGGGAATACCTGTTAGCTTTTTTTTAAGACCTTACCTCTGACAGACCACCTTCGAGCAGACACCTAGGAATTTATGGAAGTAATCCCTCTGGGATGCAGGCTTCCTCTTCCTGTGAGAAGCATGGGCCCTGGGAATCAGGAGCCACCTCATAAGAAGCAAATTCTGTCGAAGCTGTTCAGGGTCACATTTTGGAAGTAGGCTCTTAAATGATCATCCAATCTAATGTTCATACTTCTAGCCCAAATGCACTGACTTGAACAAAGTAACTGGGAGTTACTTTGAATTGGACTTATTTGAATTGTTGGTTTTCTCTTTTCTGTCTGTTACAGGTCATAGCTGTTTGTTATTACCATGATTTCAGGGTTTCTCAACTCGGACCCTCTGTGAGTCAGATAAGTTTTTTCAGCATGACCATGGGAATTATGAAGTTGCTTCTTACTAAAATGAAGCTAAACTTAATACTTGTTTGGGTTGTTTTGTTTTTGTTTTTTAACTTTTGCATCCCAAAAAAGATGTAAGGGAGAAGACTTTAGATTTTAAATAATTTTCTTAATTCAGATATGTATTTAAGCTACTTTGTCATAATATGTAAATTATATTTACCCATGGTAGACCTATTTTCAAATAATGAGATTTCCCAAATTATTTGCTTTTTTAAGGTTATAGCGAATTCCTATTGTGGATGGAAGTTTTCTTCTTTTCACTCTGGCTTATTGTGGTTATGAGACTGAATACTTTGTTTTAGATATTTGACAAAATGCGTGTGTTTAAGAGGCCCTCAAATCCAGAAATGACAGAAGGTTGAAATGCCAACATTTCCTATTGTATAGGTTTATATTGGAGAAGTATAACTATGCATTGAAACACATTTTTGAAGTGGAATACCAGAATGTGCTAAACATATTCTCTAACTTACCTTTTGAAAAGCAAAGAAATTGCAAGAAAATAACTCATGATAACTTAGTTTCAGTATTACAATGATAAATAAAGATGAAATCATAAAAAGGGGGTGATTCATGGTTTTAAGACTGATACTATAATTCTTGAAATATTTTAATATTTATTTAACCTTTAATTTATAATTACTCTCCTCTCTGTAAGCATTTATGTAATAATATTTCATCTATTTTTCCATTAAAAATGCTAAGATAAGTAAGTCCTGGTGAATGAGATATAATTTAATAAACATGTATTTCTTGGTAGAAAACTAATCCAGTCTTGCTATAAATGTATATTTAGAGAGAAGCACAGTAGACAAGCTTAATGACTTAGCAGTGATATGACTTCAGGGAAAATGTTTTTTATACCATATTGGTCATATCTTTTAATACTTGCATTGAAAATAAAATTACATTCCAAGATTATGAGGATTGTGGAATTCCGTAATTGGATATTTAAATCCAGAATTGATTTAACAGCCAGCAGTATAAACATAGAAATAGATTTTAGGTTAAATCTGAGGGTTTTTTTTTTTTTTTCCTTAAACTATAATCTTAGTTTAAAATATTTTCCTGGAAGTTTTCTAAATGGGATAGCTTTCTGGAAATACAAAATAAAGGGGAGAGGTGGGTAGCTGGACCACAAACCTCTTCAGAGACCTTTTAATCTATTGCTATAATTTATATATTTTATCATATTTATCATCATATTTATGATAGAATTCTTTTAAATAATACTTTAAAAATAATTTAGTGCTTACCCCATTGACTTTTTTTTTAACCAAGCAAAAATTTGATCACAGTCACATAATTTAGTCAAAGCTAGGACTAGATTCCAGGTTGTCTGACTTCTGGTACAGTTTGCCTTTATTCTCCCTGCTGGTGACTGGTCCTGGGAGTTCCTCAGCACTCTGCATCAGAGTGTTTATGGATCATTAAGGATGTGCTAGCACTGCTCTAGGTGTCAAGGATATAATGATGAGTGGAGCTCACATTCTGACTAAAATTGGTTTTCTCTCCTTGTTCCAGTGGAAACTACCCTTTTGCTTCCTCTGCAGCATTGAGATATTACGTTTATTTTTACTTCGGAAGTTGGGGGCGGGGGTGGGGCGGCTGCCATCCGACACCTGTGTGAGAAGCGCAGCTGCCTCATGTGAATGAGGTCTCTGGAAGGTGGCACATGTTGCAGGTAGGAATGCAGCCTTTAAAATGTAGACTTGTCAAGAGAAAGGGGGGAAAGCACGTGTGAAGCAAAAGTGTGTCATGACCACATTCTGCAGTTGTGCACTGGTGGACTGAAGGAAGAGCAGACCAAGGACGTCTCGCCATGTCCCCTCAGTGTTATCAGGTGTATGATGGGGACTAAAGAGGGTTGAACTAGGTAATTCATAGAGTTCTTGGCAGAGCTGATATTCTCCGGTTATGAGTGTCTGCGCGCGCGCGCGCACACACACACACAATGCACTTGCTAATGACTACCATGAATGTCTTCTATCTTCTTCATTACAAATAAAAGAATCTGATTTTTCTTTCCAGATTAGAAGTACCTAGGTCATACTGACCTAAGTGAGTACTGCTTGAAAAGGTACACTGTGATGTCTTTATTGGGGGGAGGGGAGTGTGGAATGAAGAGGGGAAAGATTCTCTTTTCAGGAATAATTGTATCCTGTTCCAATTAAGCGACACTGTGGCCTTCTTGAAAATAGGGAATTCTGTAAAAATAGCTCTGGGACTGTAGGTACTATGTGACAGAGCCTGAATTAGACATGGTGAGAGGAGTGGAATATGTTGGTTAATAATGAGCACCTGAATTAAGAGCAGAACAGCTGGGCCCAGAAGCAGCTGTCTGGTTGGAAAAACCAGAGCAGTAACTTTGGACAGTGTGCTTTTCTTATACTGAGTATAATGATTTTAAGAACAGGTTTTTTTTTTTTTTTTTTTTTTCAAATATGTCTGTGAATGCCAGGTAAGGTAAATTTCAATGTGAAATTTTTAAAGTCTGTGAAATGAAATCATACTTAATTCTGACTATCTGACAAATGGTAGTCCTGAATAACTTTGCTCTAGAAAGAAGCTCCTCTTATTCTGGGCAAGAGATGGTTTGTAAGTTTGAGACAAGACAAATATGGTTGGTTTTCTTCTAACAAAATGAATTCTCCCACTTTTCATTGGGAAATGGGGGTCCAGGGAACTTATGATAACCTGATGGGAAGTGGAAAAAGAAAATTATTCCCTATTTGTGTGGTCTATGAACAGTTGATGAAGAGGATAAGTAGTAGGCGGGTGTTGTCGTGGTCCATTTGGGCTGCTGCAACAGAACCACAGATTCAGTGGCTTACAGGCAGCAGAAACTTCACAGTTCTGTGGGCTGGGAAGTCTAAGGTCAAGGCACTCTCAGGTTCTCTTCCTGTTTCATAGGCAGCCATCTTTTCTCTTTGTCCTTGGGTAGCAGAAGGTAGGCTGGGGAGCTCTCAGGGGTCTCTTTCATGAGGGCACTAATCCTGTCTCTGGGGGGTTCCAGGCCCCTGACCTAATCACCTCCCAAAGCCCTCACCCCCAATACCATCATATTGGGCATTAAGTTTCAGGATATGAATTTGGGGAGAACACAAATATTTTCAGTCTATAGCAGGTGAATTTTTGGGATTTTCACAACAAACTTTTTGGGAGAGATGGTATAATTATCCCCACTTTACAGATAAGGAAATTGAGGCTTAGATCTGGTCATGTGTAGTATATTCTTTGTTAGACCAACCCTTGATCTGTTTCACCCTATACTGAAGGAGATGCCAGAGAGAAAAAATAGGCTCACGCTGGCAGGAAGAGGCCTACCCTTACCTCATACACGTCCAAGCACCTTGTCTTAGAGCCTCATGAGACCTTAAAGAAACTTCCCCTCCGGCTGATATTTAGACATCTTCTAGAACTCCAATTCCCCTGATAATAGAAGCAGCGAGACTCGAAGACCCAGGGCAGCGCTGAGAGGAGAGGAACCTTTTCAGACCTAGAGACTCAGGACCTCCCTAGATTCACTTCCTGTGATGTGCTGCCTGCATACTGGGAAATGGAGCTATTGGTACGAGAACGTAAGCTTCGTTGGAGTTCATGTTTGGACTTTACCTGGGCTATTGCTTCATCTTCTGTTTACTGATTCTTTTTTCTCTCTACAGTGTAAAAGTCTCATTCTGGAAAGTTCTCAGATACTTACTCAATGGGGCAAATATTCATGTTGCCTTTCGGAAAAGCATGTCTAGAGTTAACCTGTCTCAACAACCTAATAATCTCACCTCCTAAATTGGGTGAAGAAGAGTGTGTGTTAATGTAGTGTGTGTAGTGTGTGTGTGCGCACGCATGCATAAAACATGTATTCATGCATATTGCTTATTTGCTTAAAACCATGTCTTGCAATTATTAACCACTTTTTTCATCTAATATATCAGAAGAATAGTTCAATTAGCAAAATGAGAATACAAATTTATATTTGTATACCCAATAAATTTACTCCAGATCTGGTATATCATTCCACTTACAACATTAATTGAATGCAAATGTTCTATTTATATTCCATTGTTGCATCATTCAAATGAAATGTGACTTTTGGTTATTTAGAGGCCCATCAGTGAGTGCCTTCCTGATGATGAGGGCTAACCAACATAAACTCCTTTCAGACCTACACTTTCTAGAGAGAAACTCTCAACTTAGAGACTAGCTTGCCACAGACCCTAGTCCTAGACCTCTCTGAAGTTCATTGTGAAATAGAAACACCCCCTTAGGGCTCTGGCTCCATGCAGTGCTCTTGTATTTCTTATTTGGCTGTAGGACCACTGAATTGAGTTTGAATCTAAATTTGGAGTAAAAAACACTAGTCAGTAGAGCTGCATCTGTGACCAGTTTGCCTTCCAACTTGCATTCCTTCTTTCCCTGTCACTCCCACATTCTTTTTTGTCTTTTGCCTTTTCTAGGGCCACTCCCCACAGCATATGGATATTCCCAGGCTAAGGGTCTAATCAGAGCTGTATCTGCCAGCCTACGCCAGGGCCACAGCAATGCCAGATTTGAGCCGTGTCTGCAACCTACACCACAGCTCCCAGCAACGTGGGATCCTTAACCCACTGGGCAAGGCCAGGGATTGAACCCAAAACCTCATGGTTCCTAGTCAGATTCATTAACCACTGAGCCATGACAGGAACTCCCACTCCCACATTCTTAAGGAAGATGTTTGTTTATAGTTTTGGTGGGCTGGCTTTAAATTTTTCAAAAATGCATTGCACTGAACCCAGTAGGATAAGTTCACCGAGACTTTCTATGAATTCCCACAGACTCGCTGATTGGGAATGTGTGTGGGTAGAAGCCTGAAACAAGGTAGTGAGTCCTGAGATTTCTTATTTGTGAAGGTGGGAGTTGCGTTTTATACTATTGTAAGCTGCCTGCAAATATTTGAGGGCCTTTCTGTTCCTACCTTCAACTGTGCCAGTGCTGAGCTCTGGAATAGTCTGCCTCTTGATGTTTTTCCTAGGAAATGCGTTTTTCCTTTTCCCTTGGATTCCTGGTGCCTGCTGTAGTACTTTTTTGATTTGCTGTTGTCCTGGCAATAGGTCAAATGGCTCTCATGGTCCTTAGCATTCGGCTAAATGCTTCCAACAGTTGCGACTGGACAGAATCCAAATGACTTCAAGGCATGTGCCTCTACTCTGTTCAAGGAGCTACATTTTAGTGATTCCCCCCTCCCCGCCCCCCCCCCCCCCCCCCCCCAATTGGTTAGTAGCTTTAAAAATACAATTGAAAGGAGAAGCTACTGTCTGAAGAACTAATGGAAAATTGAGCAGTTTGGGATATCCTAGGAGATTCACTTATAATGTAAGGAGTATGATCAGTCATCTTCCTTCCTACCCAAAAGTGTGCCATCAGAGCATGTGCAGAGAGTGTGGCAAGCAGTTAGGTGCACACATCCAAAAGCCAGACTGCCCAGGTTCAAAGCCCAGCTCCACCACTTGGTAACTGTATAGTTCCTGACTGTACTAGTTAACCTTTCTGTCCCTCAGTCTGGTTTTCCTGATGATTAAATGAATTAATATTTGTAAAGTGTTTAGAACTGTGCCTGGCCCATTGTATGTATTACATGTCTTGGTTTAAATACATGAAGTGTTGGGGTTGTTGTTCAGATGGGAAACAAGGGTCTTGAGAGGCTTGCACATATTTCTAAAGTAACAGAATCAGTCAATGGTGGAGACAAGAATATCATCACTGCCCAGTGTTCTAGTGGAGAACTGTAGCTCTAAAGAGTGATGTGCGGAATGAAATATGCTAATGAAAAGCAATCAAAATTACTAAGGGAGGTAAAGAATATGGAAACTGATCATTCATTTATCCAGTGGTTTAGTCAATAAGTAACTGTTAAATGCTTACTGTGGACCTTGGCACTGTGTTAATGTTGTGGGTATAATGATAAATAAACGAAATTTATAGAACATTTACTTAACCTGGGTTAGGCAAGATGTCTTTTTTTAGGGTTGGTGACCATTCCGCTGAGGACTCTCTAGCCTTAAATTATAGGACAACTTCTACATATAGTGTGGTACCATGTAGCTTAATTTGAAGATGAATTTTCTGACCTTAGGTTGATAAACTGTAGGTCAATGGAAAGATTATGATGAGATTTCCATCCTTTAAACATTCACTGGAAGATGATCTGTGTGAGATGCTTTAATTACTTCTGAAAACACAATATTCTCCTCTTAAGAGTCTAGTATGGAGAATGTTCTTGTTTTAAATGTAATTGATCATAAGCTTAATTTGAACCAAGAGTTCCCCCCCCCCCACACACACACACAAAATCAGCTCGGTTTTGGATTGTTTAAACACTTTTGCACAAAAATACACATTTTTGTACCAGATATTTCTAGTCAGACCACATCTAGGCTAGTAGTTTCAGGTGTAGGTGAAATGCTTTAGGAAGGATATTAACAAATTAGAAGACATTTAGAAGTGGGTGGCAGAATAGTGAAAGAGCAAAGAACGCATGCCAAATGGTTTATACAGTGGAAGGAGAAATAGATGCCTAAGTGGAACTTGGTATTTTGTTCATAAGAGTTAAAAGGACCATCATTGATAGAGTAAGAAAAGGGTTGCTTTTGGCTGCTTCCAGGGTAGGAGTAGTAGATGAGAGACTACGGCCCAGAAGTGGGCAGCTATAAGGAAGAGTTTCTGAACATACCAATCCCCAAGGGGATGGCCTGCCATGTGGGAGGGGATCTCTGTGTGAGTGGATCTCCTCAGTCACAGCTAGACGAACAAGCTTCTGAGCCCTGGGGACTGGGGTCCTGCTGCTGGATGGAAGGTTCAGCCAGATCACCTCAGAGGTTCCTTACAAGTATCTGTTACCCTGTGACTTCAGGACTTTGATGTCACCTCCGCTGCTGCCCTTAATACCAGTTACTCTGAATAATGTTAAAAGTCAGCGTATGATTAAAGACTGAGTGAAGAGTTGTGACTGTCAGCATGATTTTTGTCATATAAGCAGTGAGGCTAAGAATGAAAGTGCTCTCTCTCAAAGAGGGAGAGGTATCAGTGGCTCAAAGATAAGATTTCTCTGTGGCTGGAAAGAATTAGCTTCCTGGGTCTGTACTGGATTCATGGTAGGTCATAACCAGAATAGGTGAACTGTGAATGTGTATTCTGAAGATGAGGCCGCGTTCTTAGGCACAGCTGAGGAAAATTGGTTAATGGAAATAGTCTGTTGAAACATCTGCCTACCCCCTTGCTTCTGGGAGGCCCTCTCGGACTGTGGAGGTGCCTTGTTCAGGATGGCAATGTGCTCCAGCTGCTGTCAGGGGAGCCAGCCACTTGCTGGAACGGAGTCAGGACTGGACCTTTATAAGACACCTTCTTTGAGAGGATCGCAGAGCCCGGAGAGCAGGCAGAGGTCTTTAGCAAGTTATTTCAGAACAAAGCATTATTTTTCTGACCTGAGCCAAGAACTACAATAAAGATCCTTTTTGAACTTAAGTTCCTTTTTTTTTTTTTTTGAAGAGTGAATTTTGATCACTAAAGATAACATTGTATGCAGAGGAACATTCTGGTAATATGCACTCTGTGAAAAGATGCTTAGACAAGATGATCAAGGAGGTATGAGGAATATTTTTGAGGGCTGAAATCCTGTATTTTTAGAAACAGTATTTTAATTTTCTACAGTATTTTCTTACCTTTGATTTTGAATTATGTCCCTTTTGAGAATTTCAGTTATTCTCTGGGGTAAGGGAAACCAGTAAAGGAAGTTAGGCTTATTCTTGGGCTGGAATTTCCCCCTTGGTTAGGCTGTAATGGTGACAGGGGAGGTTAGGTAAGAGCAGAGGCAGGTGTAGTGTGTAGCTATAGAAGTGGAGGCTCAGGGCGCCTCACTTGTACAGGTTCCCTCCAGAGACCTGGGATCGGTCCTAGCAGTGTGCTGTCATGGTCAGGGTTTTTTTGGTAAAAACTGCAAAACATAATGTATTTTAACCATAATTTAAGATCACTGCCTTTTTCCAATTCAGCTTTCTCTTCTTTATGCTTGCCTTCAGGTGGGTGGCATCAAAGTTATTGTGGGAATTTTGTATATGTAACCAGGTACATTTTTCTTAAAAAGGATTTTCTGAGTTGTGTGAGTTTAAGGCATTACAAAGGTGAATCTTCCTGGGGGTTAGGAATGCAATGGGTAACCAGTCAGAAATTGCCACTGTAGCAGAGTCAGGCAGAAGGTCAGAGTGAGATATCAGTGTGCAGATGTGAGTGGAAGTAAATTAGTTTCTGTGTTTCTACCGATCTCTGATAGTGGGAACACAGAACTCTTTTTTTTTTTTTTTGGGTGTATATGTTATTTTTAAAAAATAGTTTTTCGATGTTGTACCAGTTTCTGCTGTACAGCAAAATAATCCGGTCACATATATGTTTGTGTGCGTGTATATATGTATATATTCCTTATATTATTTTCTATCATGGTCTATTCCAAGAGATTGGGTATAGTTCCCAACACAGATCTTTTTTTCCCCCTCATCTTTAAGGTCTGTCTTGAACAGTAATATCCTTGGCATGGTATAATTTCATACATTGGTTAGAACTACGCCTGATTAAATATTAAAAATCATAATTTCTTAAAAATAATGCAAATCGACAATGAGCTAAGTGTGAAGATAATGGTGAGAAACTGCTGAGAGAAATGGCTTAACTGTATCCTTTTGCCCCTGCTACTTTACATAATTATGAAACCTTTTCGTAAAGCTCCCTTCTGAGCGAGAAATCCAGCCAACAGAAATCTAGCAGAAATCAGAGGCAATTTACATACTGTCTCTAATAGGCGGCTGTTGGCATCCTGTGAAGTGGTGGTCTCTTTCCTGCCTTCTGTCCATCTCTCCTCACATGCACTTGTAGTTCTTCTTGGCATTCACACTTACTCTCTTCTTAATCATCGAAGTACAGTTTGCAAATGAGAAATCTGTCCAAGGAGCCTGAACTTGGTGAATCACGGTTCCTTTCAGCCCTGGTTGTGAGTTTATGACTCTGTGAGGTCTTAAGAGATATATTTTATTTGGACATGTAAAAAGGTTCTTCATAACATTCAAAATAAATACTTCATGGTGATGAAGATTATTGAGGAAAGGGATAATCATTCATGATATTAACTGTTTCCCAAAAGACGTCTAGTTAACAAGTTAGGGAAGGGACCCAAATTTAAGTGATGCCTACTTCATGAGGCGAAGGGGTGTGGTGGGAACCAAGGAAAACTTACAAAGGGAAGTCTTCGCCAGAGTCCAGAACATCATCGTTATCATAAAGACAGGTTGGGTAGCTGTTGGATCGACTCTCCCAGATTTGAACTCTGAAAACTCAAACACTGTCATTCTGTCACAGAAAGGATTAAAAACCAACAGTTGTAATTGTTGGCTATATTGTAATCCTGGGCTATATTCCAGGGGTAGGATTTGACTCAGATTTTTATCCCGTGTTTGGAACCAGCAAAGGCTGTCTCTGTGCTCAGCACGAAGTAGGTGCTTAATACTTGCTGGCAGCATGTGGACTGATAATGGTGGTAAATGCAGGTCCTGAATGCTTTGCTCTGGGGAGATTGTGGCCCTTTGGAGTTTGCATGCTGTGGACATCCTCAAAAAGCCCAGAAAAGGCATCTTTATAGACAGACATGTGACTCAATCCATGTGATCTTAGAACTCAGTGAAATGCTGTTCTTTGGACTAAACTTTCAAGACTCATGTACATGGCATACAATTCATTAACTAAAAATGATTGCTATTTTACCTTAAGTAGGACCACAAATGTCTGCTGTTAGGATGCCCTTTTGTTCATAGCTTGGATGGTTTTCAGAAGTTGTAAAAAGTGATCTGAAACACTCTCTGAAGTTCCACTGTGGTGCAGTGGGTTAAGAATACGACTGCAGTAGCTCGGGTTGCTGTGGAGGCATGCGCTCAATCCCTAGCCCAGAGCAGTGGGTTAAAGGATCCAGCGTTGTTACATAGGTCACAGCTGTGGCTCAGATTCAGTCCCTAGCTGTGAAACTTCCATATGCTGTGGTGTGGCCATTTAAAAAAAAAGAAGAAACACTTTCCAAAAGAGGGAGGTTTAATTTTGTGATTGATCAGCCTGTTGCTTAATCCCGAATTGTGAAAGGTGATCAAAATGAACAAGATGCTTGCTTTGCATTCTCTTCTGAAAATACAGAGCCTGCTGCTCTTCTGTCTTAAGTGTAACCATGCTGCCCTGAGGAGAGCTCAGAACTGCTCTTAAGTTCAAGAGGACAGCTGCTTTCTGATCACTCAGGTCCTCTGAGGCCTGACCCAAACAGGAAAAGGGTGCTTCACAGGGGCTCTTTGCCAGAGAGAGATTCAATATATGAATTTTACTATGAGAATAAAAGGTTGGCTTGCTTATACAGGATCAATTGAAAGTTCACTGTAGGGTATTCTTCCTTTCCTATGATGGAATTGATTTTAATTCTGGCTTCTAGGCAGCAGTATTTTTCAAAGAGGAATGTAGCCCTTGTGCCAGGTAGCCCCAGAAATGCCTATCATCTCATGGCAGGAGCATGGAAAGTAGAAGGGTTGGACCCTCCTTGAACAGTTGACACCCTGGTTCTTGTACTTTAAAGCCATCCAGCAAGAATTCTGAGATCGGCTTTTACCTAAAGTTCAATATTTACAAAACCGTTGAAAAATGAAAAGTTGTCCAAGTTCTAGGTTGGTTGATTAAATTACACCATCACATTTGCCCATTACTTTCAGGCTGCTGAAAACTGTTTAAAAATGTCAATCTTAGAGCTTGAAAAAGACTGTCCGTCTCTCACCAGTCCAGTGGCCACAAATCCTGATGGCTCTTTCCATTCCCAGGTTTTCCCTGTACTTTCTCCCTACCTTTGTGGTCTCCATCTGTTGAATATTCTCTCTGGTATAGCTCAACTGCCCTTTTCAACAGGAAACCTTCCTTGTTTTCCTTTGTAGAATTAGGTGCTAATTCCTCATTTTTCTCTAAGCATCTGTGTTTTAGCAGTACCCCATCCAAGCCTTTACCGTAATATGCTTTGTGCTGTGTACTTATCTCCCCCCTTGTTGTTTGAATAAATGAATGCTTTGAAAGTGTTTAACAACTTGCCCAAGGCCACACAAAGTTAGGGGCTTCATCAAGTCTGTTTTTGTTCCAATGTATTTTCTCCCATATTCTAATGCAGATAAACCTTTTCTCTTGCACTTAATTGGAGTCATTCGACACAAGCATGCATATATATATATGTATCATATACACATATGTAAAATATATAAACAATCCCTTTATTACAATAAGGCTATATAAACAATGCCTTTATTACAATAAAGCTATCTTTCCAGGGTCATGGTTGGTCATATGAAAATCAGAATACGATTTTACATAGGCTCATTATTACTGTGCAAGGAAGTTGCACTCAGGAGCCAGCTTACAGAAGAGTTTTAATTCAGAAAGGTACGCTAACTAGCTTCACATGGGCCTGGTGCAACTCTGCTAGCCTTTCACTAATTCCTCCCTTCATCTGTGCTAAACCTTCAGCCCTCGAGTCCTGGCCCTGCCCTCTTGGTCTCAGCAGATGATACGGTTTACGTCTCTCACTGAGACGATTTAGGTCAGTGGTTCTTAAACTTGAATATGTGTAAAAATCACCTGGCAGGCTTGCTATAACATAGCCTCCTGTGCCTTGTCCCCCACAATTTGGATTCAGTCAGCCAGGGTGGGGCTCCTGAATTTACTTGTCTAACAAGCCCTCAGGTGATGCCAGTGCAGCTGGTCCAAGGACCTCATTTTTTTTTTTTGTCTTTTTGCCTTTTCTAGGGCCGTTCCTCCAGCATATGGAGGTTCCCAGGCTAGGGGTCCAATCGGAGCTGTAGCCACCGGCCTACGCCAGAGCCACAGCAACAGGGGATCCGAGCCGCACCTGCGACCTACAGCTCACGGCAACGCCGGATCGTTAACCCACTAAGCAAGGCCAAGATTCGAACCCACAACCTCATGGTTCCTAGTCAGATTCGTTAACCACTGCGCCACGACAGGAACTCCCAAGGACCACATTTTGAGAGCCCTGATTTAGGCCATCTTATATGAGATAAAAGCTCTCTGGATCTTTATCTTTCCTCTTCTTTCTGAATTATGACTCACAGAAGCATTAGCCCTTCCTCAAGCTGAACCTTTTCACCACCAGTTTTGATTCCATCTCCTTTTGTCTGTTTCAGGATCTTGCTCCAGCATTGAACCCATCTATCTTTGTTCATCTTTTACTTCAACTACTCTATTGCCTTTATTCCTCTGCTACTTTACTAACAAAACTGCTTACATTTCCTGTAAGCTGGTACAGCCACTATGGAGGACAGTATGGAGGTACCTTAGAAATCTATACATAGAACTACCTTATGACCCAGCAATTCCACTCTTGAGCATATATCCTGACAAAACTTTCCTTAAAAAAGACACATTCACCCGCATGTTCATTGCAGCTCTATTCGCAATAGCCAAGACATGGAAACAACCCAAATGTCCATTAACAGATGACTCAGAAAGATGTGGTATCAATGGAATACTACTCAGCCATAAAAAAAGAATGACATAATGCCATTTGCAGCAACATGGATGGAACTAGAGACTCTCATATTAAGTGAAATAAGTCAGAAAGAGAAAGACAAATACCATATTATATCACTTATATCTGGAATCTAATATACAGCACAAATGAACCTTTCCACAGAAAAGAAAATCATGGACTTGGAAAATAGACTTGTGGTTGCCTGGAGGGAGGGAGTGGGAGGAATTGGGAGCTTGAGGTTAACAGATGCAAACTATTGGTCTTGGAATGGATTAACAATGAGATCCTGCTGTGTAGCACTGAGAACAATGTCTAGATACTTATAACGCAGCACGACAGTGGGAGAAAAAATTATGTATACATGTATGTGTAACTGGGTCCACATGCTGTACAGTGGGGGAAAAAAAGTGGGGAAATAATAAAAATAAATTTTAAAAAATGCTTACATTTCCACTTGCAGATGTACTATTTAAGATATACTTGACCCTTGTACAAAATGGGCTTGAGCTGCATAGGTCTACTTATACTCAGATTTTTTGCAATAGTAGATATTGCAGCACTGCAGGATTTGTGGTTGGTTGAATCCATGGATATAGAGAAAATGTGGGTATAGAGAGAAAACTGTAAATTACACTTTGGTTTTCAACCATGTGCAGAGTCGGTGCCCCTAACCCCCATCTTGCTCAAGGGTCAGCTGTACATAGCTATGTCTAATGATTGTAAACAAATGATTGCTTCTATGAGAGTACGTGACTTTCAGTTGTCTGGGAACTATAATTTGGCTTGCAGACAGAAGAATCAAGCCAAGTTTAATTTTTTTTTTTAATGGAGATGGATGGACGAGACTAATGACACATCGCAAAAGAGAGTAAACCTGAATCCCTTTATATTCCTAATAAAGAATGGTTCCTCTAGGTATTCGAACAGCACACTTGGCCCAGCAACCTGAATTTGCTTCCCTCTGAAGCATTGCAGTATTGGTATGCCAGGCATGGCATTCCTGCCTCTGTCCAAGCAGTTAGAGGTTGGGAATAAGAGGACTAGTTTACTTTGAAAATTGCACATTGAGCCACTTTGCCTTCTAATTGTTCTCCTTATTTAAGAACTTTTGCTGCATAAGGATGCTTTGTCCTTCTGATCATCACTTACACTTTTCATTTATCACTTCATTAATCATGATTATGAATAATAAATATGTTTAATCATACTTGTGTGACTCATTTCTACCTGTGTCCTTAATATTAGCTCATTTCCTAATTCAATCTTGGTGTTCTTTGGAATAGGGAGGAATTGGATAAAACATGAATAAGGCATGTAAAATATACAGAAACTTTTTTATTTTCTGAAAATTGGTTATATTTCTCTAACACATGCAACTTTATCCATATGTAACTCTACATTATAATAAATTATCTGGCAGAAACATAGTGAAACATTGTCTCCTATCTAAGTTGTATATTACTTGATAGACCATATTTTAATGATTCCTTTGAATCCTTAATAATTGAATTTAATCAGTGACAGCTGAATGAATGGTAATCATGAATGAATGTAAACCTCCAATTTTATCCTTCAAATGTCTCATTGATTTCAACTTAAAGGATTCTCTTTAAAAATGTTTAATGGTGTGAGATTGTTCAGATTTTCCCTTGTCTCCTTTCTCTGTATGGCTTACAAAAATACTTGGCTTTCATTATTTAATAGTTTACTCTTTAAATCCAAAAGATGTGTTCCAAAGCATGTTCCACAAATTTGCAGAAAGCAGTCTTCTGCTTAATGATACCCTTAGCTGGTTTAATAATTCAGGATCTATTTTTTTTCTCCTTTTAATATGCTAGTACTATTGTGACATCAGTTTTCTTGAGAAAATTTCATGCATTTAGACTATCATTTTTCATGGTAAATCTCAGTAGTCCAAAATTCAGTGGTGGAACTCTTCCTTTTGTTCTCTAAAGGGCCAGCGTGGTTCTGGATTCTAAGAACTGTGAGAAGGTTCTCTTCTTAGTGGAGCAGTTTTATCAAGTAGAATATTATCATGAATGTTTTTTAGTGTATTGGTTTAATATATAGAAACCATGTTCTATGTCTAGCTCATTGGCAATTGATAGTTATTTTTTACTTAAGCCTTGGCGAACAGATTTTAGGTTGCAAAAATCTCTATTGGTTATTTTGGACATCTAGTTTAACTTACTTGTGCCTCAGTATCCAAATTTGCTAAATAAAGAATATGCCTACCTATACTATGCTCATCACTAGGATTAAAATAATAGATATCATGAAATACAGCACCAATAAGACCATTACCAACCAGATGACAAAATCGCTACCAGTCAACGCAGCTGACCTACCCTAATGCCAGATTCCCAGATGTGGTTTCTCGAAACAGTGGGCCAGTTTGTTCCTTACTCTTCCATGATGCTCACATGTCAACTGGAGTTCCCACTGTGGCTCAGCAGTAACAAACATGATTAGTATCCATGAGGACAAGGGTTCAATCCCTGGCCCTGCCCAGTGGGTTAAGGATGCAGCATTGCTGCGAGCTGTGGTGTAGGTTGCAGATGTGGCTTGCATCTGGCGTTGCTGTGAGTGTGGCATAGGCCAGCAGATACAGCTCCAATTCATTCAACCCTAGCTTGGGAGCTTTCATATGCCATGGGTGCAGCCCTAAAAAGACAAAAAAAAAGTACATGTCAACTAAAAGGCAAATGTCATTTGTCCTCTTGTATAGGAAGACTCTGAGTTATTTATTCTGTACATTAAGCTGCATTTAAAACAGTAATAAAGATTATTGCCTGTAGAACTTAAAACCCCTGCAAATTAAGCTTATATTGATGATATTTGTCAATGGTTCTGAACACTTGCATATCATGAAACTTTCTTGTCAACGTTTAACCTAAAACTTTCTGCTTACCTTGCCCACTGTAGAAATTGAGAACAGATGCTGAATCTCTTTTGATGTAGTTTTTTAAATTAAATATAATTGAAATAACATTAGTTTCAGTTTTTAAGTTTGTATATGTTGTGAAATAACCACCACAATAAGTCTAGTTAACCATCACCTTATGTAAAACTTTTTCTTGTGAAAATTTAAGATCTACTCTCTTAATAACTCAAATATACAATACAGTATTAACTATATTCACTATACTGCACCTTGTATCCCCATGACTTGCCTAGAAGTGTGTGCTTTTTAGCCTGCTTTACCATTTTGTATGCCCCCCCTCCCCCTACCAACCTCTGCCTCCTTTTATCCTGTCCTTTCTTCTCCTAACTTGTGTCCATCACCTCCTGTCAGCTCAGTCTTTTTTTTTTTTTTTGGTTTGCCCAAAACTTTATTTCTGGAATATAAGTGTTAAGTGCCCCAAATCAAATTTGGTGTTTTTTAATACTTAATGAATTTTATTACATTTATAGGTATATAACAATCATCACAACCAAATTTTATAGCATGTCCCTCCCAAACACTCAGTGCATCCTCCCACCCCCCAAACTGTCTCCTTTGGGAACAATAAGTTTTTCAAAGTCTGTGAGTCAGTATCTGTTCTGCAAAGAAGTTCATTGTGTCCTTTTTTCAGATTCCACATGTCAGTGAAAGCATTTGATGTCGGTGTCTCACTGTCTGACTGACTTCACTTAGCATGATAATTTCTAAGTCCATCCATATTGCTAAAAATGCTGGTATTTTAATGCCATTCCTTTTAATGGCTGAGTCATATTCCATTGTGTATATGTACCACATCTTCTTGATCCACTCCTCTGTCAATGGACATTTAGGTTGTTTCCATGTCTTTGCTCTTGCAAATAGTGCTGCAATGAACATTGGAGTACATATTTTCTTTTCGAGTCATGGTTTTCTCTGGATAGATGCCCAGGAGTGGAATTGCTGGATCAAATGGTAGTTCTATTTTTAGTTTTCTGAGGAATCTCCATACTATTTTCCACAGTGGTTGCACCAACTTATATTCCCACTAACGATGTAATAGTGTTCCTTTTTCTCCACACCCTCTCCAGCACTTATTGTTTGTAGACTTTTTGATGATGGCCATTCTGGCTGGCATAAGGTGGTACCTCATAGTGGTTTTGATTTGTATTTCTCTAATAATGAGTGATGTTGAACATCTTTTCATGTGTTTTTTTTTTTTTTCCATCCACATGTCTTCTTTGGAGAATTGTCTGTTTAGATCTTCTGCCCATTTTTGGATGAGGTTGTTTGTTTTTTTGGTGTGGAGCTGTAGGAGGCGTTTATAAATCTTGGAGATTAATCCCTGGTCAGTCGATTCATTTGCAAAGGCTTTCTCCTATTCTGAGGTTGTCTTTTCGCTTTGTTTAGGGTTTCCTTTGCTGTGCAGAAACTTTGAAGTTTAATTAAATCCCATGTGTTTATTTTTGTTTTTATTGTCATTACTCAAGAGGTGGATCTGAGAAGATGTTGCTGTTGTTTATGTCAGAGAGTGTTTGGCCTAAGTTTTCCTCTAAGAGTTTTATAGTATCTGGTCTTATATCTAGTTCTTTAATCCATTTTGAATTTATTTTTTTGTGTGGTGTTAGAGTACTCTAATTTCATTCTTTTACATGTGGCTCTCCAGTTTTCCCAGCACCACTTATTGAACAGGCTGTCTTTTCTCCATTGTATATTCTTGCCTCCTTTGTCATAGATGAGTTGGCTGTAGGTGTGTGGGTTGAATTCTGGGCTTTCTATCCTTTTCCACTGATCTATATTTCTGTCTTTGTGCCAGTACCATATGGTTTTAATGACTGTAGCTTTGTAGTATAGTCTGAAGTCAGGGAGCCTGTTGCCTCCAGCTCCATTTTTCTTTTTCAGGATGCCTTTGGCTATTCTGGGTCTTTTATGCTTCCGGACAAACTTTAAAATATTCGAGTTCTGTGAAAAATGGCCTTGGTAATTTGATAAGGATTGCATTGAATCTGTAGATTGCCTTAGGTAATATAGTCATTTTGATAATATTAACTCTTCTAATCCAAGATCATGGTACGTCTTTCCATCTGTTTGTGTAATCTTTGATTTCTTTCATCAGTGTCTTCTAGTTTTCCTAGTACAGGTCTCATCTCTTTAGGTAGGTTTATACCTAGGTATTTTATTCTTTTGGATGTGATGGTAAACGGGGTTGCTTCCCTAATTTCTCTTTCTGATCTTTCATTGTTAGTATATAGAGATGCCATCAATTTCTGTGTATTAATTTTATATCCTGTGACTTTGTCAAATTCATGGATGAGTTCTAACAGTTTTTTGGTAGCATCTTTAGGATTCTCTAAGTATAGTATCATGTCATCTGCAAATAGGGATAGTTTTACTTCTTTCCAGTTTGGATTCCTTTTATCTCTTTCACTTCTCTGATTGCTGTGGCTAGGACTTCCAAAACTATGTTGAAAAGTAGTGGCAAGAGCGGACATCCTTGTCTTGTTCCTGATCTCAGTGGGAATTCTTTCAGCTTCTCACCATTCAGAATGATGTTAGCTGTGGGTTTGACATATATGGCCTTTATCATGTTGAGGTAGGTTCCCGTTATGCCCACTTTCTGAAGGCTTTTTATCAGAAATGGATTTTGTCAAAGGCTTTTTCCACATCTATTGAGAGGATCATATGGTTTTTATTCAGTTTGCTAATGTGGTGTATCACACTGATTGATTTTGCAGATATTGATGTCTGCTCAGTCTTGCCTGCTATCCCCTTACTTTCTCAAACTTGTTATTCTTTGGTCCCATCCCAGCACACTCCCAGTTTATGTACCCAGCCTTCTTTCCATTTTTTTAAAACCTCAACTATCTTTAAAACAAACAACAACAGAAACAACTTCAAGCCTGATAATGGACCCTCTACCTTTCTTGACAATGTCTAATTCCAACCACATAAGATAATTAGCCAGGTGAAAACAGAAGTAGACTATAGGATTGAAGTAAAGAAAATCTCTTTACCTTTTCTATTATAAATTTAAATGAGTGACTAAAACAACTTGAGCTCCATAATTTCTTTTTGTTGTTGATCAAGTATCTTTTTTTCATTTTTTATTGTTAATTTACAATGTTCTGTTAATTTCTGCTGTACAGCAAAGTGACCTAGTTGTACATATATATGTTCTTTTTTCCACATTATCCTCCATCATGTTGCATCACAAGTGACTAGACATAATTACCTGTGC
Organism: Phacochoerus africanus; assembly: GCF_016906955.1. Taxonomy (NCBI): domain Eukaryota; kingdom Metazoa; phylum Chordata; class Mammalia; order Artiodactyla; family Suidae; genus Phacochoerus; species Phacochoerus africanus. The sequence continues at coordinate 52,868,201 of NC_062544.1, read as the reverse complement.
TAGACAGCAGGATCTCATTGCTTATCCACTCCAAATGCAATAATTTTCATCTGCTAACCCCAAACTCCCTTCCCTTCGGCAACCACAAGTCTATTCTCCATGTCCATGAGGGTTTTTTTTTTTTTTTTTTTTTGCTGTAGATAGGTTCATTTGTGCTGTATATTAGATTCTAGATATAAGTGATAATCATATGGTATTTGTTTTTCTCTCTGACTTCACTTAATATGAGAGTCTCTAGTTCCATCCATGTTGCTGCAAATGAAATTGTTGTATTCTTTTAATGGCTGAGTAGTAGTCCATTGTGTGTATGTACAACATTTTCTTAATCTGTTCATCTGTCCTTGGACATTTAAGTTGTTGCTATGTCTTGGCTATTGTGAATAGTGCTGCTGTGAATGCTGGGGTGCATGTATCTTTTTCAGTAAAATTTTTGTCCAGATATATGCCCAGGAGTGGGATTGCTGAATCACATGGAAGTTCTATATTTAATTTTCTGAGATACCTCTTTACTGTTTTCCATAGTGGTTGTACTAATTTATATTCCCACCAGCAGTGTAGGAGGGTTCCCTTTTCTTTGATCTCCATAATTTCTAAGTAGCGAAATATTAGAGCACTGCACATACACAGACACACATATTTTATGCATAGATTGCTATTTTACTGAGTGGCATATTTTTGGCAGTGTAACAACAAAAGTTAATACAGAGACATGGATAGGCTTACTTCTATTGTGTAGAAAGCTGCTTTGGAAATCATCATGCATTGATATAAATTATCATTGGAGTTTCATTTGGATATCTGAGCTTAAGCATTTTGCTCTTCTCTCCAATTTCAGAAGTTAATGGCCATTCATCTTCATAAAAGTAAGACTTCTAAAATAGGACAGAGGCATAAAATAAACATTTGAGAGCAGTGTTGGATGCACCCAACTGAACAAACTGCCCTTCTCTTTAGCTTTGAACTCTAAACCTTGTTTATAAAAACCCTTTTGGTTTTTGTCTTCTCTTTAGCGAGAAAAAAAAAAAGAACAATTAATGTAGATTCTAAAGAAAAATAACAGCAGGAACATTTTGGTAAGAGAGAGTCCCACATGTAAAAGTTTAAGAATTGGCAAGTACCTGCAGCTGACCAGTAGAACTTGGAAGAGGAAATGTGGCTTAAACGTCTTAGCTTGTGGAATGATATGGATAAGTTTTGATTACTGAGGTGCTCAGAGATCCAGCATTTACTCATTGAAACACTGGAATGGCTCACATCATCCCTTGTAGCATCTACTTTATTTCTTCCAGAAGAATTAGGTTTTGTGCTACCTTAAGAACCCACTTTCCATAATGGAATCACCACATGAGTTATGCTGTGAATACTGTGTACCAATGCATAGGAGGAGCTCACTCATCTTGCAGAAATTGCGCACATGATGGTTATATGCCTGGCCTAGAAATCTGAACTATGTTGGTACAGCTATGTTCTGCCATGAAACCACCTGATTGTATTTGCACTGTGACAGCTGGGATGGCCTAGGTTGGGCATGGGAAAGTGGCATATGCCAGGGCTGTGAATGCAAAAGGAAAGATCAGCAAGAAGTGGTCAGGAGAGCCATACTCCATACCGTAACTGACCCTAGCAAGCAGTGTCTCAGCTTTAACTTGGCCTCCAATATCTTGCCTGGTTATGGCATGCCATGACCATGACAGATGTTTCTTTAAAAAAAAAAAAGTAAATGTACATAGTCTTTCTCTTTAAAAAACAGAGTACCCTCCATTCCTCACCAAAAGTAATTGGTAGTATCCATTATATTACATCTTATAATTGAACAGATTCAGAAATCACCATTATAAACATGTTTCCTAAACTATAAAACATGGACTCTAGACTATAAAACATGAAGATATTGGAGCTTCCTTGTGGTGTAGTGGGTTAAGGATCTGTCATGTCATTGCAGCAGCATGAGTTGCTGCTGTAGCGTAGGTTCAGTCCTTGGCCCCGGAACTTCCATGTGCTGCAGGCATGGCCAAAATAAAAAATTAAAAACACATGAAAATATCACAGCCTGAGTTTAATGTTAGGGAGCCACTTTTCTATGTGTTTTAATCAGAAAAAAAATTAGCTATTGCAGAGGAAGCTTTAATTTTGAAGTAAGTCCAGCATTTGAAAAGAAACACATAATTCTTGCTTGGGGGAAAGAAATGGAAGTTCGATTTTGGACTCTGCAAATGACAGTACCAGTTGTTGTCATAATATTTCTAACATTCATGAAGGATTAATTCCAGGTCCAGCAAGCTCATTGGATGAGCAGAAACAGCTATGGAAACAAACACTGGTGCTTATGCTCTGACATCGTGAAATTCGGCAGGAGAACTCTGTGGAATTGGATAGCCAGCCAATACTGGATTATCATGCCTGTGGAGCATTTACTTTGTGGATTATGTACAGAAATGTTAATCCCAAACTTGCTTTCCTCTGCCTCTTGGCCCTCTTTCTCTACAGTGGAATACTCAGGATGTGCCATCTCGTTTGAATGCAACCTTTCTATTAAGGCCATTAAGTACTCATAGTCCAAACTGAGGACACTCAGAGGGAGAAGATAGAGACCTGGTTTTAAAGCACTTACTTTCACTACAGAAATAGTAGTAATTTGCTTGAGGAAACACATTTGCTTGGGTTTCATAGGCAGGTGGGTCTGGATTCAAATCCTACTTATTTTGAAGTATGGCCTCAGGTACATCATTGCAATTTCCTGAGGCCATTTCCGTTTCTATAAAGCTTGGGTCCTAGGAGTTCCTGTCATGGCTCAGCGGAAAACCAATTAACTAGCATCCAGGAGGACACAGGTTCAATCCTTGTCCTTGCTCAGTGGGTTAAGCATCTGGTGTTGCTGTGAGCTGTGGTGTAGGTCACAGACACGGATCAGATCCCACGTTGCTCTGGTTGTGGTATAGGCCACCATCTGCAGCTCCAATTCGACCTCTAGCCTGGGAACCTCCATATGCTGCAGGTGCAGCCCTCAAAAGACACACACATATACACACAAAGTATGGTCTTAATACCATGTTATAGAGTTCTTTTTGAAAATTAGAAATATTTACAGTCTTTAGATCACTACCTGGTAGCTGTTTTTCCAGTACAGATATACCTTTTTGTATATATTCAATGAGGCAGAATATATACTAAATGAGAGTCATGTTTCCCCAGGTCCTCCCGGAGACAGGAGGCATGGATGAAGGAGGTCCACCCTCCGAGGGGGTAAGGGGTCAAGCTAAGGCAGGACATGTGGGTGGGCCTTTGCTAACCGGGTGGAGGGAGAGGACACACCTTCCAGCAGGTGTGGGTCACATTAAGGCATAAAGACAGGAATGCCATGTGGCATTTTTGAGGCAAAGGATTAGGAAGTTAACGCTTAAGACCTTGAAGAGCAAGCAGACTAGGCCTTCGTGGACAAGTGACTATTAGCCAGAGGGGGGAAAAAAAATCCCAAGGCCCCTTTTCTCCCCTACCTCCCCACTTTCCTACATCATATTCAGGCAACCCCAGCTTTTCCTTGCACTCTGTTTTCATAAGAGACTTTAAGAAGGCAAATCTGTAAGAAGGGATCATTTTTTTTTATTTTATTTTTTTCCCCACTGTACAGCATGGGGATCAAGTTATTCTTACATGTATACCTTTTTTTCCCTACCCTTTGTTCTGTTGCAACATGAGTGTCTAGACATAGTTCTCAATGCTACTCAGCAGGATCTCCTTGTAAATCTATTCTAAGTTGTATCTGATAACCCCAAGCTCCTGGTCCCTCCCACTCCCTCCCTCTCCCATAGGGCAGGCACAAGTCTATTCTCCAAGTCCATGATTTTCTTTTCTAAGGAGATGTTCATTTGTGCTGGATATTAGATTCCAATTATAAGTGATATCATATCATATGGTATTTGTCTTTGTCTTTCTGGCTCATTTCACTCAGTATGAGATTCTCTAGTTCCGTCCATGCTGCTGCAAATGGCATTTTGTTCTTTTTTATGGCTGAGTAGTATTCCATTGTGTATATATACCACCTCTTCCGAATCCAATCATCTGTCAATGGACATTTGGGTTGTTTCCATGTCCTGGCTATTGTGAATAGTGCTGCAATGAACATGTGGGTGTATTGTGTCTCTCTTAAGTAGAGTTTGTCAGGATATATGCCCAAGAGTGGGATTGTGGGGTCATATGGAAGTTCTATGTATAGATTTCTAAGGTATCTTCAAACTGTTCTCCATATTGGCTGTACCAGTTTACATTCCCACCAGCAGTGCATGAGGGTTCCCTTTTCTCCACAGCCCCTCCAGCACTTGTTATTTGTGGATTTATTAATGATGGCCATTCTGACTGGTGTGAGGTGGTATCTTGTGGTAGTTTTGATTTGCATTTGTCTTATAATCAATGATGTTGAGCATTTTTTCATGTGTTTGCTGGCCATCTGTATATCTTCCTTGGAGAACAGTCTATTCAGGTCTTTTGCCCATTTTTCCATTGATTGATTGGCTTTTTTGCTGTTGAGTTGTATAAGTTGCTTCTATATTCTAGAGATTAAGCCCTTGTCAGTTGCATCATTTGAAATGATTTTCTCCCATTCTGTAAGTTATCTTTTTGTTTTCTTTTTGGTTTCCTTTGCTGTGCAAAAGCTTGTCAGTTTGATGAGGTCCCATGGGTTTATTTTTGCTCTAATTTCGATTGCTTTGGGAGACTGACCTGAGAAAATATTCATGATGTTGATGTCAAAGAGTGTTTTGCCTTTGTTCTTTTCTAGGAGTTTGATGGTGTCCTGTCGCATATATGTCTTTCAGCCATTTTGAGTTTATTTTTGTGCATGGTGTGAGGGTGTGTTCTAATTTCATTGCTTTGCATGTAGCTGTGCAGGTTTCCCAGCAATGCTTGCTGAATAGACTTTCTTTTTCCCATTTTATGTTCTTGCCTCCCTTGTCAAAGATTAATTGACCATAGGCGTCAGGGTTTATTTCTGGGTTCTCTATTCTGTTCCATTGGTCTGTCTGTCTGTTTTGATACCAGTACCACACTGTTTTGATGACTGTGGCTTTGTAGTATTTCTTGAAGTCAGGGAAAGTAATGCTCCCTGCTTGGTTTTTGTTTCTCAGGATTGCTTTGGCGATTCTGGGTCTTTTGTGGTTCCATATAAATGTTTGGATTGTTTGTTCTACTTCTGTGAAAAATGTCATGGGTCATTTGATAGGGATTGCATTGAATCTGTAGATTGCTTTGGGTAGTATGGCCATTTTTAAAATATTGATTTTTCCAATCCAGGAACATGAAATATCTTTCCATTTCTTTACATCTTATTTATTTATTTATTTATTTAGCCTTTTTGTTATTTCTTGGGCCGCCCCCACGGCATATGGAGGTTCCCAGGCTAGGGGTCAAATCTGAGCTGTAGCCACCGGCCTATGCCAGAGCCACAGCAACACGGGATCCGAGCCGCGTCTGCAACCTACACCACAGCTCACGGCAACGCCGGATCATTAACCCACTGAGCAAGGGCAGTGACCAAACCCACAACCTCATGGTTCCTAGTCGGATTCATTAACCACTGCGCCACGATGGGAACTCCTACATCTTCTTTAATTTCTTTGATTAAAGTTGTATAGTTCTTGGCATGTAAGTCCTTTACCTCTAAGAAAGGATCATTTTTATGCCTGCAGTTGTATAGCCACTATGAAGCCTATAGCCTTGCTCTTGAAACTACTCAAGGGTTGTTCTGTAATGTTTGGGCAAAAAGCTGATTGAGTATATAAGCCCAGCAAATCACTAAAGTGGATAGTGGGGAGGCCTGGGGAGGAGGAAAAGGTGGCTAATACTGGAGAATAGGGGGTTAGCGTACTGGAAAATGAAATAAAAAAGTAAAGGCAGAAGTTCCTGTTGTGGCTCAGTGGTAATGAATAATGAGGACACGGGTTTGATCCCTAGCCTCACTCAGTGGGTTCAGGATCCGGCATTGCTGTGAGCTGTGGTATAGGTCACAGATGTGGCTCAGATCCCATGTTGTTGTTGTGTAGGTGGGCAGCTGAAGCTCTGATTCAAACCTAGCTAGGGAACTTCCATATGCCACAGCTATGGCCCTAAAAAAAAGTGGGCAGTGTTGGGAGGTAGTATGGGGAAAGGACTGCTTATGATTCAGGTTTAAGTCATATAGAAGTTACATTGACTCTTGGAGCAAGGTATCCAATGTGTGTAGCTAAAAACTGGCTGGGGTGTCTTTCTGTTGTTGGTCCTTCCCAAGACCAGGAGTGCATGTTCCGGGAGATGCTCATGGGGTTTTTGTGCTACAGGCAGAGTAATTGAGGTTGAGCCCAAGGAAGGGACAGTGGATGGGGCTATAGTTCTCTGGATGTAAGGTTATGTTTATATATAGAACAAAGTGATTTTAAACATTATTAATGGTAAAATATGAACCAATATTTGCAAATGTTAACTATCATCTAGATGTTCTTTTTGTTGCTAATTGTGGAAAAATAACTTTGGAGGAATATATTTGGAATGGTTAAGTATTAGGGAGCACATTATGGTGTTCCAGCTTTAAGGTACTAGGGCAATATGAAAAGACATATTTTATGTGCATTCAAATTCAAGATAAGAGAACCCATAGTTCTACTGCCTGGATAAAGATCTTGGGAGTTAAATGGGGATTTGGCAAACAGTGGGCAAAAATTGACTTAAAACACAGAGAAGCCTACACAAGTATTTAGAGGGAGGAGACATCAAAGAAATAGCTTATATCACCACAAATACAGTAACGCAGTAAAATGGGAAATCAGAGTCCATGCTGCCAGGAAAATCTAGTTATTGTGTAAAAACGCCATTATTTGGTATACTTAATAATGGGATAAAAGGGAAATGATGTTTTCTTTTTTTTACATGTAATGTTTTTTAATTTTTTTCATTATAGCTGGTTTACAGTGTTGTGTCAATTTTCTACTGTACAGTGTGATGACCCAGTTACACATACATGTATAGATTCTTCTCGCATTATCATGCTCCATCATAAGTGACTAGATGTAGTTCCCAGTACTGTACAGCAAGATCTCATTGCTCATCCCTTCCAAAGGCAATAGTCTGCATCTATCAACCCCAAGTTCCCAATCTATCCTGCTCCCTCCCCCTCCCTCTTGGCAACCACAAGTCTGTTCTCCAAGTCCATGATTTTCCTTTCTGTGGAAATGTTCATTTGTGCCATATGATTTCTGAAAATCTGTTCTCCAAGTCCATGATTTTCCTTTCTGTGGAAAGGTTCATTTGTGCCATATCTGAAATCTTAGATATAAGTGATATTATATGCTATTTGTCTTTCTGGCTTACTTCACTCAGTATGAGAGTCTCTGGTTCCATTCATGTTGCTGCAAATGGCATTATTTTGTTCTTTTTTATGGCTGAGTAGTATTCCATTGTGTATATATACCACATCTTAATCCAATCATCTGGCGATGGATATTTACGTTGTTTCCATATCTTGGCTATTGTGAATAGTGCTGCAGTGAACATGCAGGTGCATGTGTCTTTTTCAAGGGAAGTTTTGTCCGGATATATGCCCAAGAGTGGAGTTACTGGGTCATATGGTAGTTCTATGTATGGTTTTCTAAGGTACCTCCATACTGTTTTCCATAGTGGTTGTACCAACTGACATTCCCACCAAAAGTGCAGGAGAGTTCCCTTTTCTCCACCCCCCCTCCAGCATTTGTTATTTGTGGACTTATTAGTGATGGCCATTGTGACTGGTATGAGGTGGTATCTCGTGGTAGTTTTGATTTGCATTTCTGCAGTAATCAGGGATGTTGAGCATTTTTTCATGTGCTTGTTGGCCATCTGTATATCTTCTTTAGAGAAATGTCTACTCATGTCTTTTGCCCATTTTTCAATTGGGTTGTTGGCTTTTTTGCTGTTGAGTTGTAAGTTGCTTGTATATTTTAGAGATTAAGCCCTTGTCAGTTGCATCATTTGAAACTATTTTTTCCCATTCTGTAAGTTGTCTTTCTGTTTTCTTTTTGGTTTTCTTTGCTGTGCAAAAGCTTGTCAGTTTGATGAGGTCCCATGGGTTTATTTTTGCTCTAATTTCTATTGCTTTGGGAGACTGACCTGAGAAAACATTTGTAAGGTTGATGTCAGAGAGTGTTTTGCCTTTATTCTCTTCCAGGAGTTTGGTGTCTTGTCTTCTGTTTAAGTCTTTCAGCCATTTTGAGTTTATTTTCATACATGGTGTGAGGCTGTGTTGTAGTTTCATTGCTTTGCATGCAGCTGTCCAGGTTTCCCAGAAATACCTGCTGAAAAGACTGTCTTTTCCCGATTTTATGTTCTTGCCTCCTTTGTCAAAGATTAATTGACTCTAGGTGTCTGGATTTATTTCTGGGTTCTCTAGTCTGTTCCATTGGTCTGTATGTTTGTTTTGGTACCAGTACCACACTGTCTTGATTACTGTGGCTTTGCAATATTACCTGAAGTCTGGGAGGGTTATGCCTCCTGCTTGGTTTTTGTCCCTCAGGATTGCTTTGGCAATTCTGGGTCTTTTGTGGTTCTATATAAATTTTTGGATTGGTTTTTCTAGTTCTGTGAAAAATATCATGGGTAATTTGGTAGGGATTGCATTGAATCTGTGAAATGATGTTTTTAAAGAGTTGTCACCCACCCTCCATCCACCATGCGTGACTGGGGTGTTTGCTAGTTTCAGTGATTTTTGGAGGCAGAAGACAAGTTTCGCTGCCAAGTGTGTCAGTGGAGGTGGGGGATAGAAGACTTACTGTGTTAAATGAAAGACATTGCTTAGAATAAAGCCAGATTTTCTATAAAACAGAGAAGGAATTTGATATATGCTATTATCAGGAAAAGTAGATTTTTAAAAGTTTGGTTATCTAGTAATTTTTTTAATGACTGCCTTAATATTTAAACATTTTCATGCTCTGATTTAGGAAAAAAATGGAAATCTGTTTCTCTAGAGGGTTATATAGCTAAAAATCTTTTTTTTTTGTAGTTACATGGATAGATATACTACATATGTATATGACTTTCTAAGAGAATTGCGGAATCCAATAATACATGATTTTCTTAGCAGAATCTAACACATAGTTAAGAGTCATGCATTATCTGTTTCTTGTTAATGAGATCCATGAACAGTGAAAGCAGAAAAGAAAGTGACCTTTCAGGGTATATTAATGCTTATAAATTTAAAGCAAAAGAAATATTTCTAAAAACATTGCTTTGGGGTACATAGGCCCAATTACCAGTTTTGTACACATTTTATACATGTTATCAGGCTTGAACTATTTCTTCCAACTTTCATTTACCAAGAGACTATGATAACATCAGTAAAATACAACCAGGATGGGTAAATTTTCCTTATCTTACCTATGTCACAATCATGCTGCAAATCCTCCCATCATGATTTTTTTTCAGTTTTACTTATATATTTATATTTATAGATTTGTATATACATATTTCAGATTTTTCCCATTACATGTTATTGCAAGATATCGAATATAGTTCTCTATGCTGAATAGTAAATCCTTGTTATCTATTTCATATAATAGTATATCTGTTAATCCCATGCTCCTCATTTATCCCTCCCTCCCTCTTTTCTTTTATGTAAACGTAAATTTGTTTTCTATGCTTGAGTCTATTTCTGCTTTGTATACAGATTCATCTGTATTATTTTATTTATTTATTTATCTTTTTAGGGCTGCATTCACAGCTTATGGAGGTTCCCAGGCTAGGGGTGGAATAAGAGCTGTAGGTGCAAGCCTTTGCCACAGCTACAGCAACACAGGGCTGAGCTACATCTTTGAACTACACCACAGCTCATGGCAATGATGGATCCTTAACTCACTGATCAAAGCCAGGAATAGAGCCCATGTCCTCATGGATAACAATAAGGTTTGTTAACCACTGACCCACGATAAGAACTCTATTGTTTTTTAGATTCCACATATAAGTGATATCATGTTCGTATTTCTCTGACTTCATTTAGCATGTTAATCTCTAAATCCATTCATATTGTTGCAAATGGCAATATCTCCCGTTTTATGGCTGAGTAATATTCCTGTGTGTGTGTGTGTGTGTGTGTGTGAGAGAGAGTATATACCACATATTTATCCATCCATCTGTTGATGGACACTTAGTTTGGTTCCTTCCATGTCTCAGCTATTATAAATAGTTCTTCTATGAACATTGCAGTGCATGTATCTTTTCAAATTAGAATTTTCATCTTTTCTGGGTATATGTCCATGAGTGGGATTGCTGGATCATATGGTAGGTCTATTTTTAGCTTAAATCTCCATACTGTTCTCCCTAGCGGCTGCACCAATTGACATTCCCACCAACTGTGGAAGTGTTACCTTTTCTCCACACCCTCTCTAGCATTTATTTATAGAGTTTTTGATGATAGCATGTGTGAGGTGATACCTCATTATATTTTCAATTTGCATTTATCTAATAATTACTGATGTTGAACATCTTTTCATGTGCCTGTTGTCCATCTGTACCATCATGGTTTTTTAGCTATAATAGGCCTAGCCTCCCCATCATCCATCTTGCTGGGTTCTGGTAATGCAGCTTAAGAACTAATGGAGCCCTAGTCAAACTTTTAGTATCTAGATATCAACTTTCATTATTCAAGACTTACTGGGGGTGGGGGGAATCTCCTTCTGTCCAAAGCTCCTCCAGTGGAGTTCTCGTCATGGCTCAGTGGGAACGAATCTGATTAGCATCCATGAGGACACAGGTTTGATCCCTGGCCTTGCTCAGTGGGTAAGGATCCAGCATTGCTGTGAGCTGTGGTGTAGGTCACAAACATGGCTCAGATCTGGCCTTGCTGTGGCTATGGTGTAGGCCAGCAGTTACAGCTCCTATTCGACCCCTAGCCTGGGAACCTCCATATGTCACAGGTGTGGCCCTAAAAAGACAAAAAAAGAAAAAAAAAGAAAAATTCCTCTGGTACCATCAGGCATGGCTGGATATACATGAAATTGAAAGTGTCCAAGAGACAAACCATCCATGTAACTAACCCTAGAATCCAAAAGCATTCACTCAGTACTCAGGCTTCTGGAGACTTGCTTTAGGAGGTCACATACATCTCTGTGTGCCTTCAAGCACGGCTTAGCATGAACGGGGGGATGAGTGAGAAAGCTTACTGCCTTAAATACAGCTATATAGAGCAAGCTGGTCCTCAGGTGGATGACCTCACCCAGAATTTAGGGGATAAATTAAGGAGTTTGGGATAAATAGATATACACTACTATATATAAACAAGGATTTACTGTATAGCACAGGAAACCGTGTTCAATATCTTATAATAACCTATAATGGAAAAGAATCTGAGGAATGTATTTATATGTATAACTGAATCACTTTGCTGTACATCGGAAACTGACACACCACTGTAAATCAGCTACTTTAGTAAAAATATATATATATATAATAGAAAATCCTCTTGAAATGTTGGATATTTCTTTGTGCTCATTGTCCTTTATAGATGAGTAAATGACACTATAAAAATGTGTTCTCTCTGGAGCATTACTTGGCAATCGAAGCCAAATATGGAAGTGGTTGAAATTCAGTTTCCAATTTAGTACCCCTCTTAGGCAAGTGATGAAAGCTCCCATATCTTAGTGTTTCTGAGTATCTGCCACCTCACTGAGGCAATATGTTATCATCTACACTAAAAGTTCCATACTTGTGAAACAATAGAGACATGGCTTCTTATTCCCCCTCCTCTTTTTTTTTTTTTTTTTTTTTGAGGGGGATAAATTACTTTTACAAGGTACAACTATTGCTTGAGGGTACTTATTGCTTTTACAGACAAGAAAGAAAAAAAAAGGGAAAATAATAGCTAGAAGGAAAGTGTGCCCCATGCCACATTCAGGTCACTCTATCTAATAAGTACTTGTAGAATGTTCCATGTACCTTGCATGTCACAAGAGATGTACATTCAGGAAAAGAATAAAGCAACAGACTCCTTAGAGAGTAACATGGCGTGGCTGAGGAATAAATATAAATTGTCTTCCCTACCCCCTGAGAGATTGATGAATTATTTATTAATTTTCCCACCCAAGATTACAATCATCTCACCTGCTGCTTGCCAGCCTAGTGGGTTATTAATATCATTTGCCCTACTTATTAACATATTTTCCTTAGGGTACTCATCCTGCATTAAACACAACCCCCTAGTCACGATTGCTTGTTTTTCCTCTGGAAGGCTCTATTACTATTGAGATCAGGAAAAAAAGAAAGAAAAAAGAAAGAAAGAAACACTGTTTACAAAATTAGCCCAACCTGGGAGTTCCTGTTGTGGCTCGGCAGTAATGAAACAGACCAGTATCTATGGGGATGAGAGTTCAATCCCTGGCCTTGCTCAGTGGGTTAAGGATCTGGCATTGCTGGGAGTTGTGGATAGGTGGCAGACCTGACTCAGATCCTATGTGGCTGTGGTGTAGGCCGGCAGCTGCAGCTCTGATTCGACCCCTAGCTTGGGACTATCCATATGCCAAGGGTGTAGCCCTAAAAAGCAAAAAAAAAAAAAAAAATTAGCCCAACCCAGGCATGGGGAGGAAGTTTGCTTGGGTTGGAGTAGAGAGTCGTTCACATAGGTAACTGAAGCTTGTGTACATATCTTCAAATTTCAAGAAGAAACACTTGGAGTAGAGAAAGCATGAAAGCCTTGGCTTGTAGTGCCCTATTGGAAGCTTGGGAATCTCAGAGTTATTAGCTCCATATGTCTTCTTTATACAGGAGATGGTGTTGAGTATTTCATCTTTTGCTACACATTAGTTTGGGGGCTAGAAGCATCCCTGAAGATCAAGTCAATCCTATTTGTGTTCCCCTTCACTGCGTGTGCAGATCTTCTCTTGACAGCAGCTCTAAGTCACCAGCAATTCTATGAATTATGTCAAGTAGGACTAATCCTTTGTTGAGTACCTCCCTTTTTTAAAAGTTTAAAAAAAGAAAAAAGGAATGAAAAGCTGCTTGTATCTGGCCAGCTATGATTTAGCCCTGGGTAGAGAGTTGTTACAGGCTGAGAGGATGCCAGCCTGCTCCCGTGACTCACCTTCTCTCCTCAAGACCAGTTGAGGCAACACAGTCAGAAGGGGGAGCATAAGCTCAAACATAATTAGGCATTCTGAGTGGAGGGAATTAGCTCTTGGTGATTAGGGAACAATTTCTGCAATTTAAGGTCAGACTCTTGTCAACTTATCCAGTATACTGGGCCACTTCTTCTTTTCCAGTGAACGTTGCTGTTTTCTCTTTGAAGGTCAATTTAACAAACTGGGCCAATTTTGTTCCTTAAGATTTTTGATGCAGAGCTAATGACACACAGAAAGTTTAAGGCAGATATGTTGGCTACATCTGTATAGAGACAAGGATCTGGAGCCGTGCCTGATCTTGGGACACCAAGTGGAAATCCATGCATTTCATTGTAGGACCCTAGTTTCTGGAAGTTGAGGCAATATTTGGCCTGTGAGTTTGTGTCAGGTGTGCTTTGTCCAACGGAATACTGATTACAGTGGTTGGAGGCCAGTGTGACTTTAGACAACTGGCACCTGTGCATGATTGAATTACCCAGAGTTAGCAGTGTCCCAGCAGAAAACTCATTTATTCTCCTCTGTCACTTTCATCCATAATTAACCCCCTTAGTTGATCATTGATCCCAGTGTAAGATGTATTATCACATTTCACTTTATTCAGTATAGTCTCTTCCCAACGTCACTCATTTCACCTTGTTTCTCAGTCTTGCCTAAAACCCAGGGCTCTGGGGCTCAGTGGAAACCTTTCAAAGCAGCATTCACTAAACTGGAACTGGCTAATCTGTTGGGGTCTAGGCAAAAGCATTAATCTTTAGTTTTATCTCTCAGATTATTTTCTTAAGGATTTAAATCTAAATCCCCCAATTTATAGCTAAGATAGTTGAGGTCCATAGTGGTTAAGTGACCCTCGGGTTGGTTGTGGGCCTGGGATTGAAATCTGGGTGTCTAGGGACAGTCATTTGAATATGACACTCTAAGGCCTTTCACTCTATCGGGTGTAGATGTTCCATATTCCCCTCCATTGAGTATTTCCTTCCCCTCCTCTGATCTTGGGACCTCTGGGTATGATTTTCTTCCTCCTCATGCTTTCTACCTTGAAGTTGCCAGCATCATGGTGTGAAGCATTGGAGAGGGTTACGGAGGGTTATGGCTCATTGCTGAGAGTACATTTGTGCCATCCAAGAAATTCATTCATGAAGAAACTAAGTCACAGGCTATCCCAGCATCTCTGAGGCTTATCTTTAAGGAACACAGTTTACTAACCTATTTGCATTTCCTCTAAACTCTTCCCTTAAGCTTTAAAATATCTGCTGAAGGAGGAAGAAACTATGTCTGTCCATACAGGAGAAATAATGAATTCGTGACTTCCTCCTTGTCTCTTGTTGTATTTTTAAGCCCCAATATGTTGTTCTCAAAGCTGTTGTTACATAAAATTTTTAACATTTATAAAAGTAGGCAGGATTGTAGAGTGAACCCTCAAATAGTTTTTACCCAATTTCAGTAGTTAGCAATTCATGACCAATGTTTTTTCATCTCTGCCCACCCAGTTTCCCGCCTTCATATTATTTGGAAGGAAAGCTAGACTTCATTTCATTTATTAGTATTTCAGTGCACATCTCTGAGAAAAGCTTTTTTCCTTTTTTCCCCCCAGATTTACTGAGGTATAATTAATAACATTGTTAAGATTTAAAGTGTTACATTATGATCTGACATGTGTACCTTGCTAGTTAATTAACATATCTATTACCTCAATTTATTTAACAGATAGCCTTAAGGTATATTCATATGCCATTATTATATTTAAATTAACAATTTTTAAACCACTGACTATTCATCTAGTGTTCAAATTACAATTGTCTCATGCATGTCATAATTTGTTTCTCGTAGTTTGAATCAGGCTCCAAGTAATTGCTACATACTGTAACTGGTTATAAGTTCTAAGTCCCTTAAAAGCCCTTTAATCTCTAGGTTCAAAATATGTCTCTCTGCAATTTATTGAAGAAACTAAAGATGTTCATCCCAGAATGTTCACTACAGTCCAGATTTTGCTGATTGCTTGCCCAGGGTGTCCTCTGACATGTATCTCTGTCCCCTTTATTTTCTATGAATTGGTAATTGCATCTGAAAGTTGTATTAAATTATTTTCTCAATAAAATGGAAAAAATACATACTGATGTGCCCTGGAGGGTAGAGTGAAGTTGTTGCAGGAGGTGCTGGCTTTTTGGATGTGGAGGAGGAAGATTGTGAACGGAGGAGGATGTTACGGCCAGAAGCATAGACACTGGAGCCAGACTGTCTGCATTCTGTCACTTCTTAGCTGTGGAACCCTGGGAAAATTCCTTGACCTCTCTGTGTCTCATCTGTTCAGTGAGAACAGTAACAGGACCTACCTCACTGGGTTGTGAGGATCAAGATGCTTGAGATCTGTGTGTATAATATGTTTAGAGCATTGCCATTGCTGTCATGTGAGCACTTCATAGATGTTAGCTGTTATTTACGAAGTTAGAAGGGAGTTCAGAGCAAGGAGAAGAATGAAACAAAGGCACATTTGTGGAGGAGAGGAACAGCCAAAAGACCAATCTGCTGATGATCCTCTTGTGACTACTTTTTCTCCCTCCGTTGCATTCTCTGTCTTCCTCATCTCTCTCCATCTTTGATCCCATGCAGGTGATTTTGATCATGCACACTTGGCGTGCAAGTGAAGAAGAAAGCAAAGCAGTGACACCCATGCAGAGTGGTGTTGATCAGGAGTGAGGGGCCTAGGTGTTGCAGGGCATCTGCATGTGTTCTGCTGCTGCCACAGCCCTTAACCTCCTGTCTGCCTCTCATCCTGCTTCTGTGCTTTAAGAGTCAAAGGCAGAAGTTCATATTGGTGTTCCCCATCTATTCCTAAGGGTTACCTGACCTTCATGTGGAACCCCCAGGCTGTAGGCCTGAGTATTTTATTCTCTTGAATTTATTTATCTGAACCTTTTTATGCAATCAGATTGCATTCTCTGCCTTTTCTTATCCCAGTTTGCATTCATCTTGGAACATTCACATCTTCGGCTGTGCATGATGGGCACTGTTTCTCATGTCGTGGGAATGCCTGCCTCTCCCAGATCATTCTCTTTTCTGTCAGTTTAACCTCAAGCTCTCTGGCTTGTTTCATGACAATGATTATTAGAGAGTCTTACCTGTCATCGAACATTTCCTGTTTGGATTTGCATGGTTCCAGTGTCCTTCCAAGCATGGACTGCCAAACTACAGGCCAACCATTTTTGTGAACGTGATTTAATTGGAACAGACCCATGCTCATTCCTTTACGTGTCATCAGTGGTTGCTGTTTCACTACAACAGCAGAGTTGAGTAGTTGCAACGGAGACCCCGTGGACCACAAAACCAAAAACATTTACTCTCTGGCCCTTCCCAGAAAGTTTGCTGATGTCTGCTTTAAAGAGAAGGAAATTATCAGGTTCATGTGGGACCAAAGAACTGCCAGCTAAAATAGAGAAATTTGGGAACTCTATAATTTTTTTTAAGTGGGAAACACTGGAAAGGTTACCTGTGATTTGCATGCACATGGGTATCAAAATAACATGTGTGCTTGTAGATGGGGGAGGAATGGCAGGCTTCCTCCTCGTGTCAAGGTTTCTGGGCCCTACAGTTATATGATGGACAGCTCTCCCTCTTTGCTTTTCTATTTTACCATGATTTCCGGGGGCAAATATCTTGGGCTATAAATGGGTTTAGGATACTCTCTGATGGATGCTGTATCTCAGATATTCTTGGGTTCCCTGCTGAGGAAGGCCACTTCTGCCTTCTGCTTCAGTCTGGCCAGGCCCTGTCTGCTGCTTACCTTGGGTTCCTGCTGCTCACCTTGAGGAGAATCTCTTTCATTGGCCTATGGTCTTGTTTATTTAGTAGTACTTGTGCCAATTGACACTGAGTCAAAGGACAGTTTAGACAGAGGTCTACTTTGAAAGGTTAGCTAGTAGCAAGTAGGTCGGCTTCATTTCTCCTTGAATCTGGAGATCTTACTAAAAGGGAGAAAGGAGTGATTTATTTGTTGACTGGATTAACCAATTTGTATTGGTCACTATGAGGCAATTTCATATAAGTTATCTCATTTAAGTCCCCATAAAGACACTGCAGGGAAGTAATATAAACTTTCAGGAAACAGACTCAGAGAAATTAAGTAAACTGCAAACATCCCATGCTGTAAGCATTATTGTCTCTATTAGCAAGTGTCTGAGCTTCTTCTAGTTTTCCAATCCATAATCCTTACTGCGTAGTCCTCTTCCTTGTGCTCACAACCTGGCTGCTGGAGATCCAGGCAACAAGAAGTTGAAGGGTACAGGACAAAAGGTAAATGGACAATCCACCCAAGGTTGTTATCTTCCTAGATGTTCTACTTGGTGACTACAACTTATATCCCATAGGTCAGCATCATAGGGCCATCCCTTTCTTCAAAGGAATCTGGAAAATGGGGGGTTTTTTTTGGTTTATTTTAAGCAGGGTACTTTGACACCCCCCCCCCCAAAAAGTGAACTCTAGGTACAGATGTGGGGGGGAATGGTTATTCAATAGGCAGTTTGACAGTTTATTTTTAAAGAGGTCATTCTGATGCACGGAAAGGTTGAAAATCTCTGGCCTAAACTCTTACAGTCTTGATCTCCCTTGTTTCAAGTGAATTTGATAGAATAAAGGTTACTCTCCTCCCCAGTCTCCTGGTATGAGAGAGAGCCAAGGGATAGAATGATTTCTTTCAGGCGTCCATGGTAAAACAAGGCACGTGCCAGTAAGGAATGATGACTGCTGGTCATTCTCAGACAAACGTGGGGAGGGGTGGTGACACCAGGTCTCATGGCTGCTTATTGATGCCAGGTGTCTCAGTGGACCATCCAGCAGGCCTTTGGTAAGGGCATGCGGGGGCCATTCAGAAGCCCTGCTTCCCATCAGCTCGGCAGAAACTGATGTGGCACAGACTGAAACACTAGGTGGGGAGTGAAGTGTCTGACACCCGCCAGGTGACTGCTGTTTAGTCAGCAGTAACTTTTATCTTCCAGTCACCATTCTTGTGGCTCTTTTTTGATTGTCCCCAAGCTCCAGGCCTGGGTGAGGCCTGCTGAAGTGTAAGTAGAAGAATTAGCAATGCCCCCCAACATGCAAACTCTCAATGTGGCGGTTTTCGCCTTGATAAGGAACTGGCTGTCAGATGCCTGAGTCCTTGCCCCACCCTGGCTACCTACACATAAAGTTGGAAGGTGGTTTTTGAGGTTTTTTTTTTTTTTTTTTTTGGCTTCCAGGCGTAGAGCCTCAAGAGAACAGTGTGTCCTAAAAAACAAGAATTTCAGCCTACAAAGGAAAACAGAATCCACCCTACTTGGTCACCTGAGGGAGTCCTTCAGCTGAGGAGCTGGACTTGCTTTTGTCACTCAGCAAAGAGGGTTAAAACTTAGCTGAAGAGCTGTGAGCGGACCCTTTTTCAAGAGGGGCTTCTGAAACAAAATGCCAGGAGTGTAACATAATACAGAGGTCACAAACATGGAAAGGCTATGGCATCTTGGCAGGTAACATGAATGTCTGAAGGGAGTCAGTCGCTCACAGGCAAGCATGTGTCCCAAGGAGGAAATACTACTTCTAACTCCCTTCCTGTGTCCCTCTCCTCCTACCTTGTTCCTTTTTTTCTCCCTCCCTCCCGCTTTCATCCTTTTTTTCCCCCTTCCCTTCTAGGAGAAGCAATAGATTTGGAATTTCATGTGAGGAACACTTTGTTAGTGTTGACAGCCCAGATTGCCACTAGCTCATCTGGCTCCTTTTTGTCCAGATTAGGAAATGGCACCCTTTCCTTCCTGCCAGCGCCTATGACTATGCAAGTCAAGTGGGGGCTGGATTTCACTGGCCCCGTGGCTGAGCCCTTGTGCCAGGCACAAGCTGCCCAACTTTAGACAGTGACCCCAAAGTTATATATGTTATGTGAGCCAAGCAAAACATTTCTGTGGGCCATGCCTAGCCCACAGGCTAATCATTTTGCAGCCTCTAGGGTTGTGGTTGAAACAAAGCTCTGGGGTCAGACTGTCTGGCTTCAAATCTGGGTTCTGTCATACAGAAAAATGATTCAGTATTTCTCTGCCTCAGCCTCCTATGTCTGTAGAATGGGGATAAATACTTCTCTCACAAGGCTGTTAAGAAGGTGGAATTAAATAATGCATGAAAAGTATTTAGCCACTCAGGGTGTGGCTGATAGTCAGCACTTGATAAATGTTCATATCAAAAAATCATGTAAAAATAAGCCACTTATTGGCTTATCTCTGCAGGTCAAGTTGTGTTGGCAAGTTCACAGCCTCTGAAATGGGTGAGCGTGCATGTCAGCCCTTCATGATTTCTTTCTACTTATGCTCTGTGTCTGGTGACTTTGTGAAGGCAGGGAGCTCAAAATCACAAGCTTCACTTACTTACCTACTGAAGCCACAAGAACCTTGGTAAAGTAAATACTTTGCTTCAACCACTGTTTCTGTCTCATTGCATCAAGTGGCTACACAGGTTAACAACTGCCATCCATAATGATATCTTAAAAGCATAAAGAGATTAAATTAACTGCAGTGTTATCTGTTGCAAACAGAAAAAGTATTTGGGATCATTTTAGAATAATTGATACTGAAAAGAGTTTGAAGATGTTGAGATTTGAAGTGGGAAATGCTTGGTTACTGCATTCATCTCCTAAACTGGTGCATTCTCTACGAGGTAGGCCGCAGAGCCAAGACTCCATTGTGTAAAAACTGTCCTCGTTGTTTGCCACCAACATACATCAAGCTCTGCATCAGATACTGACTCATCACTGAAACTGTAGTGGGGGGAGGGGGTTAAGTCAGCACTGACCCTAATGAATCTGCAGTTGGCTTCAAGGATTTGGTTTGAAATGAGACCAAACCCAGCAGTATTGCTCTAGTAGGTCCAGTCCTCATATGAAGAGTTAAATATAAGTGGCAACCTATCAACATACTTAAAAACATTCTCAGAAAAGGGCATCCGAGAAACAAGTTAGTGAAACCTACATCTACCTTAATTTTTCTTTCACTCCATTAATACCTGAGCTTCCCCTAAATACTCATTTAAGTCCTGAATGAGTATGAAGAATGTTGGGGAGACTTGCAAAAACAAGGATTGCCCTAGGAATTCAAGTTTTACTTGCATAGCTTGGTTGGGCTACCATCAATCTAAAGCTTGTCCCTCCTGCCTTGGGGATCTTGATCTTGGCACAGTCGTCATTCTAGGTCAGGGGTTTCCTTCTTGTGGAGGCTGCTTTGTTCCACACTAGGATGTTTGGCAGCATCCCTGGTCTCTATCCTGTAGATGCTGACAACACACATTCCCCCAACTTGAGACAACACAAATGTCACCAACATTTCCAAATGCCACCTAAGGAAGAAAATCTTGGTTAAGAACCACTGCTCTAGACTGAGAATAGTGGTCATAATTTGTAAATACAAGAGTGTGTGTGTGTTTTAAGTGGAAAAAAAAAAAAAAAGCCTAAAGATAGTTTTCCAAATAAGCTCATGGATAAGCTATGCTGACAGAAGTCTTCGAGAAGGATCCTGCAGCCACAGAGTTTGGCATGGTGGGCAGTTTTGCTCAGCCTCACAGTAGCTTTTCCATGGGTCATGTTAAACACTGTCAAACTAACCAGTCTAGAAGGGTTTGTCATCATCCAGATCACCCTTAAGGTATTTGTCCAGACTTCTTCCAAAGAGGAGTGTGACTTGTCCATTAGCACTTACAAATAAAAATGGGTGGGTAGTAAGAGATTTGTAAAACAAGGATCTCCAAGATCTTCAGCGTGCTTCTCATGTATTAGAGGACAAGACCCTGAGGTCCAGGGAATAGAGTACGCAGCAAAATTTGCTATAAACCTCAGTGATTCAGACGCTAGCTTGAAATTTTCAGCAATATAGGCACAAAATTATTACTGAGTAACATGTCAAAATTATATTCTCATGGCACCTTTCAAGATGTTGTGAACAACTGAGAGAAACCAGAACAAAATGTAAAGCGTTTTTCAAACTGAAGACTCAAAAAATTAGGGATATCATCAATGTTACCTTTTGCTTCAGGACCCAGTAACTTTCATTTCTTTTTATAACGTGATTATAAAATAATTTGTCAGACCAAATATTCTGTCTCTTTTCCTGCCTCCATGCAGCATTATTTTCACCCAGATTATAATCGTAAAATAAGGTGATATAAATGAACTCATCCCGTTAGTACAGGATACCCAGCCCTGTATCCAAATTTCTTTTACTGATTAGAGGAAACAGCTAATTGTATATTTTAAACTCAGTGTTTCAAAAAAAAATGTCCAGTGTTCATGTTTCCCATATGTGATCAGCTCCTGATCTTAGGAAGAAAGCGTCAGGCAGGAAAATGATTAGATTCAGGCTGTGTTCAACTGGAAGATGAGAACATTCCCAAAAGAAAGGTACAGCATGTTCTGGTATGTGCAAGTTTTGATTACAAGGTGTACCCTTGCTGCCTGGTGTGGTGCCTCAGGCTCTGCCTGGATAGAGTTTGGGATTACCAAGGTCTCCGAAACAGAACTCTCTGGATCAGGTATGGATCTAATATTTCTCATGCCATGTTCCAAATACCTCCCTGTGTCCAGGCAATGAGAGTAAAGCTGACTACTGTGCCGTGGGTATAAAGGTTATCAAAAGACTTCAGGAAATGCCTTTGACCTTGTTTTGGACGTAAAGGATGATCTCATTCATATGGGTACAGTGTCAAAATAAGGAATGTGCTAGTAAAGTAAGCACATTATTCACTTAAAAGAAAAAACAAACTTGGAGTCCCTGTTGTAGCGCAGTGGTTAATGAATCCAACTGGGAACCGTGAGGTTGCAGGTTTGATTCCTGGCCTCACTCAGTGGGTTAAGGATCTGCCGTTGCCATGAGCTGTAGTGTAGGTGGCAGACGCGGCTCAGATCCCAAGTGGCTGTGGCATAGGCCGGCGGCTATAGCTCCAATTCGACACCTAGCCTGGGAACCTCCATGTGCCTCGGGGGTGGCTCATGAAAAGACAAAAAGAGAAGAAAAAAAAGAAAAAAAGAAAACTTGTTTAGAACGTAGAGGTGCAATCCACCCTAGATTTTAAGGAGAGAAGTAGTTGAAAGAGAGATGGTATTTTCCCCTAAAACATGGTAGAATACACCTCTTGGCAATGATGTGAGGACTGTCAATCATTTAACAAATATTTATGGAGAACCTGTTACTAACACTGAGTGAGTTACTTCTATAGGTAGTAGAGATTCAACAGAGAACAAAACAAAGTACTTTCTTACCCTTAGTGAAAGGAGACAATCAACCATCATATGTGTCACGTAGAAGTGAATGGCAAAGGGAAAAACAAATGCAGAGCTGAGTCTAGGTAAGGGGATTGGTAGAGTGGGATGGGGCCATGGGGGTTAGTGTTTTAGATGGAATAGTCAAGGAATGCCTGTCTAATAAGGGGATGTTTGCTCAGTGGACTGAAGGAAATAAATCAGAGCCTTATGGCTACCTGGGGAAGGATATCAGAAACTGTTATAAATGTTCAGCAGGAAATGTATTAAGACCAGAGCAGCAGGTTTGTCAGTGCTTAAAATGAATGGAGGTGGGATGAAAGAAAAGGGGGAGCTTTGGAAAAGCATTAGGGCTACGTTAAATATATGCACTGATGTATATACAGACTGATTGGGGGAAAAAAAATCCATAATAGTAGATGATGTGTTTGCACATCTCTTACATGGTTTTTAAATGAGACCCATAGCTCTAGTAAACATCATGGTCTTTCGTTTCAGCCAAGTCGTTATAAGTTTGGGGATTGTCTTGTGGAGCAAAGCTTAGACTTACTCAGAAAGCAATAGTTCGGATACATGGCCCAGGCTGGATGATGATATTAACCTGGGCTGAGAAGTAATACAACCAGATTGTGGCTAACTATGGGCCCTGGTTCAATTCACTTGATTTCATGCCCTATTTTTAATGGGAAGTGGGCTTCCCTTACCATGCAGGAGGGAAGAAGTGGGGGAGGGGACAGTTTCAAGGAGGAAATGTAGAAGAGTTGAATCTAGGTAAAGATCTCATGTTACCTGGCTTCACATTGCCTTCACCTCCCTCCAGTGAGCCTTCTACCCTTTCTTCAGTACGAGCACATGTTCTTCTAAAGAGCATGAGGTCTTCTCCAGGCCAGGTCAAGGATGTGGAGGACTTTGATCACAGTACCTTCCCAAGAGTCTTTTGGAAATTCTCACCTTCTATTGTGTTATCTCAAGAGGGCCTCCTTTCTCTTTAAACATGAAAAGAGGCATTAGTTAGCCCTGCCCCTTTCAGCCAAGAATTTCTCCAGGTATTTGAATGTTCTCATTAAACAGGGTCACATGTACCATTTGGAAGTTGTTTCCCTGTTCTCAAGGACAGTCAGATTTCACCACCATGCCTCTCAGCTTGTCCTGCCTTGAAGGTTGTTGGGCATGTGTGTTGGGAGTTGTTGACTGTTAAAGAAAGGAGAACTGACATAGAACCATCAGGAGAAGATGCTAGAATTCTACTTTTTAGCGCTGAGGAGAATTTCTGTTCAAGCCCAGTTCTTGGACTGATGAATCAAGAGTGATTAAAAAAAAGGAAGCACTTTCTGAAGAGGGATGGCATCCAGGTACAAGTCATTACTTGAGCAATTTTGTCCACAGTTCACTTGTTTCAAGTACTTCAGTGTTTACGGTTTTTTTGCTTTCACAAGTCGTAATTTTTTTTAAAGTGCTGTCACACACTTAGCAAACATCTTTTGAGTGTCTACCCAGAGCCCAGTCCTGTGCCATGCATAGTCGAAAGAAATAGGTAACATTGTCCTTGCTCTCATGGAATTAGTGGTTTTGCTAACAAGGTAAGACTTCCAACAGTAAAACAATCCAAGAAGGAGCAAGTGAAAAGCCAAATAGGAGGCATAAGCTAATGAGAGGAATCCAGACTTTGGCATCAGGTAGCCCTGGGTTTGACTCAGAGCTCTGACTCTGACCAAGAATGTGAGATTCTCTTAGCCTATGGGAGCCTCAGTTTCCTCTTCTGTAAAATGGGACTGTAGTACCTATTACACTGTCACACAGGATTGCTACAATGCCTCAGTAAAGTGATTAGTGCCTCGCACATAGTAAGCCCTTACTATATTTTTATTAGTAACTGGACAGATAATTAGAGTTCTAGCTTGGATTTTTTTGGTTATTTAGAGGGCTTTAGTAAGTCAACTTTTTTACCCCATCTATTTCTCCAAAGTTAAGGGAATGGTCTCTCTACAATATATTTACCTCCAAAATTCTCCGATACTTGGAACTGGAATATATTGAGCAAAAGCTTCAATGGATGTCTCTCCTTCTTAATGCTTACCCTAGTGTTAACAATAAAACGCCCATACTGACTAGGGACTTTCTCCGGAGCAGAAGCTATGATGGGCTCTTCATATTTTTTGTTTGTCAATCCATGTGACACACTCAATGAGATGGATCACTTTGCCTTATTTCCTATATTTTATATTTTATGCAGTTTAATATTTCAGAGGTCAGGATGCACCATGTAATTGATACGTATATTTAATATGGTAATATTTTTCTTCTTTCCCCAAAGCCATTTCTAAGTGAGATGGGGCATCTTATAACTGAACATGTTTTTGAAGCAAGGGCAGTGAATATTTTTTCCTATACTTTGGATGATAAAAGTGAGGCTTAGAGAAGTTAATTTACATGTCCAAGATTCATGAAAGCAATAAAGACAAAGCTAGAATTTGACTAAGCTTTGTCTGTTGTGGCTTACTCTACCATACTTCTTCAGAGCAAAAGGTTAAAAAAGTTGCCAACTTAGGCTCCTTTTCCCCCTCATTTTCCATAGCAAAATGTTTGATCCATCCTGGATTGAGTTGTAGATTGCCTTAACAGTTCTTAACAGGATTATATTTTTAGTCCTTCCAGCCAGACTTTATAGACCATGTATCTTGTGCAATATAATGTTGACGTCTGTTCAGTGTTGACATCAACTGGTGACATTGGTCAGTCTGCAAAGTTACTTTCCTTTAGATAAGAACCTATTGGACTCATAGATCTTTTTTAGAAATCTCACCCTGACCTGAGTTCACCTGGGTGATACCAGCAGGTTTTTCCCTAGACTTTCAGGATCGTGGGTCCTTATAAGGAAATGGGGATGTAGTCATTAGCAGTTGATTATTAAGCAAATTCATTGAAAATTAACAGCAGTATTCTTTGACCTCAGCCTTTATAGCCAAACTGCTAATCTTCAGTAAATACAGGATTGTATTACTAATCTATTGACATTTAGCACAAATTAGCTATTAAACAGGCTAGTTGTTACAGTTAAACTTTTTTTTTAAGTGTATTAAAATTCTTATTTCCTGAATGTTTCTTTCTCTGAAACAGAATCTTCGGGCTTTTTATTAGGCCAAGGGAACCTCTCAAACAATATTTTCTTTTTTGGTCTTTTTGGGGCTACACCCATGGCATATTGCAAGTTCCCAGGCTAGAGGTCAAATTGGAGCTGTAGCAGCCGGCCTACACCATAGCCACAGCAATGCAGGATCCTTAACCCACTGAATGAGGCTGGGGATTGAACCTGCATCCTCATGGATACTAGTTGGGTTCATTACAGCTGAACCATGACAGGAACTCCCCTAAACAATCTTATTAGACTTATTAACTGTAATATCACATCAGCTCTATCATCAAAATGATTGCAGTTTCAGAGTCACTGTTAACAGAAAAAGACTCCAACAAAAGTGACCACTGACCTTTATAAGTAAGATTTGAGAAGTGAAACTTTTATTGAAAAAAGGAATTTGCAGACCTGCTTCCCTGTTAAGTCATTCTGAAGTTCTTACAGTAGAGTTGTGTCTACTTTTAATAAGACATAGGTGTCATTAGCATATTTACTTGGACTGAATGAATGAGTAGATTATATGTTTGGGATTTGCATTTCCTTCCTCTGCTCTAGCAGCTTCAGCACCAAAGTGTAGTTGTAAAATGACACACTGGAATTTGAAGTGGTGTATGTGGCAGTCAGGGTCCTAGCAAGAGACAGAATCTAACTCAGAAGGTTCAAGAGCCTTTAATGAAGGGGAGATGCAAGAAGTATGGGTGGAGTTCAAGTCCCCAACAAAGAGTGTTGAGGTATTCCAACTCAAGCCACAAGGGAGGCTGTTCTCAGCTGAGACCTAGAGCAGCTGTGGGTGGAAAGCATGTTAATGTCATTCAGGGAGAGCAGGGGCCACGTGACAGAAGCTAGGGTCCTGTAGGAACAAGAGCACCAGCGTTGGGGGGGTGGGGGCGGTTACCCAGACCTGTCTTCCAATCTTCTCATCTCTATTGTTCAAATGCAGTCAGCCAGGAGGCGCTTGGGGATTCAGCCCACAGCAGAGAAGCCTCCTGAGGTGTCGGAAGAGGGAAAAGCCTAGGATGGATCTTCTAGGGGAAGAGGGCCGAGCAGACAATAACCAGCCCAGATGGGAAATGCTGTTGCAGAGCCCACAGCTGCCAAAAAAGAAAAGCTTATTCAAGGAATTCGGGGCCCTGACCTCTTTTGATCTTGGGTTAGCATCCACTTTCTGAAACTCTTTCAAATATACTTGCAATCCCACGGCAGCAGCAGCCAGAATTGCTGGTCACATCAGCTTGTGCCAGTCTCCTCACTCTACATGGTCTAGGTGCAATTGTAGGGCCGAGAGAGCTGGTCCTGCAGCTCTCTGATGGGGGAAGGTACAAAGAGAGAAAAATAGGAAAACTATTAAGAATTTCTTCAAGAAGTATAACTAAGGAGAGAATAATAGTGTAAGGAAACCTGGAGAAGCCATGTGCAGGAAAATGACCTGCAAATGGTTTCACAGCTATTTGGCAGTACGCTGTCCCACACTCTCGCCAGCCCCCACCAGCTTCCAGAGCTCTCAGTGGAGGGCAGGGTTGGCGGGCTATTTATTATAAAGAATGAACCCCTAGAGATAATTATTCTCAGTATAAACAGTGATATTACCCATCTTATATATATATCCCAACCAGAAGTTTGTGTTTAGAGTTACTGCTTCACCAGCTTGAAAGGGAAAACTGTTTTAGCAAGAAGGGGCAAAAGAGAGTTCCCATCATGGCTCAGAGGCGGTAAACCCAACTAGTATCCATGAGGATGCAGGTTCGTACCCCGCCCCCCAGGCCCACCACTCCCCCTCCACTCAGTGGGCCAAGGATCAGCGTTGCTGTGAGCTGTGGTGTAGGTCACAGATGTGGGCTCAGATCTGGGGTGGCTGTGGCTGTGGCTTAGGCTGGCAGCTACAGCTCCAATTCAACCCCTAGTCCAGAAATCTCCACATGCTGTGGCACGGCCCTAAAAAGACAAAGAAAAGGGGGGGGAGGGGGCAAAAAGATACCACTCTGTGAAATGTTTATCTATGGATTGTCATCTGCTATATGACAATAGCTTAAAGCCTGCCTTGGTCCACGTTCCACTAGCAGCTGTCAAGAAATAAACATCCTCATTCCAGGCCTTCTTCCACGGCTCATGCCTTTGTGCTTTCTGGGTCACTATAACAAAATGCCACAGACCAAGTGGCTTACAAACAACAGAAATGTACTGCTCACAGTTCTCAGGCTGCAAGTCTGAGACCAGGGTGTCAGCATGGTGGGGAGAGGGCGCTCTTCCTGGTCACAGACGTCTTGTTGTATCCTCTCAGGGTGGAAGGGGCTAGGGAGCTCTGCCGGTGTCCTTTATAAAAGCCCTAATCTCATTCATGAGGGCTTCACCCTCCTGACCTCATCACCTCCCCAGAGCCCTGCTACTAATACCATCACCTTTGGGCATTAAGACTTCAGCATGTGGGCAGTTCCCATCATGGCGCAGCAGAAACAAATCTGACTAGGAACCGTGAGGTTGGGGGTTCCATCCCTGGCCTCACTCAGTGTGTTAAGGATCCGGCGTTGCCTCGAGCTGTGGCGTAGGTCGCAGACACAGCTTGGATCCTGCATTGCTGTGGTATAGGCCGGCAGCAGCAGCTCTGATTTAGACCCCTAGCCTGGGAACCTCCATATGCCATGGGTGTGGCCCTCAAAAAGACAAAAGACAAAGAAAAAGATTTTAGCATGTGAATTTGTTGTGGGGAGTGGGGGATACAGAGATTCTGACCATAGTAGTTTATTCTAATCTTGTGCTTCAGCTTCATCATACTTTTGCCTGGCAAAATCCCAGCCCAGAAAAAATCCAGCTCTCCAAAACCATGCCTGGCCCCGAGAGCCAAATGCGGCTGGAGAAAACACACACTGAGGACTGGTTGCATGTTACCTTACTTGAACCCTTTCTTTCCCTAGGAATACCTCTGTTTTCCTGGTCCATTCACTCTCCTCCTCTTGTAGACAATGACTGTCATACTCTCTTCTCAAACCCCAAACACTTCCCATATCCTATCTCTGCTCTGACAACCTGATAACCTTTCTTCCTACTATACTGCAGACAAACCCCAGAGGCCATCAGAAGGGAATCCACAAGCTCCCACCACATTTTCTCACCTCCCAGAATTGGTGCCCTAGGCTATGCCTTCCTCCTGTTACCAAAGAGCTTCAAAGAAGAGCCTCTTCACATGATGCCTGCTTTTTCTCTTGCCTTCTAAGGGACCTTTTCTCAGCAATTCTCCCTCTTTTCTCTTGTATTGATTTTTTTCTCTCCATTGGATCATTCAAACACCATAAAAACCTGCCATAATGTCCCAGTGTTATAAAACATATCGTTGATCCTGTGTCTTTCTTTAGTCACCCCCTCCCCATTTTTCTATCCTTATCAACAAAGTTCCCTGGCAGAGCTGTCTCTGCCCCATTGATTATGGTCAGACAATGGCTAGAAACTGGCCACTGGGACAACTGCTCAGCCTCTCCTGGTTGCTGAATTCAGTAGCGCATGCCAGTCTTCCTCTTCTTTGGCCTGTTTGATCAGCTACCCTTCCTTACATGATGTCCAGTTCTCTACACTTCTCCAGTTTTCCACATACCTTAGAGGTTTTCCTTGTAAAAAGCTCGTTGCTGTTTTTGCTTGTCAGCCCAACTTCTTGCTGTTAGAATGACCCAGAACCAGGCTTCAGATCTTTGCAAACTTTTCCACCGTAAGCTCTCCTCATCTCCACTCCAGGAACCCAAGCTCTTATGCTGAAAATTAAAAAGTCCATAGGCTTTGTAGACCTTGGCCTGTGCTCTAGCTGCCCAGTGAGCTGGAAAAATCAATATTTGATGAAAATTTGAATATATTTACTCTTGTGGTTTTAAATAATATCTGTATGCTGAAAATTTCCAAACTAATCTCTCCTATGCTATGGGCATGTCTATACAACTGCCTAAGTGAAGGCTCCACTTGAGTGCTTTACAGGCACTCAGAACTTTATAGTTCCTTACCAGAACTGAATAGACCACCTTTAATTGGATCATCCTCCCATCATTACCACCTCAGGTGGTGACACCTCATCCTTCAGCTGCTTAGGCTGAAAATTACTGGAGTCTTCTTTGCTCCTGTCTTTCTTGCCCAAAGCCAAATCATCAGCAAATCCTAACTATCTCATGCCACCATTACTGCTCCCTTCCTGGTCCAAGCCACCATCCTCTCTCACCTGATTGATGCAAAGGCCCCTCACTGGTCTGTCTGCCTCCCGCTTGTTCATCTTCTCTCTCCCCATCCCCCCCCACCAGTTTATTTGCAGCACATCAGATCATCTCTTGCCCTCCAGTGCCTCCCCATTTCATAATGGCTTCTGAGGGTATCCGTGATCTGGTTCTCTATAATCCTTGACTTCCCTTGGGCAGATGTTTCTGCCGTAACCGTCTATGTGTGTCCTATAAAACTTTGTGTTCTGTAAAATGTACTCTAAAAAAAAAAAAAAAAAAAACAGGGCTTTTGGGAAAAGTAGGATTAGAGCAGATCTTTCCTATTTTACACAACTTAAAAACCATGCTAACCATAAGGGATAGCTCTGGGTCAGGAGAGCTGGGCAAGTGGGAGGGGGATAGTTTTGGGGGGGGCTGGTCAGAGCTGGTGCAGGTGCTCATCCTCTTAAATGGACCTGAAATCACTCCAGCCTGTGCTGAAGCCAAACTGAGGCCTTCCTCTTTCCCTGCCAAGATTAGAATTCTACCCCTGCTCTTCTGGCTCCTTTTGCCCAAGAAAAAAAAGACATAAAAAATCCTATTTCTATGTTATACCAACATTTATCCTGCTATTTGCCAGTAGCCTATGAGCTAATTGCTGTTATAGGAACACATGTTGTAACAGAACAGCCTGCTCTCCCTTTCTGTCTGTCATCTTGGCTCTTCCTCAGACGTGGCAGGGAAGCACCTACCTGGAGGCTTTTCCGCTTGCTCTTCTCCCAGCCTCATGTGCCCTTCCTCCAAAATCCTCCTGGATTTCTTCATCTCTTTCCAGTCTTTAATGTTTCCTTCACGGTGGCAGCTTCCCTGACAGCCCATTTAAAAGTACAGCACCCTCACCCCCCCCCCCAACCCTGATGTTCTCTCCTGCATGTCATTGTTTATTTTTCTTCATAGTGCTTATCATCTGGTATATATGACTCACTTATTGCCTGACCCACATCCATGAGTACATAAGCTCTGTGAAGGCAAGGACTTGGGGGGGGGGTGTATTTTATTTGCTGCCTTTGTTTTTCTTTGCTCTATCTCCAATGCCTGGAACATGGCTCAGCATGTACATGGAATTTCAAAAATGTTTGTTGACTGAATAAATGAAACTAAAACTCTTTGAGAATTGATCTGAATTTTCTTCTTAACTAGAGAATAGTCCATCTGCCTTTATTTCTTTTCTGGTATTGTTTATGTGGGCTTCTTGTTTGTTTTTACTGAAGTATAGATTTATACTATCATATTACATTTAGGCATTCAACACAGCAATTCGTGTGTGTATATATATATATATATGTATATATATATATATTCTTTTTCAGAATCTTTTACTTTATAGGCTAATATAAAATATTGAGTATAGTTGTCTGTGCTATATAGTAGGTCCTTGACGGTTATTTTATATACAGTTGTGTGTATATGTTAATCCCACCCTCCTTCCCCCAACCCCCTTGCCCTCTGGTAACTTAAGTTGGTTTTGTCTGTGGGACTGTACATATATACATACAACACACACATATATATACACACGCAAATAAACATACATATTTTTTATATTCTAGTGATATCATATATTTGTCCTTGTCTGGCTTACTTCACTTAGTGAATCATGTTGCTGCAAATGGCATTAGTTTATTCTTTTTTAGTGATTGAGTAATATTCTGTTATATATATGTACCACATTTTTTTTGTCCTTTTTTTTTTTTTTCACCATTTCTTGGGCCGCTTCCGCAGCATATGGAGGTTCCCAGGCTAGGAGTTGAATTGGAGCTATAGCCGCCGGCCTACACCAGAGCCACAGCAATGTGGGATCTGAGCCGCGTCTGCAACCTACACCCCAGCTCACGGCAACGCCAGATCCTTAACCCGATGAGCGAGGCCAGGGATCAAACCCGCAATCTCATGGTTCTTAGTCGGATTCGTTAACCACTGCGCTACAACGGGAACTCCATGTACCACATCTTTTTTATTAATTCTTCTGTTGATGGACATTTAGGTTGCTTCCATGTCTTGGCCATTGTAAATAGTGCTGCAGTGAACACTTGTGTGCATGTTTCTTTTCAAATTATGATTTTCTCCTGATATGTGCCCAGGAATGGGATTGCTGGATCATATGGTAGTTCTATTTCTAGTTTTTCAAGGAGCCTCCATGCTGTTCTCTCTGATGGCTGTACCAATTTACGTTCCTACCTACTGTGTAGGAAGGTTCTGATTTTCTCCATACCCTCTCCAGCATTTGTTATTGTACATTTTTGTTGATGGCCATTCTGACTGGTGCGAGGTGGTAGGTACCTCATTATAGTTTTGATTTGGATTTCTCTAATAATTAATGATGTTGAACATTGTATGTGCCTTATGGACATCTGTCGTCTTTGGAGTAATGTCTAATTAGATCTTCTGCCATTTTTTGATTGGTTTTTAGTGTTGAACTGTATGTTGTTGTTCATATGTTTGTGTGTTTGTCACAGGGAGAATGGCTTTTATCAAACCTGTTTCATTCATACCTTCTTTGTCATGTCAGACTTGCATGCTGTTTCTTCTGTACTACACTCTCCCTGCGGAGGTTCTAACATTTAAAGCTTTGCTATTTCAGTAATTTATTATAATGGGTATGCTGGGAAAATTTCGTGGCTCGGGTTGTATATATATCTCTTTGTACCCCTCTACGAACATAAGCACTCCTTGTCCCTTTTCACCGAATACAAACTCTTGTGATGATAACTAAAAATTAAGTTCATAAGAGTTCCCTTGTGGTGCAGCAGGTTAAGGATCTGGCCTTGTCACTGGCAGCTTGGGTCCCTGCTATGGCTTGAATTCGATCTCTGGCCCAGGAGCTTCCACATGCCATGGGGAAGCCAAAAAAAATTACGTTCATAGCTTTTAGGATATTAGCCTATGCTCTAGTTGCTAGCAGGTTTCTGTAAAATTATTTTTGATGGGAATTTGAATACATTACCTCTATACTCACCACCAGTCTCAGTGTATGGTTAAAAAATAATGGGCCATTCTACTACTCCACAGAGATGGCCATGCCATAGGTTTGTGCAGATGTTACAGAGGGGTGGGGAGATGACTGACCCTTCTTGGTGCTGGGCAGGGCTTAACAAGGGTGATGATAAGAGCAGTTGGTGGTGGCAGCCGTCAAGGTCTGCTGCATTGTGGGTGGTGGTGATGAGTACGGACATTTCCAAGACAGAGTGTGTGTGTGTGAGGGGGGTGGATATAAGAATGGACATGCTAAAAGGCATAGAAATGGAGTGTTCAGGAAGTAACATGGTGAATCCTGAGGCATGAGAGTGGGGGGAGGGGAGGGTAGGTTGAGGAGAGAGAGAGAGGTCCACGTGCCATAAAGTTTTGAAGTTAACCCTACCAGGGAGCTATCAAAGTTTTAGGTGATATGATTAGACTAATTTTCCTACTCCTCACTTTTTGCAACCAGTCTTTGTCTTCTTGACACTGTCAGCTTTAAGCTTATGTGGCTGGAGAGCAGGCCCCTGTCCCAAGTACTTAGATGAGTGTCCAGCGTGTAATAAAAAGATCTGTTTGTTTCATGAATAAATACACACACACACACTGTTTATATATTAATGTATATATATTTGCACATGTGTATTTGTATACACATGTGCATGTGTGTATGAATGAATGATCTATCAATATTCCGCATTTTTCTATAGCAGAACTTAACTAGGTATTCAATGCTTTAGGGCCCTTATACTTGACTAGCAGGGTGCCCCTTGAAAATTAGTTTTATAGATTATGAATTAAGAGAAGTAATGGCACAAGTAGATACTCAATAACATTTTTTAACTTGAATTAAAAGCTTCAACATGTTCTCTTTCTTGGTCCTGTCTTGGTTCCTTCTGCCGGCTCTGATCCACCTCTTAACTTGCAGTGGTGTCACACCCCCGACTCCAACATTTTTGAGCACCCAGTGCTTCTTACTTTGGTGTCCTGAACTCATGGCTCTAAGAGAAAAAAAAAATTTTTAGTGACCAAGGAAATAAATTTGGATTAGATCCTTTTGTGAGATTTATGATGAGAATAATTGCCTGTTGTAAGCTGAGTCTCACCTCTGCCATGGATGGGTTGGGCATCATGGACAAGTTCCATTCCACATCTCCATAGATTAATGTGGCCAAATTTCCATAATCAGATTATTGCTAGACACCTGTTGCTTAAACCTCCAAAGAATCATACCTCTTGGTGAGATTTCAAATATATAGGGGCATTATTTGGAGGAAAATGTCCTACTCAGCCTCTTAAATCCTCTTTCTCAGGCCTGAGATGAGAAGCATACAGCTTCCTGTGTGGTGTCCAGATGACTTCGTGGATTACCCAACCTCTGGTCCTCTCCCTCCCATGAGGAGGCCAGCTATCTTTGGTCACTTCACAGCTTATTAGCAGCCCAACAAGAGGCCAGGGAAAGGAAATGGATGAGATGAAGCTTGAATACATCACATTGGTTCTTTCTTAGCAGCTCTGATAAAAGGCTTAGCAGGATGAGGATGAAACTTGATTAAAGAGATCTGGAGATTATCTGTGACTTTAGTGTATATATGTTATATTCCTCCTTTCCCCTCTTTAATTTTTCTGGTAATTAGGTGTGAGTTGCTGGCAAACATTAATGAGGCCAAGATAAAATTTCTTGACTATCCTGTAAGTCCTTGAAAAAATTATTTTTACTTACAGGAATATAGAAATAAAATTTACTTTGCTCAGATTGTTATTTTTCCTAGTCAAAATCAGCCAAGTTCTTGAGCCAGAACTGGTCTTGAAGACAAATGACTAATTATAATAAAAGATGTGCTCAAGTCAGTGGATGCACCTTACACCTATGTTCTGGTTTCTGCAGGCAGAAATTTGGCTGCTTAAAAGTGGCTTCTGGGTGCAAGTCTCCAGATAAGATTTGTTCTGCAGATCTCCCAGAGCAATGTCACCTCTTTGGATAGGCAGACCCAGAGATTCCACCCTTGGAGGATAAGTTCATGCTGTATTTCCTGTAGGGATCTATAACCTTACTTCTCGATAACCAGGCCTCTCTTTCCTCCTGTTGGAATTTATAATCCTCCAAAAAACAAGTTTTATCTGGGTTTATATCAACTCCCAGCTATCCATGATCATGGACATAAATGGTTCTAGATGAGAGAAGAAAGAAATGATTCAGGGATATAGGAATACGGAGACCAACATAAGTGAAGAAGCCGCAGAACCAGGTTCTGGGTTTGAGAAATAGGTGTTCAAGATCAGGGCACAGCCTAAATAATAGGGCTAGGGCAGTGCTGAGACTGGATATCTAATGAGGTAACACCCAGGCCTGCTCCTGGAACTCTGCCATGATGGGGACACTGGCAAAGATCTGTGGTCATGACAGAATGAGAGGGAGGGGCAGAAGGAAAAGATTGTGGGAGGGTCAGTGAAGAGCCCCCTGAGTAGTGTGGTCCATGTTCCATTCGATAAAAGAGCTTTGTAAGGTTTCCAAGGTCTGGAAGAAAATTGAGCCTTTAAGGGCCAACAAGACACACTATTTCACTGGGAGCTTGTGACATCTGAGAGGGAGGAAGAACCATGTGGGTAGGTGATGGCCCAGCTAAATCTTAAAGCCAACAGTCTCAAAAAGGTGGCCAGGAGAGGGCAGTAACCTTTTAACAGGAGCACAGCTGAAATTGCAAAGAGTGCTTCTGCCACAAAGTCACAAAGCAGGATGCAGGCTTATCCAAAATGCAATATCTTACATGTTAGTAGACACTTAATATGTTTGCTAAATACACATTCGCTGCTGCTTTCCCCCTGGATCTCATTAGAGTTCTTTAGAGACTTTGAACCTGATCTCTTCCAGAAAACCAAAGAATGACTCTGAAGGAAAGTGATTACAAATCCAGAAAGCAGTTTTGCCTTACTGGTAAAAAGTTTTCTTTTCCTTGCAGTTTATTTTGGCCTAGGCTAGTGTCTCTTTCATGGCAGACAGCTACTGTTTACAACTGTTATCATGTTTTTCCTTCTTTGTATTCCAGTATACTCTCTTCCTGTTAATATTACTGTTATTTTACTAGTGGAACCCACTCTATAAGCTGCTGCATTTTTCTTTGTGGGATCAAGGTTATGCTCTGTATCTATCGTGTTGGCTTCTATTTACCAGGGAGTTGTTCAGAGGAAAGAAGAGTGATGGTAGACACAGGTTGAGGACTAACTTAATTTCACTCATTTGGCAGGAAGACTTAATTAAGATCCCAGTTTCCTCCTGTTGGACTTAGTCCATGACCTGCTGGAACATAGTCTTGAATTAACACTGGGTGGATATAAAAACAGTAAGCCAAGAAGTCTGCGCTTCTCTCAACTGCAGATGTTTATTTAGCTGGAGAAAATCTAGTGGGTGGTCCAGCCATCACAACCAGTATGAACAGAGTTGAGTTGAGAAGCTTTGGTGAAGGAGGCAATGGCAACCCTTCCATTCCTTCAGTTTCACAGCCTAGAAATCAGTTCATTAGGTATGTTGATCTTGTAGGAACTAGTATTTAGCTTTCTCTCCATCACGTTGTTAAGTTTAAATAGAACTATGCCCATCGAAAGCTCTTTCTGACCCACGATGTGAATAATGATGATAAATGTTCATAGAAACAGAGGCTTTTTTGTGGGGGAGGGTTATTTTTGGAATGAATGTAGAGAATAACTGGGACATTATAGAGCAGATTTTTGTTCTTTACATTTTGACTTTTTGAGTCATTATAATCTCTAATTGGTATTTGTTTCTTAGTGTGTTCCCCGCACGGGAGACACAAAAGGCCTGAAGTTGGCTCTGTCAAGACATACAACCTTAATAAACTGCCCCACTAATTACCACCTTCGTTATCACCTTAAAAGTGAGAGTTTGTTAGATTTTTTTTCTCAAGCCTAGCAGAGATTAATTTCTTCTGGATCACTGCCTCTCTGCTACTTAAAGCCTAAAAGCAGTTCGTCTTTCTCATAAACACTTAAGCCAAAAATCACGTAAGAGACAATATGGCACAGTGGTGAGGGCTCAGATGGTCTAACTAGGATCCTGGTTTAGCTGCTTCCCAGCTGTGTGACCTTGGGCTTCATGGTCCTCTCCCGCAGCATATGATGATTACAGAGTTTCTTCATAGTTTTAAAATAATACGTGTAAAGAGCTTAGAATAGCATCTTGCCCTGTAGGGAAAGTAGGAGAGAAATGGTGACAGGAAAAGAGACAAGACAGGGGTGGAAGAGAGAGAAAAAGTGAAAGAATTTCAAATATAAAATGGCTATTATTTTAGTTTTTCACAAGAATAGATATATGGGCATGCTCATGTGACTTTGAAAAACTTTGATCTCATCAGCAAAAAATTAGAGTTTATCCTGAAGCAGAGGTGTAGACCTTATGCCCTGGCTGCTGGCGTGATGTCCCCTGTGGTCAGGTTGATCCTTAACTGGCACAAAGGATTTTATGGACAGGTGGTTGGGGCAAATTTTGAAACCTGATTGTTTACACTTGTTTTCCAGAATATGTAATTATTTACCGGTGCTTGCTAAAATGTCAGTTTAGTTTATTTTGGCAGAGATGGGATTAAGTTTAATATTTGGAGGCATCTCCTTCAGTTGGTCTGTCCTGGCTTTTGTTACAGGGCTTGGTTTGGCATGTAGCAACACAACCTGCTGGTCAACTCATTAGAGGTTTATTGTTTAAAAATGTATCTTTTCAAAGCAAAAAAAAAAAAAAAAAAGCCCATCCCTTTGTCATGTCCTAGCTGTCTCCTCTAAGACACCAATAATGGGGAGTTTAATATAGAAGGACTAATTGGGAGGTTGAGAAAATAAGTTTTGGAAAGACAGTGATGACTTCAGAGTTTTCCTCAGATGGAGATTTCCTTTTAAAAACCTGAACTGAGCTTTTATTAAAACAATAACTGAACTTTGAAATAAGATCAGACTACTGAATTACAATCTCCAGGGGATCTTACTGTGCAGCACAGGGAGTTATGTCCAATCTCTTTGGATAGAAGGTAAATGGAAGAATGTATGAGAAAAAGAATGTGTATTATGTGTGTGTGTGTATGACTGGGTCCCTATGCTGTACAGCAGAATTTGACACAACACTGTAAATCAAATATACTCTAATTAGAAAAAAATCTCCAGAGGGACAGGGATGTGTCTGTGTGGTTTATGACTACATCTTTGGGCCTATGTCAGTACCCAGCTCATAGTAGGCACTCAGTAAAAGCTGAATGAAAAAGAAAAAAAAGCTGAATGAATGAGTACAGTATCTAAATTAGCATGACTTTCCCTTGGAATAATAGTAAGTCCAAAGGGAATATGTCATCACTTCTTTAGGTCAGTGCTTATTTTGTCTGTTCCAATTAAAAGGAAAAAAATTGTGATGTAAAGGAAACAAAGTGAAATGTTATGCATTTCTATTGCATTTGACATCTGCGGCAGGTTTTAAGTTCATTTCCCAAATCCTATTGTATTGAGATTGTCATATGTTTCTTAGAGGCATTGTTCGTTCCAACTTACAGTGAAGTTAGGTCACTGCCATTCCGAGTGGACACATGTTTTGTATTATTAAAATGGCATGTCTTCTGGGCGTGACCGCATACTCCAAACGCTTGCATAATTTCTCTTGATGCTGTGCCATCTTGCCATTGCTGAGGCTAGGGACCAAAGGAGGTCTCACTCCCTTCCTAATATTCTTTTGACCACTTTAGACTATGCTAAGCCTATTCACACCACTAACTGGCTCGGTGCTCTGTTTTCTGGTCTTCTCATATTGGCTTATGTGGTCCTCGCCCTTCCCTTTCTTTCCCTTAAATTGGTTTCTGGATGTCATTATACTAATAATAAATAGTATTAATAGCATTATTATATTAATACATTGATGATTATTTTTGTTAATAGCATTATCACAGCACTGCCATGCGTTTACACACACATATACAGAGGGTGAGAGAGTGACTGGTGGATAATTTGGCTATCCTGTGAATGCTAAAATTTCTCACTAAACACATTTTGTGGGTGTGGGTGGTGTTGTTTGTTCCCTTTGCCACTCAAATATCAGGGAAAACATGTGCTTAGGAAACAGAGTCTCCTTTGCCCCGTTGGTATGGAAGACATACACAAAAGGAGTGAAGGGGTGTGTTTGCTGCAGCCAGGGCTCTATGAGAAATAACACTGGTGAAGAAAAGGCTCAAAGAGCAATAAAAGTCCATGACACTTTGTCCTGGCAGAGTAAGCTCATCCTCATCAGCGTTTCCCCTGCCTCAGGCACTTTTGGAATGACCAAAGCAGAGTGGCCAGCTTCTCAGAGGCAGCAAGGCTTTGCATCGCCATCTTCCTCGTCCCAATATGAACAGAACACTGCCCAATAGTTTCCCACTCTTGCTGCCATTAACATGCTCGGCCTAATTGAGGCAGGCAGGGATTCTTGGCATTCACAGGGAACCAAGATGATATCTGATCTCCCCACTGGAGAAAAGTGAGAAAGAATGATTCCTTGGGACTCTGAAAATATAAACACAAATAGAAAATTAAAACTGAAGAATCCACTTGGAGTCATAAAAAGTGCTAAACTCTCTGTTGGTCATGTGACTTATTCTTGGCATTCGAGAAGCCAGAGGCTCTTGTGGTCTAATCTGGAGAGCATCCCTAACTCGCTGTGTCACCTTGGCAAATTGGTTGATCTCCTGTGCTGTAGTGTTCGGTCCAGCTGCTAGATGGGATGAAAGCAAGACCTCACTGAAACCAGATGCTGCCTCTCTGAAAGGCTTTCAGCAATAAATAATATCGTATATACTTTGTTCCTGGCAGCAAGTATTGAACTGTTATAACCCCCTGTTTTCACTTGCTTCTAAAATTCTGGAAATTTCTCCTTTGGGCTTGGCTTTTTCCATGCTTGTCCTCAGCCCAAAGCTTTTTGGAAAGTTTGACCAAAATTTCACTTAGCTGTTTTTCCTGAGTGATGGGAGAATAAAGGCAATGCATTGTTTTTTCAGCTCATAAAGTAAATTTCAGTTTTGCCTGGTATATGTCAGAAAAATAGCAGAGCTGCTACCTTTAAAGTCTTTAGTGAAAGAATCATAGGACTGTAAAGAATGCCTGCTGATGACAGTTTTAGGTTGCTGAGTGTATCCTTTGTCTTTAAACAAGACTGCATACAATCGGGACACACACACAAAGCCCTAATGCTGTTTTAAAGATGGCCAAAGAAGAAGTCTCCACATTCCCTCATAACCCATCCCCAGTTAAGTTACCAAGACACAACTGCAGCTACAATTGGCTGTCCTCTCTCTTGACCACTTGGTCCATATCTGCATGGTTCCTAAGCTTTATGTACCGGCACTGATCCCCTTGTATGCATTTTGAATAAAGTTGACCGTGTTTTTCAGGTGACCTTCAAAGAAGCCTTCTCTGATCATCAAACTAGATGATGCATTTCCTCATGGTACTAACCACATACATGTGCAATGACATCACTTGTGCTTCCCTGATAGACCCATAGTCCCACTTACGGCAAAGCCAACATCTGTCTTACTCACCGTCTCTGTGGTATTTAATTTAGTGCTATTTAATTTAGTGCTGAACATGGGGTAGAAACCCTTTGCTGAATGAATTCAGTGACTCTGGGTACAACTGTTGTTGTTAGAATTTTTTCAGAGATTTTTCCAGGCATACATGCATGCATTCAACAAGCATCATTGTCTACTTTATGCCAAGCATTGCTGGGAATCTGTCCTTTAGTAGATAGCACAGAAGTCCTTAAGAATTTCTTCCTTATCCACAAAGCAAAACAATTGTATTGTTTGGGCACCATTACTATACCTATAATTGGAATAATTAATAAACTAATAAAGCCAAAGCCAACCCCAAGGAATTTATCATTTACTGAGCATCTGTTATATGCCAGGCACTGTATTAGGTACTGAAAAGAGAACAACTGGTAAGACAGGTCTCCACCAGGAAGTCACTTGTAGGCTAACAGTGGCAAGAATACAAATCCTGAAATAGCTATTACTAAAGGTGGAGTGTAATAGAGTCAGATGGGAGCTAAAAGCATGAGAAAGATCACTGTGCCACAAGATACCTTGTGATCCTTTGCAAAGTGTCCCAGAGGGTATGTGGCATTTGATAGGTGCTCAAACATTCTTACTGAATGTCTGATTGAATGCATGAATGTTCAGAGGCTGAGGGAAAGGGTCAAGAGTCCTATTAGACTCTGCCTGGGGAAAACCTCTTATAAGAACATCGGCTGATCTTCAGGTGCCTTTCCCTCAGAGCCAACCCAAATCCCTCTCTACTTGCTCAGCAAGGGACACCAGGAATGTATCTATCGATGCTTTTCAGATTAAAGGATGGTATTGCCAATACAGGCTCCCTTTGGTCTATATGTACAGCTGCAAGCTCTAAGACCAGTACCTTCAGGGTTTATTCCATATTTCTTACTCTACATCTTCTAAAAAATCTGATCCACTGGCTTCCAGGTATAATTTAGAATGTTTTTTCAGGTTTGTAAAACTATTTATGCTCTAGATCTTCTCTGAAACCTTTCCAACACATCTTAAAGCTTTAGTATCTCTTGCTAGTGATTTTTGTCTGCCAAAGAGCTGTCTAGTTAAAAATGGGATCACTGAAGACACTTTTGGCACATATTTTTCATAATACTTAGACTGAGTTTGTTTAAAAATTTTTGTTTTTTTGGGAAAACTTAAATGATGAGAAAAAAATGACGTTTGAAAAGAGAAGATGTCACTTGTGTTGAGAGTTCTGGTTACATAAAATGCATTTCTCTAGTTTTTAACAATCAAAAATGAAAGCAAACAGACAATTTTGGGAAGTAGTTGGGGGCAAACAGGTTTTGACATATGCATGGGTTCTCTCAGTTACTTAATCATTTTGGAAGATTGAATTGCATTTTCCATATGAAAGATTTTAACTCAAAAGACTGAAGTCATGTTTTTTTCCTTAGCTTGGCTTTTTGGGTGTTACGAATTTATAAGCAGGATTTCTTGAAGGGGAAGCATAGATAGGACCTTTGTACAAAGTCAGTGGGCCAAAATAAACACTCCATTGTTCCATAGTTTTGTGTTGCACATAGGAAAACATCTCTATCCTTATGCCATTAAGGGGACCAGATTTGTAAGAGAAAGGCCAGTGGTTGATTGAGCCACTTTGTGTGTAAAGGGTGGTGCACATTAACTGCCAAATTTCTGTCAACACAAGGAAAAAAAAATTCATATATCAAAAAAATAATTTTTTCTCACCATTATGTAAGAAATTTATACATGTTAGTGCTTACCAAAAGAAATGGCACAGATATTTTCTGTTTCAGCAGTCTGTTGAAATATCTTGACCAAAGACATTTTCTATTTGAAGCTTAAAAAGTGACAATGTACACTGGGAACTATGTCTGGTCACTTATAATGGAGCATGATAATGTGAGAAAAAAGAATGTATACATGTATGTGTGACTGGGTCACCTTGCTGTACAGTAGAAAATTGACAGTGTAAACCAGCTATAATGAAAAAAATGAAAATCATAAAAAGAGTGACAATGTAGATACAGATAATTTGGTTTAAGAAATTGGTCTTCCCATCATCTTACCACTTTTTTTCCACTCTGGCACCACTATTCACGATGGCGCTCAACATTTTATGAGCTAAACATAAAAACGTTCTTCTTCTCTGATCTTGAAATGACAGGTCAAAGTTGCCACCACTCCCAACAGCTCCCAGCTCATCCTGAAAAAGAGTTTGGTGTCTAATTATCACTATTCTCTGCTGTCACAGTGGGTTGCCACTGTGGTTGCTAGTTGGACTTTGCTTATCCTTAAGGTTATTTCCCCCATTATAAGAAAGAGGATCAAAACCCAAAGATCATGCACCTTGTGGTGAGGTGGCTGGCTATGCTTCTGTTCAGCCAAGACTCATTTAGTGGAAGAGAAAAATAGCATTTTATTAGGGCCTATAATTTTCCAGGCATTATTCAGATAATAGAGGAGGCACAGGGGAGGTCTTGCTTCTGAAACCTTAGATCTCTTTCCCTTTGAGCACCAGGGAATGAGAAGGAAGAGCTCAAAAGCTCGGGATGATTTTAAAATTTATTTGGTTTCATAAAGCAGATGATCGCATTTATCCAGCACCCTTTCCAATATGATACCATATCAGTTTAGCACCAAAAAGATTAGCCCCTACTGTCCTAAGGGGATTTATAGTCTGGTAAAGAGAAGGTAGCTTACAGCTCACTGTCAGGCTGTGAGAAATTGAGCAAGAGAGTGACAAAGCACAATGGTGCTTCAGAGCCCAGAAACATCCCACCTGATTCAGTGACAGAGGAAAACCTTCTGAAGGAAGAGACAAGAAAGCTTGATAGGTCTTATGACAAGACGAAAAGAACTGAACTGCAGAGAGTAGGGAAAATAGCTGGTACTGTAGAATGAATTGATTAAAAATTGGGGCATAGACATCTAACAAATTGAAGTTGAGTGTACAGTGTAACTAGATAGATAGACCAGGACCAGTTTGGATGAAACCTTGATAGTCCAGCTAAGGATTCGGGGCCCAAGCAATGTGAAGCCAATTAAGAATAGGAAACAAGGAAGTTCCCATGGTGGTGCAGTGGAAACGAACCCGACTAGTATCAGTGAGAATGCGGGTTCGGTCCCTGGCCTCACTCAGAGGGTAGGGAATCTGGTGTTGCCATGAGCTGTGGTGTAGGTTGCAGACACGGCTCGGATTCCGAGTTGTGGCTGTAGTATAGCCTGGTAGCTGCAGCTCACATTCGACCCCTAGCCTGGGAACACAGGCCACATGCCGCATGTGTGGCCCATAAAAAAGAAAAAAAAAAAGACAAGAAAATACTGGAGTTCCCTGGTGGCCTAGTGGTGAAGGATTCAGCATTCAGCATTGTCACTGCTCTGGCATGGGTTCAATCCCTGGTCCAGGAACTTCTGGATGCTGTGTGTACTGCCAAAAAAAATGTTGTGTTTGGAGATGGACTTTTGATTCCTGGCATCAAAGCGCATGATGGATGTGTGATAACAGTCCCTAAAATGAGCAGAGAGACAGATCCACTCTTGGTTATGAGCACAACAGAACCCTTAGTAGAGCTTCATTGTAATGGGGTTTAGTCTGGGTGGTCTAAAGGTGAAATTAGGAGCAATATCTAATGACATCACAGATCAGTCAGCAGGTAAATACTGCAAGACATATATTCATATATATACATCAGGACAAGTCTCCCTTGTTGAAGTCCTGGCCATCTCTTTAATGTATAGTTGAGGATATGAGAAAAAGACTGTATATATGTATGACTGGGTCACTATGCTGTACAGCAGAAATTAGCACAACATTGTAAATCAACTATATGCTAATAAAAATAAAATTTTAAAAAAGATGGCAGTACTGTGTGTGCCTCAACTAGCAGTAAAATCTTTGGCCCGTTTCCTGCTGTTCTACAACCACACAGATGTCTGAGTCTAGAAGGCGAATCTCTCTGGCCAGTTTTGAGTTTGACAGCCTGCGTGAAAGTGGATGTTCCCACCATGCATGCCTGGAGCATGTGACTTGCTCTCATGGGACCCAGTTTATCCCTTGGTTGGGTCACTTAGTTTCCGATTGGTTGAGTCACTTAGTTTCCGGTTGGTTGAGGTTTCAGAAGGTTTCAGATCTACAACAGCAATCTCCTAGTTGCCTGACGTGGGCTAATGAAGTGTATTTGTTCTTCTCATCCCTTCCAGCCAGAAGATAGAAGATCTGTGACTTTTTTGGATCTATGATTTT
The DNA here is from genome assembly GCF_016906955.1 of Phacochoerus africanus. NCBI lineage: Eukaryota > Metazoa > Chordata > Mammalia > Artiodactyla > Suidae > Phacochoerus > Phacochoerus africanus. Next base: position 52,823,726 of record NC_062544.1, on the reverse strand, counting down.
TAAATATCCCATTATGAAAATAAAAATTAGATAGAATCCATTCTCAGGACCCAAAGAAAAATGAACAAATGAGGGGAATCTGCAATCCATCTTTCCTGACTTTATTATGCTGGCCCCATCTTCTTCACCTGAAACAAGTTAAATGCATAATTGGCATGAAAGAGAGAGCATGTGACATTTTTCTCTTTTGAACACTGGCTACAATCTATGACACAAAATTCCAACGGCAGAAGAAAAATTGTCATGTAGCTTTTCAGTTTTGGAAATAGCTAATAAATTCAGAGCCTTATGAGGAAGACTTAGTCAAACATTTAGGAACGAATGGGAGCCCTTTAGCTCTGAAATTATGCTTATGAAAGAAGTCCAAGCTGTCTTACAAAATCATTCACGTTGCCAGTTAAAAGAGCACGATGTGCCATGGATATAACTCAGTGGCAACTAGCATGTTCTTATCTGATCTGCTGCCTACTCTGCCTTTTTGCCTTAAAGTGGAAACCTCATTAGAACTCAAAGAACAAAATGCCTTTACCTTTTCAAGGGAAAAACAGTAATTGGAAGCAAAGTCACAGGACTTTTAAATTTTCTAGATATGGATGCACCTCAGCTGGAGCTTTGGAAATGACTACTAGCACCATATGTTTTAACATGCAAGACGTGCCAGTTTTGCACAAGCAGTATCATATTCAGAGATAGGTTGTTGTCACAAATCAAGTTACCTATTCTGTTTTTTTGCCTCTTTCAATAAGAACAGCTAAATATTTCTAGAGCTGCAGTTGAAATTGCTTGGACCAAATCTTTTGGAAAATGCTTATGAAAGCTATATGACATGCATGTTAAATATATAAAGGAAACATTTCTACATACATTAAAATATACATATAAGCCTATTTGGAATAATTATTTCTTAAAAGTAAAATCAAAAAACTAATCATTTTGGATGGAATATTGTAGAGGATAATGTAAGAAAAAGAATTATATAACAGGGTTACATTGCTATATAGCAGAAATTGACAGAACATTGTAAATCAACTATAATAAAAAAACTAATTATTGCCTATATTCTCTGCAGTCATTTGAGGCAGTGAGTGTGGTATTCCAGTGCATCCGCACTTAAGAACTGAGATGACCGCAGATGTATGAGGTTCACCCTGAATCACTGTGTTCTGTACAGGGCATCTATCTGTGCTGTCCTTTAATGGTTACCATGCTGTTATTTGATGTTTCTCAACCAACTGAATCGCTTAGTAATATGTGAAATATTTTGGTTCTTGTCTTAATTGGTATTTGCTAGCAGGTTTCCCAATGGTCCACTTGAGTAAAATGAACCAGCCCATTCATAGCAATTGAAGGTAACTAAACAAGACTCCCTGGTCCAGTTTACCGAGATCTGTCTTGCAGTGTGTGTGATTTCCAGGGAGAGAGATTGAAAACCATTTACTGATGGTTATAAATCAGAGTTTTTCCCTGGAGTACTGAAGACTCAAATCAGTGTACTTCTTGAAGACTAGTGAGAAATACAGCTTTTCTCACTTTAACCAGCCTCTGCTGGCACCAGACTTCTGGGAAGCCTTGTGACAGGACCTGGCCTATGCAGCATCACATGTGATTTGCTTTTCTTCTTGGAAGATCCACTCTGTGGCTTTTCTCTGGAATCTGTGAAGAAAATGTTTCTGAGCCTAAAAACTGGGATTGAGAAAGCTCCCCTTTCTCCTCATACAAGTCGGCTAAGGGTCAACTGTTAAGCCCTTGGGATGGGGATGGATGTGGGGGTGACTGTCATGGATTCAGTAACTGGAACTCAGCTGAGTAACCATTCCAGCCCTCCCCTCTAAATGTTGTCACAGAGGTAGATGCCCTATATGTGGAAAGTCATCAGAACCTCTCTTTAGCATTTATCTGTGTAACACTTACAGGCTTGTCATTGTTGACTCATGGAAGGGATATAGATTTGGGGGGCTCTTACTTTTTTTTTGCTTGTGTTTCTGTTTTGTAAATAAGTTCATTTGTATCATTTTTTTTAGATTCCACATGATTTATTATATTTGTCTTTATGTGATTTCATATAAAAATCTCTAGATCCACGTGTTGCTGCAAATGGAATTATTGCGTTCTTTTTTATGGCTGAGTGATATTCTATTAGGTATATGGAACATATCTTTTTATCTATCCATCTGTCAATGGACATTTAGGTTGCTTCCATGTCTTGGCTATTGTAAAAGTGCTGCAGTGAACATTGGGATGCATGTATCTTTTGGAATTATGGTTTTCTCCAGATATATGCCCAGGAGTGGGATTGCTGGATCATATTTCAACTCTAATTTTAGTTTTTTAAGGAACTTCCATACTGTTCACCCTAGTGGCAGCGCCAGTTTACATTCCCACCAACAGTGTAGAGGTGTTCCTTTTTCTCCACACCCCCTCTAGCATTTATTATTTGTAGGCTTCTAATGATGGCCATTCTGACACATGTCAAGTGGTAACTCATTGTACTTTTGATTTGCATTTCTCTAATACTTAGTGATCTTGAGCATCTTTGTATGTGCCTTTTGGCCATCTGCCTGTCTTCTTTGGCGAAATGTCTCTTTAGTCTTCTGCCCATTTATTGATTTGAGTTTGTTTTTTTTCTTTAAACACTTATTTTAATTTTACTCTTTTTTTTAACACAAAAGATAGAGTATAATACAATTGTTCTGTGCCTTGTCTTTTTCCCCTAGAAATATACCTTCTGTTATACATAACAAAATAGCTTCTATATTAGTATATAGTACATTAGAATGTTAGTATATAATATTGTATAAAGTTGCATACTTTTGTGTTTCATGTACCATGGTTTAAAAAAAATCACTCCCCTGTTAATGAATATTTAGATGTTTCCCCAATATTTTGTGATAACAAACAATTTACAGTGAATAACCTTGCATATTAGTTCTTTCACATGTTAATACTATTTACTTTTCATAGGGATACCTGGTAGTGACCAAAATCAGGGCCTCTTTCTCTGGCTCCTTAAGTTAATAGTCAAAATTCCTAATAGATTCCTTCTCTTTCTTTTTATTATAATTGATATTTGGGTTTTTTGCATTTTGAGTTAGAGTTTCTGTATAATCTGCTTACTATATTTTGGAAATTAATCCCTTGTTGCATTGTTGGCAAATGTTTTCTTCTATTTCATGGGGTGTCTTTTTATTTTGTTTGTGGTTTCTTTTGCTATGCAAAAGCTTTTAAGTTTAATTAGGTCCCATTTGTTTGTGTTTGTTTTTATTTCCATTACTCTAGGAGATGGATCCAAAAAAATATTGAGATTTATGTCAAAAAGTGTTCTTTTGGTGTTTTCCTCTACAAATTTTATAGTATCCAGGCTTAATTTTAGGTTGCTAACCAATTTTGAGTTTATTTTTGTATGTAGTGTTAGAGAATGTTCTAATTTTCTTCTTTTACATGTAGCTGTCCAGTTTTCCCAGCACCATTTATTGAAGAGACTGTCTTTTCTCCATTGTATATTATTGTTTCCTTTGTAATAGATTAATTAACCATAAGTGCATGGGTTTATTTTGGGGCTTTCTATCCTGTTCCATTGATTTATGTGTTCATTTTTTTGGGTGCCAGTACCATACTGTTTTGATGACTGTAGTTTTGTAGTATAGTCTGAAGTCAGGGAACCTGATTCCTTTAGCTCCATTCTTCTTTCTCACGGTTGTTTTGGCTATTCAGTGTCTTTTGTGTTTTCATACAGATTTAAACATTTTTTGTTCTAGTTCTCAAACTGCCATTGGTAATTGGATAGAGATTGATTCGAATCAGAAGATTGCCATGGGTAGTACGGTCATTTGAATAATATTGATTCTTCCAATCCAAGAATATGGTACATCTTTCCATCTGTATCATCTTCAATTTCTTTCATGAGAATCTTAGAGTTTTCAGAGTACAGCTATTTTGCTGCCTTAGGTAGGTTTATTCCCAGGTGGTTTTTTTGTGTGTGTGTGTGCAATAATAAATGAGATTATTTCCTTAAGTTCTCTATCTGAACTTTCATTTGTAGTGTAAAGAAATGCAGAAGATGTCTGTGTATTAATCTTGTATGCAGCAACTTTACCAAATTTATTGATGAGCTCTAGTCGTTTTCTGATAGCATCTTTAGGATTTTCTATGTATAGTGTCATGTCATCTGCAAATTGACAGTTTTACTTCTTTTCCAATTTGATTTCCTTTTATTTTTTTCTTCTTCTAAGATTGTTGTGCCTAGGACTGCCAAAACTATGCTGAATAAAAGCAGTGAGAATGGGCATCTTTGTCTGGTTCCTGATCTTATAGAAATTGTTTTCAGCTTTTCACTGTTGAATATGGTGTTAGCTGTGGGTTTGTCATATGCTGCCTTTATGATGTTGAGGTAGGTTCTCTCTATGCCACCTTTATGGAAAATTTTTTGTCTTAAATGGATGTTGAACTTTACCAAAAACTTTTTCAGCATCTGTTGAGATGATCATATGATTTTTATTCTTTAATTTGTTAATATGGTATATCACATTGATTGGGGATATTGAAAAATCCTTGTATCCCACTTGATCATGGTGTATAATCCTTTTAAATCATTGTTGGAATTGATTTGCTAGTATTTTGTTGAGGATTACTTTATTTTGTATTTTTTTTTAATGTTCTAAGGATGCAATAATAAATGCCCATGTACCTGCCACCTAGATGAATATATCAAACATAAACATTTTTCACACATATGCTTCATGGCTATTGTTTGTAAAGAAACAAACTGTGCAGGTAATGTGAAGTCCCCAATTTTACCTTCTCCAGTCTCACTCTGCTCTTTGCCACTCCAGAGGATAAAAATATCATATACTGGCATTTACACAATCCTTTTTGTTGTTGTTGTTGTTGTCTTGTCTTTTTAGGGCCACACCTGTGGCATGTGGCGGTTCCCAGGCTAGGGGTTCAATTGGAGCTGTAGCCACCTGCCTATGCCACAACCACAACAATGCCAGACCTGAACTATGTCTGCGACCTACACTACAGCTTACAGCAATGCCGGATCCTTAACCCACTGAGCGAGGCAACCTCATGTTAGTTGGATTTGTTTCTGCTGTGCCACAATGGGAACTCCCTGGGGTTTTTTTCACCATCCTTTTTTAATGCTTTTAAATTTTGCTACATACATGAAATATGCTTAATACATACATGAAACATAATTTGCTTAGTTTTAATGTAGATACGTTTTACTTTAAGTGTAGAATGTAGTGTTCTGGCAATTGCTACTTTTACTTCCAAATACTTGTTTTCATTGTTATGTTACCCTAGTTCATTTTTAATTGCTCTCTATTACTCCATCTTATGAAAATATCCCAATTTATCCATTTCCACACTGATTGGAATTTGAGTGGATTCAGTTGTTTTACTGAAATAAGAGATACTAAAATATCCTTCTACATTTCCCCTTGGACACATATGATCGTTTTCTGGAGTATATATCAGTGGACTTGCCATGTCATAAGATATGTGCATTTTTGCGTCTGAGACATTGCCAAATTGCTCCTTAAATTGCACAACCAGTTTATACTCATACCAGCAGTATATGAGAACTCTTCCCCAGGTTCCTGCCAGCACTTGATTATTATCAGATTTAATCATTTGCAAGTTGATGGACAAGAATCACATCTCATTGTTTCAGTTTTCATGAATCATTATTTATAAAATTGAAAATCATTTTTTACAAATCCATTTGTATTTTTTCTCTCTAAAATATCTATTTCTACTCTTTGTCCATTCTTTACTTGTCTGTTCTCCTTATTGATTTATAGAAACACATGTATGTATATGATTCTTCTGTATATGCATCTTAATATGTGTTTACATTTTAAAATATATTTGTATATATGTAACTAGTCCTTACACATGTGGAAAATTTTCTTATCTCTTGATTGCATTGTAATTTTTGTGATATCTTTTAACATAGATAACTTTAAGATTTTTTATATAGTTAAATTTCTTTTATTATTCTGCTTTTGTGTCTTAAATCATTTTTCCTCCATGGTTATAGTTTATATTAACTTCTTCTATACTCTAAAATGTGTAAATTTACCTCTGAACATTTTGTTTTAAATACATAGACTTTTAATTTATGTGGGGTTAATGAACAATTATGGCATAAAGCATGAATCTTTTTTTCTCCACTATGAGAAACTAGTCCCAAAACCATTTACTGAAAAGCCCCATTCTATCCCCATTGTTTGTATTGTCTTCTCTGTTGTATAGTAAGATCCCATATATGCTTTGGGCTTTTCTAGGCTCTTTTTTTTTTCCTGTTGATCTCAACTTATCTATCCTTAAATGATAACATGCCATGTAAATACTATAAGTTTAAAATAAGCATTTTTATGTTGCACTGCACAATAGTGAGAATACGTCCAAAGATTCACTTGAAGTATGAGGTGGGTATCAGTTTTGGGGTGACATTTTTTTCTGATTAAGAAAACTTCTCTATTTCTAGTTTATTAAGAGAATTTATCAGAAATAAGTGTAAACTATAAACAGTGGCCTTCATTTGAATCACTACTGATTGTCTCTTAAAATTATCAAGATTATATTGATCTTTCTGATGATGAATTTCTTTACATTTATGATCCAAATCTTACTTGAATGGGGTATATTACTGTATTATTTTTGGGTTTGGGGGTGTTTTTTTAAGGAAAGTTTTAGAACATATTTTGGTAGACTTGCTTTCTATAGGTATTGATTTAAATAATTACCTTTCAGAAATGTTTCTTTGAAAAGCTGAAAACACAAAGGCTTTCCTTTCATTTTATTTCAGTCAGTCATTACCTAGGAAAAAGGACTCTCCATTTTCTATTGAGAATGAAAACCTCCACAGAACACAAGCCAAAAATGTCTCCTTTTCCTCTTTCTAACCTCTGCAAGGCCTTTAACTTTTCTAAGAGCTGTGATCAGGCTCAGCTTTCTCCCTTTCTAGGCTTTCCAATGGGCTGTGACCCCTCAGTCCTCCTGGTGTGGGTTTCCAGCACCACCATGCTGATTCCCTTTTTTTTTTTTTTTTGCTTTTTAGGGCCACATTTGTGGCATATGGAAGTTTCTGGGCTAGAAGTCAAATCAGAGCTGCAGCTGGCAGCCTACACCACAGCCATACCAGATCCCAGCTCCATCTGCGACGTACACCTAGCTCAGTGCAATGCCAGATCCTTAATTCACTGAGCAAGGAGGCCAGGGATTAAACCCACATCCTCATGGATACTAGTCAGATTTGTTACCACTGAGACACAATGGGAACTCTCCTGCTGATTCTTAAGGCAGAGGAATCTGCAACAACCACATTGTCACTGCTCGCCAAAAGCCCATGTGTTCATGGACCTCTCAGTCAGGCTGTCCACTCCCATAACAAGCACAATGAATGTTCTGATTTCACACAGCACTGTATATCCTTTTCCTAACAAAGCAGAAAATCTGGCATATTTTAGTGTCCTTTGAGGTAATGTCAACTATATAGTATATTTTTATCTAATATTTATTTTTATCTTTTTTAAATTTTTTTGGTCTTTTTGCCATTTCTAGGGCCGCTTCTGCAGCATATGGAGATTCCCAGGCTAAAGGTCAAATCAGAGCTGTAGCCTCTGGCATACACCAGAGCCACAGCAACGCAGGATCCGAGCCGCGTCTGCAACCTACACCACAGCTCACGGCAACGCCGGATCGTTAACCCACTGAGCAAGGGCAGGGACCGAACCTGCAACCTCATGGTTCCTAGTCGGATTCATTAACCACTGCAACGACGAGAACTCCTTCATCTTTTTTGATATGCAGGAAATGTGATTAATATTGTTTTTAAAGCAATATTTAACTGAATTAGCCATCATGTTTTATCTTTTCCCCTCACCATTTATTGAAATAGTTTCTGAAGGGAAGGTAAGGTGTTAGCTCTTCTCTAAATGATAGAATTCGCCTGTGAAGCCATCTGGTTTTGGACTTTTGTTAGTTGGAAGTTTTTTAATCACGGTTTCAGTTTCAGTTCTTGGGATTGGTCCATTCATCTTTTCTATTTCATCTTGGTTTAGTCTTGGAAGATTTTAATTTTCTAAGAATTTGTCCATTTCTTCTAGGTTTTCCATTTTATTGTCGTATAGTTGCATATAGTAGTCTCTTATGATCCTTTGTATTTCTGTGATGTCTGTTGTTACTTCTCCTTTTTCATTTAATTTTATTGATTTGAGTCCTTTCTCTTTTTTGCTTAATAAGTCTGGCTAGGGATTTATCAATTTTGTTGATCTTTTCAAAGAACCAGTTTTTCGTTTCATTGATGTTTTGTGTGGTTTTGTTTCTATTTCATTGATTTCTGCTCTGATCTTTCTGATTTCTTTCCTTCTACTAACTTTAGGTCTTGTCTGTTCTTCTCTCTTGAGCTGCTTTAGATGTAAAGTTAGCTTGTTTATTTGAGCTTTTTCCTGTTTCCTGAGGTGGGCTTGTCTTGCTATAAACTTTCCTCTTAGAATGGCTTTGCTGCATCCCATAGGTTTTGGAGTGTTGTATCCTTGTTGTCATTTGCTTCTAGGTATTTTTTAATTTCCTCTTTAATTTATTCAGTGATCCATTGGTTGTTTAGCAGCATGTTGTTTAGTCTCCACGTGTTTGTGTTTTTTGCAGTTTTTTTCTTGTTGTTGATTTCTAGTCATATAGTGTGGTGGTTAGAAAAGATGCTTGATATGATTTCAATTTTCTTAAAGTTACCGAGGTTGGACTTGTAGCCCAGGATGTGATCAATCTTAGAGAATGTTCCATGTGTACTTGAGAAGAATGTGTATTCTGTTGCTTTTGGATGGAATGTCCTATAAATATCTATTAAGTCCATCTGGTTTAATGCATCATTCAGAGCCTGTGTTTCCTTACTGATTTTCTGTCTGGTTGATCTGTACATTGCTGTAAGTGGGGTGTTAAAGTCTCCCACTTTTATTGTGTTATTGTCGATTTGTCCTTTTAAGGTTATTAGCAGTTGCCTTATATATTGTGGTGAACCTATGTTGGGTGTGTAGATATTTAAAATTGTTATATCATCTTTTTGGATTGATCCTTTGATCATTATGTAATGTCCTTTGTTGTCCCTTAAAATATTCTTCATTTTAAAGTCTATTTTGTCTGATATGAGTATTGCTACTCCAGCTTTCTTTTGATCCCCGTTTGCATGAAATATTGTCTTCCATCCTCTCACTTTCAATTAGTATGTGTCCCTAGAAGTGAAGTGGGTCTCTTGAAGACAGCATATATATGGATCTTGTTTTTGTATCCATTCAGCCAGTCTATGTCTTTTGATTGGGGCATGTAGTCCATTAACATTTAAGGTGATTATTGATATGTATGTTCTTATTGCCATTTTATTAATTGCTTTGGATTTTTTTGTTGTTGCTCTTTTTTCTTTCTTCTCTTGTTCTTTTCTGCCTATAGAAGTTCCTTCAGTATTTGTTGTAGGGCTCGTTTAGTGTTGCTGAATTCTCTCAGCTTTTGCTTATCTGTGGAGGTTTTTATTTCTCCTTCAAATCTGAATGAGAGTCTTGCTGGGTAAAGTAATCTTGGTTGGAGGTTTTTTCCTTTCATCATGTTAAGTATATCATGCCACCACTCCCTCTGGCCTGCAGAGTTTCTGCTGAAAAATCTGCCAATAACCTTATTGGGGTTCCTGTGTATGTTACTTGTTTCTTTTCCCTAGCTGCTTTTAAGATTTTCTCTTTGTCTTTATTTTTGGTCAGTTTGATCAATATGTGTCTCGGGGTGTTCCTCCTTGGGTTTATTTTGTATGGTACTCGTTATGCTTCCTGGATTTGAGTGAGTGATTCCTTCCCCATGTTAGGGAAGTTTTCGGCTATTATCTCTTGGAATATTTTTTCTGTCCCCTTCTCTCTCTCTTCTCCTTCTGGCACCCCTATAATATGGATGTTGGTGCATTTAACGTTGTCCCAGAGTTCTCTGAGACTCTCTTCATTTTCAATCTTTTTTCTCTTTTCTGTTCCACATCTGTAAATTTCCACTAATCTGTCCTCCACCTTGCTTATTTGTTCTTCTGCCTCCTGTACTCTGCTATTAGCTGCTTCTAGTGAATTTTTTATTTCAGTTATTGTATTTTGCATCTCTTCTTGTTTAAGTTTTGTATCTTGTATCTCTTTGGTCAGTGTTTCCTGTAAGTTATCCATCTTTGCCTCCAGTTTATTTCCAATTCCTTGCATCATCTTCAGCATCAACAGTCTGAAGTATTTTTGCTGGAGGCTGAGAATCTCCTCATGGCTTAGCTGTTTTTCTGGGGTTTTTCCTTTCCCCCTCATCTGAGTTATAGTTCTTTGTCTTTTCATTTTTATAGGTTTTTGGTGTGGTGACCTTCTTACAGGTAATAGAGTTGTAGCCTCTCTTACTTCTGATGTCTGCCCCCCTCTGGCTGAAGTCAGTATGGGGGCTTGCTGTAGGGTTCCTGATGGGAGGGGCTGATGCCTGCCCACTGGTAGGTGGAGCTGACTCTAATCCCTCTGGTGGGTGGGACTTAGTCTCTGGATGGGATTAGAGGCAGCTGTGTGCTTGAGGGGTCTTTAGGTAGCCTGTTTACTGAGGAGCGGGACTGTGATCCCACCTGAATTGTTGTTTGCCCTGGGGCTTCTCAGTGCTGACTGACAGGTGGGGCCAGATTTTCCCAAAATGGCCACCTCCAGAGAAAGGCATGCTGCTGAATATTCCTGAGAGCTTTGCTTTCAATGTCCTTCCCTCACAACAAGCCACATTCACCCCTTTTTCCCAGGGGGTCCTCCAAGAACTGCAGTCAGGTTTGACCCAGAATCCTATGGAGACCTCATTCTGCCCTGGGACCCAGTGCCCATGAACGTCCGTGTGTGCCTTTTAAGAATGGGGTTTCCTTTTCCCCCAGTCCTGTGTAGTTTCTGTGCACAAGCCCCACTGGCCTTCAATGCCAGATGCTCTGGGGGCTCTTTCTCCCAGTGCCAGATCCCCACACCTGAGAGTTTGATGTGGGGCTCAGAACTCTCACTCCTGTAGATGAGTCTCTTTGAGCCAGTTAGCTTCCAGTCTGTGAAGCTTCCCAATCAGGAGGTATGGGGTTGTTTATATTGTGAAATCCCCCCTCCTACCTCTTGATGTGTCCTCCTATTTTACTTCTGGAGTAGGATATCTTTTTTAAGGTTTCTGGTCCATTTGGGTGAAGAATGCTCAGTCTTTAGTTGTGAATTTTGTTGTTTTTAGGAGAGAAGTTGAGCTCCAGTCCTTCTATTCTGCCATCTTAATCCCGTCTCCCTCACTATTTATTTATTCATCTAATAAATCTTTACTTCATGTCATCTGTTGACTTGCCAGAGTTATAGGTACTTGGAAATATAGCAGTGAACAGAATAGACAAAGTCTCTGAACTCATACTTGATATTCTGGCCAGAGGAGAGAGAAAAAAGCTACTAAATATATAATGTATTAAGTGAAGATAAGTGCTGTGGGAGTTCCTGTTATGGCTCCACAGGTTGAAAACTTGATGTGGCGTCTATGAGGGTGCAGGTTCAATCCCTGGCCTCACTCAGTGGGTTAAAGATCTGGTGTTACTGTAAGCAGAAGCATAGGTCACAGATACAGCTTGGATCCAGTGTTTCTGAGGCTGTGGCATAGGATAGCAGCTGCAGCTCCAATTCAACTCCTAGCCCCAGAACTTCCATGTGCCACAGGACCAGCCATAAAAAAAAAAAAAAGATAAATGCTGTAGAGAAAAATAAGAGTATGTGGATTATTATTAATCTAGGTTATCAGGAAAGAGCTCATAAAGTGATATTTGAATGGATACTTGAAGGAAGTCTGAGAGAAAAGTTATCCTATGCAGAGAAAACTGCATATGCTGCATGGGGACTTCAAGAAACAGAGAAGAGTCCAATGTTATTGACAGAATGACCAAAAAATATGTGGTGGTCAGTGATGGCAGAGATAATGGGTGAGAGTAGGGGTAACGGTTGAGGGAAGTCAAGCAAGACTTTGAGACTACTGTTAAGCACTGTGACATTTACTGAGTGAGATGGGCTACCATTCAGAGGATTTTGAACAAAGACTTGACATCTCATTTTAATGAGATCATATCTTGGTAGGTGGCTTATATATTTGAAGATAAGATTCAAGACCAATTAAGAAATTATAACAATTCAGATGAGAAATTTTGGTGGCTTGGATGAGGGAGATAAATATGGGAATGGTATGAAGTGATCACATTCTGTATATAATTTGAAGGTATGTCTGAAAGAATTGTTGATGGTATAGTCAGGGGTATGAATGAATGAATAAATGAAAGGCCTGAGAATTTGGAAAGATGGTGATATTGACTGAAATGACCGAACTGTAGAACAAGCAGGTTAGTAGGGTAAAATCAGAAGTGTAGTTATAGAGTTAAAGTTTGAGATTCCTACCACGCAATGGAATTATTAATCAACTGGATGTATGAGCCTGTAGCTCAAGAGATTTGATTTGAAGTTATATATTTGGAGAATATACATAGATGATATTAATGTCACAATACTGAACAAGGTTACCTTAGGAGTAAGCTGTAGATATGGAAAAGAGGAAAGAAGAAATCCTAGGGTTATTCTTTTGTTACATGGTTGAGAAAATGAAGAGGACACAGCAAAATAGACCAAGATGAAGTACCCAGTAGGATGAGAGAATCAATGAAGAATGTTCCAAGAATGAAATTAAGACAGGGTTTCAAAGACTAAGCCACTGTGTCATATAAGAGGTCAAATGAAATGATTAAGAAGTAGCTACTATGACTTCCCATTGTGGCTCAGTGGTAACGAATGTGACTAGGGATGTAGGTTCAATCCCTGGCCTCTCTCAGTAGCTTAAGTATCTGGCATTGCTATAGCTGTGGTATAGGCCAGCAGCTGCAGCTCTGATTCAATCTCTAGCCTGGGAACTTCCGTGTGCCACACATGTGGCCTTAAAAAAAAAGAAAAATAGCTGCTAGATTTAGCAATATGAAAGTCATTAGAGTGAGAACAAAAGCTATTTCATTGGAGTGATGGGTGTTAATGCCTGATTTAGATGTATTTAAGAAATTAGAAAAAGATGAAATGGAAATAAAAGTGTAATTCAGTTCCTTCAAAAATTTTACTTTAAAAGGAAGCAGAGGAATGAGTCAGTAACTGTAGGATAAAAATCTGGCGTAATTGGAGAGAATCTTTTAATCTTTTTTTTTTTTGAGAGACAAAAATTTCAGCCTTTACTTAGGGTGATTTTTGTCTTCTTGCAAAAGAGCTCCTTTAGTAATTATTTCAAGTAGATCTTTAGGCAAGTAAACTCTCAGTTTTCATATGCTTCCTGCCCCCTTCTCTGTGCACTCCAAAGACTTATGGAGAGTTTAGCTGGGTATCAAATTCTGAATAGATTTATTTCTCTAAGGTTTTAAAGTTTTTCATTTGTGTCCTGGCATCCATTGTTGCTGAGAGAAAATCTTCCACTTGACAATTTGAGCTTATTACTAGGTAATCTGCCTCATATTTAAAGTACCTTTTAAGATTTCTTCTTTATCCCAATGCCCTGGAGTAGATTTACTTTTTGTTTATACTACTCAATGATTACTTTTTCTTTTAATTTGAAAACTCATTTTATTCTTTAATTTTGTAAAATTTTCAATAATGACCTTTTCCAAAACATATTTTTTGCAGTTGAATTAAATTCTTTCTTTCTGGAACTCCCATCATATGTATGTTGGGTGTTTAATCTGCCCTCTATAGCTTGTAAAATTGCTCTTTCACATTTTCCAGTACTACTGTCTTAATTTAAAAAATAATAAACCTACCATTGAAGTATTTGGCACAGAGAAGGAAGTACAAAGTGTAAACTTGCAGTGTCATATTGGCTGCACTTCTGGCACTTTTTTTTAAGTTATTTTTAAGACTAGTATACTCTGTCAGGCAGCTGGTTCAAAATCAAGTAAAGATTAAAAGCCTAAAGGCAGTCTGATATCAGCCTAGTAAAATCAAGATTTCCCCTATTTTCTCCCCTAAAATGCTTTCCCCTGTTTTCTCCTCTCGTATACTTTAATCCCTAGGTAATAACTGGGAAGTTTTCCTTTAAAAATAATGTGTGGAAAAACATAAATAAAAAAGTTAGGAGCTCCAACAAAGAAAGGAACCCAACAAAAAGGGGAGGACATATGTAGATAATTCACATTAAATATTTCAAAGAATTAACCTCACTCATTTTCAAGTAAATATAAATCAAAGCAATGGAAGATCATTTACCCATCAAATTAGCAATGATTAGAGGAAAAGAAAATTTTTGCTGAAGTCATACTGATGAACTGATGAATTTTTCTGCTGGTCTGTTCCAAGTCTAAATTATGACAGTTTGAGTGATACCTGTCAAAAATCTTATAAATGTTTTACCCCTTTCATGCAGCAGCAATGTGTCTGAAAAATCAACCATTAGATAATAAGTGGAAAGACAGGTCAAATTCCCTCCCCACCAAGAGATGTCTATTTTATTGTTATTTATGATAATTAAAAACTAGTAGCCATCTATATCAATGGCCCACAAACTTTTTGAGCTCTGTAGACAGTAAGAAATAATAGGGTCCTCATAGTGAGCCCATAGTCATACACATGCATTAAAATTTCATGTGAAGAAACCTCTCATTCCATTCCATTTGTCTTAGTCTATTTAATCTGCTACAACAGAAATATCATAAACTGGGAGGCTTATTTCTCATAGTTCTGGAGGTTGGGAAGTCCAAGATCAAGGCTGTGGTCAGAGCCCACTTCCTGGTTCTTAGACAGCTGTCTTTTTGCTGTCTCCTCACATGGCAGAAAGGTGGGGAGTGCTTTCTGGAACCACTTTTATAAGAGCTCTACCCACATGATCTGGTCACCTCAAGACCCTACCTCCATATACCATCATACTGGGGTTAGATTTCAACATATGTATTTAGATGATGGGGTGGAGGGGACCCAAACACTTGGTCCACAGCACCATTCCATTCATTTAAACAAAATGACAAAGCTAGATTTGACCTACCACACTGATCCCATCCCACAGCCTAATTAGAGGTTATGACTCAATGAGAAAAGCAGTGGCACCTAAATATGATGGAATATGAATGAATGCAGCCATTAAATTTTATGTACATTTTTTTAAATTTTGGTTTTAGGTTGGTAGGGATTATACTTTATCAACCAGCAAGGGAGAGGCTGTTTCCATGTAACTTCATATAGTGGGGACTTACTGTAATGATACCAGATCTCTGTTGCTGTACCCAGCCATCTTTGTGTACCTCTTTCTCAATACATCCTGGACCCTTCATGGGTTCTTCATGATGTCCTCAAGTCCCCTTCTCCTCTTGTAATTTCTTCAAGCTGATAGAATCTGCTTAGGTCACCCAACATTTAATTTCAAGCATTTCTCATCTGCCTGCCATTGGTCTTGGGACTTTATTCTAAATCTAATCAGTTAATATTAGCTGAGCCAGGTTGATTTCATTTAAATCAACAAAAAATTGCTGAAAGCTGCATTTCCTAGAAAAAGTGGCAATCTAACTGGCAGGTGCTTGAGATGCTAATCTTAAATAGAAAAAGTAAAAGGAAAAATAGTTTGGGTTTTGTTTTTTGTTTTTTTTTTGTTTTGTTTGTTTTTTGGTATGGGGCTTTCTTTAGAAACTTTATTAGATGGAGAGTGATAAAAAGGAATCCAGAATTTGTTTCACATTATATTAATATTTAGAAAATTTCTACAAAAGCAAGTATACATTTACAATCAGAAAAGGACATCAAAATTGGCTCCGAGGAAAATGATCATTTCACAAACCAGCATCATGTATTTCTGCTTTTGATTTAGTTCATCTTTGGGGTATAAATTTATAGATGTGAAGTATCTGTGAATAAAATCCTGCTTGACGCAGAAAGCCTCATGTTCTGCTAACACCATTTCAGAATACATTGCTCAGTATACAATTTGGTTTGAGGAGACTCAGTACAAAAACTTGGAAAGATCCCTTTCCTAGGGTCCTACTTTTCCCTACTCTCTCTGTATAACCATTATTTATTACCTGTTTTTATTTATTTGATAAATCTGATAACTTGAGGTTTGAAAACTTGGTCTGGGACAGGGCTGGACAGAGTTTCACCTATTTTCTTAATAGACCAAAATGATATTTCTGTCTGCTGAGGATATTCATTTCTGTGGGCCCTAATAATTTCCCCAAATAAAACCATTCACAAATTCCAAAATTCTAAATAACGTTGGTTCTAGCTCACTAGGATTTGTAAAACTCTTAGGGAAAAAAAAAAAAAAAGTGATTATTTTGTAAGGCTTATTTAAAAAATCCTGGGAGTTCCCATCGTGGCGCAGTGGTTAACGAATCCCACTAGGAACCGTGAGGTTGCGGGTTCGGTCCCCGCCCTTGCTCAGTGGGTTAAGAATCCGGCGTTGCCGTGAGCTGTGGTGTAGGTCACAGACGCAGCTTGGATCCTACGTTGCTGTGGCTCTGGCGTAGGCGGGCGGCTACAGCTCCTATTAGACCCCTAGCCTGGGAACCTCCATATGCCGCAGAAGAGGCCCAAAGAAATAGCAAAAAAAAGGACAAAAAAAATTAAAAAATAAAAAATCCTTATCAGAATGTCATGTGTTCAGGTAAATTTTCTTTCTTTATACGTATTCAGGATAAATTTCAGCTTATGAATTTCCATGTCTCATGTGATTACTTTTTCCAACTTTCAGTTCAGCCTGAAAAAATTAGATGAAAAACAACCTTTTTCTTTAAAGAATAAGCTGGAAATATCTGGGCCAGTTGATCAAAACACCACCACTAGTTCATCTTTTACCAGTGTTTAAACCCCCTTTATTTGGGATCCAACTTCACAGGGAGTTCCAGAAATGTTCCACAGATTTACCGTAGCCCTCAGCCATGTGTTTGATGATCCAGCCCATCAACATCCAAACCAGCAGATGTAGAGAAGGGTAAGTAGAGGGATGAGCATTTTCCTGAAAGATGCTGGTGCCACATCTGCTCACATCCTATAGCCAGAGTTGAGTCTTGTGGTCATAGGTGGTTTTCAGTTGGCTATGAAATGTCCTCCCACTGGATCCCATTACTAATTGAATGTGAAGAGAGTGGATATTGGGAGACAACTAGCTTTTAGTGAGGTGTCATTATGGGTTGAAATATTTAGAACAAGGAAAGTCTCTTGAATGTTTTATCCACAGAGATGCCACAGTCATAATTGTTTCAAAACATAGTTTTTGTGTGAAAATGGATTGTAGAGCATGTGAGTAGGTGTCAAGAAGCCGTTCCTAAAGTCTAAGTGAGAGATAATGGCTAGGACTTGCCAGTAGCTATAGAGAGGATAAAAGGAATGGAATGAATTCAAGATACTAGAGAGGTAAGGCCTACAGATGAAATGGAGGCAGAAAACGTAGCTCTCAATTTCTGGCTTGTGTTACAGTCACTGGAGGAAGACAAGGGTTGGGGATGAGGTATTTATGGACCTCCGAGTTAGAAATGTGCTTTGGAAACATCTGACCAAGAGCCTGTTTTTACACATCCAAAGTATTATTTGCAAATAAATTAACTACCAACTCACAGTCAGAGTCTCAAGTCTAATCATCGTTAACTCATCTATTCGAATGAGGATTCCTGATATTGAAGGGCCTTGTGTGTATTACATGTCACAGTATAATTTATTGAGCACAGACATAGGAAAGGCAGAGGGACTCTTTTAACCAGTAAAAAGGCCTGGCTAATTCTGGCTGTGGTCATCTGTCATGAGCCATCTTCTTGTGCTGAGAGCATGGACAGGACTCTTGGTCACATAGCCTTGCGTGTACAGCGGCTCAGCTCACAATCGGTGATGGGCATCATCAGGATTGTTCTAACCAGTGAGGAGCTACAAGAAATTTGGTGAAGCTCCAGAGCTAGAAAGCTACGTTTTTGTTGCTTGTGTTATTTGTGTATGCGACTTACTAAATGGTTAGTGTTTTGAACTTTTTGTTTGATTTGGGGTATTTTTTCTTAGACCGATTTCTCTGTACTACAAGGTAATTAAAAAGGAATGAAAACCACCTTATCTAAGTGTTGCGTCCTCCTGCCCAGTCAACCAAAGTATCCTAGAGTTAATATGTAGGCAATATTAGTGATTGTTTAGTCATCTACTTTGTGTCACTGATACTATGATTAAACACTTAAAGTATGTTAGGACTTCCAGTGGGCACTAATATTTTAAACTTCCATCATTTTATCGTTCATTTAAGAAATATTCACTGCCCTATGCTGGGCACTTGAGATAGATACTTCAGCGAGATTATCAGTAAACTCAATGGATGAACACCTTTGCCCTCTTGGAGCTTTCCTTCTTGGACTCCTTCGTGGTGGGATTAGATTCAGATAAGCCTATCACTCCTTTCAACCCATCCAGGTATTAGCCTTTATCAAGTTCTAATGTTTGGCCTTCTCAGCTGGCCTGGCTGGCTCCGTTGTGATGGGTTTCATGAGACTCCAGCCCAGGCCTGGCCCTCACTTCAGTTGGCAGAGCCCAAAGAAGCACTGGGCGAAGGTCAAGGGGTTTGTTATGTGAGGCAATGGGCTGTGTGTTTTAATCTGCTTTTCTGGTACCAGGGAGTTGGCGGGGCTGGTTGGGAGGGAGGGAGAGAAGGAGGAAGGAAGAGGGAGAAAATATAATTGATTTGGGGAGGATTTTGCAAAGGCTTATATATGAAAGCAGCAAGACTAAAAAGCTAGAGATTAAGACATGCCAAGCCGCAACTAAGAAACGTTCATCGTAGTATAGTCCTCCTCCAACCCCACCCTCTCGGCCAGATTTTAACCAGGTTAGTGTTATGTAGTCTGCTTGCATACATGACTGAATGCAAAAGGAAATTTAAAAGTTCTTGCCATTAAGCCCGGAGGAAACCATACAAAAATCCAGCCTCTATCAAGAATATCTGCTGGACTTTTGGTTAGTATTTCCCTTCTTGTTAACTTTGATTAAAAGGCTTTGAGGGTCAGGTCTTTTTCTTTCTTTTTTTAAACTTACTTTTGCAGTTTTTATATGTAAATCTCCTGCTTGGCTTAGCCAGTTGCTTTCCTTCTCCTCCCCCCTCCTCCTTCCCACTTCCTGCTTCATTTCTCCTTGCTCCCACCTTGCCCTACTCTTCTGCTCTCCTTCCTACTCTAAGCAAAACTTTTGTCTCTTGTCTTGCAGCTTATAAAATAGTCCCATTAGGTAAAATCTCAAGACTGTCCTCCTCCCTGTCTGATGACCCTTAAGATGTAACATAGGTCTCTAAAGTTTGTTCTCTGTATGAAGGGCTTGGTTTCTGAACATTTAAGAAGCTGGTACATTTTGAGAAAGTGGACAGAGCTAATAATTTGCACCTAGGAGACATTTCAAGGTTTTAATTCTGGTCCGTGTTTTACATTTCATCAGTTTATATTTTAGAAGAGGGTTGTAAAGAAGAGGTGACACCACAGTTTTGTGTTTGTTTTGCATTTTCTTCTAGGTTTTCTCAAGTCTTAGGGATGGTCAGCACTTTGAAGAAAAGGAAGATGAGACTTTTTCTCTCTGTACTTATAACTATACCTCTTTGCTGGTTTACGCTGATGTTGGGGTTCCTTACTGCATGCCCGCTTTAAAGCAATGCCATCCTGCCTGTTGTGATGGAAAATGCCTTATTCTACCTCTTTTTTCTTCTGAATGCTTTTTAAAGAGAGAGTTCATCCATGATAATTTGTAAACGGTGTTATAGCTGAATACCTGTACATGGAAATGGGAAAATTTTCATGTGTTTACTTGCAGTGCTATAGAGGCCAATATGCACAACTTGTAAGCCAAGACCTGAATGTTCTCTTAAAAGAATTGAATTTTTAAACAGCTATCACTGATGCTTTTGCACTATTTATTAATAAAATCACATAGTGTCTACTTTTCTCACTGAAAAAAAAAATTAAAATAGTTCACTGGTGGTCTAGAGGTTAGGACTCCGTGCTTTCACCACCACGGCCCGGCTTCAGTCCCTGGTCTGGGAACTGAGATTCCACATCAAGCTGCTGCTTGTGCGGCCAAAAAAAAAAAAAAAAGAAAAAAAAAGGTATTCAGGTGAACTTTCAACAGAAGGGCATATTCCCACCCCTCAAAACATCTATTTTAAAGTCAAAGGGTCTCTGTTCATTTCTGCAACAGTTCATTTTAAGCGAGTGTACTGGCCACTGCAAGGTAGTGGGGGTACAAATATGCCCCCCCTCGTAGGAGAGAGAAGGCAGTGGTGAGCCTCTCACAGTGCTGTGGTAGAGGTTTGGCAAGGCTAGTGTGGAAGCAGAGGGGAGGGGGGCACCTGCCTTCACCTGGTAGGGAGTGGGGTTGTTGCTAGAAATGCAGATAAGTTGAAGTGACCTTGAACTGAGGTTTGAGAAGTGAGGAGCAGGGATGGATGAAGTGGGAAGAAGATGGGGGTGGGGGATGAAGGTGTGAAAAGTCTAGAACCTTCTGAGGAGCTTCCTCCATGGACAGAGGAGAGGGAGGCGGTTTAGGAAATGGTGGCAGGTGGGCATGGAAAGTAGGAGGCAGTCAGATCAGATCACACGGGACTGGGTAGACCTTGCCGAGGGTTTGGGTTTGTACTAGAGTTTGAAACTGGCTGTGATCTGCAGTTTTAAGGACGTCACTGTGGTATCAGTGTGGAGAGTAGATTTTTCCAAGACTCTAACTAGGATTATTCTCAGAAATTTAGGTTCAGCATGGTCGAGACTTCAGGGCTGGTTGTGAGTAAATTCCTCTTCTGGGTTTTACTCCAGGGCTCTTGTCCTACTTCAGAGAAGGTGGCAAGGGGAGCCTCATCCCCCCATGGAAGGTGGGTGAGTGTCTGCCCCTGGGCAGGGGCGGAGGGTCACCTTACATCCCCACCTATTATGATTTGTTTATACCAAAACCTAATGATCAGTGATTTACGTGTGACAGCATATGTGAGCCTGAGGGTAAGTTGGCTTTTTGCTCTTTGAAGTGCTCCTTGAAAATAGAGCAACGGATTGAAGACAAAGTGGAGAACAAAAAAGCCCATGGGACTGGGGGCAGGAGACCTGGGTGCTGCTCCCAGCTCAGCTGCAACAGCGGGGGTGTCTTACCCACTTTACTTCATCCCTGTGGGTTGTGTTTACCTCACCTGTAAAATGAGACCTTTACAGTAGCATGGTCCTTAGGGTCCATCCCATCTAGCTCTCAGCCTCTCCAGTTGTGATTCTGCCTCCCTGGTGGTCCCCCTACCCCCATCAACCCTAACCTCAGGCTTCCAGACATTCTGATTAATAGGAAAACCAGTAAAGCCATGTGTTTCAACTACCTTGTAGTTTGAAGAATATAATCTAGTGAACATGGGAAATAATTTTCAAAGGAAAAAAATTGTGACTCGTGTTCCGTCTTGCACTGATGGTAAAGGGGAAGCAGAAAGCCACCTGCACACACCATCTTTTTCTGTTTCTTTGCTTGTCCCTCTGCAAAAGTACAGAGGTAATTCGGTGGGGATTCTGAAGGGATGATGGGGAAGGTTGACCTATGGGAAGCAGAGTTCTGCCACTTTCCAAAGAAGCAGTGCATACGTACTTGGCATAAGTGGCCATTCAGGTGGATCTTGGGCAGAATTTTGAGTAACTATGACCATCTTTGCTTTGTGAAATTCTCTTGCACCTCTCAATTCTTTCCAGCACCCTCATGGTATATTCTGGCTTCTCAGAGTTCAACCCTAGGTGCATCCTCTTAGCTCCAAATCACCCTCTGCTCTCTTTCACCCAAACTAACTTCTCCTAAAGCTGAATGATGATGTAGATATTCTTAGGGATAAGGAAGAATTTCTAATGCCTCTGGCCTATCTTACACCCACCAACATGCCCCCCCCCCAAGCACACACATACAGAGTATATATATCTCTTCAGTCATCAAATCCTGCTAGGCGGAGTTCCCATCGTGGTGCAGTGGTTAACGAATCCGACTAGGAACCATGAGGTTGCAGGTTCGATCCCTGGCCTCGCTCAGTGGGTTAAGGATCCGGCATTGCCGTGAGCTGTGGTGTAGGTCGCAGATGCGGCTCAGATCCTGTGTTGCTATGGCTGTGGCGTAGGCCGGCAGCTACAGCTCTCATTAGACCTCTAGCCTGGGAACCTCCATATGCCACGGGAGCAGCCCTAGAAACAGCAAAAAGTAAAAAAAAAAAAAAAAACCTGCAAGGCATTTTGGTGGCAGTGGGCACAGAGTGATATATAGATGGGGGCGCAGGGTGTCTATGTTTTGCCCTGAGGAAACCTGCAGCAACACAGGCACTGAGAACTCATTTATTCCACAGCAGGGGTTTGTGATCTTGTGACTTCCATGTTGGGAAGAAGAAAGGGTATTTATTTAGTAGAGGCTAAAAGCAGTGTGGAAGCCCAGAGGAATGAACAGTTTTAAGTCTCAGGGGAGTGCAGAGGGCTTCATGGAAGTAGTGATATTTGAACTTGATTTTGAAAGTAGATATATTTGGGGATTTGTCTGGCAGCAACCTTGAAGGTAAAAGAAGGGAGACTGTGAAGGAGGCTCTCTTAAGTCTAGAGAGGTGGCAGTGTGGCGAGCATTAGGAAAAAAGCACTACAATTCCAGAGGAGGAGATACATTCCAGAGAGAATTCTGAGGTAGAATCACCCCCTTATAGTGAGGAGTTACAGGTAAGAAGGAATGGTGTAACCAAGGTACCTAGGTAAGGTGACTGGGGAGCCATAATCTCATTAAGCAGTTAGAAAATGCATATGAGATGCAGCTGTTGTTCATTAGATGGAGACAGGGGCAAGTAGGAGATGCAGAGTTCATTCTGTTTGGATGGGAGTTATTTCAGATGTTTATGGGTGTCCAGGTGAATATTTCCCTGTGTCTGAGGCACCTGCCCTCTGGTTCTATAGCATTTACATGATGCTATATGTAAACTGCCACCCTAGGGATTCCGTGTAGCTTTTCTTCCCCATTTGGAAGTAAAGTTTTAATTGGTAACATGATTACAAGTGGTTGAAGGTGAAAATTCATTCGAATCACTTTTCAGTTTGATGGGCAAGATGTCTTTTTTATTACTGCTCTATAAGATGTGAATAACTGATATTGCTCAGATTGCAATGAAAAGCATTGTAGTGCTTTTTTCCTTTAATTTCTTGATGGGCGGACAGTCTCCTTGAATCAACAGAGATTCAGAGTTTGGCTCAGCCTCCTTGTTCCAACCCTCATCCACCACCCAACTGATTTAGGAGAGGCATGGCCAGGTCATTGAATTACAGTTTCCTGAGTTATGTTGGGTCAGTCCCATAGAGTGGTAAACATAAGGCTCTTAGGAATTGAACATTAAATTCAGAAGAACTGAAAACAAGCTCTCCTGAGCCAAGATATTAGATTTTACAAGGACATGTTACAAAGATAGCCTGTCCTTCCCCCTCATCTGCACGCCACCTATTCTTCCATAAATAATACGCTCTTTGTCTTTATCTTCTCCCAGCCCTAGTCTTTCACAGATTGTGACCTTGATTTTGATTTACCTTCCTATTGACATATTGCCTTTTTTTAAAATTTCCTGTCTGACCTGAGGTTAAGATGAGAAGCAAGGCCAGCAAACTGATTTAGACAGAATCTCTCAGGCTTTCTCACTTTCCCTGGGATCAACTCGGGTCCAGATTTGTGTGTTCAAAAAAAACAATAAATTGCATCCATTGACCCCGAGGTGATTAGACTTCAGGTGCTCAATGTATTCTAGCCAACCTTGCAAGGTAGGCCAATATACCAGAATGCCAATATGTGTGTTTATTTTCCATTTCAGCTGTGAAGCAATTTCATTTCGGCTGGTTATTGTATTTTCCAGAAAGAGAGAGAACTCAGAAAACAAGGTGAGAATCAGAAGGTCATTTGGCAATTGTAGGGTTGGAATGGAGGAACTGAGTGGCCTCAAGGGAGAGCATTAGCAGGCTCTGGATGATGATTATACCTGTCTCTGTATTGGGACCTTCTTGTTGGTCCCAAAGAGTCAGACAAGACAAGGCCATGCATTATTTACTAAATTTTTTCAGCTTTCCTCATCAATCACTAATTGATTTGATTATCCCAAACGTCCCTTTAGCCTCCACATGTCTATGTTCTGCTAAAAATCCCCTCTCTGGTATGACTAGGTTTCGGTAGTGGCTGGATAGTTGCCTTCCTGATTGATGTTTAAAAAGTCAACCTCAGGCTCTAGAACAGACTTTTAGAAACTGTATTGGTTTTCTGTTGCTTCTATAACAAATTACCATAAATTTAGTTGCCCAGAAAAATACCCATTTATTAGCTATTTACAGAAGAGTTCTGTAAGTGAGAAGTCTGGACGCAGCCTGGTGCAACTATACTCTGGGCAGAGTTCACAAGCCTGAAATCAAGCTGTCCTTAGGGCTGCATTACCTTCGGGAGGTCCTAAGGACGAATTTGCTTCCAAGCTCATTCAGATTGTTGACCCAGTTCAGTTTCCTTGCTGTTGTGGGAGTGTCATCCCCATTTCCTTTCTGATTGTCTGCTAAGAGCCCATTTTTTTGTTCCTTGAGGCTGCCTGCATTGCATCTCATGCTTCCTATGTGGCCCCTCCAGCAACAGCAGGGCAAGGCCCTCTCAAGTTTCTAATCTGATTTTGTCTTCCTCCACAGCTCACTAACTTCCTTTCCTACTTTTACAGACTAATGTGATTACATTTCATCACCCAGGCAATCCAGAATAATCTCCCTATTATAAAATCAGTTGATTAGTCACCTTAATTACATCTGCCAAGTCCCACCAGAGCAGTAACCAGAGATGAAAATCTTGGGAGATCTATTTAGCAGTCTGCCTATCCAGACTCATCAGCAACACTTAGGAATAATATTTTGTCATTATTGGAGTGATAGTTTCTGTGGATGACTGGTTTCATCTATTTACATGTATTCTTTTTATTTTCCATTTCATAGGATAGTATTTTCTAATCATACCTTCATATTTCAGCATTTTAACCCCTTGGCATAGAAGGCTCTCTGTTGTAAAAAATACATTTATTAGCTTAGAGAATTTTTTTTTCTCTTCCCCTCACCCAGCTGAGGAAGGCTGCTTGGGGCAGATGAGCACTGTTTTCACAAACTTAAAAATCGTAGCACATTTGGTTTTGCACTAGGTCAGTGATTCTCAGTTTATCTGTAAAGCCAGGGCATTTGTTTGTAAGTTCCAGGTGGTTCTAATTTGCAGCCAAGGCTGAGAACAGTTGATCTGCTCCCAATATACTATTTTGGAAATAAAGCTGAAGCTGAGAAAAGATTCACTTAAAATTCCCTACCTAGTGACAGCACTAGTGCTAGAATTTTAACCAAAGGCTGATAGTTTAATTATTTGTAGGGTTCAGTGCTCAGTCATTATATGCAAACTGAGTGTCGAGGTCTGGCGCAGCCTGCTTCTCGCTTCACTAGCAAAACTCTTTCGAGGACTTCAAGAAGCTATTAGACCTTGCAAAATAACAGTTTAAAGGTCTCTTCTCAGCGGTTTGGTCTGCTCGTGAGTGATGATAAACACAGGAACATTCTGCACCAGCCAGGAGCAGGCCCATGGACCTCCATAATTGCTGTGTTCCAGAGCTGCACTATCTAGTGTGGTAGCTGCCAGCTGTCCATGGCTACTGAGTGCTTTAAATGGGGCTGCTGCCAGTTGCCATGTGTTGTGAGTGGGAAATACACACCAAAGACTCAGTATGAAACAGTGTATAAAATATCTCAATACTTTTCATATTTACTACATGATGAAGTGATAATATTTTGGATATATTGGATTCAATAGGCTGTGTTGTTCAAGTTTATCTATTTCTTACTCTTGATGTGGTTACTAAGAACTTTGAAATTACCCACACAACTGGCATTTGTGGCTGGCATTATATTTCAGTGACACCATGCCCTTCTGGAGAGCATTTTCTATTAAAGCTATTCACAATGAGCAGTCCACTCCAAGCTATTACACCTCCTGTGATCTTGAAGAGTGAAGTGGTGTATTGTAAACTTCCTGGCGATGAGACGTGACATTGATCTGCCGAGTGTTTGCCATCTCTCTGGCAGCCAGTCAGTCTGGCCAAATAGACTTCTTTCTATTTATAATATAGGCTCAAAGGAGGTGGGGAGAGGCCCCCATGTCATGGAAAGGGCACACTTCGTGGCTCTTAAGTAATGTGCTCTTGGAGGCTCTGAGACTCAGAAATGAATGTCCCTTGAGCAATTCTGCTCCTAAAGAAACTACTGTGTCAGCATTTATGATTTATCACCATCCTTGACAGTCCCTAAGTGCTAGAAATAAGGTGGTGTCTGCCCCTGTCCATAGTTCAAATCCAGATTTTCCTCTCTTTTGCTTGCTCTCTGCAGCTTGGCCTGCCTCACTGGAACCCTACTCAGGTGTTTAGCCAGCCTGGTTTAGCACTTTCAAAGAAGCATGGCCAGGCAAAGGCAAGCCTTGGAAAGAGCTCCAGTCCCTACCCAGAAGTATTCTGTCTGAGCTTGTGGGATTCCCTTAACCTCTTGAAGCTCCTCTAAACTTTCATTTTCGCAATTTTAAAATGAGGCTCTCTTGCAAGGAATGAATGAAATAATAGAGTACTCGGCACACTTATTCATTGGGAAGATTTTGGAGGGGTATCTACTGTGCCGGGCCCAAGGCTAGTTGTTGGGGATAAAAGAATTAGCGACATAGAGCCACTGCCCCCAGCAGGCTCACAACTAAAAGAGGGGAAGGAAAAGAGGCCCGGAAGTGCCAGGGTGGAGGAAGCCCTCTTCATTGCATCGCACAGCATGGGGTTTGGCTCATCACACAAGTGTCATATGGCATGCAGGTGAGGGGACAGGCTCACAGTGACTAAATGACAGCTCAAGTCGCTACATCAGGCGAGATGGTGGGCTGCATCCAGGGCACAGGATTGCTGACGCTTTCTCTAGCAATGCTTTTCCCAGGAGATCACATTGCCTCACTCTTGGTTTCCCAACTTGTTTACCCTAAAAGAACAGCTTCACCATTTTGGACTTGATTTAAAAAAAAAAAAAAGAATTTCTTCCAATTCTCTGTCAATATGTTTTCTGGGTGTCAGTGACTCCTTTAGTGCTGTGAGTTATTATACTAATCACTGTCAGATTATAATATCATCAAGATACTGAATGTTTTTTGTTACTTGAAGACTTCATTCTATGAAATCTTCAACAGCTTATCTATTTCCTATTAAATTAGGTAAAACAAAGCCTTTATTTCCTTCTGAGAGTTTTGAAACTCCAGCATCTTCAACTTTAGTTAAAGTACATTCTCCATGTTCTGCATTATCGTAGTAATAAATATTAGATCTTGAAGAGCCACTCATGGAGAGAGAGAGAGAAAGCAGAAACGAGTAAGAGGTTTGCTTTTTCAAATTTTGGGGAAAAAATGACTTGGCAAGTAGAGTGGTATAAAATATAAAAAGGAGCATATTTTTCAAATAAGCACCCACCTATGCAGTTGAGCTTCTCTTCCATGTGAGAGTTACACCTGCATCGTGAATCAGTGGCTGCACCAGGCTGGGAGAGTTAGATGGCCATTCTCAGGTCTAGCTGTTGTGAGGTTTTCAGAGTGCCACTAGGTCCCACTGGATTCGAACAGAATGCCCCATGCACAGAAAAGGTCCACTCCCAACCAAATCCCCAGGCATACCAGGCTGGGAGAAGCACTAAGCATTTGGTTTTGAAATGCCCCTGATTCTTTCACCCCTCTGGAAAGGAAGAGGTGGAGACCCAGGCTCTTCGAACCCAGGTGCCTGTACTGTGTTCTCACAGCAAGAGTCCTGGCTTCAAACCGAGTCTCTTCTTGTTGGAATTCACCCACCCTATTTTCAGATATAGAAATCCATGCCTCATAAAACAAATGATCTGGACCCAATAACAACAGCACAGAATTTTCTTATAGTGATGGGGGTGGCTGGGGGCGTGCAGGGGAAATCATCCTCTAGATTATTTCCCAAACAGTTGGACCTCCTTGTAGAAGGTGTGCAATTCACCTGTACCCCTAAGCAGAAGTGAGCAGCATTCCTGCCTTATCCTGGGAGGGGCACACACTTTCCCTCCCCCAGACTCTCATGTGAAGTAAGCGCTTGAGGGAAGGGAGTCTCGCATGTTGCAGCTGATGGCTTTACTGACTCCCTAGACCCATTTCATGGCGTATACAATGAGGGCTCCATTCCCAATCCCATGGAAACCTAAAGCACAACCGATTCATCCATCACTAGTATCAGAAAGTCTAATAAACAGCCCAGGGCATGCCAAGGATATTCAATAAACATCTCAATTGCCTCCTGATTTTCTTATAAAAGAGGAATTGATATTATTATCTCTCTATGAGAGGTGCATAAACTGAGGTTTGATAAAGCCAGGATTTGTACCCAATTCCAGAACTTGTGTCCTGAACCCCTAAGCTCACCCTCTCTATAAGTGGAAAGAGAGGATAGCATCTGTGGTAGAGTTGATGGTAGTTTTTCTACACCTGGAAAAGTGTTTGTGAATGATGATTAAGTAAATGTGACCATCTGACGGTGGAATTGATTGCATCGAATGGACTCAGGTGTCCAGGGTTCACTCGAGCAGTGCTCTTACCTCTCGTGTCAGTGTCAGCATGTTGCTTAGTCTTTGTACCTGTTACCTCACCTGCGGCCTAGATCACATCATTTGCTTCCCCAGCTGGTGATGCCCTGGGTCCAGCTCGTCCCAGCTGGTGAATCCCTGTTCAGTGACTTCAATGACTCCTTGAATCCATGTTAAGTGACTCAGTGGCTTAAAGTCAGCCTTGGTGGAGACATTTATCCCACAGAGATTGGCAAATGCTACAAACCATGGCTCTTTTAAAATGAGTATTCCTTTTATAAATTATGATTCCAGTTGCTTAATATTAGTATTATAAACTGAACACAAAAATGAACAATCTAAATGTTGAGAGTTAGGTTTTATTTGGTGGACAAAACTGAGGACTTAAGCCTGGGAGGCAGCCTCTCAGATAGCTAAAAGGGATTGTTCTGAAGAAGGGGGGAGCCAGGATACACAGGAGGTTTTCAGCAAAGAACAAGAAGTCAGAATATCAAGAGATTACTACGAAAGAAAAGCCAGACATCTCAAGTTAAGGAATTTAGCACTTTTCTATGTTTGGGAAGGTGCAGGGGTCTGGCCTCACTGAAATCATTCCTTTGATATGCACCTCGGGTATCTGGGGCCAGCATCCAGCGCTTTCTCATCCTGAGTCTCCTCCAGGGGCATTGTGAGGGGGTGGCTGCAGTAGCTGAGGGCTTGGCAGCAGTCAGCCTGTTTGTCTCCATCCTGAGTTCCCCCAGGGCTCACTGTCCTGGGTGGCTGTAGTGTCTCCCCCCAACCCCACAGGCTATAGTGTCTTGATTGCTTTAACATCCTCTATTTACTGATAAAGTAGGAACAGTTTTTCATTGTCATTACTCCACTGACAGCTCAAAGACAGATACAATGTGAATTGTCACATTTTTAAAGGTAAATAAAGGCATACTGGGTACCCTTAAATAGGCCTGCTATAAAATATAAACATATTCACTAAGTCTGCAGTGAATTTTTTGTCCCCATCATTCTGTATTTGGGAGGACCTCTGACAACATATGCATATGATTTTATATGGTGCTATAAATATACAGTTTTATTTTGTGTATTGTTTTTGTTATGAAAACAGATATGCTCCTATAACAGTTTGTTTCTGAATGCAAGTATAAACATACAAGCCATCAAGTGTATATATTAATGTTGTCAATAGTTTAAGTTTAAAATTTTATCTTCTGTCCTTTTAGGGCCGTACTCACCGCAAATGGAGGTTCCCAGGCTAGGGATCTAATCAGAGCTGTTGCTGCTGGCCTATGCCAGAGCCACAGCAATGCCAGGTATGAGCCACATCTGCGACCTACACTATGGCTCACGGCAACACTGGATCCTTAACCCACTGAGCAAGGCCAGGGATCAAACCCACAACCTCATAGTTCCTAGTCGGATTCGTTTCTGCTGCAACACAATGGGCACTCCAAAAATTTTTTTAGTTGAATTTTAATTTACAAAATTTTAAAAAATTAAAATTAAAAAACTGCATATCTGAATAAGTTTTAACATAGTCAAATATTATTGAAATATTTTGCATCCTTTTTTTTGTACCAAGCCTTCAAAATCCATGTATATTTCACTTGTAGAGCACATCTCAATTTAGATGCTAACTTTACTTGATCTGTATTTAGAGTTCATAAAATAGACAGCTGAGAAAGTAGATTAGATACCCAAACTGTTCTGAATGTACTTAAATATTTAATTGAAATATTTCAATAAAAATTAGCTTATTTATTTCCTCATTTGCATTAGCCACATTTCCAGTGCTCAGTAGTCATGAGTGACTGGTCATAATTAAATTGGTCAGCACAGGAACGTATGATATACATTCCATCTGTTTTATAAAAATGGAGACCTCTTATATATACTACTCTCAAAGTCTTTTTCCCCCCTCATACTTTACACATTTAAAGTACTTCCCCATCCTTTGTTTCCCCACTGGATCCCTGTGAGAAAAGAAATCTCACGAGAGTAATTATATCAATAATGTCTGTGAATTTTTTCTCCCTTGCTGATGGGAAGGAAATAAACTAACCTAAGGCATTTTGGGTCTGACCAATTTCCAAATGACCACCACCATAAAAGTAGATAATAACATGAACTCCAGATGCAAACTGTTCAAATAAATGCCTGGAGCTAATTAGAATGGATGATTTCAGATTCCGTTTTGGATGAGCCTCTTCCTTTTTCAGTGCTGAGTTCTTGGAAATGCTTCACCAGGAAATCAGTGAGATTCAGTTTTGCAATATTTCGGTAGTAATCAACCCTAGCATCAGAAAGTACACATTTTTTTTTAGGTTATCTACCTGGAGTCTTGGTTTTGCAATATAAACAATTCTGCTTCAGTTGGAATTTTTTTAATCAGCTCTTTTTCAATATCAGAGTAGCTAGAGCAGTAAAACAAAAATTTGGACAAATTTATTATTTCTGATCAACCCAGCTACCATTTTGGTATTCTTCCTAATTTTGCCTTAGCAGGACTACAAGCTCCTAAATCCATTATTTTAGTCTTCTCATTTGTTAAAATGCTAACATATTACTAAGATGCTTTTTACCACTTTCCTTTTAAATTCTTGATACAAATAAGAGGGTATAGGTGGTTTTGGCTAGTAGTTCGTTTTGTCTCTGACAAATTGCTAACCAGCTATGAGCATGTTTTTTACCATATGGCTTTATAGACTTTCTAATGTTACTTTTAATGAAGATGATGTGGGATTCTGCAGGAAAGAGCTTTGTCTTCACATTAAATGTATCTGATACCCATCATTTCTATGTAAAGATCTCTAAAATCCAGTCGTGACTTCTCTCTCAACGATTTTGATTGCATTCGTATTCTCTGTTGTACCTTGTACAATGCTAGCAGGCACCAATAGTTCAACAAATATTTTTAAATTAAAGAGAATGGAATCCATTGCTTTCTTTGCCTACAGTTGGTTATTATATGCAGGGAAAAATATTATGTTTAATCTCTAACTCTTCTCATGTGTTTATGGACTGTTTTATAGCCAAGGAACAAAAGTATATCATTGGCCCAACTGTAATTTGGAGGCCTCCTCTGCTGGGCAGCCTGCAGAATTGAAACTCATGCCAGCTGGATCACAGGGCTTTTCTACTGGCTCTCACTTGAGGAAGGAGGAGTAGACAGAATGCCTTAGGCATTGAGCTGGGAAATGTTGCAAGTTCCATTTTGTAGGAATAGATGTTCCTCCTTCCCCCACCCCAGTAAAAATCTTGCCATATGGCTCTAACCAAAGAACGCCTAAATATCATGAGACATTTAGAGAGGGATTTTCCCTAGGAAAAGATTTCAAACTTTAAAAACCTAATGGGCTAAGGTAAAATTTAACAGATTCTGCTGAACAATGCCTGCCTTTCCTTAGATTATTCTAGTCTTATTGACTAGAAATAAAGGAAATAAAGGGATTTTCTGCTCACATCTGTCACATCATTGATAGAGTCAAGTGTCAAACTTTGTGTGTTGGCACTCTGTCCTCTTCCAGCGACACCTCTCCTCTAGAACCTAATAAAGTAGGATTCCCTCATCTAGCTGAAGGAGGAAGCTTACAGTCAGATCAGCCCAAGCCAACGAACATTCTGTTCATGTGATGGTGCCAGAGAGTTCACTAGGGGGGAGTCCCATGAGGGGAGAATGCCAAGGGGGCTGCTTTCCCAATCATCCCCACTGAGCCAGCCACAGTGGAAGAGGAGAGTTAGTCTCTAATGAAGCAATTAGCTGGTCCTAAACCCAGCCTCCTTACCTTACCCTCTTCTCTGCTCCTGCCTCTACTTAGAGCCTTAAAGTTGGGTCCCTGTTCTCACGGGCAGTGAACCTTTCTGAATTAGAGAATGGCTGTTTTAAATACTTCCTCTGCTGAGGAGTGTGCAACCTGATTTCTGGTTAATTTTGCTTTGGGGATTCTGATGTGTTTGTTTTGTGGAGAAAACATGTTCTGGGGAGATAGGTTTGGCTCATAAAGGAATTGTTGTGATCCTTGTTTGGGAGAAGCCAAGTTCATGGGTAGGCAATAGCTTTCAGGAGTGTGGGGGATGGGAGAGGGTCACCTATGATTCATCTGAAGCAAAATTCGCTTCTTTCTGACATCTGCCAAGTCCCTTTGAGAGGTCTGAAAAGGTGAATTCCAAATCGGAGAAAGCATCCTTCTGAGAAATGCAAACCTGTCCATATCTTTACTCAGGGGGGAAGCATACGATGATGCCTGGGAATGGATTCACCATTACCACCCGCTACCAAGAAAGCATGCGCCAGAGGCGGCTTCTTTACCTGACACACCATACTTGGCAGACAGTAGTGAAACTAGCTCTATATACAGAGTCTAATTCCTCAATGCTTTCCTTCTTAAAACAAACAATCAAAAAAAACCCAAAAAACTCTTAAAATGAAATTTTAAAGGAAATATCCAGATACCAACAGGAGAGTATTTTCAACCTAGAATGTATTTGTTGTTAGTCTTCTGATGTATTTATGCCAGAGACTTCAAACAATGATTACAAGGCCTGTTCACCTAGGAGTATAGGACCTTGGGAAAGATGCAGTGAAAGTAGATGAGGATGATGCAAGGCCATTAGCCCAGAGCCATCCAGGTTAGGATGTTCAAACGCGGGTGTTATAACTGCAATTCACATTTGTGTGAACTCTCAGAATTGGCAAAGCGTGTTCATCTCCACTGTCACACTCAATACTATGACTGACTCCCTGGGACCGTGGATGAGGGGCCTCTTAAGCACGTGGGCCTATACATGGACATTCACACACAGAGAGAGATTCAGTTTGCATAGAGATGGGTTTTCTTAGAATTTTTTAAGATCATAAAATTATATAGAACAGGAAGAAAAATGGTGGGTCATCCACTGCCTAGAAATGAAAGTACAGAGCATCAGACGATGCATATCTATTCAGAATGACGCAGCCATTGCTAGGGACCATACCATCCCATTACCCATGAAAACAAGCATTTATGTTCATCATTTCAGTTTGATTAGGGGTGGCAGAAGGGCTATTTCATTATTACCAAGAACGTACAGTAATAAAAATAAGGCAATAGAGACACTGATGGAGCTCCAGATATGATGGTTAGATCCTCCCAAGTAACTTATAAATACCATAATCTGGAAATTCTGCAGGTGGTAGGCATTAGTTGCCAATGCAGCAACACGTCTCCAAAGAGCAGTCTGCTGAGTTCATCTTAAACCAGCCCAAACTTGTCTTTTTAGAGATCCAGGAGGTGGACACCTGGTTTATTTATTCCAAAGAAGCTTATTCCTCTAGGTAAAGGTGTGCACTGGCTGAGGCATGTTGTTCTGCTCTCCCATTCATCAAATTGAAGGCTGCAAAGGCGTGGCCACACTTGGGACTCCAAATGGCCAGCAGGGCCACACATTGACTCTCCTTAGAGTCTGAGGTATTCACTTTCCTGGGCCTTTCAGAGACCTCATTCCTCCAGAAATTAAAATCCACAAGGACACCGGGTGTCCTAGGGGAGGCCACCTAGGAAGCGCCACTGCTTTGGGTTTTTTTTGCTTCTCACTTCCTTTCAGCTGCCTTCTATTTAAACCTCCTTAGATGGCTTATTAGCACAATGTTTTTCTTTTTTCTTTTTTTTTTGTCTTTTTGTCTTTTCTTGGGCCGCTCCCGCAGCATGTGGAGGTTCCCAGGCTAGGGGTCGAACCGGAGCTGTAGCCACCGGCCTACGCCAGAGCCACAGCAACTCGGGATCCGAGCTGCGTCTCCAACCTACACCACAGCTCACGGCAACGCCGGATCCCCAACCCACTGAGCAAGGGCAGGGATCGAACCCACAACCTCATGGTTCCTAGTCGGATTCGCCAACCACTGCGCCACGACGGGAACTCCAGCACGATGTTTTGAGTGTTAATTGAGCTCTTTTGCACACTAGGTAACACACTGGAGCAATTTTACTATTTCAGAAGTTGGTTGTCTTGTTTTCCCCTTTATGGCCTGTCCAGCTCAAGGCCCCTTGCTTGGTGATATGGCTGACAAGTTTCAGATCAAATTAAAGAGAACCACACTGGCACGGCCTGGTTACGGAAGCTGTGTGTGTGCTTGGGGTGGCGGGGGGGGGGGGGGGGGGAGGTGTCACTTGTTGTGAGGTGGTTCTATGTCTGTCGGCCAGGATGTGAAAATCTTTAGTGTCCATGTTATTTCCTGAGACAAGCACCCACCGGAAGTAGCATTTATTACAACCTGCTGTTTGCTCTCTTGAAAAGTATGACCACATGAGACTCTGGACTGTGAAAGACTTACGGATTCCTTCTGCAGATGTGCATGTCAGCTCATTCATAACTTAGTGTGTCTTTAAACAATTCTTAGTGAAAGTAGTCTGCTTTTAATTGCTTAGATTCATCTTTTTCCTTTTGTATGATTGCAGGTCCTACAGGTATGGATCTCTGGCAGCTTCTGTTGACCTTGGCAGTGGCAGGCTCAAGTGATGCTTTTTCTGGGAGTGAAGGTAAGTTCTGCTTTTCCATTCCCACCTTCAGTGTTTTTGAAACCACACTGAACTTTGTTAAATCTAAGTTCTTTGGATGAGGTCAGTAAAAAGTATAAGTTTTAAGTGGCAACAAACAGACAACCTGTTGTAGCTTTTAAAATCATAAACCAGGAGGATGTTTCCAGGAGTGTTATAGGAGGAAAACAGTAGTCAGCTTTGGCATCTGATGTTTCCCCATCAAAAATAAATGCTGCAAATCACGCAGAGGGCATTTCTATGCAAGGCAAGCCAGGTCTCTCGGTCCTCAGGCTCTGGGGGAGAGATTGAAATTGCACTGAAGGGTTATTAACCTACTCAGCTCATCTGTGACTGAGGCTATCATAGCCTGTTTCCAGAGCTCAGAATTAAGGCTGCTCTCGGAATAGGTCTCTGAGAGTGGAAGTTGTAAATTTCACCTCTCACTCTCTGGGTGCTTACTATTTGGCCAAGTTTGAAGGAAGAAACTCCTGAAATAGTTGAATAATACCCTCAGAAGTCAAGCACTTCCTTGTCCATCTCTATAATTCTCCCTTCTTTTTTTATGTCCTCTTCCAATCAAAAAAAGTCACTGTATCAAACGTAAGTCTCTTAACAGTTATAACTGGAACAAGAGAGTAATGAAGGGAATGAAAAGGATTTTTTCTGTCCAGAAAGAAAATTGTGCTCATAAAGGGGTGGGAAACTTTTTAAAATATCATCTTGAGTGCTTGGAGTCTTTTTGTTTTTTCTTGCCTGAGCTTCAACAAAGAAATCATCTATTTCTCCGATTCTGAGTCCACAGTCAATTGTCACTTTAATAGTAGCCAACTCCCCTACTCACTGGGCAACTTGTGCTGGAAAACACAGTTTAACAGCCGAAATAGTGCCTTAAAATGTCCTCCCTGACCTTCAAGCCAAAAATAAATCCATAGTAGTGAGCTGCTGAGGGCGACCAGAATAACTAAGAAAACAAGGGTAAAATATGTTATTTTATCTCTTAAGACAATTTAAAAATATTTATAGAAAAGAAGTCATAATTGTTTGAAATATTTTTGGGTGTCTCTGGTGTTATAATGTCAACATTATGCAAGTCAAACATGGAGGGAATTGCAGGCTCTGTGTCAGCAGCTTTTCCCATGGCTGGTTTTAGACCCTGGTTCTGAGCCAAAGAATTACAGCTGAGATCCTCTGCTGTTCCAAAGTCATGGTGGTTTAATCTCTACTTTCTTCATTAAGGTGACTTTCACTCCACTGGGCAAGGCTTGAGGAATTTTAAAAACTTGTGAAATGCAAAGTATGGTAAGGGAAAAATTTAAGGAAAATTAAAAATATATCCATGGCTAAAAGACTAAAGCTCAAATTACATTTTCAACCTAGAGAGCCTGCAGAGAGCATCTGTTTCCACTGCTTTGACATTTCAGTAAACCTTTAACTTTGTAGAGGAAACAACACCATTAGCTGGCCTTATGTTTGCATTTATTTTGCTTTTGGAAAGTTTTTGGTTTGCTTTGTTTTGGGGGGAGCAGAGCATAAGAAAATGCAATGGTTTATATAGTAAATACAAATCACATAGTCTAACAGTACTTGCATGTACTAAGTAATTTAGCAGAGGAAAAAGAATTTTCTCTTATTTTTTTATTTCTTAGTGGGCTAACTGAAATTCCTTTGGAATATGTGGTCACTTCAAAATTCTTCCCTTAAAATGGCCTTGGAATTGTTAAGGTTTGGGGTATGATGTTTATATAAGAAGGTGCAAAGGAGCATGTTTGAACATGTGTGTGTGTGTGTCTGTGTGTGTGTGCCAGTTCTGGCTATTTATCAGATGAGTTCAGCCAAAGTGATCTGACACGACATGGATTGAACCTCAGGTGACATTCATGGGCCACGTGTTTCTTTTTCTGCCAGGTCTGGATTGTAGCCAAATCACTTTATTTTCTCTCCCATTGTATAAGGCAGACTGAAAATATAGATAAGGACTTGAAAGAAAAAAACAAAAAAAGGTGCTACTGTAGTTTCACCAGCCATTCATTTGAGTTTGGTTTGGTCAGTGGAAGGAGGTGGCCCTGTGAGGAGGGGATCTGGGACATTTCACCAAGAAAAGCAGCCCAGGAGCTGGTAAGAGGTGACAGGTCTGCATGCTGCAGGAAGGTTGTGGCTTTGAGCAGGGTTTTTCTTGCTTGGGCAGATGAGCAATTAAAAAATGCTGGCCCTGAGAGGATTGTTCTTTATTGAGTCT
This sequence comes from Phacochoerus africanus, assembly GCF_016906955.1. NCBI lineage: Eukaryota > Metazoa > Chordata > Mammalia > Artiodactyla > Suidae > Phacochoerus > Phacochoerus africanus. The sequence goes on along the minus strand of NC_062544.1, from coordinate 52,786,342 downwards.
AATTGCCCTATTGGAAATCTAGTGAGAACTAAACCCCAAACAGTGCCAGCATTGTATTAGCTAAAGCATTGTAATAGATGCTCTGCTTTTCATTCTTAATGTTAGTCTTTACATCTGCTTCTCAGGCATCCTCTCAGGGAGAATTTCTTTTATTTTCCTGGATGTACCACAGGCTATTTAATTTTTTTAATTAAAGTGCAGTCGATTTACAGTATTAGTTTCAGGTGTGCAGCATAGGAACTCAGCATTTTTATAGGTTTTATTCCATTAAAAGTTATTATGAATTAATAGCTATAATTCCCTGTGCCGTACAATATATCCTTGTTGCGTATCTATTTTATAAACGGTGCTTTGTACCTTTTAGTCCTATACTCCTATCTTGCCCCTCCCCGCTTTCCTTTCCCCATTGGTAACCACTAGTTTGTTTACTCTATCTATGAGTCTGTTTCTGTTTTGCTGTATACATTGATGTGTTTTTCTGTTTTTTTAAGTTTTATTGAGGTATAGTCGATTTACAATGTTGTGATAATTTCTGGTATACAGTAAAGTGATTCAGTTATACATAATACACACATCCATTCTTTTTCAGATTCTTTCCCCATATAGATTATCATGGGATATTGGGTAGAGCTCTCTGTTGGCCAGTCATTCTACATATAAGTGATGATATACAGTATTTATCTTTCTCTGATTTATTTCCCTAAGCATAATAGCCTCCAAGCCCACCCACATTGTTGCAAATGGCATAATTTCATTATTTTTATAAGTGAGTAGTGTACCATTTTATATGTGTATATATATATACATACATATACACACATATACACACATATGCACATATACACACACACACATATACACTGCATCTTCTTTATCCATTTATCTTTTGATGGACACTTAGGTTGCTTCCTTGTCTTGGCTGTTGTAAATAGTGCTGCTATGAACATTGAGGTGAATGTGTCTTTCCAAATTGGTATTTTTATTTTTTCCAGAATTAGTAGAATTGCTGGATCATATTGTGACTGTATTTTTAGTTTTTTGAGGAATCGCCATTCTATTTTCCATAGTGGCTGCACCAATTTACCTTCTCACCAACAGTGTAGGGAGATTCTCAGGGAAAATTTCTTATTCTAAAATCAGGAATGACCAACAGTGCCTCATTCTCAGAGGGCCTCACAGGATTGACGTGTCAACTGGTTGCATCAAAACTGCTGCTTCTGTGATGATGATTTTAATAAAAAATGTGCACAAGGACTTACTGGATATAAATATTCTTAGAAGGAACACCTGTTATGTGTTAGGTCGTGTCTCTCCTGTTTCTGTTGGTTCACAACCGAGAATCCTTTGTTGACCTCAGCAGCCTGAGGTGGGAGCAGGCAAGCCGCTGCCCTTGAAGAAGTTCAGCTGGGATACGAAAAACTTCTAGAATTTAATGAGAGACAGTTTAGCTTTCAAGTCTAGATTGTGTGAAGAAAACAGATGGCCATGGTGCTCTGAAAAAGAATAAATCAAGATGGAATGAAAAAGTTAATTCAACAAATTCAGTGTTCAAAATATTTCCTTAGAGCTTTCCATTTTTCAAGATTGAAGTTAGGGCTGTGAGGAACAGTGATTCTTCCCTCAAGGAATTTATCATGAGTTAAGAGATCAGGAATACACACAAAGAATTCCTTGTATTAGCAGTAAAGTGGTATTTGCATGGAACAGTTGTATGGAGGGAAATTCTGAGACTGATGACAGCAGAGTATCTAAGCAACCTTTCTTTCATACTGTTGCCCAGAACCCCTCCTGCCTGCAGCCGGCTCAGGGTCGGCAGTGCCCTGAGGGTCTACAGAGGGGACAAAGGCCTGAGCTCTCCCTTTGCACATTCATGACTCGATCCTAAGACCTTAACATACCCCCAGATATTTGATCATCACTGAAGTATGTACTTATCTCATGAAATGCAATAAAATATATGCAGGATGAGGTGAGAGCAGCAAAGCTGTGCACTGAGCAGAATCTTGGGAATTCGGTGAGGTTTACATGGATGACTCACCCCTATGAAGCAGCTGCCAGTGAGGGTGATTGGGTTTGAGCCTCTGCTAATTAGGATTAAAAGGACTAGGACCACCCAAAGATAGTCTGAGCCTTGAATGTTCAGTTCACACATGCCAATGATGGACTAGACTTCCAGTCTTCTGCCGGAGGTGTCGGTCATCACACAGAAGGGCCAGTCCTGGTATGCAAAGTGTCTCCACACCACGTTGGTTCTCTAGCCTAAACTAGGGCTCCTGTTATGGGGGAGACAGGAGCAGGATTGATGTCATGTGTTGGATGTGTGGTGCTAGCCACCAGCTCCTGTTCACCGACACCCATGATGTTCTGCCTCTAGCAGAGGCTAACCCAGGCTCAACTGTGCACAAGTCAGTGCCAGCTTGGACCAGCCCAGCCAGCCTCTGCCTGAGATCCTCCTCCACAAGTAGGGGCCCAGGAGCCTGAATCACCCAACACCTCTCCCCTAGGAAGACCTTCTCAGGAAGAATCTGTGGGTGGGCTTTTCTCCTCACCCTGATTTTAAGTCAATGGGTTCCTTTCCCAGAGCTGGTTTAGTTTAAGACCCTAACCTTAAACATGGTATGATAAAGAATTCTAGGCCTCTCAGAGCCATCTGCAGAAACTTCTTGAGGGCCTAGCCCCTGCTCTCTGTAACTGCCTGCTTATCCATGGTGATGCATGTCTAACTTGTCATCAGGCAGAGTTGCCAGCAGCCACAGCTCAAGGACCACCCTCATCTTTTCACAAGCAACAGGCTCTTCCAGCCACACTCATATGCTGTCAACAGTGTCATTCCTCAAACCAAGAGAAAAGCTTCCTCCTCATCTGTAGTTACAGCTTCAAGGCAGCGATGACGTGTGACATCAACACACTTTTGAAATCTGATGCAACTGATCGTACAGAGAGGATTCCGTGGTGCCCGGTCTGGCCCGCACTGCGTAGTCAGAGAGGCCCAGGAGCCTGGAACACTTCTTCAGCCTCCGCTGCAAATCCGAGTTTTCTCTGGCCTAGATTTCCCAAATTTGTTCAAAATTAACCCACAATATTTCATCAGAGACAGCTATCAGGAATCTCTGTTTCCATTTGTATAACGACTTACCAGACTTAAGCCTTAACCTGAACTAACTCCAGATCCATGTCACATCTCCACAGCCAGGTTTCAGGTTTTATAACATGGAGAAGCATGTCCCAACCAATGGAGGGAATGTTCCAGGATGTTGTTTTGGAATCTCTCATCAAGAGGCGCAGGACCCAGGGATGGGCAGAATGGTGGCCAGTGGGAAGATGGTCAGGGGGTTGGGAGGTAACCTTTGTTGTGTGTGTCTCTTCTAAATGAAGTTGTCATGACCTCTGTATTTTAAGTTGTGAGGCAAAGTTTGGGTTGAGCTTGAAATAGATACAGTGTGTTTCCAAATGATTGGTAAGTGACCATTGCATCCTAATGGACTGAAAACTCACTAGACTTAAAATTCACGAAGGGCGTTTTGTTCATCCCTCTGTATCCTCATCCTCTAGCATTCAGATTCAAAGTAGATCTTCATTTATTTAAGGAAATCGGCATCTAAATCCTGACCTGGGACCTCCCAACTTGTACTCCACAGTTGTCACTAATGCTCAGTTGTATTCTGTCCTCACCTGGACAAGGGCTGGATTTGAACCTCCTTCTAGTAAGAAGGGTCTGAAAATAGATCTGTAACTGCAGAAGCTATTGTCCAAGAAGCTGCAGCCATCCCTGTCTCCTACCCCAAGCCCTGGTTTGTGGGCTCTGCCTATTCATGGAACCGTCTCACTTTCCTGTAGTATACTTCATTCACATGCCACCAGGGCCAGAACTTTGCCCAACACATCAATGGCCTGGGAGCCTGCTGCCCTTTCTTAGTCTTGCCAACCCTACTCAAGGTGACTGGACTCTGTACCCCATGCACCAGCCACTGGCCAACATCCTGCACTGAATACACTGGTCCCCCAGCACCCACCCTTGACACCACCTTTATCTGTGCCCCACCTCCCTGATCAAATCTCCTCAAATATTGACAGAGAAGTATAATAAGGCCTGCAGATTGAAAATCCAAGTTGTCTCTGCTCCTTTGGACATTGAACTTGAGATTACGAAAGACCCTGATTAGGGATTATATGGAGAGCTGGATCCATTTTCTCAACCTCATCCCTTAAGTATCATATTTTTCCAATTTTCCAATGAAAGCCTGTCGTGAAGTATGAAATTCCGCAAAATAGATCGGTTACATTGATAAAATCCTTAATTTCTGGATCATCAAATATTAAAAAAAAACAAAACTGGAATTTATCTAATCCAGTCTTTAGTGAAATCTTGCAAATTTGTGGAAGAAATAATCATATTCAGAACATTTGACTTGTGGACAGCCATGTGCTATGTGTAAGTATTAACAGACTCACATTAGTGGAGACTGAATTGGTGATGTTTTACCATGCTCTGCATTGGGGAGCCTTGGCTTCCCCAGAAACCAGAGCTCATTTTTTAGGAAAGGACCATTTTTGTGACTGCCCGAGATTGAGGACCCATCCCTTCACCACCTGACCATTGGTCCTTCTGCTTCCTTGATTGAAACAAGAAGCAACCATGCTTTTCTTTTTGTTTGTTTGTTTTAATTTTATTGAGGCATAGTTGATTTACAATGTTGTATTAGCTTCAGGTTTGTAGCAAAGTGAATGTGTATATGTGTTAATCCCATCCTCCCAAATTACCCTTCCACAGACAGTTTCCCCTTTGGTAAACCATGCTTTTCTTAATAAGAGCTCTTTTTTGCTTTTTAGGGCTGCACCTGGGAAGCTCCCAGGCTAGGGGTGGAATAGAAGCTGCAGATGCTGGCCTACACTACAGCCACAGCAATGCCAGATCCGAGCTGCGTCTGCGACCTACACCACAGCTCACGGCAACGTTGGATCCTTAACCCACTGAGCGAGGCCAGGGATTGAATCTGCGTCCTCAAGGATACTAGTCAGGTTCATTACCACTGAGCCATGATGGGAACTCCTAATAAGAGCTCTTGAAAGTATGTGTTGTGAAGAGGGCCAGGTGGTCAGGAAATGGAACCAGTCGAAGAGCTCTGCCCTGTGTCAAGTGCCCAGTTGGGACAGACTGGCTTGTGAGGCAGAGAATTCAGTGAAGGACCCAGGTGCTGTGCTCAGACAGCCCTGGCTGCATTTACACACTGGCTCATGACTGTGCCTGACTTCCTTTGTGAGCTGTGCCAGCACCATAGTCTCTGGATGTTTGCTCTGAACTTCATAAGCACGGTTGACTAGCTCTCTTTCCCTTCACAGCTATCGCTAAGCCCAACTTCCTGGAAAGCTCTTATCGAGGAATAGAAAGAGCGGGATTAACTTCTGTGCACACCCTGGGCATAAATGCATGTCACACTCTTGGTTATATAGCCATGATGGGTGGGAAAGGTGCAAGTGTCGCTTCTGCACAGTATGACCTGTCTTGTCTTATTTCTATGGATGGGTACTAAGAACCTGTATTTGTGACTTATTAAGGAAAACAATAGGAGAATATTCAAGACAAAAACTTATGAAGCACTTTTATTAACCTGTGGTGTGTCTAAAATGAAACCACTCCCTGACTACCAGATGGAGGGATGGGGGCCATGATTTCTTCAACACGTTGGTTGAGAGTGGGTTGCTATAAACCCAAAGTCAGAAGCCTTTGATGTTGGGTGGGTCAACTGATACCTTAAAGCAGCAGGTAAAAGGAAAAGACTGAAACCGCAGGCTGAAGTGAGCTCAGACTGTGGCCATCACCAAGCCCAGGGTTGGCTTTCAGTACATACCCTACCATGTAGACTGCTGATTGATTTCTGCAGTTAGTTGATAGGAGCCCAATTTGATCTACATTTGATTTGGTTATACTCAGTGTCACTCTGGTGCTCTGATCCGGCCCTTGGCTGTCACTTCCTTGGGGCAGCAGTGATCAGCCAAAACTTAGACTATCAGAGGGTAAGGGGGACCCTTGGAGGAATTCCTAAGGTGGGGGGAAAAAGACTGGTCAAGTGACCTTGGCTGGTACTCACAAAATATACAGAGATGTTTAGGGAGTAGGACCAATAAGGAAGTCTCTGCACCAGTCCCAGCTTGATTGTTGCTTCCGCCTTCTCTGCCACGGTCAGGAAGAGCAGTCTAGATTAAGGATCTTAGAGCACTGATGTTGAACTTTGTCAGAAATGGGCTTGAGGAGTTCCCGTCGTGGCACAGTGGTTAACGAATCCGACTAGGAACCATGAAGTTGTGGGTTCGGTCCCTGCCCTTTCTCAGTGGGTTGACGATCCAGCATTGCCGTGAGCTGTGGTGTAGGTTGCAGACGCAACTCGGATCCTGCATTGCTGTGGCTCTGGCGTGGGCCGGTGGCTGCAGCTCTGATTAGACCCCTAGCCTGGGAACCTCCATATGCCGCGGGAGTGGCCCAAGAAATGGCAAAAAAAAAGGGACAAAAAAAAAAAAAAAGAAATGGGCTTGAATCTTAGCTCTATCATTCAAGAGTTGTGTGATTTTTTTGTTTTTAGGTTGCGTTCCCCCAAAAGGCAGATGCTGAGACAAGGGTTCAGATGAAAGTGAATGATTAGGAGTTCCCATTGTGGCGCAGTGGAAAGGAATCTGACTAGGAACCATGAGGGTTGAGGGTTGGATCCCCGGCCTCGCTCAGTGGGTTAAGGATCCGGCGTTGCCGTGAGCTGTGGTGTAAGTCGCAGATGCAGCTCGGATCCCACATTGCTGTGGCTCTGGCATAGGTCGGCAGCTACAGCTCTGATTAGACCCCTAGCCTGGGAACCTCCATATGCCACAGGTGCAGCTCTGAGAAGACAGGGAGAAAAAAAAAAAAAAGTGAATGATTAGAAAAATGTTCCAGGAAGTAACTGACAGAGAGTAGAGAAATGAGACAGGGAAAAGTCTGGGGGGAGGGGGGGTAAAAAAAAAAAAGTGCAGTATCAACTGCTAGCCCATGGTGGGGGAGAGATGGTGGCAATGGTATCTGGCTTAGTCCCCCCTGGAAGCAGTGTTCTGGGTTGTCCAGAACAGCCTTTAGTTGATGGTTAAGGACTGACCCCTGGAGGTCATAAATTCCTAGACACACTGTAAGCTCTCTAAGTGCAGATTAAGATGGCTCCTGCAGGGAGTTCCATCATGGAGCAGTGGAAGTAAATCTGACTAGGAACCAAGAGGTTGCAGGTTTGATCTCTAGCCTCGTTCAGTGGGTTAAGGATCCAGCGTTGCTGAGAGCAGTGGTGTAGGTTGCAGATGTGGCTTGGATCTGGCGTGGCTGTGGCGTAGGCCAGCAGCTGTAGCTCCAATTAGACCCCTAATCTGGGAACCTCCACATGCCACAGGTGCAACCCTAAAAAAGCAAAATCAATAAAAAATAAAAATCTTTTTAAATTTTTAAAAAATAAAGGCAAAAAAAAAAATAGAAAAGAGAGGTGGCTCCTGCAGACAACAACAAAGAGGAAACAGGTTCTGGGTGTTGTGCCTGAAAGCACACTGGGAGTCTGTATGCACAAAAATGGTTCCGGGTTCTATATCAGCAAAGTACTGATGGCATGTGCTCCAAAGACTTTGGTGGTTTCTTACACTCTTTGAGCCTCCATTTTCTCATCTGTTAAATGGGAGGGAAATAACTTGTTTAAAGCCATCAAGGAGGTAATGAAGGTAAACCATGTGCTGAGGTGCCCTAAGAAAAGCACATAAGTATTCAACAACTGGTAACTCATTGGCTTGAGTGACTCTAAACCTTGAGGCCCAAATAAACCCACAAACTAAGCAGACATGTAGAATCCGATTTATAACAATACATACCTGAAAGCAGTTTGGTTGCACAAGGAAGTTTTGGAAGCTAATTTTAATAACTCCAAAAAACTGTCTAGAAAGGGATTCTAATGTTTAAGATGCTTTCAAGAATAGAACTAAGACATGACATTGTAAAGTTCTATAAAACGGGATACTTTTATATTTATAGTTTTAGCAATGTATGTTCAGAAGATAAGTTTGATAAAACCTGAATGCTCTAGTTCTTATACTTTTAATAAAATTAAATCTAATCAGTATAGTAAACAGGTCTGTAGTGAGTTGACTGTGATGTTGGGAATTACCATGGTTGAGTCAAGTCAGTTCTCTGAGTATTTGCCGTGTGGCTGACACAGTGCCAAAGGACTGAGGCACAGTTTCCCAGCCTCATCACCAAGTGGACTGGGCATGTGGGAAGAGAGAATTAAAACCAGTTCATAGCAATAATAGCATTTTTGTGGGTCTGGTTTTAAGTACTTTATACTGTAACCTTAGTTAGTTAATCTCCACAGCAGTGGTAAGAGGAAAGTCCTGTTATTACCCTGATTTAGGTGAGGACACCAGTAATAGTTACATAACTAGTTTACATAACTAGTGAAGGCCAAAGTGAGAGTCCAGACCAGGCAGTCTGACCCTGGAGTACACGTTACATTGCCTCACGTGTCCTGGGATTCCCACAGTGGTGAACAAGCTATGGTACTCACCTCTGTGGGAATTTCAGCTGATTGCTGGGAGTTGCGTTTGTTTGACTTGCTCCGCCTAGGTCAAGAATCATATTATGTCCATGAGACAAGCAGTGGTTCCATGAACTCCGTATAAATCCTCCAGATTCAGATTGTTTAAAGTAGTACTTTGACTCTCAGTATTGAACCTCATTATTTCAGATGTAAGTATTATATATAAACATAAACTTATGATGAGGTATGGGCAATTTCCTCAAAGCAAATATTTAGGCATCTCTTTCTGAGGCTAAATCAGTAGCCAAAATTCGTTGGAAGAGGTGCCACTTCTTCTCTTTAAAAAAAAAAAAATCCTTGAAAGTTACCTCCTGGGCCACCAAACAATAAGTAGCCTCTGGTACTGTGCAGTCTGTTATTTGCAAGGCTCTCCTCACCAGGAAGAGAGGAAGGTTCAAAGACTGTTTTATGAAATCAAATCTGGGTTTTCTCTTCTGATCTCTGCTGGTTTCTCCATGACTGCAGAAGCTGTCAAAGTAAAAGAATACTATCTCCCTTCTCCAACATGCCGAGAGAATTCTACCACACACACTCACTGTCACCCCATGTACTTTTGTTACCCCATGTACTGTTTCTAAATCTGTACCTCCTTACCCAAAGTTTTTCCCGTCTTCACTGGATTGACATTCCCTGTTTTGTATATGGAACCTGTGTTGAGTATAACATTGTTTCCTATACCATTTTTCTGAGATTTGTCCGTACAAATCAGTGGAAATGAAACCAAGCTTATGAGAACCAAAGTTCCATTCACTGGAAATTCTTTTGGGCTTTCTCTTAAAGAGTAAAGGGGCATACCGTCAGAGAAGAAAACTATCAAGAAATTATTTAAAAACAAAATTTAGATGTCTTTCTTGCCATTAATGGTCCCACTTAATAGCATGATGGGGAAAAAACATTAACCAGTCACCAACTCTGGGCTCTGAAGCCAATTCCATCAGTAGTCAGCTTTGTGGTTATGGGGACAAGCTGTTAATTTCTATCAACTCAGTTGCTCATGTATTAATAAAACTTCCAGAGAGAAAAAAAAAAAAAACTGTCCCCCTTCACTCCAAAATTTTTTTTGTGTTATTTCTTAGATACAGATGGGGTACACAGGAAGGATTCCCTCATGTCAAGCCCTATCTACAGGCCTTTGTGATAGTTGGACCTTCTCCTGTGCTTCACTCAGTGACGAGAGTGAATACAAGGAAGACAGACTCACCAAATCTACAGATGATGCAAAAACAAGGATAGCTAATGTGCTGAATGACAGACACAAAATTCAGTATATCTTGATGGCCATCAGTAATAGGCCAAAAACTGCAAGATAAAATTTGAGAGGGATAAATGTAAAGTCCTATGTTTAAGTTTTATAAAATCATAAATGAAGTGACCTTCCTGCTTCACAGAAAGTTCTCTGTAAAAGACCAAGTTATTTAACTCCTTGCAAGTATATAATTTAACCTGTTAGGGTATAGCTGTCAAAGTAAACTAGCTCAGGCTGCCTTAACAGAAACAGAAGGTCTAGGACAAGCAAATCGCCAGTCCTCTGGACTCTAAACTGGCCACAATATACCTAGAATAATCTAGTGAGTTCTAGGCATCAAGGTTGAAGAAGGATATTGATAAAGCAGAACAACACAGCCTTAATGATGAGTCATCTTGAAATCACACAAAAGGAACTGGAGATGTCTAGGATGAGGGTGATGAGGGGGTGATGGCAGGGTATTTGTTTTAAAAATGCATCATGTTAACAAAGGCTTTAATCAGTTCTGTTTGGAAAGCGTGGAGAAATAATATACCAAAAATGTAGGCTTTGGGAACCAAACATTCATGTGTGAGTTTCAGCTCTATCAGTTTCAACTCTGTGACTGAGCTTATTAATTTCTCAACACAGTGTCCATTTCTCATCTTGAAATAGAGGTAATAATATCTTGCTCAGAAAGCCATCCATGAAAGTTAACTGAGCTGGCATCTTAAGTACCTGGCATAGTTGCTGGTAGGTTAGGTGTGTAGTAAAGGCTAATCTCCTCTTTGTTTACCTTTTCCTCAAGAGAGGAAGAACAAGGACAATTAAGTTGCTGTTCAAGAAAGTACGCTATGCCAACTGCAATTATCCCAAAGGAGAATGAGTTGCTGGGTCAGACAAGACTAATACAGATCTGGGAGATCAGAGCTGGCCTGCCAAGGCATTCTGGTGCCCCACTCTTGTCCAAACATAGCTTCCTATAACTTCGGTTTTACACAGTAAGCTTCAAGGTGTGATTTTGTGTGGGTAAATAATTCAGGAAAATTTTAAAAGGCAGAAAAGTCAATGGATAAGATGATCCCTATGATGCTTTGTTTTCTGTGTTCTCTACATGTCTGTGTTGTTGGGATTGATATTCACTAGAGCGTGCACAATACTGCTGGAAAATTGAGTTATAAAACATCCAAGTGTGCTGCATCACTACACCTATGAAGTCAAGGAGTCATATTTGTAAATTATACAAAGATATTTAGTTGTGACAAACAAAAGGAACTTCTAGCTCCCACTTTCTGGTTCTCCATATCATTGCAGCACCATCAGTGCCTGCTTGCTGCTTTCCAACCGCCGAGTCATGGATGATTTTCTCAAAGGCAAAAGGTAAAATTGCTAGTATTTCCACGCTGGGTTTTTCTTTTCAAATGCTGATACTCAAATCCCGTCCAGCCCTCTTTAGCTGTCCTCCTAGGAGCTTTAATCATAAGACACAGTTGAACTTGTAACTATTCTAAGAGAGCTCAGGCAAAGGATTATGCCTGAAAGTACCGGGTCCTTCCAAGCTACACCCAAGTGCCTTCTCTAAAAGAACTCAGTGGCAAACCAAACTTTCAACCTGGGTCAGCAATTGGGAATCAAACCATGAGCTTACTATTCCCATTCTTTTTGATTAGTTTGTTTGTATGTTGTTTTAGGAAGATGATTGAATGCAAAAAGTAGTTTAATAGGATACACTGAGTAATTTCTTATAGGATGTATACCCAGAAAAATATGTTGGACAGGAGTTCACAGAACATAGTGTTAAAATAGCTTTCAGTGGTCAAGGGCTTATAGGAGGGTTTCTCAGCCTTGGCACTATTGCCTTTTCAGGCCAGATGGTTTTTGTGTGGAAGATGTCCTGTGCAGTGTAACATGGTTAGCAGCATCCATGACCTCTGTCTACTATGTGTCACCCTCCACCCTCAGTTGTAAGAACTAGAACTTCTCCAGATATTGCTAAGTATTCCCTGGCGTCAGTGGCCTCAGTTGAGAACTGCTGCCCTAGATCTGGAGACTGCATGTTGAACTGACAATGCCCAGGATTATTGCAGGGGTCAAATTAGATAACACATGTTTATATACTTTTAAAAATAAACACACACACACATATGTATACATACATACATATATATTTATTCACCTATGTAGTTACAATGCAGCCCTTATCGTCTCACTGGTTACTTTGTTCATTCATTCATCCAAGAATTGTTTGAGCTAGGTGCTAGAGACCTTTACATAAATAAATCTTGAGAGGCTGAAAGATTTGCCAAGGAAACAAAGAACTTAAAAAGAGCAAGTATGTAAGAAATCCCATAATGAATGTGTAACATGCACATAATATTGAGCTTCAAGGACGGAGGGGCCGCCTTTGATCCAAATCACAGAAAACCCATTGGACTACATGGCTGAAGTTCTGTAGTAACAACTCCCCTTTGGCTGTGAATTCTCCATACAGTGGACATTGTAATGTTAATTATACTCCATACAATGACATATATCCATAAAGTTTTGCTGGGAGTATTTCAGTTGCATGCTGATAGTATTTAGCACTGATTAAGGTATTATCATTTTTTAGGGCTACACTTAAAGGAGTATGAAATTTAAATGAGCAACTTAAGAATTGAATTTGTCATGGACACCTGCTATTTTCTCCTGTCTTTTTTCATGCCTGCTCCAATGACAGCAAACCATCAAACAGAAAAATAGAAAAACACTCCAATCTAGATTTCCTTAAGTGGAGCCACAAATAAGATACTAGAGAATAATACAGGAAGCTCAGTCCATATCCATCAAATGGACCCTGATCAATTAGAGATCTGTTGATTCAAAAAGAACCATTCTTAGAATCATGAATACCTGTTTTAAGCTCTAAATATGACAGATTTATTTTTATTTATTTATCTTTTGGTCTTTTTATCTTTTCTAGGGCTGCACCCCCGCAGCATATGGAGGTTCCTGGGCTAGGGGTCTAATTGGGAGCTATAGCCGCCAGCCTACGCCAGAGCCACAGAAACACCAGATCTGAGCTGCGTTTTTGCGACCTACACCACAGCTCACGGCAACTCTGGATCCTTAACCCACTGATTGAGGCCAGGGATCCTGCAACCTCATGGTTTTTTGTCAGATTCATTAACCAATGAGCCACGACGGGAACTCCCTGACGTTTTTATTTAGATAGAAATAATTCTGCCTGAGTTAGTACCTGGAAGTACCAAGGAGATTGGGTTGACCATTTCAAAAGTACCAGAATTTCCAAACTTTATTCAGACTTTACTCCAGAGTGCTCTACCTTCATCAACAATGAAACACCATATAAAAGCTGGGGTGCCCAATGGAGCCACATTTATATTACAGCATTGCCTTTAAACCTCCCCTGAGATTTTACTTATTCCATGTTGCAGAGTTGCTCATAGGTTGACCAGAGCAAGAGTTGTTAGCTTTAGCATCAGTTGCACTGATAGTTTGTGGTCACATTTGTTTTGGAAGATCACCCTTAAAGCATGTCACTCATGCTTATTTACGAGGAATGCCACAATTTAAACATCAGTTAACAGATCCGCATGAATGCATAGTCACATTTGAGTGCTTCCAACAAATGCTTTCTGTCACTTGTCCCTCAACAGCTTTGAGAATTAAAGCCTGGTGGGGCAATCTGGGAGATATCCATAAGCATTTATCAAAAGAAGCGTGGTGGATGTGATAACTGCAAAGCCAGCTGTTGAATTTAATATAATTGGTGGGAGATTACATTTCCTCAGTCTTAAGAGCTGTCTTTCACCACCAGAGAAATCAATATCCACATTTAAGTTTATATCAATACAGAACATTCCACATGCTGAAATGTCTGTCACTTGCCTTTAGGATAACCATGGTGGGCTGTATTTTTAAGCATTGTGTGTGAAACAAACAGCTGACAGGTGGATCTTGTGGTACATTCAGAATCCTTATGAAAACTATCCCAACATTATTTTTTTAATCTCAATCTGATTATCTTTATGAGAAACACACATACCATGTATAGTGTGAACATGGATTGATAGCCCTTAATTTGACAGCTTATTATGAAAACCAAGTCTGTATGATGATTTTTAAATCAAGAATCTATTGGGTATATTCATATCTTATCCCTGGGTTGTACTGGTTGCCTTTAGCTTCCCTCTCACTTGGGGAAAAAAAAAAAAAAAACTATACATAAAGTGACCAAGAATTGATTGAACAAATATTTTTTATTATAAATTATACTTCAATTTAAAGTCTTTTAAAAATTAAAAAAATAAAAAGTGGTATAAAGAAAACAAACAAAAATGCTTTTGAATACCTCCTTATGCTCCAGGCACTATTCTAGGTGCTTGGAACACTTCAGTGAATAAGATTAAAAAAATATCCTGCTGCCTTGCAAATCTCCTTAGCAGGAATTAGAGTGAGAGTGAGTGTGTTGAAGAGGGTGTGTGAGTAGGTGAGGCAGATGATAGGCTGTAAAAATAATTATCGAGTATGTTAGAAGGTGGAAAGGGCTATGGAAAACCACTCCATCTGTTCCTCATTGGAGTGTACCCAAAAGTTGATCTTGAACTATTTTTATATGAATCTCCTGTGTTTTAAATGTTAGGAACCAACTCAAAATAATTTGACACTAAATATGTCCTCATGGTCTGTCTGGAAGCTGCAACATGCACTCTCTCTGTTTATTGATGAGGAAGCCCAGGCTTAGAGAGGTGAAAGGTCTTTCTTACCCAAGGTTCCAGCAGTTACTGGCAGGAGCAGGGCCAAGATGCAGACTCCTGCTCTGGCTTGCATTCCTCCACAGGTTAGCCTTTGGCTGTAGGCAACCTGTTTGGTAGAATCTATTTAAAAATCTGTTTTGAAACATTGCAAAATATTAAATAAGATGCATGCTGAAGGGCATCCTCAGGATAGAGTGGTCACAGCAGAATGGAGATTTTGAGATGTATGAATGAGGTTGAGACAAGCCCTTTATATGAAAGCATTCTGTTCTTAGCCAGCCATAGAATCATGACCCTTGATTTTTGCACCTTTATTCATTTTTCTCACTCAAACTACCACAGATCATCTCCTCCCGCTTCCTAGAGCACCAGAAGATGGCTAGAGATGGGCCCATAGCTTTGCCGTCATGGCCTTCTCTTATACCTTTCTCCTTCCTGTTCTGCATAGACTTTGGACTGAGCCATCGTCCTCAAAGTTCCACTAAATCATTTGGGGGTTTTTTGTTTATTTTTTGTCTTTTTAGGGCTGCACCCACAGCATATGGAAGTTCCCAGATAGGGATCTAACTGTAGCTACAGCTGCTAACCTACACCACAGCCATAGCAACACCAGATCCAAGCCACATCTGTAACCTACACCACAACTCATGGCAATGCTGGATCCTTAACCCACCGAGCAGGGCTAGGGATCAAACCTGCATCCTCATGATACTAGTTGGGTTCATTTCCACTGAGCCATCACAGGAACTCCTTCCACGAAATCATTTGATGAAAAGATTGTTTATACTGCTAGATTAAAAACAGAATTGAAAAGGCACTGTATGATGCAGCCATGGACTGGAATAAGCTGAAATCAGCAATCACAGCTCCTAGACCCACCACTGTAAGGCAGCCTTTCTGGAACTTGGTTTCTGTAACTGTCTGTGGGGTTTCAGAATCTCCCTACATACAGATTTGCTGTGAGGATTAAAAGGTTAGGGAAGGTTGTGTCTGTAATAGCACTCGAAACATGTAACCGTAATCCACCCTCTAGCATTTTTCAGTTACTTCTGCCCCTTCTGTCTCTGAAGACAAGTTACTGGAGAGATAGACGAGTTTACCATTATTCTGAAGGTTGCTTTAGGCATATTTTCTATTAGCGAAATTAATCTTCAGAGAGTTGGAAGGGACCTCAGACATGCTTTTGAGACCAACATTGGCTCTTACTCAGAATAAGCTGGGAATTTTTTGAAAATACAGATTCATAAGCTGCATACCTTGAGATTCTGATGCAGAAGCCCTAGAGCAGTGCCTTGGAGTTGGTCTGTTTGCATGTTATATGTCTGTGTATATGTGTTATAGGAAAATTCCAAACATGAATCTGAAGATTAGCTGGTTTGGAAAACCTCGTTCCAGCTTCCTACAGTGCTGAGCTCTTTCTCCTTCCATCCCTGGCGTCACTTAGAAATGGAAAACCACTAATCACTCAGGCTCTCATCTTTTCCACTCAGTTGACTTGCCCCCTTGCACCCCCATTTCTTGGCACCCCACCTTGACAGCTGCTACTGCCAAGCATTGACGTTGATCCCTTTGGACTTCCTCTCCCTTCCCCCTGCTGCCCTCTAGTGGAAGTGCTGACAAGCAGCAAGATGTTGAAATGGGAGCCACCAGCGGTTGGCCAGTCTGAGCTGGTGAGTCCCAGGGAGATAGCAACGACCACAGCTATGGGAGGAATCATTAGACAGCCTCAAGCTGAGACAGTTTACACACAGCTTACACTTAGAGCAGAGCTTTATAAAGACCCCGGCATCTATCTATGGGTCTTTTCTCCAGGTTTTAGAAATCAACCTGGAGAAGATTATCCTTAGGATAGTTTTGCTTCCTTGTCCCCCCCTTTCTTCTGTCATTTGCCCAAATTCTACCTCTTGTCAAAGATAATGGTTCCTCCCTACCTCTGCTAACCTTTGGATTTTTAAAATGTTGCCAACAATGAAAGTGTGTTTATAAAATTAATACATTTTAGAAATTTCCAATCACCAGATTAAAGGGACAGATGTGAACACAGCACTAACAGTGTAAATTATAAAGGACACTTAAACACGTATGCTCACCTTGCATCCTTCCAAGACCCTGTGAGGTGCCTGTGGTGGTCCTCTTTTGCACAGGAGGCATTGAGGTTAAGAGAGTTTGAGAAGATTGTGGTATGTCACCCAACAAGGGGCAGAGCTAGAACTAGAACTCAGGTCTGGCTGATGGAGAAGCCCCCATGTGTTCCTCTAACATGCTATGCTGCCTCCCAGCGATGGTGTATTCACTCCTTAGTAAGGCGTAAATAAAAACTTCCATAGTAAATAGTGTTCAGTTTTATGGTACTATAGACGTAGTAACATCATTCAACATTTCCTTTAATGACTGTTTAATAATCAGTATATCTCTGCACCATCCTCAGCTCCTCATTTTAATACTCTTGTACGCAGAATTGTTTAGCAAAGGACCTTGGCAGGTGGGTGAGTTTGTGTAGGAGGTGAGGACAGCAAAAGCCACAAAACTGTTGGAAATTTGAGACTGGGTATCACAGCGTAAATACCATATACCCCTGCAAGCTTTGGGGACACTAGTTACTGGTATTAACCAGCAGAGTAAAACTTAGAGGCCAAGCCCTATGTAAACTGTGTGTGTGTGTCCCCGTTCGTCTGTCTGTCCATCTCCATCCATCTCCCACAGGATCCTGCATGACTGCTATACCACCTGAATGAATGTACCCTTTTTGTGGTGGTAGCAGTTTTTCACTCTTCTTTTATCCTTGATTGTTAGTGTCTTGGTTAGTGATCTTTTTATTAATTTTTTTCTTAGGCAACATAAACAATAGAAGATTTCACTTGAGTTTTCTTACTGTTGTATATCATTATTACTGGAATACTTCATACAACCTATTTAACTTCTTAATTGGAATGTGTACACATACACAGACCTGAACTGCCCTTTTCCCTGTAATGTTAGAAAATACAGCTCTGTGTACATTAGGGAATTTGCTTTGAGTCATAGACCCACCCTTTACTCTGTGTGTGAACAGTGAGGTATAGAAAGAACAATTTTTAGGATCTGGATTCTGGTTTCCTACCTTCCTGTCATTTTAAATCTTTTTTCCCTTGGTCAGGTAAATAAAATTCAATGAGCCTCATAAAACTAGGGTTGTATCACATATAATTAATTGAGTGGGTTCATCTGAGGATTCCTCATGGTCTTCCATGAGGAAGGTCTTCTGTGAGCTGTACCTTCATCTGTGCCCCTGGTTGAAGCCCCTGAATAGTTGAAAGGAAATTGTGTTAATTAAAATTAGTCATCAGTTGGATCTGTCTTTCCACCAACCTGCATGAATGATGCCTTGCCTTCCTTTCTGACAGGTACTCAACTAGAGGATTCCTTCGAGCTCCAGTTTTTCTAATTCACATCTAGCCTATAAACACTAAACTGGCATAGTTAAAGGGATCCTAGACTAAGCCTTTTATCAAACAAATATATCCCTGTAATGACATCTTATTTGTCATTAAATGTAGTTTTGTTGTGAGTTCAGGTTTTCTGCTGGAGGGTACATCTGGCTAGACAGCTGGAGGCTGAACTGCAGGCCTTGTGTTGCTGTCTGAACCCCACCCCTGGAATGTTCCAGGCAGCTTTCTGTGCTTCCTTCCTTAGCTGAGCACTGATGAGCTTGCAGGGTGTGAGAAGGAAAGTCACACATCCTCCTGGGCCCTTTTGCTACACTCTTCTTTAGCTTGTTACTGTTCTCACGGCTAGCTTATTTAAAATCAAAATTTAAGAAAACTTATCCTCCAAATTTTTACCCTTCCAGAGTTCCATAATTCCAAAAAAATTTTGTTGAATAAATACTAAATAATAAAACATTTATTTAGTAATATATGTAATCCCTGTAACAAACTAGAAGCTGGGGTGGTAGGGGGAGGGTATTGTAAGGCTGAAAGGGAGGGAGTGAATGCTGTCTGTCTAGCCATTGTGTTACAGGGGCTGGAAACCCGGAGCCCACTGAGCAGAGAGCTCTCCCGAGAACAGACTGGATGGGAATCCTCTCTACACCACTTAGAAGTTGTGTGACCTCAGGGAAGTTACTTCACCTTTCTGTGCCTCGGTTTCCTTGTACAAGAGAGGAAAGTAATAGTGCCTGGCATGCAGGGTTAGTGTGAGGATTAAATAAGTTAATACATGCAAAGAACTTAAAACCTACATGGCCCATAAATGCTCAGTAGGTATAAGCTGTTCTGAAACTAAAGAAAGAGAACCCAGAAGTCGTGTGGTTTGGCGGAATATTGACCACGTTCTCTTCCCTTCCTCTTCCTCTGCCCTCTCTGAACCACTTTGCTCACTTGTTTGTGTGCTTTTCGGGGCCACACCCACAGCATATGGAGGTTCCCAAGCTAGGGGCCGAATCTGAGCTGTAGTTGCCGGCCTGCACCACAGCCACAGCAACGCAGGATCCAAGCCACATCTACGACCTGCACCACAGCTCACGGCAACGCCAGATCTTTAACCCACTGAGCAAGGCCGGTGATCGAACCTGCATCCTCATGGTTACTGGCTGTATTTGTTTCTGCTGCACCACAAGGGGAATTCCCCATTTTACTTACTTGTGAATCCATCCTGTCTCCTGTTTCTCTTCTAGCTTAAGAATTTCCAGCAAAAATGTGTAGAATAAATACATGCTTTGGAGGGCACAAACCAGGTGTACCTTTCAGCTAAAGTGACTGCATCATATAGTCATTTTATGACAATGGAAAGCTCATTTCTTAAAAAATGGGTTTAACCTTTTGATTGGCCTGATGATAAGATAGGACAGTTAGATCTAAAGGATGAGCATGGAGGGCATGGCATTATGCTTTTAGGAGAGAAGTTTTCGCTGCAGAGCCCACTTGTCTTGGTTTTAGTTGCTGTATTTTGTATGGGTGATACTCAAGAAAGCATAATGGAAATCAAAACCAAAGAGCAGAGTTATTCCTCAGGCCTCCAGTGCCTGTGTGTCTTTCCAGAATTCCTCATCCTCACCAAGGCCCCACTGACCTCAAAGGGCCCTTCTTGCCAGGCTTGAAGTACATCTGAGCCAGGGGGCTGGGATTCCAGCCAAAGCTGAATGAAGGTGCAAAATATATGACTAAAAAAAGCCCAAACACGCGGCATTGGGTATCATGGATAAGTTTGTTGGAGAAATGGTTTATAAATAACATGGAAAGGGGAGAAGGAAGAGGTCAAGATACAGAGTTGTGGTCTGAGACTTGAGGGGCAGCATTTCTAATACTGAACCCCAAAGTGATAACATACTAAAATCAAATGTGCTCCCCAGATAAAATCAACTCCACATGGGCTTCTTTTTGTTTATCAAGATGTTTTATGCATTTGGCAGTAAGCATTGTAAAGGCTTGCTTTTATTTGGAGTACATCGAAAGACATTGAGTGTGATTTCAAAACAAATGAATGAAAACAAAACAAAAGCAGGAAACAAACCCCATGAAGGCACTGTGTTTTTCTGAGGATGATCTAAGGTTTGGATGCTGAAGAATCTGGAATATCCAGGAATCTTATTAAAATGGTGTCCTCCTCCAAACGTAGCACCATCTGTCACAGGATGGATGGACTAAAGACAGAAGAAGGGAGGGGAAAAGGAGATCAGACACCCAGACACATTTTTTTCTTTCCTTCTTTCTGTGTTTCGGTTTGTTTGTTTTTCCCTTGTTGAAGGCAGAGGGATCAGAATGCTGGCCCAGAACTCCCAAGACGGGAGGGTCAGGGAAAGCCACTCAGAGGCTGGAAGCTGTGATCTTAGCACCAGGCTTGACCCCTCCTCCCTGGGAGCCTTGTGCAAACACAACTGCCTGGTCTTCCTGTTTAATGGCAAAGGTTTTGCTCCCTTCTCTTTTAGTTTGGGAATGTGAACTTTGGGGGATATCTTTTGTTGTTGCTTTGAGGCTTTTTTTGTTTGGTTGGGTTTTTTTGTTTGTTTGTTTTTAGGAAACAGAGACTCTTTCATTCTTCTCACAAACGCTTTCCCTGGCACAGGAAGACCACAGCTAACTAAAGAACAAGATGAAACACTTCTAGAGTTCCCATTGTGGCACAATGGAAATGAATCCAACTAGTATCCATGAGGATGCGGGTTCGATCCCTGGGCTCACTCAGTGGGTCAGGGATCCAGCATCGCCATGAGCTGTGGTGTAGGTTGCAGACACAGCTTGAATCTGGCATTGCTGTGGCTGTGGTGTTGGACAGAGGCTACAGCTCCAATTTGACCCCTAGCCTGGAACTTCCATATGCTGTGGGTGCAGCCCTAAAAAAAAAAAAAAGTTGAGACACTTAAACAAATGGGGCCATGTGCCTTCCCCGGGGCTGTTCCTAGTCCAGCATCACCTCTTCTTCCCACTCTACCCTACCTCCACCTTCACCATATCTTGTGGTTATGAGTCTACCCCTTCCTTTGAATTATAATCTCCTAGAAGTGTAACCCATTGGCTCAGGGCCAATCTTCTGAGACATGAATAATGGACTTTGTCTGGATATCTGTCTTTGCCAGAGAGGACTGAGTCAGACAGAGAGACTGAGATTTTCAGTGTTCAAGTGTGTGTTGTTTAAAATTGTCATAATTTGCTGTCTGCTTTGAATCTCATTTTCAAAATCAAAGTGATGCCCTGAGTCGGATCCTACTGATGCAGCTTTTTCAGGGAATCAGGGAAGCTTCCATGAGGGCACAGGCTTTGTCAGCTGGAGGTCAGGCAGTGACACAGGGTGATAAGGAGTGGCCTCTACTTTTGCAGGAGAATTTCAGATTGAAACTCAGGACTTAACATTTTGTCCAAATTAATTTTGGAGAATTTTACTTCATAGGCCATTAGTTGAATCTAATGAGATCTGTTAAATTGGAAACCCTGGTCTTCTTTTTTCCTCCATAACAGAATTACCAGTTTTCTTTCATCCATGGACTTTACAAATTCATATGCATGTTCCCCTTTTGGGGTCTTCTACCAAAGTCCTTATAACAAAAGCAAATTTAAAACCTTGCAACCAGCCCATGAAGGTCATGTTCCTCAGGATTCTGTAGTTCACTTCTTGGATCACTTGTTTAACCATCAATGAACTCACTTTATAATTGTCCAGGCCACACTAATAGATTCTCCTCATAACATATAATAAGAGCCTATGTCCTTTCCCTCATTGAACTTGAGAAACGTTTGATGAACAGCACTCTTCTAAATAACAGAAAATCCTTTTATGAGAGGAAATGAAGTACATTTCCCATAGTGATTTGTTCTTGGTGAATCCACACTGGTTCCAAATGACCCATGATTTCCTTTCTAGATGCTCAGAAACTAACAATTTGTTCTAGGATGTTGCTGGGGATTGAAGTTAAAGGCACAGATGCAAGAATCTACCCTTTCATTCAAACACTGGGACATCTTCTATTTCTGCCCTCTGAAAAATCCTCAGAAATAACCAATAGTTTATTGGTCCATTTATGTTTTTAGGATCTGGAATAAAAACTCATCTGATCTTGAACATTTTAAACACATCATTAGCTTTAGGATTATGTTTATTGTTCCATTGGCTTTAGACTTCAGGTTTATTAACTACATTTACTCTATACTGTCCAGTCTTCATGTTATTACCTTTGAAAAGAAGAAAATTCTGTAGGAGTTTCCTTTTGCTTTCCCTTTGTTCCCTGAGTTGAATCATCTGTTCAGGTTGTTTTCATAGTACTTTAGAGTTTTGTGAGAAGAGACGCAATGTATCTCAATTTAGAGCTTTACCTTTTAAGTGCAAAGGTTCTGAACTATAGACTATTGCATAGGCTTTTTAAAAAAATAGTCTGGAGTCTCCCTTTATCACAGTTGTTTATTTTCTTCTTATTAACTTGGCCTCTGTCTTTCAGTGCACCTTGAATATTTAAAGGTCATCTGTGGGAGTTCCCATTGTGGTGCAGTGGAAATGAATCTGACTAGGAACCATGAGGTTGTGAGTTTGATCCCTGGCCACGCTCAGTGGGTTAAGGATCCAGCATTGCCATGAGTTGTGGTGTAGGTCTCAGACGCGGCTCGGATCTGGTGTGGCTGTGGTGTAGGCTGGCAGCTGTATCTCCGATTAGGCCCCTAGCCTGGGAACCTCCATATGCCACAGGTATGGCCCTAAAAAGCAAAAAGACAAAATAAATAAATAAATAAATAAAGGTCGTCTGTGCTACATGTGAGATGATTGAGAGGCTACCCATGTGTGAGGTATAATTTAACATGGTGAGGATTCCTTTTTAGTTATTATTTTTGGAATAAGCAACAAGTCTCAAAATTACAATCTAAATGTAGAAAATTATCAGATTTTGTACCAGTTCTTGGTAAGATGCAGTGAAACTCAAGACTATTAAGTTCAGGTGGAAGAGGGGTGCTGGCGAGAAATTCAGAGCCATAGAGGGTCAGCTGGGGGTGAAAACACATAAATGGCTCTGGGCCCCTGTGGGTCAGTGGGATGTCACTGGGAAGTTGGGATAGGGAAGGGCAATGGTTATTTCATTCATTCTTTCATCATTATTAATTGAGAGCATGCTGCATGCCTGGCATCATCCTAGTTTCCCTGAAAATGATGAGGGAGACACATGAGAAGGTGAGATTAAATGAGAAATGGTTGTTCACTGCCCTCAATTACAGCTGGCCAGCCGGTCTATACTTCTCTGTTCTGAACACATAACCAAGCATTTAGTCAAAGTAATAAGCTGTAGACAACTACTACTCTAACACATAATACTTCAAAAATCATAAAAAGATTCCAGAAGAGTCTATCTGCACCCATTAAAAGAGGCTTAAGATTAATATCAGAAAGGATGGAGAAGTATTTCTGTGAGCAAATTTTTTCAGATGAGTGTTTTTTCTCCTCTGCTACCAAACACGGTGCTTTTTTGTTTTCTTCCTTCCTTTGCATGTTGATTTTTAGTGTGGGGAGGACTGCTACATTGGCAGCATGTGATCAAGAGATGTGATCAAGGAAATGGAAACACAGATTCGGTACTCCAGAGCACTGTCCCCCTGAAAGCAACCACAGAGCGTCAGGCTTTGCCACGTATTCAGATTTCAAACTAGCTACAGAATGACAGCAAGTTTTCTGTTAGAACCAGTTGTCCTGAGGTTTTTTCCTACTTAAACTCTTCTGTGGGGAAAGGGGACTATAAACCCACATTAGAAATAGATCATTTTGCTATTAAGAAGCAGTGTTACTCCTAAGTGTGAGCACACGCATTGAAATGCTGAAGATTTTGCAGGATCAAAAACCCAGTATGTACGCCAAGAGCTAGTGAGACTGTTTTTGGGAAGTATGGGGAATGAAGTGACTACTTACCTTTCCCAATTGGATTTCTTTATACAGCAGTGTGTGTGTTGCAGGGACTATGGTTGATTTCCCTGCATAAGCCTAGCAAATGGTTTTTCAGTTCAGCACAGTAAAATCTGCACAGAAAAGAACTCCCTGTTGGCCACCCACCTTACAGTCTGTAAAAGGGAACTCTGTGTGGAGGCATTCCACATTAGGCAAATGTACAGTTCTGCAATCAAAATGAAAAACACTTGAGCTGAATCATCTATTTTTGCTGTAGCTTCCAGTCCCAATTTAAAAGCATGCAGGGAGCCCTACAAGTTGAAGCAGTTTTGGCAGGCAAGGAAACAGCTGTAACATTGTCAGAGGGTGTCTGCGGGAGCTGTTCAGGCTGTTGACAGCACTTAGGATGCCCAGAAATGGGGCAGACCTTCTGCGTTTGGTCAAAGGTGTGACAGCAACTCCAGTCAGGAAGTGAACTTTTGACCCCATTGGAGGTAGATGGCTCTCATGGATTGTGTTCTATCATTTCCTAGACTGGTTTTCTCCTTTAGAACCAGTGGCTAGAATCTTTGGCTTTTGAATTGTTCCACTTTGATCACAAGGTAGATGTTCTTAGAGCTGCAGCCGAAGGGGCTATTGGGGCTTGAGAACTGGTATTTCCTGCTATCCCCCAGTGTCCTCCATCTCCCTTAGGGCTAGGGAAATCATGTCAAGACTATTGCACTAAATCTCAGATTTAGTGCATCTAGGGAGAACTGCTCAGTTGGCCAGGTTGTTTTCTGCATCTGAATCCCCCATCATTCTTTGAGACTCCCTCTCTCATATCTTACACAGCCCATGCCCACCTGACTTAGTGCCCTCCCACTGTCCCTGCCATCTGGGTGTCCCTCTGCCATCCCTAACAGCCCTGCCTTCCCAAAAGAATGCCAGACTTTGGCCTTTTCTCTTCTACCTCAAAACTTATTTGCATGTGTCCCATCTGTTGATTTGATAACTCTAATTTGAGGAAGTCTGTCGTGGCTCATTGGAAACGAATGTGACTAGGAACCATGAGGTTGCAGGTTCAATCCCTGGCCTTGCTCCATGCGTTAAGGATCCACCGTTGCCCTGAGCTGTGGTGTAGGCCGGCAACTGTAGCTCCAATTGGACCCCTAGCCTGGAAACCTCCATATGCCTTGAGTGTGGCCCTAAAAAGCAAAAAAAAAAAAAAAAAGGTAACTCTAATTTGAAAAGATACAGGCACCCCAGTGTTCATAGCAGCACTATTTACAGTAGCCAAGACAAGAACTTCATGTGCCCCAAACTGATGGCCCGTGGAAAATCAGATAAAATAATTTATGCCAAGGTGTTTGACCAGCTGAGTATTCTGAATGTGACAACTCCCTAGGGGAACGTGCATCTTAAGAGGGGGCCATGATTCATCCAGATGAATAAATCTCTAATGGTACAGTTGCTGTTCTCCTGCATCAGCTGATGTGGACATTTTGGTGACCCAAGGGGTTCTTCCCTCAGGTCATGCTGAGAGAGTGAACTCATAATCCAGCTCCCCATATTTTCTTTTTAAAGGTGTAGAGTTCAGTTATCATGTCTTTGAAAACATTTGTCTTTACTCCCTTGACAAAATTCATTGAAATCAGTGAAAATTAAAAAGTATTTTATGGGCTGCTAGTTTATTTCAGGTTGTTAAGCCAAGTTTCTAATTGAACTGAAGATATTCCTTGACTTTCTTAGATGTGGAGTTGTACTACTTTATTTATTTATTTTTGTTGTTGTTGTTGTTGCTATTTCTTGGGCCGCTCCCGCAGCATATGGAGGTTCCCAGGCTAGGGGTCGAATCGGAGCTACAGCCACAGCAGACGCCAGAGCCATAGCAACGCGGGATCCGAGCCGCGTCTGCAACCTACACCACAGCTCACAGGCAATGCCGGATCGTTAACCCACTGAGCAAGGGCAGGGACCGAACCCGCAACCTCATGGTTCCTAGTCGGATTCGTTAACCACTGCGCCACGACGGGAACTCTGGAGTTGTACTACTTTAGAAGGCTTCTGTTAACTGAAGAATATGAAGTAATGTCGAGTGGATGAATCAGTGAAGAGAGATTGCTTAGTCTGGTTAGTTAGAAAAGGGCCGTAGTTGCCCTCTAGAAGCCAACAACTGGAAGGAAATATTTCGAAGATTCTCCATGAAAGCCAAAGTGAAAGTTTCCAAGTGGAGAATCTGGCCTTTACCTTTAAAGTTCTATTGTAAATTTGTGGTTTAGAAGCAATGAATGAATGATGGGGACAATAGTCATGAAAATGCTAATTCACTATGCAAACATTACTTATTGTTACAAAACAGTAGATAATATAAAGACATTTCTAGAAATCAATGTTGGACTTAATTTTTCAGCTGTGTGCGTCCATGTTATTTCCTCAGATGCAAAAGTCTAGTCTCAGATACCGTATCTCAGCAGTCTTCATAGCATCTAGCAATGCACTTTGGGTAAAGTAGATGTTTAGTAAATACTCATTTAATCAAGTTGATACCGTTTTGGGTGGGTTTTTTTGTTTGCTTTATTTTGTCTTTCGCTTTCTATATTTTCCTTAGGATGTGGGGTTAAGCCAAGGGAAGCTGTCTCTTAGAAGTTCTTATATATCAATAGTGATGTCAAATAATTATTTTTGCATAAACAAACATGTTCAACTGATTTGGTGAGTGTGTGTGTGTGTGTGTGTGTATAGATTTATGTATAAAGCTCTGAGCACTGGGTAGCAGAAGACAACTGAGGCTGTTACTTCAGTCTTTTTCCCCTAATTGGATCCTGGACCCTACCTTGGTAGAGCTGCCTCCTAAGGCGGCTCACCTGTACTTTAAGGGCCATGAAAGGCATGGGCCCTGCCAAGGGAATTTCTGAAGGCCGTGTGCTGGAATGTCATGCCTGGGCCTGGAATTTAAAGTGAGGCCCTGAGAGAGATCACATACATTTTCCGCTTGTGGGGGAATTCCCTTTGCTGGAAATAGAAAGTGATTTCAGATTCTCCATCCAAACTCCGCTTCCTATTTTGAATTGAGTAGGCCGATAACCATTATTGAGGCTCTGAAATAGTGACAGATTTTCCTCATTGGGAATTCAGAGACTGGTTTCTGAAGCAGTTTTGAAGTTCAAGGATGAGAAGTGCCCCAGACAATAAAGAGAAGCTTAGACTCAGGGGTCGTTTATCTGGGCCAGCTTCCCTCCTACCAGCCCCCACCGATTACATCTGACTTATCCTTAGAATGTTGGAAGAAATACCTCAAAGTCCCCAAATTAGATGTTCTATTTGGAAACCATTGCACTGGAGAATTTTCCTATGTAAATAACCTAAGTGGCTCTTCATGAGTGGTAAACATGTTGTTATTGCCAGGATTTTTTCAACTTTTTGTCAGCATTTTGCCATGAATATATTGCATGTCTCATATTTATGTTCTATCCCTTTAGCTTTCTTTTCTTCAAGATCAGAAATTCCTAGACTTTTCAAATGTGATCCCATCTAATGTCAATTTTTGTAGCCTTCATATCTCCTTGTTGAACTGTTTATTATTGAAGTAAGGCAGTCCTTGGAGGTGACATGGCTTCATAGATCCAGATAACTCCATATCCCATGCTTTCTCTCATTCCTTAGTTTGGGAATCACTGTTCTGGATTAAATAACCCTAAACCTTGTCACTTTTGGTAGCTCTTCTCTCACACGTGTTCCTTTCATCTTCCTTAAAATGTAAAGACTAACATTGCATATATTATTAGAATAGTGTCATGATCAGGACTATATTTAAATAAAGCTGATGTTTTTCCCCCAAGCTACCGAGGTAGCAATGCTAGCTGTGGACTCTTGAGAATATTCACTTTAGTAACAATAGGTCCTAGAGTATAGGCACTGTAACTTTTTTAAACACTTTTCTGTTAATACTTGGTAACCTACGTGATAAAATAGCAGTTCCCTGAGTTTTGTGTCTTTTGGCCCTGGTATATATTCTTCCAAATTATTGTTCACCAAAGAGCTGTTGGGAGTTTGGGTGTTTTTTTTTTTAATTTTTTATTATAGCTACTTTCAATGGTGTGTTAGTTTCATGTATACAGCAAAGTGATTCAGCTATCTATCCACCTATATTATTTTCAGATTCTTTCCCATTATAGGTTGTTACAATATATTGAGTATAGTTCCCTGTGCTATAGAGCAAATCCTATTGTTCACTTATTTGATATATCATAGTGTATACATTTTAATCCCCAAATCCTAATTTATCCCTCTCCCCCCACTTCACCCTTTGGTAACCATAAATTGTTTTCTATGTCTGGGAGTCTGTTTGGTCAATAAGTTCCTTTGTACCATTTTTTAGTTTCAACATGTAAGTGATATCATATGATATTTGTCTTTTTCTGAGTTCACTTAATATGACAATTTCTAGGTCCATCCATGTTGCCGCAAATGGCATTATTTTATCTTTTTTTAGGGCTGAATAATAATCCTGTGTGTGTATATGTACTACAGTTTCTTTCATTAACATTCATCTGTTGATGGCATGTCCATGTCTTGGCTATTGTGAATAGTGCTGCTATGAACATTGGGGTGCCTGTATCTTTTCAAATTAGAGTTATCTCTGGATATATGCCCAGGAATATGATTGCAGGACCATATAGTAACTCTATTTTTAGGTTTTTAAGGAACATCCACACTGTTCTCCAGAATGGCTGCATGAATTTACATTACCACCAAGAGTGTATAGGAGGGTTCCTGTTTCTCCACACCCTCTCTTACTTGTAGGGTTTTTGATGATGGCCATTCGGATCCATGTGAGGTATTTCTCATTGCAATTTTTTTTTGCTTTTTTTTTTTTTTTTTTAAGGGCTGCACCTGTGGCATATGGAGGTTCTGAGGCTAGGGGTCGAATCAGATCTTCAGCTGCTGGCCTCCCCGACAGCCACAGCAACACCAGATCAAAGCCACATCTACAACCTACACCACAGCTCATGACAACGCCAGATCCTTAACCCACTGAGCAAGGCCAGGGATAGAACCTGCCACCTCGTGGTTACTAAACGGGTTCCTTAACCACTGAGCCACGGCAGGAACTCCTTCTCATTGTAGTTTTGATTTGAATTTCTTTAGTAATTAATGATATTGAGCATCTTTTCATGTGCTGTGGGCCATCTGTATGTCTTTGGAATAATAATTATTTAGGTCTTCTGCCCATGTTTTATTGGGTTGTTTGTTTTATTTAACATTAGTCTGTATGAGCTGTTTGTATATTTTGGATATTAATCCCTTGTCAATTGCATCAATTGAAAATATCTTCAGTTTCCGCCATGGCGCAGCAGAAACCAATCCGACTAGGAACCATGAGGTTGCAGGTTCAATCCCTGGCCTCGCTCAGTGAGTTAAGGATCTGGCATTGCCATGAGCTATGGTGTAGGTCGCAGATTCGGCTTGAATCCTGCATTGTTGTGGCTCTGGTGTAGGCTGGTGGCTACAACTCCAATTAGACCCATAGTCTGGGAACCTCCATATGCTGTGAGTGTGGCCCTAAAAAGGCAAAAGACAAAAAAAAATTTCCCCTATTCTGTAGGGTGTCTTTTTTGTTTTGTTTATGGTTTCTTTTGCTATGTGAAAGATATTAAGTTTAATTAGGTCCCATTTTTAAAATTTTGTTTTTATTTCAATTACTCTAGGGGAGATGGATCTATAAAGATAATTGCTGCAGGAGTTCCCGTCGTGGTGCAGTGGTTAACGAATCCGACTAGGAACCATGAGGTTGCGGGTTCGGTCCCTGCCCTTGCTCAGTGGGTTAATGATCCAGCGTTGCCTGTGAGCTGTGGTGTAGGTTGCAGACGCGGCTCGGATCCCGCGTTGCTGTGGCTCTGGCGTAGGCCGGTGGCTACAGCTCCGATTCAACCCCTAGCCTGGGAACCTCCATATGCCGCGGGAGCGGCCCAAGAAATAACAACAACAACAAAAAAAGACAAAAAAAAAAGATAATTGCTGCAATTGATGTCAAAGAGTGCTCTGTGTTTTCCTCTAGGAATTTTATAGTATCTGATCTTACACTTAGGTCTCTAATATATTTTGAGTTTATTTTTACATAGGGTGTTAGGGAATGTTCTAAGTTCATTATTTTACATGTAGCTGTCCAGTTTTTGTAGCACCACTTATTGAAGAGACTGTCTTTTCTCCATTGTGTGTTCTTGCCTCTTTTATCATAGATTAATTGACCATAAGTGCATGGCTTTATTTCTGGGCTTTCTAACAGATTTATGTGTCTGTTTTTGTGCCAGTACCATACTGCTTGACGGCTATAGCTTTGTAGTGTAGTCTGAAGTCAGGGATCTGATTCTTCCATCTCTGTTTCTTCATTCTCAAGATTGTTTTGACTCTTCATGGCATTCTGTGTTTCCATACAAATTTAAAAATCTTTGTTCTAGTTCTATGAAAAAATGCCATTGGTGATTTGATAGGGATTACATTGAATCTTTAGATTGCCTAGTATAGTATGGTCATCATTAGCAATTACTCATTCTTCCAATCTAAGAGCAT
Source organism: Phacochoerus africanus (assembly GCF_016906955.1). Lineage (NCBI taxonomy): Eukaryota > Metazoa > Chordata > Mammalia > Artiodactyla > Suidae > Phacochoerus > Phacochoerus africanus. The sequence goes on along the minus strand of NC_062544.1, from coordinate 52,755,881 downwards.
GGGCTACCTTTTCATTTGCATATAGTCTTCACTTTATTTCACCAGCATCTTATAGTTTTCAAAGTAGCAGTCTTTTGCCTCCATGGGTAAGTTTATTCCCAGGTATTTTATTCTTTTAATGATATGGTAAATTGGATTATTTACTTAATTTCTCTCTGATATTTCATTGTTAGTGTACACAAATGCAAAAGATTTCTATATGTTAATTATGTATCTTGCAACTTTTTTGAATTCATTGAAGAGCTCTAATAGTTTTATGGTAGCATCTTTAGGATTTTCTATGTATAGTGTCATGTCATCTGTAAGCAGTGACAGTTTTACTTCTTTTCCAATTTGGATTCCTTTTGTTTTTTCTTCTCTTATTGCTGCGGCTAGGAACTCCAAAACTGTATTGAATAAAAGTGAAGAAAATGGGCATCCTTTTCTTGTTCCCGATCTTAGCGAAAATAATTCCAGCTTTTCATCAAGTATAATTCTAACTGTAGGTTTGTCATATGTAGCTTTTATTATGTTGAGTTATGTTCCCTCTGTGCCTGCTTCCTGGAGTTTTTACTCATAAAGGGATATTGAATTTTATCAAACGTTTTTTTCTGCTTCTATTGACATTATCATATGTTAATCAACTTTTTCATTTGGTATATCAAAGTGATTGATTTGCAGATATTGAAAAATCTTGGTATCCCTAGAATCAATCCTACTTGATCAAGATGTATGATTCTATTAATATATTGTTAGATTTGGTTTGCTGGTATTTTGTTGAAGATTTTTTGCAGCTATGTTCATTAGTGGTATTAGCCTGTGATTTTATTTTTTGTTCAATATCTTGTCTGGTTTTTGTCTCAGAGTGATGGTTGCTCATAGAATAAGTTAAGAAGTGTTCTTTTACAATTTTTTAGAATAGTTTCAGAAGGACAGATGTTAACTCTTCTCTAAATGTTTGGTAGAATTTACCTCTGAAGCCATCTGGTCCTGGGCTTTTACTTGGGAGTTTTTAATTACTGATTCAATTTCAGTACTAATAATTAGTTTATTCAAATTTTCTATTTCTCCCTGGGTCAGTCTTAGGAGATTTAACCTTTTTAAGAATTAGTCCATTTCTTCTGGGTTATCCAGTTTATTGGCATATAGTTGCTCATAGTAGTCTCTTACGATTCTTTGTATCTCTGTGGTGTTGGTTGTAACTTCCTTTTCATTTTTTATTTTATTGATTTGGGCCCTCTTTTTTTTTTCTTGATGAGTCTGGCTAAAGATTTGTCAATTTTGTCTATCTTTTAAAAGAACTAGCTTTTAGTTTCAAAGATCTTTTCTAATTTTTTTTTAGTCTCTATTTCATTTATTTCTGCTCTGACCTTTATGATTTCTTCTACTAACTTTACGTTTTGTTCATTCTTCTTTCTCTAGTTCCTTTAGGTGTAAAGTTCATTTTTCATTTGAGACTTTCCTGGTTTCCTGAAGTGATCTTCTATGGCTATAAACTTCCCCTCTTAAAATTACTTTTGCTCCATCCCATAGGTTTTGTTTTATTATTTTTTTTGTTTTTTGCTTTTTAGAGCTGCACTCATGGCATATTGAGGTTCCCAGGCTTGGGGTCGAATTGGAGCTACAGCTGCCAGCCCAGACCACGGCCACAGCAACACTAGATCCAAGCCACGTCTGCAACCTACACTGCAGCTCACAGCAATGCTGGATCCTTAACCCACTAAGCAAGGCCAGGGCTTGAACCCAAAACCTCATGGTCCCTAGTTGAATTCATTTCCACTGTGCCATGACAGGAACTCCCATCCCATAGGTTTTGGATTGTTGTGTTTTAATTTTCATTCGTCTCTACATAATTTTTTATTTCATTTTTTATTTCTTCAGCGATCCATTACTTTTATAGTAGCATATTGCTTAGAATCCATGTGTTTATGATTTTTGCAGCTTTTTATTGTAGTCAATTTCTAGTCTCATAGCATTGTGATTGGAAAAGATGCTTGATATGATTTCAGTTTTCTTAAATTTACTGAGGCTTGCTTTGTGGTCCAGCATATGATCTGCCATGGAGAATATTCCATGTGCATTTGAGAAGAATGTATATTCTGCTTTCAGATATAATGTTTTATAAATATCAATTAAGGCCATCTGGCCTAATATGTCCTTTAAGGCCTGTGTTTCCTTATTGTTTTTCTGCTTGGATGATCTCTCCATTGATGTAAGTGGGAGTGCTAAAGTCCCCCCTATTATTGCATTACTGTTGATTTCTCCTTTTATGGTTGTTAGCATTTGCCTTACCTGTTGATGTCCTCCTATGTTGGGTGTATATATATTTATAATTGTTATATCCTCTTGGATTCATCTTTGGATCGTTATGTAGTGCCCTTCTTTGTCTCTTGTAACAGTCTTTGTTTTAAAGTATATCTTGTGTGATATAAGTATTGGAACTCCAGCTTTCTTTTGATTTCCCTTTGCATGGAATACCTTTTCCCATCCTCTCACTTACAGTCTGTATGTGTCTCTAGATTGGAAGTGAGTCTCTTGTAGGCAGAAAACATATGGGTCTTGTTTTTTACCTGTTGACTTAAAAAAATTGCACAACCTAAAACTTGGGAGTTTACATTTTATTTGGGAAAAATTAGAACTTAAGCCTGGGAGACGGCATCTCAGGTAGCCCTGAGAAACCACTCTGAGGAGGCGAGGGGAGGAGCTAGGTTATATCAGCATGTAGCAGGGACGAAAGATTACTGAAGACCAGATAGCTCAAGTTAAGGAATTCAGCACATTTCTGTGTGAAGATGCAAAGGTCTGGGCTTAGTGGAATCCCTCCTTTGATATGTACTTCAGCTATGGGGCCACTATTCTTTATTTCCTTCCTGAGTTCCCTCAGGACTCACGGGCTCACCATTGGGAGTGGCTGCACTTACAGATGACTGTGACATCGTTTTTTTGGTCAACTTAACTGCAGCCAGGGAGGCAGTATTTCAAACAGCTCTGAAATACAGCCCCAAAGAGGAAAGGGGAAATACCAAGATTTATGTGAAGAAGGTGGTGCATGCAGACATGCACACATCTTACAAAGTTTGCTGTTGGTCTTGTGAGGGTGACTGCTAGTCACAAGGAGCAGACATCACCATGAAGAATTTTAGTGTATTTATAGATATGAGGAGATGCAAGAAGTAGGCTCATAAAATCTTCTCCTAAAAATATCTAACTTTATGAAGACCTGATCTTCCAGTTTTTCCCAGAGCACAGAGTGCCTAACTCCTGGTCTCCATCCTAAAATCTGCTCAGGGAATGCTGTGGGTAAGCAGCTGTAGTGGCTCATATTTTAATCCATGTAGAGGTTGATGGCAAGTGCCAAACTTAAGTTCACATATCCTTTCTGCCAGTCTGTGTCTTTTGTTTGGAGCATTTAGTCCATTTACATTTAAGGTAATTATCACTATGTATGTTCCTATTGTCATTTTGTTTATTGCTTTGGATTTGTTTAGTAGGTCTTTTCCCTTTCTTCTTTTATTCTCTTCTCTTTTGATTTGGTGACTCCCTTTAGTATTTGGATTTTTCTTTTTGTGTGTGTTTCTATTATATATTTTTTGTTTTGTAGTTACTATGAGTTTTTTTTTTAATAGGAGTCTCTATACATACTTAAGTTGCCCATCTGTTAATGTCAAACACATTTTATATACCCTGCTTTTGTACTCTCCTCACCTCATGATTACTGTTTTTGATTTTATATTGTACATCTAATTGTTTTGGATATCCCTTAACTGCTTATTGGGGATACAAATAATTTTACTACTTTTGTCTTTTCACCTCCATACTAGCTTTGTGCTTGGGTGATTTCCTACCTTTGTTGTTTATTGGCCTTTACCAGTGAACTCTTCCATTTTGTAATTTCCTTATTTCTATTTGTGGCCTTTTCTCTTTCTCCTAGAATAGTTTCTTTAGCATTTCTTGTAAAGCTAGATTGGTGGTGCTGAATTCTTTTTGTGTTTTCTTGTCTGTAAAGGTTTTTATTTCTCCACAAAATCTGAATGATAGCTTTCCAATTAGATTATTTTTGGCTATAGGTTTTTCTCTTTGATCATTTTAAGTGTTTCATGCTACTCACTTCTAGCCTGCAGAGTTTCTGCTGAAAAATCAGCTAATAGCTTTATGGGAAATCACTTGTATCTTATTTGTTGTTTTTCTCTTGTTGTTTTTAATATTCTCTTTATATTTGAGTCTTGTCATTTTGATAACAATGTGTCTTGGTATCTTCCTGCATGGGTTAGTCCTTTATGGGACTCTCTGCACTTCCTGGACTTGGGTAACTATCTTTTCCCATGTTAGGGAAGTTTGGGGCTATTATCTCTTCAAATATTTTCTCAGGCCCTTTCTCTCTGCTCCTTCTGGGATCCATGTAATGCAAATGTTAGTGTGCTTGGTGTTGTCTCTTAGGCTATTCTCATTTCTTTTCATTCTTTTTTCTTTTTTCTATTCAGTGGTAGTGATTTTCATTGCTCTGTCTTCCAACTCACTGGTTTACTTTTATGTGTCATTTAGTCTACTATTGATTCCTATTGTTGTATTTTTCATTTCAGTTATTGTATTCTTATATTCTGTTTGCTTTATCTGTGTTTTCTAATTCATTGTTAAAAACCTTTAATTTCTAGTGCTATGCATTCATTTTCCTATGTTCTTTGATCATATTTACAACTAATCAACTCTGAACTCTTTCTCAGGTAGATTGCCCATCTCTACTTCACTTAGTTGTTCTGGGGTTTTATCATATTGCTTCTTCTGAGACGTATTCCTTTGTTGCCTCATTTTCTCTAAATTGCTATTTGTATTTTTATGTATGTGGTAGGTTTGTTATGTTTCTCAATCTTGGAGAAGCAGTCCTCTGTAGGAGACATCCTGTGTATCCCAGCAGTACTACCCTCTTGCCACCCAAGGGCCAGCTGGCCCTAAGGTAGTGTCTGGCCTGTGCTTGGATATGCAGGCTATAGAACTACAGTTTTCTTGCTTCTGGTGTCTGCTCCCTGGTGAGTAAGGGTAGTCTAGGGAAGGCGTCCTTGCAGGAGGGGCTGATGCTTGCCCCACAGTGGTCATAGCTAGGTCTTGGTCCTCTGATGGGCAGTACTGTGTCTACGGGTGTGTTGAGAGACAGGTGTGAGCTCAGGACAACTTTTGGCATCCTGTCTGCTGATGAGTGGGGCTGTCTCTCCACCCAGTTGTTTGGCCTGAGGTGTCCTAGCATTGGAGCCTATGAGCTGGTTGGGTGGGGCCAGGTTTTGATGCCAAATGTCAGCTTCCAGGAGGCTGATATATGCACCACCAGTGTCTCTGTTCCCAGGGTGAGCCACAGCTGCCCCTCCTCTCCAAGACCAGCAGATAGGTCTGGCCCAAACTATCAAATTACTGTTTTTGTTGTTGGTCTCAGTGCACATGAGACTTGGTGTGCACCCATTAAGAGTGAAGTTTTTTTTTTCCCCCCAATCCTTTAGAGCTCCTGAAATCAAGCCCACTGGCCTTCAAAGGCATATGCTCTGCATGTTCCTCTTCCTGGTGCCAGACCTCCAGGCTGGGGGCTCCAACATGGAGCTCAGAACTACTCCTGTGGGAGAACCTCTGAAATATAATTATTCTCCAACTTGTGGGTGGTCCACCTGGGGGTTATGGAATTTGATTATATCATTAGTCCACCACTTCTATCTATCTCATTGTGGTTCCTTCTTTGTGTCTCTAGCCATGGAGGATCTTTTCTGGTAGGTTCCAATCTTTTTCAGCAATGGTTAGTTGGCAGATTATTGTGATTTTGGTGTGCTTTTGAGAGGAGGTGAGCTTAGGGTTCTTCTACTCCACTGTCCTGGTCACTTTCTTGAAAAGAGCTTTGGTTTCTTTCATATTCACTGTGTAAGAAATTAAAACTGAGGGAGTTCCCATTGTGGCTCAGTAGTAACGTACCTTACTAGTATCTGTGAGGACACAGGTTCAATCCCTGGCCTCGCTCAGTGGGTTAAGGTTTTAGCATTGCCCCAAGCTGTGGTGTAGGTCACAGATGCGGCTCAGATCCTGTGTCACTGTGGCTGTAGTGTAGGCTGGCACCTATAGCTCCAATTTGACGTCTAGCTGGGGAATTTTCATATGCAGCAGTTGCAGGCCTAAAAAAAAAAAAAAGAAAAGAAAATTGAGAAATATTTAAATGATGTCATGGCCATTAGAGCAGTGACATCATCACATGTCATGTAGCCTCTGGAAGACTCCACAGTAACATTCATGAGAGACAATAATTTAGTAGTATAATAATGATATTTTGGACTTTGTGGACCCACCAGCATAGAACATTTTCATGGCACATTCCCTAGAAACTCACAATTGAAGGTCTGAAATAAGTGCTAATAAATGATGCTAAATTTTTCTTGTTAGGGCCACACCCATGGCACATGAAAGTTCCTGGAGTAGGGTTTAAATCAGAGCTGCAGGTGCTGCCCTACACCACAGCCATAGCAATGCAGGATCCGAACCACATCTGCAACGTACACTACACCACACCTCATGACAACGCTGAATCCTCAACCCACTGAGTGAGGCCAGGGGATTGAAACTATATCCTGGTGGGTACTAATCAGAATCATTATCACTGAGCCAGAACCAGAAATCCAAATGATGTTAAATTCTGATTTAACAAAGCTTCTATAATAATTCTAAAAATACAGATTGTGTAGAATCTAAGATATATTCATTAAGCCACTTGATATTGCCTACCCTCTTATCTTACTAGCTGTGCTGGAGAATTGCTTCAGTTGATTTTCATTTTATAAGAAGTAGCCTTATGAAATGATTTACAATAATCTTAGCAATAATATAAAACACTGTTCCCTTTTATAATGCTCCATTGGAGGAGTGCCAAATGCTGTAGTAAAAACTCTGCTTCTCCTCAGAATCTGGTGTATTTTTATCATATAACCACCGCAAATCTCACAACTGTGCTTTCTGGTCTATTTTGGCCACCAGGAAGACAAGAGCTGAAAATCCAGCTTATTTTATTTATTATTCAGTGGCCTATGGCATTATTACTATATGAAATTTTCCCTGAAATTATCTTATTCTTTGGATCTTATTCTTCCTTTGTTCTGATTTATTTTTCTTAATTTGTTTCATTGTGTATATTCCTTAATATGTTTTAAGGTATATTTGTTTAATCACCAAGGGGAATGAATGAATAAATGAATAAGAAAGCTATGAGGTCCTGTTTGGAGGGATTGTTGGACTACCTGGAGTAGTGCAGACCAAAGAGGGTTAGCTGTATAAGGTTTCACTAATGAAATGGATCTTAAGTGGAGCTTAGGAGGAAAGGGAAGTGGGTTGCTGGAGAGGCGGGGTGTTTTATGTGGGAGATTGGATGTAACAAAGATGCAGCTGTGGAGTGAGTGAGTGATAGCCTGAGGGCAGTAAGGAGATCTGTCTGCTTGCGGTGTCAGAGCCTATTGCCTTATTGTGTTTTCATTTGATTGAAGAGGCAGCTGACATAGGAGCTGTGGAAAAGCCTAGTAACAGTTTCCTGTTAGGTAAAGATTCTCACTTCAGTTTCTAAAATAAATAAGGTAGGGAATTAAAGGCCGAGAGGCAAATTAGGAGAAAGTTCTGATGGTGTAGATATAGAAGTAGAAAGGGCTCTCTAAACACAAGTATGGAAGGTCAGAGAACAAAGGACAGTCAGTGCCCTGCGGCCAGTTTCTGGAGCCTGGCGGAGTTAACATTAACTCACCACGTACTGATGCTTTACCAGATCTGTTTTATTTATCACTGTGTACAGAACCTACCACAGTATGTCACATATTGTAGGTGCCTCATAAATGTTCTTAGGCGAATGAAATGGGTCCCCACCTCTGAGAAAAATGAAAAGAAACAGGTAAATAAATAGATAAAATGAAATATAAAAGGGTCTTATAAACAGGGAAAGTAGAATTCTCCATGCAAAGTCTGAAGCGAAGGGGAAACCCATAGAGACAGCCACAAAAGCAGATGTGCAACTGCCGCTTTGCCTTTTCACATTCCAGGGCAGCACATAAATGTTCTTGCAGGGCCCTTAGACTGTAGAATTTTTTTTTTTTTGTCTTTTTGCTATTTCTTGGGCCGCTCCCGTGGCATATGGAGGTTCCCAGGCTAGGAGTCGAATCAGAGCTGTAGCCACTGGCCTACGCCAGAGCCACAGCAATGCGGGATCTGAGCCGCGTCTGCAACCTACACCACAGCTCACGGCAACGCCGGATCGTTAACCCGCTGAGCAAGGGCAGGGATCGAACCCGCAACCTCATGGTTCCTAGTCGGATTCGTTAACCACTGCGCCACAACGGGAACTCCTAGACTGTAGAATTTTTAAGTTACTCTATGAGTGACGCATTGGCTCCCCCCAACGACCCCCCTGTGATCAAGAGCCAGGGTACCATAGAAATATATGTCAGAACTTTGGCTCCAGCCTAATTCTGCCTGCTTAGTGTTTGTGGTTGCTGGGAGCACCAGCCTCTCTCCTGGCATGATCAAGTGTCTGAGCTCCAAGCCTTCAGGCTGAGGAGAATTGATTGCCTTATGCATCAGGTAAGAAGTCCTGCACAGAATTTTGCAGGAAGCCAAACTCCTTTTCTGTGAAGCCAGCTGGTAGGGAGCCCAGGCTCGAGCAGATGAGTCCTTAACTCTCAGCTCACCAGCCTAATGAAAAGGGTAGCCATAAAGCATTGTACTCCACCCTCCTAGTAACCTGATCCAATTCTACCTGTAAGACTGTGGGGCTGGTCAGCAATGTCACGATGGAGGATGGTTAGGAAAAGGTGACCACTCCAGGCTCTTGGTTGAGTTTAATCAAGGTGGATTGGCAAGGACTATTTGCAGTGGAATGCTAGTAAATTTTGAACAACTGCTCTTGATGGTGAGAAGAGAGAGGGGCAATAGTGATTTGTAGTATTTGCTGATTTCCATGGTATAAGACTCCCACCATGGTCAATTTCAAACTACCAAGGTGACTGAAAATAGCATTGGGAAGAGAGGCACAGCAGTCCATCATTATATAGTATTCCCAGCAGACAGATACAACAGACATCAATAACCTCAAGGTCATAGATAATTAAATGTTGTAAAGTAATTATGAAGTGATGGGTTTAATTCTTTATTACATTTGTTTTACTTAATTTTAAGGTGATATAATTTAATTTTTAAAGTGACGCATTGAATAACCAACTCTCAAAACTTCTGAGAATGTGACAACCAGCTGGTAAGAGCTGACTCCAGCAGCTAGCACTAGGTAAGAACAACATGGAAGAAGTACTCTGTCCTGCCAGGAAAGGTGCCAACAGTGGCATCCATGGTTCCAGTGCAAGGTCTAGTAAAAACTAGTAACTAGGTCCTTCGATATTGCCCTCAAGTCTCTTCCAATGGCCAGGGACACTGTCATTCTAAGTTTTTCTGAATGGCTTCCTTAGCTTCAGGTCCCAGATCCATAGTTGACAGTAAGTTTCATTCAGAGGAATAGATGGTGCAATTGCATAAGTTTTCCAGGAGGCTCAGAGGCTCTGAGAGCAGAGTGATGACATTAGAAGATACTGGAATGATTGCCATTTCAGGTCCAGTACTAGTGGGAAACCCTGTGACATATTCACTAAGGACTCCACCAAGAAATTCAAGACAACCTGGGTAACATTTTTTTTTTGAGGGATTTAAGTGTAAGTTAGTATGCAGAAATGAAGGAGAAACAATTATAGCTCTGAAATGTATCAAAGCAAAGTGAAGAAAGGAAGACTTGAATGGGATCTTTATTTTTTATTTTTATTTTTGTCTTTTTGCCTTTTCTAGGGCCACTTCCCACACATATGGAGGTCCCCAGGCTAGGGGTCTAATCAGAGCTGTAGCCACCAGCCTACGCCAGGGCCACAGCAATGCGGGATCCAAGCCGTGTCTTCAACCTACACCACAGCTCACGGCAATGCCGGATCCTTCACTCACTGAGCAAGGCCAGGGATCGAACCCGCAACCTCATGATTCCTAGTCGGATTCGTTAACCACTGCGCCACGACAGGAACTCCTTTAATGGGATTTTAATGATGACTAGAGAAGACTGCTCACTGAAGTGGGAGGGGAAAGATAACAGAGTGGGTATTCTTGGCAGAGAAAGCAAGGCAGATAAAAGTAGAAATATGAAGGTACATAGAATGTTGCCATATTGTCCAGGTGCCTTCTTGTTCTCCTGTGGCACAGCAAATTAAGGATCCAGCATGTTACTGCAGTGGCTTGGGCTACTGCTGTGCCGTGGATTCAGTCCCTGGCCTAGGAACTTCTTCATGCTGTGGGTGTGGCAAAAAAAACCACTTTGTTTTCTTTTTCTTTTAAAGGACAAATTGCTCAAGAACATCTTAAAACGTAAGAAAATAGATATGTCAATGGCATGTGCAGATATGTAAAATATGAAATGTGCAGGCACAAGCATCTCAAGAGCTCTTCATTTAAAATCAAATTATCTTAACCTGACCCCCTTGCTGTACAGTGGGAAAATAAAAAATATATATATTTTAAAAAAAATCAAATTATCTGGCACAATTTCAGACCTTTAGGTTATTCAATTTTTCAGTTTGAAAAAAATGAATTTGAGTTATTGAACTTTCTGTGTGACCACTGCCAGGAGCAGTGGCCAAAGCTATTCTGTAAGAGATCAATAGCATTAGTGCAGACTGGGTCAGTGTCACATACCTCATTGGAAGCAGCACCTGTATCTGTGATGGGTTTTAGGTTAAACTCCTTGACCCTAGACCAGTCTTCTGACTTGGGGCATAAATTAAAGTGGTTCCACATTCCCACAAATGTCAGATCAGACAGAGATTAGAAAATCCAGCCAGCTACCAAGCATTCTATTGGAGTTAGCCTCCTAGGGTGATGTGGCACACAAACTGAGCTCGTGGGCATGTTTTGTGTCACCCAGACAGCGTTTTTATAAAGTCAGATTGATTGGTATCATGTAAAATTTGGAGGATTTAACAAAAGAAATTCTTATTTCTACTCTTTCTTTGACTAGTTGGACAAGCCTGGGCCTGCATTGTTAAGACAGTTGTCTAGAATGAAGTAGCCTCTGCCCCTTTCAGCTGGGGTAAACGTTCTTTCCTGTCCACCTTCCCTGCCCTCTTTAGGCTGCTTCAAATATGTCTGCTACCCTTTTAGCATCAATAGGCCAATGTCATAATCAAAAGATTGATTGAGGTTACATATGACATCATAAGAGTTGATTCAGATTTGCTATCTTACAGGCAGTCAGATAGGAACCAGGTCTGAGCACCAGGATAGACTCCTAGAATAGGACTATGTTAGGCTGGACATTACCCCCTTTAGTTACTGGATCATAAAATGGTCTACAAAGTCCCAGGGAAGGAGCTGGGGAGACGATTGGAGCCCTATGGAGCTTGGATTGGTAGCTTTTTACCAACTAGCATGGAAGTACCAAATGTTTTTTAAGAGCATCCCTTAATCAGCTAATACCAGCGGAAGGGAAAGGAAACAAGAGTGGGCAGAACAGAAAGCTGAGGTGCAGAATGGGCCTCAGGACAGCCTCAGCTGACCTCATGAGGAGCTCAGTACCTGGAGGGCCTTCATAGTTGTTTCCCATGGGGCCAACCAAGGTGGCCAGGCCATTCTACCCCAACATGCATCACTCACTGAATGTGAGAAGTGTCTTGTCCTTGACAGAGGCCACCCTCTGCCACTGAGGCAATCCCTGGAAAGGGCTGAGAACCAAAGGCTGTTGGCCAAAGCTACCTCCAGCATTTGGAACAAGAAGTCTTTCATTGCAGGGGTCTGGACAGCACATTACAGTGGTCCCCATGACCAGCAACTGGACCACAAATGAATATCACCTCTGCCTCTAGGCACTGGGTGGGGACTCTGTCCTACATGTTACCCAAGGCTGGGCCTAAGTTCTTTGGACCAATTCAGAATCCAAGTTCTGGCCTAAAAAGAGCAATGTAATGCCATAGTACTCTCTACCCCATTTACTATCTTAGCTTTTAGTCACTACAGAAATTTTCTCATCTTCACATAGTATTAGATCATCAAGGTATTACCCGTCTGTGTTGGGAAATCTGAATCAACTCTTATGATGTTGTATGTAACCCCAAAAAAGAATGCTCTTGGAGAAGGACCAGAATCTTCCTTCTTTTGATGTCTTTCCTTTTCTCTCCCCTGAAACTCTAACTCTACTGCATTTACTACACAGTGAATAATCAGATGTCATCAACTGTGGTTTGTATAGTTGCTGGTGCAACTTTTACTTTTACGTATTTCATTTTAATCTATTCATGGGGGTTGTTGATCCAGGCATTTGAAAAAAACTCTCACATAGGTGCAAAAGGGATGTTGGGTAATCTATTTTTCTGAGTGGCTCTGAAGCATTTGTCCCAAAGAAGAAATTACAGTCCCAAACACATCATAGGTTTGTTATTTTCCAAAATCTCACTAAAGTGTTAATGCAAATGGAATTTTCCTACTACTCTCCTCTCTTCTCTCATCTCTGACAGGATTAATGTTGTTAATGGCTAAAATCTAATCTCATTTATTACAATTTTGTATGAAAGATACATAATATAATTGCCCCTTAGATGTCAAATGGTAAAGGACCTATTAGTATTTAGTTGTGCTGGTTCTTATCCTATCTTTCATTCAGCTTTTTATTCCTCTCATAAACATTTAATGAAAACTTAGTATGTGTTAAAGTTTGTTTTTAATAGGATTTATAGCTCAAAAATGTTCTGTCTCCTGTCTTAAATTTCGAAAACCACAAAAAGAAAGAGGGGGAAAAAAACAAGCAGAATATGAAAATAAGTCTGACATTTCTTAACAGTTAACCATTTTCTTAAACACACCAAGTAGGTGTTGCACATTATTCTAAGGGCTGGGAAAGATAGAGGCATGAAAATCCTTTCTCTGAGAGAACATGCAGTCTAATAAGAAGAAAAGATTGGCACATATAAAAGCAAAATAATAAGGCATCATAATCAGGTGCTAAATGCTATTGTAGTATATTAGTGATGGCAGAATTCAGAAAACTATAGGGGACAGAGTAGATAGGAGTTGGTCAAGAAGACTTCATGGGAGAGAAAGAACTTATTTTGAATATTAAAGAAGGGGGTAGGATTTGGAGAAGTAAAAGGACGAGGCTCAGGCCGGTACAATAACAATATTAGAGGCCCAGCACGTGTACAGAGGTGAAAGTAGCAGATGTTTGATGTTGATAAGAACTTACTACTAACTTTCTCCTAAAATCAAGTGTTGGAAACATCCAACACCTCAACCTACTTTTAAAGATTTCCTGGCAAAGTGAAAGAGGCAGATATTTTTACTGTTTTACAACTGAGGTTATTGACTTTCTCAGTTACAGGTTGGGCTAATTCTGATTACCTGCTGCTAACCTAGAATAGTCAGAATTAGGAGTTCCGCAGCAGCAGATGAAAATCTCTTGTGTTTTCTGTCAGTGTGAACATTGAACAAATTGTTTAATCTTGTGAGCCTGGTGTTCTCATTTAGGAATGAAAATAGAGCTTTACCTATATTACTGGGTTATTGTGGCTATTAAATTATATGAATAAATGTGAAAATCCTTCAAAACTATTAAACAATACAAATTTACTATATTTTGTTACCCTCTTCACTAGACCACACTTTGATGCCATGGATTTAGATTCTTTTCATTAAAAAGATGTGTATTCAGCAATATCTTTTTTTAAAGATGAATATTTTTATTTTATTTTATACAGTTTTTAAAGGTTACACTCCTTTTATAGCTGTTACAAAATATTGCTTGTATTCCCCATGTTTACAATACATCCTTCAGCCCATCTTCTACCTAAAAGTTTGTACCTCCCATTCTCTCCCACTCCCATATTGTCTCTTCCACCCCACTGGTAACCACTACTTTGTTCTCTATATTTTTGTCATATTCACTTGTTTTTTTTAAGTATTTTTAAGATTCCACATATAAGTGGCGTTACAGTATTGGTCTTTCTCCATCTGACTTATTTCACTTAACATAATGATTTCCAAGTCCATCCATTATTGCTACAAATGGCAAAATTGCATTCTCTTTTATGGATGAGTAATATTCCATTGTGTACATTACCACATCTTCTTTATCCATTCATCTGTTTATGCTTTCATTCTGCATTTCTTAACCGGGTTGCTTGATTTTTTAAAATTTTTTTACTGTTATTTCCCCAACAGGATTTTTTTTTCTACTGTACAGCATGGTGACCCAGTTACACATAATATGTATACATTCTTTTTTCTCTCATCATCATGCTCTATCACAAGTGACCAGACATAGTTCTCAGTGCTACACAGCAGGATGTCATTGCTAATCCATTCCAAAAGCAGTAGTTGGCGTCTATTAACCCCAAGCTCCCAATCCATCCCATTCCCTCCCCCTCCCCCTTGGCAACCACAAGTCTATTCTCCAAGTCCATGATTTTCTTTTCTGTGGAAAGGTTCATTTATGCCATATATTAGATTCCAGATATAAGTGATATCATACGGTATTTGTCTTTCTCTTTCTGACTTATTTCACTCAGTATGAGAGTCTCTACTTCCATCCATGTTGCTGATGTAGAGTTGTTTGAACTGTTTATATGTGTTGGCTATTAATCCTGTATCAGTTATATCATTAGCAAATAATTTCTCCCATTTAATAGGCATGTCTTTGCATTTTATCAATGCTTTTCTTTGCTGTGCAAGAGCTCTTAAGTTTAATTATGTCCCATTTGTTTGTTTTTGCTTTGTTTTCTTAGGAGAAGGATCCAAAAAATTTTGCTGCCGTTTATGTCAAAGAGTGTTCTACCTACCTATGTTTTTCTCTAAGAATTTTATAGTATCTGGTCTTACTTTTAGATCTTTAATCTATTTTGAGTTTATTTTTATGTAAGGTATTAGAGAATGTTCTAATATTCTTTTACATGTATCTGTCCAGTTTTCCCAACACCACTTATTGAAGAGACTGTCTTCTCCATTGTATATTCTTGCCCCCTTTGTTGTAAATTAACTGACCATAAATGTACAGGTTTACTCCTGGGCACACTATCCTGTTCCATTGATTTTTGTGTCTGTTTTTGTGCCAGTACCATATTATTTTGATTACTTAGCTTTGTAGTATAGTCTGAAGTCAGGGAGCATGATTTCTCCAGCTCTGTTATTCTTCCCCAAGATTGTTTCGGCTATTTGGGGTTCTTCTGTGTTTCCATACAAATTTTTATGCTATAAGTAGCCATCAGATTCCCGTGAAATTTATTTATTAAGACTCAACTAATACTTTTTAATGAAAAAGCACAGAACAGAAGAGTAATATATACATTGCACTCTTTAGTATGGAAGATTATATTATTCATAGTAATGGTAGGTATTCTTTAGGAACATGCAGAGACTACATATAGGTCAAATGTAAATTATATTTGTGAATTGTTGTCAAAGATTGAAAGCCCTGGTTGGTCTATGGTACTGCAAGTATAAAACATTCAGTCCTCATTTTTTTTGAGTCAAGTTAAAGCAAAAAAAAAAAAGTTTTCAGAGATAAGAACATAAGATTATGATGAAACAGGGCATGGTATTAAATATTCTGCATTTTTTTTCTTATGCCTGTTGCTAAAACTCAAATTCTATATTCACTTCTACTTAACATAGGAAGTGATTGGTTGATTTGTTTCCATTAAAACCTGCATGCCTAGAACCTATCTCCATCCTGCCCCATGTTTTCTGTCAGCTTTTAAGTTGCTTATTTTTGAAAACTCTCAATCAGTATTGTGGAATTAAAAAATAAAACTTTGTACAGAAATCCATTTTAACAGTCTGGATCCAGGGAGGAAGGAGAGGCATATACAGAGTTTAATTAGAGTGCAATCATGTGTGTCTTTACAAAAGTGTACAAAGAGTTAAAGAAACCAAGGCTAGTGAAGGACCTAGAGCTAGCAATAGCTGAGAACTTTTACTGCCCCATGTCTGAAAGGGCACAGGGAGAAAACAACATTCTGGATCCCAGAGCAGGGGAGTTTGGAGTAGTGGGAAAGGCAGGTGATCAGAGCTGTCATGATGGAACACAGTCCCTTCCAGAAACAGAGAGAAGCAGAGAAGGGAGCTTTCAATTATTTTTGGTGCAAATAACAGAATATCCCATTAACTGTGGTTCGAGCCATAGGGACATTTACAGCTTACCTAAAAATAAATCTAGATGTAAGTAGTCTTGGGGTTTGTTAGGCACCTTAAGGATGTCATCAAGATTCAGGCTTTTCTTGAGTTTCTGCTCCACCTCTACTGTGATGGCTTTTTTACTTCATGATTGTCACTGCTTAATGGCCAGATAACAGCTAAAACTCCAGACATAACATACATATTCAAGGCATGAAAATAGAAGAGGGAGTGGTGTTGGCAAGCTCTTCGCTTGCACCTCTCCATTTTGTAAGACATCTAAGGGTTTTCCAGAAGTCTTCAGCCAATTCCCACTTAAGTCTCTCTAGCCAGAACTCTTTCACCTGCCATCTGGTTGCAAAGAATGTCATAAGGATGAACATCTGGCAGAGGTGAATGTGTGTAGACTAATCCCAGTCTAATCCTGTGGGTTGGGGTAATTTGGTTCCTGGCTGTTTGGTAGCCAACCATTGATTTCTGCCCATAGGGACTTCTTAAAAGAACCTAAGATAGCAGTTCCCATTGTGGCACAGTGGTAACAAATCCAACTAGTATCCATGAGGAAGTAGGTTCGATCCCTGGCATTGCTCAGTGGGTTAAGGGTCCAGCGTTGCTGTGAGTTGCAGTATAGGTCACAGACATGGCTCAGATCCCAAGTTGCTGTGGCTGTGATGTAAGCCAGCAGTTGTAGCTCCAGTTCAACCCCTAGCCTGGAACTTCCATATGCTGTGGGTGTCGCCCTAAAAAAAAGACCAAAAAAAAAAAAGAACTTAAGGTAAAAAATAAAGCATCCTAATTGAGTTCATAGGTACAACATAGATGGATTCTAGATCACAGGTTCAAAGAAGGAAATAAATTCATAGGTTAGAAGGACACAAAATTGGCCAGATTCATTTCTGCTCTATTGTGAGCACAGTCGTCTTTTTCTTTCCTAAGATTAATGCTTTTCAGATATCACTTGAAATCTCAATATCCTTTTCTGTAACTCAAAATCAATCTTAACATATCTTTTCTGTGTCATTTGGTACAGTGCTGAAGAAAGGAAAATAATGGGCCAGTGACTGAGAAAAACCTTAGAAGATGAAGTGGCCTCAGTGACTGTCACAAAATGAAAATAGGGCTTTAAATAGTAAATCAGGAGGCATGAAAAGCTCTTGACAGCCAGGGCTCTCAGGAAGGCCCTTGAATGGCAGGAAGTGGAATATTATAAGTGTGTAACAGGAGTTACTCTTTTTTAACTTATGTGTCACAGGAGGGAGAGGAAAATTCTAAAGGAAGACCAAACATAAATCACAACAATATAAAGAAAGTGTGAGGATAGCATGTTCAAAGGGAAATTGAAAAGTTAGAAAGTCCTAGATGCCAAGACTAGCCATGTTCTTCCAGCTTCTGGGTCCTCTTTGGCAAGCACCCTATTGGCAATGAGGCTAACCTGGGCCTGAACCCTTCTGGTCCTTGAGACTCTCTTTTCATTTCAAAGCTTGCCAGCCTCTTTACCCAGAGCACACACTTCACTCTTAGGAGAAGAAACAAAGCTAAGTGGCTCATAAGCTCATGATACAATGTTTTGGGGTCTCTTCTGCAGCTTGCTAGTGACTGACTAGCTGAGATCATTTATTTTTTTCTCAAGCTATTGTGATTTTGGAAATGTGAGACTTGGCTGCTCTGTTAGCCTGAGTTTTCTGAGATGCAGAACTATAAGAGATATACTGAGAGATTAGATGTGCAAGAGATGTGTTAGAAGAAATGCCTGTGAGGAAAAAGGGGGAGAGAGCTAGAGGAGACAGGGAGAACTGTCAGACTACCATGCAGTTCTGACCCCTGTGAAGGAAAAAGACGAAGGAAGGAATGAAAAAAGGGAAGGAGGGAGAGAAGGAAGGACAAAAGGAAAGAGGGAGGGAAGGTCTTAGAAGCAGCCTAGTCCTAGATGGTTTTGGCAAAGCCAGTGGGGAGTCTTCAAACCAAAGCACCTGGCTGAGGAATCCCCTGTCTCCCAGGAATGGGCCTACCATTGTGTCCTTGTCATGCTGAGTCACCTGCTGGATGGGTTCAGAGCACAGCAGCTGAGGGCATAGGCCAGTTACACTTTCTGCAGTAGGAGATCCAAGAGATGCATTTTCATGGCCACTGCAGCCATCGAAACTTTTCAGGACCAATGGGTTGTGCAGGCAAAAATCTTTCAGACGAAGAAATACATTGATGAAGGCCCTTCACTAACTATTAGATTCATTTTTAATATCCATATTCAACAATCATCTCATTTTTTTCCTCTCAAAGAATTTTCAGCGTGTTTTCCTTGTCTTTACATATGTGATCTTCTACCTCAGGTTTTCTGGAACAGTCCTTTTTCATATAGTCCCACTGGCCCATGAGTATATAATGTATCTAAATTTATGGCTGGAAAAATATGGCCATTGTATCTAAATGACATAAGTCCAGGTTTCCTTTGCTTGGCCTTCAGTCTTTCACAATCTATTTCCAACTTGTCTTCCAACTTTAATTACCATTTATTTCACTTTACTTTGTATTTCAACTCTTGAAATATTTATTGTTTCTTAAATGATTCTTGTTTATCCACTGTTATCTCTTTTCTCAGACTGTTTTTTCTACTAGAATTTGTTCATAGTGTATATTTACTAGGCCCCTCCTGTAGGCTGAGCCCTATGTTTGGAACTGGATATATGTTAAGGAACAAAACAAATGTGGTTTATGCCCTCTCGGAACTTTGAATCTCATGGAGGAGCAACAGATGATAATCAGGTCAGTAGAAAAATACCTGCTTACAAATCATGTAAGAGGGTCAGAAGTAAAAGGGCAGGGTGCTCTGGCAGAGATTTAGAAGAGGGTTCTATTTTAAATAGAGTGGTCAGGGAAGAGATGGCATTTAAGCTAAAATCTGAATGATGATAACGGTGATGGAGATGGAGTTACATAAAGAGCTTGGTCTCTGTGGTCACCTGAAGTCTCTTCCATCCTCTTCAAGATATTGCTCTGGTCCTCATGAGGTCTTCACCATATTCTTCAACCGTCTTAGCCCTTCGTTAGGTACATCTTGCATACATTATATATACATATATGTGTGTGTGTATAATGTTATCGGTTATACTGTATTTTTGTATTTGTCTCATCTTTCTTATCAGACTATAAGTTTTTTGAAGTGTTGATAACTGTTACAATTTCTGTGTGATATTAAGGACAACACTCTGATTGTAACCAACAAACAACTGTCGAATGAATGAATGAATACTGCGCCCCCTGCAGGTTTCCTCTTCCCGACATGTCTCTGAATTATAAAAGGACACGGAGACTTCATCCAGTAGTTGAAAAAGGCCATTCTCATAAGCCAGATAGTTCTGAACTACAACCAGAAGCAAATCTGCAGCAGATGAGACCATTTCTATTGAGAGAATGCACTGTAGATTCTTTCCGGATGGGATTTTGTAAGTTAATCATTTATTTGAAAACCCATTATTATACACAACAAGTTTTGGGAAGAAAACCTGGCTGAATAGTAAGTCCGTTACTATTTTGAAACAGCTCTTCGGGAGGTAGTTACCATTGATTGGCTGCTAGAATTTAACAGGTTGTTTGAACATATCAAACTACCATGTGTGTTCAGACACAGTCTCACCTTACAAGTGAGTAGCCTTTGACTTACAGGTCAGTTCATAGCAATGTAAACAGATTTTTACAGTCGTTATAATTTTTTTCTATCTTTTTCTCTTTTCAGAAACAAAAGATATAAATAAAGAGGAGGAACATGATATATTTTTGATAGGCTACCATCTCAGATCTTCCTTTCAAATTTTATTTGGAGAAACACTTTCATATGGACCTCTCTCCTGTATGAGGAATATTTTAATGATGTAATATTCCTCCAAGAAACTCCAGCTATAGGCAGAGTTTCATTAAGCAAGAACTTCAGTTTTCACACTGTAGTGCCTTGAAACTCCAGTATGGAAATAAATATTCCTTACCCTAAATTTAGTGTCATTACATCTAATTTTACTCTCTCAAAAAGTTGCTTTTGGTAGGAAACCTGAAAATATGTGTGCCAGCCTTAACCCGGAACTAGAGAGGCCATATACTTTATTTTAAAAGAACAAGATGAATGTTACTCACTCCACTTCTGTACTAGTTTTTATCACCTAAATAGTTCCCAGAAGTAAGGATTTAGGACATAATTTGGGACTGGAATGAATCAATATCAAAATTTTTTTTCAGCCTCTAAACACTGAATGCATTTTAATATCTACTAGATTTTTTAAATATTTAAAAATTTTGACCCTATATTTCCAAATCTCCATTCTGTAGTAAATACTAGAAATTCTACCCAATATACCACTTTCTTCATTTGCTGGGGAAGAGATACTTGTTGCCACTACCACTTTGAAGTCCATGTCCCTACTACATCCCTCTCTCCCATCTTCTCAACCCTGATCTTACACGGATACACACACACGTGCAATTCATATTGCCGAGGTTAAGGTTATAGCTTTCAGAACTATGAAAAAAATCTCATTTAACCATTTGGTTCAATACATATATATATATATCCTGAATGCTTCTCATTCAAATGTTATCTATTTAAAAGAGAACCTGTAAATGATACCTTTTGGTAGAGGTAAAGCCATTAAAATGAATATATAGAGTATGTACCAGTTTAATTCTACAGTATTAATTATAACTCATACTTTTGTTTATGATGTCAGACACCTTCATGCCCTGAGCCTTGCATGGAACACAGGAGTAACATGGCAAAGGAATGACAGAGTAGGAGTCAGGGAGGATGACACAGTAGAACGAGCTCTTACAGCAACACCGGAGACCTAGATTATATTTTCAGTCCAGCTAACTAGTTGCATGGTTTTGAGCAATCCCTTAACCACTCTGGGACCCAATTATTTCATCTCTAAACTTATGGCCCTTTTAACACTTAGGTCCGTTCCAACTCTAGCCCTTAGTGCTTTTCTTTTGTTTTATTTGTTGCTTTCATTTACTGCTGTCAGATTCTGCTGATAATCCAACTTGAAAGGATTCACAGACAGAAGCACTCAAAGAAATACCAACTAGACTGCAGGGCACAAGCCTGTAGGCTCTACAGCCTGACCGGCTTAGTTCCATTACTTACTACCTTGTGACTTGGGGTGAATTACCCTCTCTGTGCCCCCCCTAGTCACATCTTTAAAACGATGGCAATAAGAGCATTTGCATCATAGCTTCATGGGATTGTCTCATAAACCGAAAGAGATCATTTTTGTAAAGTGCTTTACATGGTGCTTGACCCATGGAAAGGGGTTCTTAAATGTCAGTTGGTATCATGGTTCCATATTAAATATCTGCGTGCCTGTGGCACTGTGCAGAGTGAAGCCACAGAATGTCCCGTTTCTGCCTATTGTGTATTAAACATTTCTAAAATGTCAAAGTTCTCATCCAAGGAGGTGACGTGTGGAAATGCAGCAGAGACATTTATTTTTATTATTTTGTTATTTTGTTAGAGAAGGAAATGTTGTACTTAACTGTCAGGAAAAATTATCATCCTGAATGAAGGTTGAAGAACAAAGGACCCTCAAGGTAAAGTAGAAATAAGAATAGTAAAGGAGGCAACAGGCATGGGAAGAAACGAATGTGTCTTTTTTTTTCTTTTTCTTTTTTTTTCTTTTTATAGCCACACCTGCGGCATATGGAGGTTCCCAGGCTAGGAGTCAAATCGGAGCTGCTGCTGCCAGCCTATACCACACCCACAGCAACACTGGATCTGAGCCACATCTGCAAGCTCTGCTGCAGCTTGTGGCAATGCCAGGTCCTTAACCCACTGAGTGAGGCCAGGGATCAAACTCAAATCCTCATGGACACAGTTTCAGGTTCTTAACCCTCTAAGCCACGATGGGAACTCCTTCTTTACTAAGATTTAAACATAGTGGTAGTAGTCTAAAACTTATGGCTATGTCCAAGATGCCAGAGCAACAGCTTATCTACTTCCTTTAGGGTAGGCTAATTGAAAATCTTCTGTTTTAGGCATTTAATTTAAAAAAAAAGTCTAAAATGCATACACACATCTGCATTCACTTTTGCCTCAACAGTGAATGAAAGCCTCTAAGTCTCACTACAAAACTAGTTTTGGAGCAAAACATCCTTATTGCTTTCCATAGTGTTATGATTTTCAAAAACTCAAAAAAAAAAAAAAATAGGCATTCCACTTGATCCTCTGGGAAGATGAGCTATGTCATTGATTTGACCTAAAGTCACAGGCATAATATTTCTCAGAAATGTTCTGGCAGTAAGCTTGCTAGGAAAGACATTTAATTTTGTCAGAACATTAATAACTTTCACAATGATAGGCGATTTGCCTCACGAGGAGGATGATTATTAGAAACTCTTCACAACTGTTTTTGATTCCTTTACAAGACACAGCCTCACTGATAAAGATAAGACTTTTTTGGCATTTTAATTTTTAAAAATTAAAAAAACCATTCTTTGGACAGAGAGCAAGAATTTTAATGACTTTGACTTAATCATGCAGTGTCAGATGGTGGTTTCCATTGGGCAGTATTAATTGATGAGGAGTAACAGTGGGAACAATGAAAAGATCGCACTGAGGGTTATATTTGCTGATGACTGGGTTCTGGTTTCTGGTCCACAGAATCTCTGATGTTGTAGAATTATTGCTCAGATATTTTCCTGATGTTAATTTAGTAGGTATAGTATTATTTTTGTTATTTTAGATTTTTAATATTATAAAACTTTTGACTGCTGAAACTAATTTCAAGCTCAAGACATTTGATGGAATGAAGATTTAGGAAGCTGTGTATCCTTCTTGAATTAAATTAGAACTGTACTTTCTTGCCAAGAGAGAACAGGAGAGAGATTTCCAGCTAACTCCGGGGTCCAGAGCCTCACAAACGTTGTTGTCTGTAAAGCTCCCCCAGCCAGAAATTCTCAGCCAATCCAGTGTGCAGTGAAGCCCCTTAAGTCTCCTGTATGCTCCAAGATTGGCGAGTACAGACTAGACTTCCTGCAAATTAAGTCTCATTTACTCCCCAAATAGAGATTCATTTCCAAGTTGTTCTTTCAAGGGATAAATTATTTTCTTTCATAGTTATTTCAGAGAGAGCTGTTTCAAAGTCAAAATAAGTATGCAATATTCTCTATGACTGTGCCTCTTGGCATTTTTCTTCCTCTAACTTCTACCTAGCCTTCTTCCAGGGTCCATTGCAAGTCCTAATTTATCCATGTAGGCTTCCCAGTTTGTTCCAGTTTTCAGGGATCTCAACCACATCACTGCCCTAGTTACTCACCTACCACGTGGTGTTTGGGGAAGACCCTTTGGTAATGTTTTGCTAATACTGACTCATCTTTGCTGCTGATGCACTGTGGATGTGTTCCTGTCTGGTCCCTCCAACTATTTGAGCATGGGGATTTATCTCACAGTTTTTTTTACTTCTCACAACCCTTGCCTCTTATGTTGCTTAATCTATGTTTGACAGGTAATTGGATACATAAGAGCCACTTTGATAAATGTCTTTAAGAAAAGAGCAAACCAAGTATTTCTTGGTAGCACTCTATACCAGGTACTACTAGGGAAAGCTCTGTAATTTGGAGAGTATCATTTCAAAAACAGAAGATTTATCACTTGTAAATTATTTCAGATATTTGATTTTGACATTATCTTAAAGACAAAAAAAAATTGCCTTAAAACAGCTACTTGAAAGTGGACAAAAGCGGAGATGAATGAATGAGTGGATGACATACTAAATGCCATAAAATGTGGAAATGATTTTTATTTATTTATTTATTTCAGTTAACCTAGTCTGTTTCTCTTCTCTAATCTGCACTATGGGTGATGATTGGCAAAGGATTGAGTATTTGTAACAAGCAGATATTCCTGATCCTTGGCTTTTTAGAGACAGTAGGAGAGGGGAATATTTGCTTGGAAAATAAACTGACATTGCAAAGTGTAAATGCTTGAGCCAAATGCAAATTTTATAGGACAGATAGAATTTTCACAAGTCTAATGACTGTTGAAAACTGCTCGTACCCTGGCTCAAAGACATTTTTCTTGCTGTCTGTGGTAAGCAGTCAGTAAGCTGGGTTTGGGACCTAGACCAAATGCTGGGCTTTCATGTCTCAAATTACAGTTTCATGATCCCAGCTCAGAAGTCCCTCCACACACAGTTTAATAAAATTAGCTGCATAAACATGGAACCAGAGTGCAACTCTCCCTTGTTCCCTCCAGAAGAAAAATGTGAACAATCCTCTCACTGGAAGTCTATTGGATATTTAATCTTAGATGTTGTGACACAGTTTTTGTCCAAGTGTTGCAGAACAAACAGAAGTCCTCACTAAAAGCTTAATTTTCTTTTTTTTTTAATGGCTCTACTCTTGTAGACTTTATTTTTTTAATTAATTTTGTCAGAATATAGTTGAGGACAGTGTTATATTAGTTTCATGCTACAGCAAAGTGAATCATCCGTACATATAAATATATCCATTCTTTCTTCCCATATAGATTGTTACAGACTATTGAGTTCATTTCCTGTGCTACACAGAAGGTTCTTGTTAATCATCTATTTTATACAGTAGTGTGTGTATATTACTCCCACCCCCTAATTCCTCCCTCCTCCCTCACCTACTGTAACCATAAGTTTGGTTTTAAAGTCTGTGAGCCTTATAAATAAGTTCAGCTTTATAAGTAAGTTCTTTTGTATCATTTTTACTAGATTCCACATATAAATCTAATGTCTTTCTCCATCTGACTTACTTTACTCAGTATGATATTCTCTGGGTCCATCCATGTTGCTGCAAATAGCAGTATTTCATTCTTTTTATGGCTGAAAAATATTCCATTATGTATGCATATATGTGCGTGTATGTATGTATATATGTGTGTGTGTGTATATATACCTACATCTTTTTTATCCATTTGTCTATTGATGGACATTTAGGTTGCTTCCATGTCTTGGCTGTTGCAGATAGTGCTTCAGTGAACACTGGGGTGCAGGTATCTTTTTGAGTTATGGTTTTATCCAGATAGATGCCCAGGAGTAGGATTGCTGGATCATATGGTAGTTCTATGTTTGTTTTTTTAAGGAGCCTCCATACTGTTCCTCCACAGTGGTTGCACCAATTAACATCCTCACCAACAATGTAGGAGGGTTCCCTTTTCTCCACACCCACTCCAGCATTTACTGTTTGTAGACTTTTTGATCATGGCCATCCTGACTGGTGTGAGGTGATGCCTTGTTGTAGTTTTGACTTGAATTTAATAAATAGCAATGTTGATCATCTTTTCATGTGTTTTTTGACCATCTGTCTTCCTTGGATTAATGTCTATTTAGATTTTTTTCCCATTTTTGATGGAGTTTTTGTGTTTATATATACACACATATAATACATACTATACACACACACACACAAATATATATATATATGTATCTTCATGAGCTGTTTGTATATTTTAGAGGTTAATCCCTTGTTGGTTGTTTCATTTGCAAACATTTTCTCCCATTTTGTGGTTCGTCTTTTCAGGTTTTTTTATGGTTTCCTTTGCTGTGCAAAAGTTTTTAAGTTTAATTAGGTCCCATTGGTTTATTTTTTGGTTTTTATTGTCGTTATTCTAGAAGGTGGATCAAATAAGATATTGCTGCAATTTATGTCAAAGTGTGTTTTGATGTTTTCCTCCAGGGGTTTTATAGTATCTCACCTTATATTTAGGTCTTTAATTGATTTTCAGTTTATTTTTGTGTATGATGTTAGAAAGTGTTCTAATTTCATTATTTTACATGTAGCTGTCCAGTTTTCCCAATACCATGTACTGAAGAGACTGTCTTTCCTCCACTGTATGTTCTTGTCTCCTTTGTCATAGATTAGTTGACCATAGGTGTTTGGGTTTGTTTCTGGGTTTTCAATCCTGTTCCACTGATCTATATTTCTATTTCTGTACCATACCTTTTTTTTTTTAGGGGATATGGAAGTTCCCAGGCTAGGGGTCAAATTGGAGCTATAGCTGCCTGCCTAAGACACAGCCACAGCAATGCAGAATCTGAGCCTGGTCTGTGACCTACACCACAACTCACAGCTATGCCAAATCCTTAATCCACTGAGTGAGGCCAGGGATCAAACCCACGTCTTCATAGATACTAGTTGAGTTTGTTATCATTGAGCTGCAATGCATTGAACTCCAATACCATACTGTTTCAATGTCTATAGCTTTATAGTATAGACTGAGGTCTGGGAGCCTGATTCCTCCAGTTGCTTTTTTCTTTTTCAATATTGCTTTGGCTATTTGAGGTCTTTTGTGTTTCCATACAAGTTTTTAAATATTTTGTGCCCATTTTGTGAAAAATGTCATTGGTAACTTGATAGGGATTGCAGTGAATCTGTAGATTGCCTTGAGCAGTTTAGTCATTTTGACAGTATTGATCCTTCCAATCCAAGAGCATGGTATATCTTTCCATCTGTTTGTATCATCTTTGATTTCTAAAAGCTTAATTTTCATTACTCGTTCAGAAGGGTTTATTTTTCAAGGTCTATAAAACATGCAAGGATTATGCCTTGCAGGAAACAGGAAAGAAAAAAAGGGAAGAGAAGTCACTAAGAGAAGTGTCTCAAACTTTAAGGTGCATATAAACCACTTGGGGAGGTGTTAAAATGCAGATTCTTATTCTGAAGGTCTGTGGTAGGGCTTGAGGATATGCATTTCTAACAAGCCCCCAGGTGGCACCAGTGCTGCTGGCCTACAGACTACACACTGCTTTGAATAGCAAGTTCTACAAGACAGAGAAATTTTATTTATTTATTATTTATTTTTAAAGACCGAACCTGTGGCATATGGAATTTCCCAGGCTAGGGATATAATTGGAGCCACAGCTATCAGCCTACACCACAGCCACAGCAACTCAGGATCCAAGCTGCATCTGTGACCTACACCACAGTTCACAGCAACACCAGATCCCTGACCCACTGAGTGAGACCAGGGATTGAACCCGCATCTTTGTGGACACTAGTGGTATTTGTTTCCACTGCACCACAATGGGAACGCCCAAGAATTTTTTTCCTTACAAGGAGCACAAATTACAATTTTGTGTTACAATTCCAAGGAATTAACGACTAAAAATGCTGCCTTTCAACACTTCTGTGTCACTTAGTAAGAATGGGAAGTGAACACTAGCCACTTAATATTTCAAAATGTGGCAGGAGCATTATTGATGTACTATCTATGTTTTCTTCCAGCTCCCATTCCAAAGGAAGCCAAAACTTTTTCTCTTGGCACCAGGAGATTTTGAGGGTCTAAAACACAACTTCTCTTCCTAGGTTTGCTTACAAAAATTGGAGAGCGAGGTTAGCACATTAGGAATTAAGGAAGGAGTTCCTGTTGTGGCACAGCGGAAATGAATCCAACTACGAACCATGAGGTTTTGGGTTCGATCCCTGGCCTTGCTCAGTGGGTTAAGTATCCAGCGTTGCCATGAGCTGTGGTGTGAGTCACAGACGAGGCTCGGATCTGGTATTGCTGTGGCACAGGCCAGTGGCTACAGCTCTGATTCGACCCCTAGCCTGGGAACCTCCATATGCTGCATGTGCAGCCCTAAAAAGACAAAAAAAAAGAAAAAGAAAAGAAAAAGGAATTAAGGGAAGGTAGGACCTGAAGAGAAGAAAGAGAAAGACAATGTTTTTTTGTTTATTTGTTTTTTGTTTTGTTTTTAAATCTCTGCATAAGACCCAGAGAACTTCCCTTCACCCAGGAGTAGGAAATAAAGCTATTTCCTATAGAAATAGTTGAAATTGAACATCCCACTAACTTGGTAAGGACTGAAGGGGCCCAGAGTCAAACTCAAGTCAACTTTAGAGAAGTACAATAATGTAGCACTCTTTGTACCTTGATGACTTTGCAAAAAATTTACACCTGCTTCACATGAAATTTATGCCTAGGCAGTTTATGAGAATATGCCCTTGAAGTTTTTTAAATTCCATGGCAAAATATGCTAAAGACAAAATAAGTATATTTTTGCACACATACACCAACATGGAGCTGTTAACTAAGAAATGAGTAGAGGAGGCAGAAATAATACATTGCATATTCCCCAGAAACTTTTTTTACATCCAGCTATGGCTTTGTTGGTTGAAAACTGAGTTCTATAGATAAAGGAGATTTAACTGCCTACGATTTTGATTATCTTCCAAATTCATTTCCTGGTTTTCTCATATCATAATCTAACTTCTCTGCTTATTAAATTGGGTTACTTTTTAAAGGTCATAAGGGGAGTTCCCTTTGTGGCTGAGGTGTAGATTCGCACTTGCGGCTCTGATTTGAGCCGTAGTCCAGGAACTTCCATATGCTGCATGTGCAGCCCTAAAAAGCAAAAAAAAAAAAAAAAAAAGGTCATAAGACAGATACTTGGCATTTTTGGCCAGACTCATGCTATTGAAATTGGATAGCCATAGACTAGAACCTTCATGAAGGCAGGGATGTATCTCAGTGTTGCATCCTTAAAGCTTTGAATCATGCCAGCCATAGAGTAGTGAGTTATCAGTTATTTGTTGATTTAATGAATACATTAAACATTTATTCTGCTGCCATAAGTGCTTCATAAATTTTCAGGTATCTATACAGATAGCCTCTGAAACATTGCCATTTAAATCAAATACTTTGGGATTTATTTTTTAAATTTTTGCCAGAGGCTTTTTGATCCATGCTTTCTGCAAAGAAGATGCTGCCAAGTAGCAGCCTTACTTGAAAATGAGCAGACTGAGCTGGCAGCTACAGCTATGATTCAACCCCTAGCCTGGGAACATCCATATGCCATGGGTGCAGCCCTATTAAAAAAAAAGAAAAAGAAAAAGAAAACGAAAATAAAGAAAAAAAGAAAATGAGCATACTGAGTCTTTAATATCAGAATGAGATTTTTCTATTAAGGAAAAGTGCCTGAAATCATCTAGAACCTTCCCCCCACCCCCATGGCACTAAAGAAGCCCCACCTCAGGAGAAAAGGGGGATTTGACACAGCCCACTTCACAAGGAGGAGGAGAGGATTTAAAAGAAATTTATTACCATATTTTTATTTCTCAACAAGTTAAATTTCCCAAAACACTTGTGTTAATTTTGGGACCCTTCTGGGTTTAAAGTTTCAGCTGAAACAAGTTTATGATCATTCCTGTGTTTTAGCACTTAATGGTCATGAGGATGAGGGTGGTCCCAAAGACGAGGTCACCATACAGTGAAGGAGAGAAACAAGGGGGGGCCGGTCCCTAGAAGACTTGGCAGGAGATGTGGAAAAGGAAACTTTGACATAGAAAGCAAGCCATGTGGAGAAAGCCTTATTTTGTCAAGGTCTTCTGAACAAGTAAGAACAATAGAGAATAATGAATATGATCTCAGTCCTCTCCAAGGTCATGCCTGGGCCATTGCAAGAGCTCCGTGGATTCCCCAGTCCCTCAGGCACGCAGCTGAAGAGCCCAGCTTCCTAAAACAGCCCTTTTGTCCGACCACACTCCAGCTCAAGAATCTTAGTGGCTCCCATTGCCAAATGCTTCAAGTCTGTGTTTTAAGGCCATCTGGCTCCACACTAAAGTCCAGATTATCCTCCATCTCTTCCCAGATACACCCCCCATCATGGCTGTGTCTGCCATCTACAATGTTCCTATAAGCCAGTTTTGCCCTTTAATCATTGCCCTGGGGGACCTTACTTCCCTCACCTGCGCATCTGTCTGCATCCTCCATTCTACAAGGCTTCAAAATCGATTCCAGTCCTATCGATGCCATAAAAATTTTCATGCTGCTCCCGATTGCATTACACTCCCACTTCCCCAGCTCCTTGTGCATCAGCAAGTCCTAGACATTTTAGCCCATAGGAGCCTCTGGTTATATCTTGTCTGTTAGTTTTGCTCCCAGACCAGACTAAAACTTTTAAGCCCAGACCCTACTTTTCAACTACTTTTCCTTAGTCCACAGAACCAAGCAAAGGGCTGGGCATTTAGGTGATGCTTCCTATAAATGTAATGACTGAGATTATATTTCATAATCAGTTTGCCATCTCAGTATTTTTCATTTTCAAGGAATAGTCTTAGGAAGACATTTTCACACAATATGGACATTCATCCATTACCTTGATACATGCTGCCAGTTATGAGTAATAAACAGATATTGTAGTTAAGAAAAAGAGAAAGTTACCTGCCAACACTACACTCTAGAAGTAGAAATTTGAAAAAATGAATGTATACTTAATAGGTTTATTTAAAGAAAATTGTGACTATCAATTCTAATATGTCTAAAATGTATTAATTTGTGCCAGTCTACTGTAGGAAAGTGTCCAAGGAGGGAGAACAATGTAAATTATTTCCTAGAAGCTTTGGGTAGATTCTAATTATCGGGAATAAGTGTTACAAATAGTTCACATTCCAGTGTGACTTGAAGAACATTTTTGGAGCCTCTTTGTCCTCTAAGGCTGTTTTGCTACCCATTTATCACATACACTTGGGTCACGTTTTTCCTGTTTGGAGCGATCCTCCTAATGATAACAACCATATACAGATAGTTTGCATTCCATGTCCTCCTCAGCAGTCTTTCAAGAAAAATCACTGATGGAGAACTTCAGGGCCTGGTTCAAGGGTAGAGGTGAAATGTCAAAAATTGTCAGAATGGAGCCAATTATCCAGGACAGTTGTGAGAAGGAGGGGTCTTCTCTGGGGAGCTGGGGATGTTGTTTAGGGAGGGAAGGATGGAAACTTTCAGCAGAAGAGGATAAAAAGAAAAAGGTTAAGGAGATTGCAAAGAGGACATAGGCTGACAATTGTAAGGATGCTGTCTTGTCTGAAGTGTGTGTTTTCATTAACAAGTTGTGGGAAAGAAGTCGGAGGAACAAAGCAGTGCCTTCTGAGGAGACACGTTGAATGTTGGGCTGAAGAATATGGATTTAATCCAGCAAGTGAGAGGTTCCATTTCAGTCCATCAGCAGGGGTGTGGCAGAATCAAAATGGTATTTTGGGAAGATGGATCCAACTGGGGTATGAAGAATAGACTGGAATCCCTGCTCAGGGTGGAGATAACAGAAAGCTTTGGAATAAGGTGTGGGTGAGGAATGATGAGGCCACATTAGGGAAGCAGAAGTGAGAAAGGGAAATGCCTAAGAGACACACAATAGAAATAGCTAAGTGAATGTCCTAACAACTAGTAGAAAAAGAAGGAATCATAGATAAATCCAAAAGTTTAAGTCCAGGTCCAAGGAAACAATGATGGTACCATTGCTGGGTACAGAGGGAAAGATATTAGCCAATCTTTAGATCACCAACTATTTGTATTCAAAGATTCTCCTAGCTTTAACAGCCTTTATGCCCGGCTAAGCATATTGTCAACCACTTATTTGTTGCTAATTACAAGGAATTGTCATAAGACTTCCAGGAAAATATTTACAAGTACATCTTTAGAACACATAGCCTACAGCTTTCAAATCTCTTGCAATTAAGGTAACAAACAAAAAGTAAATAGAATGCCCAATATTATTGGGCCAAGGCCTTCACTCATGTGTTTATCCATTCATCAAGTATTTATAGAAAGACTACTTTGGGCTAGGAAAATAGATCCTTGATTTTGGTTTTTTTCTGTCTTTTTGTCTTTTAGGGATGCACCAGCAGCATATGGAGGTTCCCAGGCTAGGAGTCGAATTGGAGATGTAGCCACCAGTCTACACCACAGCAACAGATCTGAGCCACATCTACAACCTACATCACAGCTCATGGCAACACCAAATCCTTAACCCATTGATCGAGGCCAGGAATTGAACCTGTGTCCTCATGGATGCTAGTCGGGTTTGTTAACAACTGAGCCACGACAGGAACTCCGATCCTTACTTTTTTTTTCAGGCCTTAATATAATTCTAGTAGAGAGAAGATAGGAAAACAGACAAGAATACAAATAAATGAATAAAAACTCAACACAAATATAAATAAGGACTATGAAGAAGATAAAACACAGTGATGTCCTACAAGTGACTTGGGAATGCGTCCTCTAGATTATCTGGTCAGAGAAGCCATCCCTGGGAAGCTGTCATTTGAGCTGAGGCCTAAGCCAATCACACAAACATACTAGGAACAGCAAGAGTAGAGAGTGAATAAGATGGGCAAGTTTCAAGGCTGGGGCATAATGATAAAAAGACCCTGGCACAAGAAGTAAGAAAGGGAAACAGGGGCCAGCCTTGGAGTATACTTGTTAGGATCAGGAGCAAGAGTCAGGAAGCAGAATTCAAACTGACTTAAGTAATAAGAAAAGTAATTCACGGAGTTCCTGTTGTGGCTCAGCAGTAACGAACCCAACCAGTATCCATGAGGACACGGGTTCAATCCCTGGCCTCGCTCAGTGGATTAAGGATCCAGCATTGCTATGAGCTGCGGTGCAGGTCACAGATGCAGCTTGGATCTAACATTGCTGTGGCTGTGGTGTAGGCCTGCAGGTGTACCTCCCATTCTGTCCCTAGCCTGGGAACTTCATATGCCACAGGTGTGACCCTAAAAAGTAAAAAGAAAAAAAAAAGAAAAGAAATTTAGGAGTTCCCACTGTGGTACAGTGGGTTAAGGATTCAAGTTACCTCTGCGAAGGTGTAGGATTGACCCCTGGTCCAACACAGTGGCTTAAGGATCTGTTGTTGCCACAGCTGTGATATAGGTTGCCGCTGCATCTCAGATTCAATCCCTGGCCCAGGAACTCTCATGTGCCACAGGTGCAGTTGAAAAAGAAAAAAGAAAGAAAAGTCATTCATGTAATTAGAAAAAGAGTTGGAGCAGGCTTTGGATTGGCTGAATCCAGTGGCTCCAAATTCATTTTCCAAAAGATGTCTTTGCCCTCTTCATTGTATCAGCTGCATCTTCAGACTTGGGGTGAAATAGATAAAGCAAGGGGACTACAGCATTCTGTAACCTTTTTTCCCTCAAATTTCCTAGAATCCCCCCAGTAAGATTCCCTTTGGGCCACATCCTCTTTCTTGAACTTCAGAAAAAGATGAGAATAATCCTCCATCCATTTATACTACTCATGGAGCTGAGTTTGGGTCAGCTTCCCTTGAGGCACATGAGCTGCTTGGGGAGGAGGGGCTACTTGAACAAAGTCAAGATTCTGTGGAGGAGGAGGGAGGAAGGCAGTCTGGTTAGGCAACCAGCTGTGTTTACTACACAAGGGATCTTGGAGACCATTATGAAGAGTTTGGACTTTAGGCTGATTACGTGGGAAGCCATGGAGAATTTTAGTTAAGAATCAGGATCTGATATATGCTTTTAAATGTCACTGTTTAACGTTTCAGTAGTTAATTGAGGGGAACAAAAATGGAAGTGAGGAGACCAATAGGAAGCCATTTGATAATCTAGGCAAGAGGTGCTGGGAGCTTGGGCTAGTAAAGGAGAAGGAGAGAGGTGAATTGAAATGGAACTGACATAATTTGTTGGTCGGTTAAATAAGAACATAGGAATGAAATGAAGATTTTTGGATTAAGTACCAGCGTGGATGGTGAAATCATTTGTAGAAATAGTGAAGAGGTGAGAAGGAACAGGTTTCTCAGAGATTACTTGAGAGTTCTGTGTTAGGATTGGCATACCTACTGGATACCTAGTGAAGATGCCAAGCAGGCTGAGTAGAGTCCGGAGTTCGGTGGAGAGGTTCAGGCTAAAGATGGAAATTTGGAACCATCAGCCTATAGCAATGTTTCAATCCATGAGACTTGATGTGCTTCCCCTCCAGGGGGGAGAAGGACAAGGAAGTGAAGAATCTGTGAAACTACAATATTTAGGGATAAAGTAGAGGAAGAGAAGCCAACAAAGGAGAGCGTGAAAGCACAGCCAGTGAGGTAAAAGGGAAGCCAGGCAAATTTGGCAATGGTCTCCTGGGCCAGATGCCTCTGAAAAGTTAAGTAATAGAAGGAGAAGAGACCCTGAATTTCCCAAGAGAGCAGGTTTAGTGGAGGGGAAGGGTCAGAAGCACAGCTAAAGAGGATTCAAAAGAGAAGAAATGGAGAAGTGGACTCAGTCATTCAGGCAGGGCTTAAAGGACCGGGGAACAGGAAGGAAGATTCTTGGGAGCCCAACTCCTAAGGACTCAAAAATGAGGGCACTTTCCAGATAAAGTGTTTTAATTGTTTTTTTGTGTGTTATTTTTTAGTAAGAGAAATGTCTTGTAAGTTTTCATTGGTAACCCAACCACTTCTGGCTTCTCTAGATCCCTTTTTCCTATATGCTCCTTCCATTAAAAAGAAACTATGCTCAAGATTAGCCCTCTCAGCTTTAGACTGTCTGAAAATGTTTTTACCTTAATTTCTGGAGAATATTGTCAACTAAGTAAAGGATTCCAATTTTAAAAAAAACCTACGCTGTTCAGATTTTCCAATTTGCTGCACAGGACTAACAGTAGACAAGACTCAGGCTCTAAATGTTCATTCATGGTATTTTGGGTGCTCTTCAGTTACGCTAGCTGCTGTGAGGAAGTTCATTAAATATGAATTAAATATAAAATAATATGAATTGCATATATATATTATACATAAGTATATTTTATATTATACATATATAGTTATATATTATAAATATAAATACACATATTTGCATTTGCTGCAGATTTCCTAAATTTGAGCTATGTAACAAAGTCCCAGATCTCCCTTTGTCCAAAATGTCTTTCTCAGCCTTCCTAACTTACATCTCCAAGAAAGTGGAGCAGGACAGAACCTGTGTGGGAGTCCGGTCCCTCTTCCTCCCCCCTCACCTTCTGGCCTCCACACAATACAAACTCTGTTCAGAACTTGGCTAGCTGCTGCTTTTCCCACATTCGATCGGGAAGCACTTAAAGCCATACAGTGTCCCCATCCCGCCAGAAAGCCTATGGGCAGGGTGCCCCTTCAGGCTGACACAAAGGCACCCTGTGCAAGGCATCTGTGGCCAGAGCAGTGGCCACATATGGGTCATCAATAAGGCTTTTGACGTTTTTTTCCTTAATGTCATATCGTCATCACATTAAACATAATTCAAACAAGGAAACAAAGCTTAGATTTTTTTTAGATCCTAAGACTTGGCCTGCCCCAGAACTACAAAGAAATATAGCTCCTTTTCAGTTGAAACATTTTCCTTCCAGAAAAATGTCATAAAATTTTTTTTCACACCTGGTACAGTTTTCCACTTTAAATTGATGTTATGTGATTGACCATTTTGACTCTAATTTTAATTGTCCATTTTGGAAACTCTAAAGTTAGATTCAGAGTTAAGGTTCAGCACGCATAAGGGCTCCTTCTCACTGGAGCTAAAAACTTACAGAAGGCATAACAGAAAGGACAAAGTTCAGAAAAATAGGCATCGAGCACCTTGCCGCCAAGGCACATGTCTGTGGTGGATTATCACCTTATCCCCTCCATTCACTTTTTGGTGGAGCTTCTGTTGGAACAGGTCACATGTTAGCTACAGAATTTCAACAATTTCTTTCCCAAACTGGCCTTCAGAAAATGAATCTGAAAATGTCAAGTCAAGTATCTGAGAGAAGTATCAAAGGTTTCTGTTTCCTTTTACTATATGAAATTGTGACAAATATATCAATAAAGCATACATGACCTTCCACTAAGACTCTTAGTTAATAAACCTATGATTTCATAGTTATTAGTCAAAAGGAGAGGTTGCTAGAATAAAAGCCATGTAGCCATCATATTAGTACAATATTAATGGAGGCCCTAATGTGTGCAGGGTTGAAATGGACAAAATGTGGTTCCTGTTTTCAAGGGACTTGTAATCTAATTGAAGGGACAGGTATATAAACTCAATATGCTGAATAGTACAAGAATCAGCATAGGACATAAATATCAGATGAGTGGTGTATATAATAAATGCCATTAACTAAGAGGCAATTGTGATCATAAATGCTGTGTGTCAGACATTTCGTTAAGCACTTTATACACAGCGTTTCATTTTCTGAATTATCCCCACTCTGTAGATAGGAATTACCTCTGATCTTCTCTGCCTTCTGGGGAGAACAAGGAGAAGGATAGAGGTGAGCAAAGACCTAGAATCAGAAATGAGACAGATGGAAAACAGATGCTTTGATCTGGGGTAAGGATCCTTTTAGGGGAACAAAGAGAAATGAACCTTGGGCCCTATGGTGGTCTGGTCACCATATCCCAATGCCTAGCATAACAGGTGCTCAATAAATATGTCTTGAGCAAACAAATGGCATTCTGCCTTATGTCTATTCCCAGACCAGGTACAGTGGGATAAAGGTAATTAGTGAATTAAAGCCACACACCAAAGAGCCTGGGGACCTGAGGCTAATACCTCACATTTTATCCCACCTATTACAGTAGATTCAAGTGGACAAGGACACAGCATAATTGTAGGGGTGTTACCCCAAGAGTAGTTCCAATTCACTGGATTCTGTGACATGGAACCTGACATGGTGAGCCAGCCACACATCCTTACACTGGCCTGCAAGACAGTGTAAGATCTAGCCCCTGGTACCTCTGTGGCCTTAATTCCTTCTTCTCTCCCCACTTTCCTCTGTTCCTCTTCTTTCCCTTCACTCCTCCTATACTGACCTCCATTCTCTTCCCCAGTCCCTTCTTAGGGCTTATATTCTTTCATGCTGCTTTCAGGTCTCTAACAGGCCTTCTCTCCAGATCTTGGGACCCCACTCTGCTACCTGGCATCATCTTGTTGGCTCATCTGTTTTACCATCTGCCTCCACACACACCAGACTCTATACCCAGAAGGATATATCTCCATCTGTGCTCCTCACCACTGGGTGCCCCAGTGTCTAAAATAGCGCCTAGCACATTATAAGCACTTAAGCACCACAATTCTGATTCTCAACCACTCTCTCTAGCTCTCAAATACCTACTTCCCAAGGGAATAGATTTTGTTCAAGATGTTACATGGAAATTGACAAGTGGAGCTTGGGAACGAAAAGCAGAGTGGCAGGAGCTCTGACAAATCTGTTTATAGACAGTGACTCTGCTCAGAGAAGGGGACACACATTTTAAAACCTCTGGTAAAGTATATGCTTGCTTAGGACACCTTAAACATGCTGTGCTCCTGAAAGGCTGCCTGATCTCAGCAAGGAGATCCATGAACTGGCTAAAACAACCAATTCTCAGGACTGAAAAGTCACTACTACCAGCCTCAGCCTAGTAAACGGGCAAGTACTATACACTTCGGTATCAAAAGACTGGCTGGCTCCTGTAGCCAAAACCAGGCAAATGCATTGATCCAAGTGACAGGAAGTCAGGTGAGGAAGTTAAAAAGATCCTATTTTTCATTCCTTCTTCCCCTCACTGAACACAATCAGTTGGTTCAGTACCTTGAAAATGAGTTGAAATATACTGACTTTACCTCAAGTTTGAGCATTCATCCTAGGAGAACACTTGTCATCAGATCAAATGAGGTGCTGCAGAATCTTCTTTTGTGCCAGTAGAAACTCTAGGGAGACCACAAAATGTCTGCTAGATTCAAAATAAAAGTAATGTCATGGTACTTCACAACAGTGCTTGAAAAACTTCCGAGTAAGATGGGCACTCACTGCTCAATATGCATCTAAGGAATATCTATTCCACAGTATTTAAGGAACTGTGCTAATGCTATGGTGGCTCCAAAGGAGGAAACATGGTCCTTGCCCTCAGACGTCCAGGAGTTTATCATTCACTGGTCAGATAACTAAGTCAGGTAACTAAGACATCCGGCAGGTGCCGTGGTCCAGGTATTGTGTGAGAGCACAAAGGACAGAGAGATGGATTCCATCTGAGAGAAAATAAAAGATGCTTCATGGAGGAGAAGACACACTGATCTTGAAAGGTGAATGGAATTTCCACAGACTCAGATGGCAGAGAGCCTTGATTTGGAGGGTTCATCAGTTTTTATGGTGTAAGTGTTCCCACCAGGGCTGATTTCAAGTTAATGACGTGATGTCACTGAGCACAGAGTTGGGAAGAGGTGGCCAACTCCAGCACTTCGTCTATGAGTCACCAGCTGAGCTCTGGCCTTTATTAAATCTGTCTATGGCTTTACTGAGTGAATTCACAGGTATTAAAACCATCAAAGACAACATTATAAGGAAGGAGACACTTCTGCCCTTCTCCCTACACTTTAGTCTAACCTGTTAATACTCTCTCTGCCCTTCTGCCCAGTCCTGCAGTCCTGGCTGGCCCACCTAGAAGTAATGCGGGCCCAGTGCAACCTGGGTTCTGTTTGCCTCTCTCGGCAGGACCCCAATATCACATGGCACAGGGGACTGGCTCACAGCCTGTTGCTTGCTGCCGACACCATCGCTCTTCTCCATAATGAGAAGCAGCTTTGGTGAGGGGGGTGGGGGTGGAGAGCCAGGCAGGGTATTTCATGGTTCTTGTAGCAGTTGGGAGGGAAAGCCAGAGGAACAGCCGGGAAACTTTGCGGAAGGAAGAGGCAAGCCAGCTGAGACCCAGTATTCATATTAATTGCTCTTTTTCATAGACTTAAGAAAAAAAAAATCACCACCGATGTGTTCTCCTTAAGTTGCCGCTCCCCTAACTGGACTATCACCCAAAGAGCTGCATTTGAAAATCAGGCCCTACTTTCTGTCTTTAATTGCAAGCAGATGTCCTGGGTCTGTGCATAAGTTTGTGTCAGGATGATTGTTTTCTTTTTCTTTCTTTCTTTTTCTTTTCTTTTCTTTCTTTCTTTCTTTTTTTTTTTTTTAACTCACCAAGGAGAGCATTGCCAGACAGGAAAGGAATATGTGAAGCATCAAGTTGTTAGGAAACTTCCACATTTGTCCCACTACGCGGGCGGGGGCAGGGCATAGGCCTGTGAGAAAAGAAAGTCTTCATGGTCTCTCACTGCACACAGATTCTCCCTACCTCCGGCCTGGCTACTCTCTAAATGCACTTACAGCAAACTGTGACTGCTGCAGGTTTATTTCAGCATGTGTTTCTTTTCATGACACCAGTTTCTCCTCCAAAATTGCCGTACCTTGTTTTGTTTTTAGCCTTAAGAGGTGTTTGAAACCACCAGCCTCATTTCACAGTTCCTTTTTTGTTTAAATTATCTTATGTAATGTACTTCATGATGTACTGTTCAAGTATAGAAGAAACGCATTCCCTCACAGAAATCTGGGGAGGTGAGACTCTGAAAGGTTCAAAGATTTCCTATTCAGATTACACAGGATTCTTTAGAGCTGCAAAGAGTTATCATGTGTATGAGATAATATGCTTCAATTCAGGAGAAACTATGGGTGGGAATTCAGTTAAGCCAGGGAGCTGCAAAAGAAACGAAATTCCAACTTAGACCTGTCACTGCACTCAGGCCCAGGACTTGTTGTGCCAAGGGGTGGCTGTGACCAAGGTGACAACTGCAGTTCTGAGAGCTGCTGCATAAATGTTACTCGATGACAGAGCAAAAGGAAGAAGCCTGGCTGCCAGGGTGTCACAAGTCTTGCCTGTTTCCTCATGAAGGCACCCTTGAAGGATGTTTCTGCCCAAAAGCTTCAGCAACCTGACCCATCAATACAACTTTCTAGAATATTTACAGCATTCAGATAGATCAGCCTGTGCTCCAACAAGTGCCTCACCATGAACACCAGCTGTGGGCACTTAGTGGGGGAGCCCTAGATGGGATACCCCACAAAGGACACAGTCACTGACCAGAGCAAGAAAGTAGTGGCCAGTGAAGAGTTTCCCGAATGTTCATGTCATAAGAACCCTCAGGGCTGGGGGATGGGACGTGCAGGGTAAACATACAGATTCTCAGAACTTTGCGAACATATAGATTGATTACAGCTTTAGAGACTCATATCTTTTAGATCTAGGACTGGACCTTGGAAGCTGTGTGTTTAACAAATGACACAGTTAAATCAACTATATACTTTGATAAATGAATGAAGGCTGGTCAGACAGGTTTGAATAACAGAGTGGGATCAGGTTAGAACCTGGCTCCAGTTCAAATTTGACTTCTGTCATGTAACTGCTGGGTGGCCTTAGACAAGTTACTTAACTCCGCTGAGCCTCAGATCCCTCATCCATACAGTGTAACTAATAATATCACTTCAGAGGGTTGTTGTGAGGGTAAAATGGCAAAATTCATAAAATGTCCTGAAGTGTGGTACCTGGTGCTTTTTAAGGACACAGTAAATATGACTGATAAACAGCTCACACACATTTTTTTTTTTGACTTTGCCATCAGCCAACCCCTAGAGAGGCAGCAAGATGCTCCAGGGCATGGCATTGATGTGACAGTGAGCTTGAACTTGAGCCTTATTGCAAAGAGGCCCCGTATGTGGAGGAGAT
Source organism: Phacochoerus africanus (assembly GCF_016906955.1). Classification (NCBI taxonomy): domain Eukaryota; kingdom Metazoa; phylum Chordata; class Mammalia; order Artiodactyla; family Suidae; genus Phacochoerus; species Phacochoerus africanus. The sequence goes on along the minus strand of NC_062544.1, from coordinate 52,715,457 downwards.
AAGGATTTTAAACTGAATACTCTTTGGTGATGGTGATCATCATTTGATAGAGAGAAAAGGACAGAAAGGCAAAGGTGAGTTTGGGAAGAGCTTTAGAGGTTGAAATCCAAGCGGGGAAAATATCTGGAATATGCTCGAGAATAAATAGACTTCAAAAAGTCAGGAAAAGTAGTCAAGCAAACTTGAAATTTACAAGGACAGACACAAGTTGCTGAGAATAAACTTTTTTTTTTTTGGTTCCCTTTTAGCCCAAAAGCCAAAGCTTTTAAAGCATTTGTAATTCATCTACCTCATTTTTTTTTCAGCAAACTTTATTTTTCTCCCAGGTGCCATTCCCTATGCTCCTAACAGGTTGCAAGCAATACCCATCTCAAAGACTTGCCATGTGTCACAGGGCACAGGAAAATAAGCAGTTACAGCAAAGGGTGTAGGAATGGTTTCTAAGGCTGTTGGTTGTAAGGCAACTAATCTGCCCAAGGAAGAAAGTAAAACCTCTCAGTGGAAGTCTTTTTTTTTTTTTTCCAGCTTTATTGAGATAAAATCAACATAAAATATTGTGCACACTTTAGGTGTACAGCATGATGATTTGATATATGTATAGACTGATAAATGATTACCACAACCAGAGGAAGTCTTGAAATATTTCAAGGCAGTTGCAACATCATCATTATCATTATGGTAACCAAAAGCTAATCGTGATAACAAATTAGCTTACATTAACCAATGCTTATTTTATGGCAAATGCCATGAGAGGCCCTTTATGTTATCTCCTGTCATTGGGTAAAATGGTTGCCATATGCAGTATCTGGGTATGCACTGGTCTATTCATGGCTGGTTCTAAATGCCATTGCTGTACAACTGGTAAACCATAATATTCACCAGAATTTTGATTCTCTCACACTAGTTTTCTTACTAATACGGTAGGGAACTCATCAACTTACGAGAACTGAAATTGACTGCATTTAGTCCCAGATAGAGTGGCACCCCCTGTGCTCCTGATGTCACTTTCTGGAGTCCCACAGCCTGCATCCAGCCAGCACAGGAGGACCTAAATAGAGGGGTTCTTGCTGCGCTTAGGGCAGCATCATGTCTTCACGTGTACAAAGCCCTAAGTTCACAAAGTCTAGCATAAGAACATTGTCAAATTCTCCATGGGAAAAGACGAGCCCTCACTTTCAGTGTAGTGATAGCAATAAGTAATATCAGTGACAGTAATAATAACAATAAGACTAACATTTATTAAGCACTTATCATATTGCATATTTAATATATTGCATGTAGTAACTGACTTAAAACTCACATGTACAGATACTGCAACTGTCCCCATTTTACAGACAGAGAAACTAAGGTGTGTTATGGGCTATAGTTGAGAAGTTGAGTACAAGGTGGGACATAAGTAGGAAAGGTTAGATTGCATGTTTCAGCTCCAGCTGAAAGCTCTGCAAAGCAGTAGTTCTCCAATGTTTGCAAAATCAAGGTTACGTTCTTTGGAAAGAGCATCCCCAATATGCCCCTGACATCTCCCAGACTCAGCACATCTCAGCTCAGCTGTGCTCCACCCACTCCCAACCCATCAGGGGTCCCGACCTACCCAGGCTGTGTCCTACCCCTGCCTTTGTGCAGCGCTGCCTTGGCTCCACCTGCCTGTTCCTTTTCATTTCATTGCTTGTTCATCCCCAATTCAGCACCCATCCAACACTCCCTAGGAAGCTTCTCCAGATTTGTGAAAGGCCACTGTATTGCTCCTCCAGTACCAACACTCCTTCCTTTCTAGATCGCTGCAGAAACTGTGGGCTCACTGAGGCTGGGGATGGAGCTAATTCATTTTATAACACCAGCATTTAAAAGCCTTTTCATGATATACTGGAGCTGTGGCTCTCTGCTTATTGTCACCCTTCCTTTGTTTTCCTCCATTCCTTGGCACTTATAGACAGAACGGCTTAGACACTAAAATTGACAGCTGAAGGTGACACCTCTGTTTGCTAAGATGGCCCAGTTTTATTCATTGTGCTTGACTTTTGTAACCAGCCCCCTCTTGGCACTGGCTTAAATCTGCGGTTCTTCCCCAAGGGTCCCACTTTTTCCTTTTTTGTCTTGATTCATCACACATTATAGAGGGTGTTAGCTGAGCAAGGATTTTTACTTCATGAAAATGTTACCAAATACACTGTAAAGAGGAAAGCACCAGATGTCTGTCTGCAAGGAAAGCAGAATCCTGGTTTAGAAGAGTCAAGGGTGGCCAGGGCTCCCAAAGTATTTCTAAGCCTTGGGGTTTGGCTCTGTGGGCTCCCTGGGGGCCTCACAACTGACCCCCACATTCCATATCAGTCATTGCTCTGGAGAAATTCATTAACTTTCCTGCTGATCTGAGCCTGGAAACTGGGGTCTGTTTTCTCAGCTTCAAGCTGAAAAGTGAGACAAACTTGCTGGATAATTCTGACGAAAATAACCCATGTGATTGTGTGCCATTCCTCTTTTTTCTTGAGCTATCAAAACTTTCTCAAGGAGGAGTTCCCATTGTGGCTCAGCTGTGAGGATGTGGTTTCTATCTGTGGCCTCACTTAGTGGGCTAAGGATCCGGTGTTGCTGCAAGCTGTGGCGTGGGTCACAGATGCAGCTTGGATCTGGCGTGGCTGTGGTGTAGGCTGGCAGCTGCAGCTCCAGTTGGAACCCTAGCCTGGGAACTTCCATATGCTAAAGATATGGCAATAAAAAGAAAAAATAAAAACTTCATCAAGGAGTATATAGTTGTCAATGAAACAAGTCATTCGTAGTTGAAAGTTATAGAAATTTGTCAAACCTTGACCAAAAATAATGTTATAGTGCCCAATTTAGAGCAAAGGGTAATGAAACAAAATGTCCTCTGATTTTGTAGCAAGGAATTAAGGGAAGGGGTTGGCTTCTAGACATTGGTAAAAATAAAGACTTAGGATACCAAGGCAATGAGAAGACTTAAGGGAATTTTCATAAAATGCAGTTTTCCTTTTTGATCACATTAAAATAAACGTGTAGTACATTATCTTCTCTAGGAAAACATGAATTCCGCTGCTTTCTGTCATAATTCTTTATCACATTTGGGAGTAAATGAGCTTCTACAGATGAAGTTAATATTAAAATTTAGAGAATGGAAAAAAAAAACCCTTTCAGAGCTAGTAGACATACAGAATTTAAAATCTGAATTCACCAGAGCCCTCACAACCTAATTTCACTTGGAAAAATACTCTGACTGATGTGTCTAGACTGAAAACAACTCTCAAGGATGAGAATTCTGCCTCACTAAATGGGAGGATCTTAACCTCCTCCATTGGGTTCTATGTTCTAAACTCCAGACCCAACATCTGCTTCCTACTGGCCAGCCAGGTGGAGGAGTTGGTGAAAATATACCTTGAATAGTGGATCAGGATGGATGGGCAGAATTCACCCACTCTGAAAGGCAGGAGATGGGAGGGGGTCAGCTCAACACCCACTACATTTTCTTCCTCTTCCTTTTTTCATGTCAAAGAAATGTTTCTTAGCGCTGTTACTGGGGGTTTCTATTGAAGACAAAAGCACGAGCAAATTCACTTCCTTGAGGTAATGTTCTGTACTGTGGGCCTGGACCAAACTGCCTCTCTGATAACATGATGGGATAGGGTGGTATATTGTGGAGAATCCTGGAGAACCCCCCATTCTCCACCAAGCCTAGGTAACAGGTGCAATACTTTTGTAGCTGAGGTATTTGCCGTGCAACCCAGATCAACAGTTCAATGATAACTATGTTGATCATTTTTCATTTTTCCTGTTTTTAATGCAACCTAATACTGTTATCAATAAAATTAGAACTACTTCTATAACAGATGACTCATCGCCCATCTCGTGTCTGAAAGTTCTGTCTCCCTCCTGTCCAACTTTTCACTTCCCCTCATTCCTTCCCTACTCCCAGGATTGCTCACATGTGTGTTGCTAAGAATAAATGTTTTTGACAGAACGGTTTTGAATGCTGTTTTTAAAAAGAATTTATGTTCTTCCTTGTTTGCACAAGCAAGACTTAAGTTGGTACTCAAATTATGTAGAAAGACATTTTTTCATGTTTCTGGGCTGTGTCCAGGCATGAGACTAGAGGCAACCAAGACCAGAAGGTTTCCATTTGCTCTAGTATTTAGTTCTTTTCAGAGTATGGGTACCATTTTAGTTTGAAAAAGAAAGAAAGGAAAAGGAGAGGATTGTTGTGAGGTTGGGCCACATTTTGCCATTTGCAAATGAGATTGTAACAAGGTCACATCAAACCATTTCTTACAGGGATGATTAATTTTTTTCCTCTGTTCCAGCCACACCAGCTATCCTTGTCAGAGCATCTCAGAGTCTGCAGAGAGTTCATCCAGGCCTAGAGACAAGTAAGAATTTCAGTCCTTTTCTTGGCCATCAGTGATATTGTCCAAGTTTTACTGTAATTCAAGCTACTATCCTTTCATTATTTTATTTGGGCTTTGGAAACTAGATGAATGAATGACTGAAATTGCACAGCAAGCAAACAAGTATTTTTTTCAGAATTTCTTTTTCTTTTTTTTTTCTTTCTTTTTTTTTTGTGTGTGTGTCTTTTTAGTTATTTCTTGGGCCGCTCCTGCAGCATATGGAGGTACCCAGGCTAGGGGTCGAATCGGAGCTGTAGCCACCGGCCTACGCCAGAGCCACAGCAACGCGGGATCCGAGCCGCGTCTGCAACCTACACCACAGCTCACGGCAACGCCGGATCGTTAACCCACTGAGCAAGGGCAGGGACCGAACCCGCAACCTCATGGTTCCTAGTCGGATTCATTAACCACTGCTCCACGACGGGAACTCCCAGAATTTCTTTTTCAATTTCTCTGCAGCGCTGCTGCTTTTTTAAAAGTTGAGTGTCTAAGAGATCCCATCGTGGCGCAGCGGAAACGAATCCAACTAGGAACCATGAGGTTGCAGGTTGGATCCCTGGCCTTGCTCAGTGGGTTAAGGATCCAGCGTTGCCGTGAGCTGTGGTGTAGGTCGCAGATGCGGCTCGGATCTGGCTTGGCTGTGGCTGTGGCGTACGCCAGCAGCTGTAGCTCTGATAAGACCCCTAGCCTGGGAATCTCCATGGGTGCAGCCCTAAAAAGACAAAAACAAAAAAACAACAAAAAAAAATTGAACATCTGTAAATTCTGTAGTGCCTTATAATTTATGAAAGTTTCACACACATGATTTCAAATAATCCCATAATAACCCTTTTTTTTCCCTTCCCATGTATTGCTCCTACCCCTCCCATTTCCCACTGGTAACCTCTAGTTTGTTCTCTTTACCTGTGAGCCTACTGCTTTTTTGTTTTATTCATTGCTTTGTTGTATTTTTCAGATTTCACATATAAGTGATATCATGAAGTATTTTTCTTTCTCTGTCTTATTTCACTTAGCATTATGCCCTCCAAATCCATCCACTTTGATGCAAAAGGCCCAATTTCATTCTTTTCTATGGCTGAGTAGTATTTTGTTATATATATATACCACATCTTCTTTATCCATTTGTCTATTGATGGACATTTAGGTTGCTTGCTTCCATACCTTGGCAATTGTAAATAGTGCTGCTATGAACATTGGGGTGCATGTATCTTTTCAAATTAGTGTCTTTGTTTTTTCAGATATATACACAGGAATGGAATTTTCCAGTCACATGGTAGTTCTATTTTCAGGTTTTTGGGAAACCTTCATACTATTTTTCATAGTGGCTACACCAATTTATATTCCCACCAACAGTGTACAAGAGTTCCCCTTTCTCAGCAACCTCACCAACATTATTTGTTTGTGGTCTTTTTGAGGATAACTATCTGACACATGATGGTAGCTCATTGTGGTTTTGATTTGCATTTCCCTGATGATTAGCGGTGTTGAGTATCTTTTTATGTGCCTGTTGGCCATCTGTATTACCTCTTTGGAAAAATGGCTGCTTTTTTATTTCTCTAATATGCTTATCCTTAGAGGTTAAGGTCAAACTAATGCAAAGAAAAAAGAAATTATTGTGGGCCAACAATTTATTGAGTTTGGGAATCTGCCTTTCCCCCACTCCCATGTCCTGTATTTATATACCCAGTGATCACAGTAAGAGACAATTAAATTTATCCCTTCAACCAAATCTCCTTCTTTGAAATTCTGCTTTCAAGTAAGCTGCCGCTTCTCCTTAAAATGTCTTTGCATACTCCTCCTCTTGTCCTGTGACAATCTTCTCTTCATCTCTAAGACTGAACTCTTAACATCAGGTCTCCGGGGAAGCTTCTCCAAATCCTCTAGACCCAAAGACCTGTTCTGCCTCTGTGCTTCTATGGGATTTGTCCATTGGTTCATGATAGCATTTACCTCATGCCATTTTGGTGTGTGTTAGTATATGCGCAAGACTCAATGAGTTGTGTGGGCCGCACGAATTAATTAATTATGTAGCAAATAACTAAGGTAAAGCCCACATTTTATGCTTCTTCCAAATCCCTCATGGGACCTAAAAAAAAAAATCTGATCACATAGTAGTTACCGTTAATTAAATGCTAGGGAAAGATTATTTTTTCCTTAATTGAAGATATGCTTGAGTCTTCATTACACAGTAAAGGAAGGAAAGACAGTGTACCTGATTGTGTTTAAGCCATTGCTGCTTCATGGGTCATTCTGGTGTCATGAAACCATAATTGGAGTTCTATGTCTAAATGGCAGGGTACTGTTCTAATATGTTATATAAACATCATTTTTCTTGGAGGTGACTCAAAGGGAGAGCTGGTGCTGTTTTTAACAAACATTATCAACCTTTCAGTTGTGCCAGACCACAAACTCTTTATATCCCTCCTGTTTTAGAGGCATTTGACATGTTCCTCTGCTCCCTAATTAATGTGAGGGGTTGTAAAGCAGGTAGCTGTTGGTTATGTTTGGATTATCCCAGCCAGTACAGTCCAGAGTCTTCACTCAGCAGATATAAACCCTCTCAGAGCAAATCCTAGAATTGTCCAAACGCATATGGCCTTTAGGCCACCACCCTTCTGCAGGCCGCTTTAACCTCACACTTGGCTGTAACTGCTTAGTGGCTGTTTTCCTTCTCTCTCCTCCCACCCCCTACTCTATCTCTCCTTCCTCATACCCATCTTCCTCTGCCAGTAAGGATACTCATAATCCAACATATCCTTCTGCTCTAAATAACCTTAACTATCTTTGGTACCCTCCCCACTGCCTAAATTTTAAACTGCAAACCTACCCCAAGACACTTAAAATCCACCCTCTGTCATCTGACCCCAGCATGCACTACTCACTGCACCCCAGGAACACTGTGCTTTCCCTCCCCAGGGACTTTGCTCAGACCATCCCATCTTCCAGAACGATCTTCCTTCCGCCTCACCCTGCATTCTGGAAATATAAATCCTGCCCATACTTTAAGGTTCAGCCAAAACACTTTGACCCTTGACCTGAAGCAGTCTCTCCCTCCTCTGGGCTTGTCTTTGAGAGAGGTCACTCTATTTCATACCACTCTGGAGGAATATGTTAAATGCTGCTTTGGAGTGTGGTTATTTGCATATTTCTCTTATCGCTCCATCTGGATCATGAACAGCTGTGTCTTTTTTTTTTTTTTTGTCTTTTTGCTATTTCTTTGGGCCGCTCCCGCGGCATATGGAGGTTCCCAGGCTAGGGGTCAAATCGGAGCTGTAGCCACTGGCCTACACCAGAGCCACAGCAATGCGGGATCCGAGCCGCGTCTGCAACCTACACCACAGCTCACGGCAACGCGGGATCGTTAACCCACTGAGCAAGGGCAGGGATCGAACCAGCAACCTCATGGTTCCTAGTCGGATTCATTAACCACTGCACCACGATGGGAACTCCATGAACAGCTGTGTCTTGTTCAGAGTTGTATAGTTCACAGTTCCTCAAGTGGTACCTCGAACATGGTTAGTAATAAATGATATTGCAAAGAAATTAATTAAATGGAGGTGTTCTTACTAGCTCCATGGCCACCCACCCTCTGCACACTTGGCAGTTCTCACCAGCACCCCTTGTTATTGTGGAGCCTCTTGGCTTGCTAGGGGTGTGCATGAAGGATCAGATCTCTAATCACCTTAAATGTTAAGCTACTAAAAGGACTCAGATGGTTTATAGTCAGAGAACAGTTTCCTTATAGACCAAGGACACAGTACAGCAGCAGACAAGGGGAGGGCACTGACCAGGGACTGGAAAGCCCAAGAGTAGGCCTCTTTGCCCTTTCACTGCTCAGTCGCACTGGATGCCCTCTGTCTCCAAGTCTTGGAACCCTTACCCATGTGCCTGCCAAGCACATCAGTACCAGGAAGCCCAAAGTCTGCTCCTGATGGCGCTTCCTATAGTGAGCTGGTCATGTGGGCACACTGTAGCTTTGTGGCTAGCTTCAACCGTTGGGCCCCAGTTCCACTGCTTTTGGGCAACAATATGCAATATCCAAGCATATTGTTGAGCAGCATGGACAAGCTGACATGTCCTGCCCTGAAGCAACTCGGGGACCCATGACTACAGGACATCATTTATCTTTAGTCAACACAATCCATCCGTAGCATTGCTCAGCAAGGAAAAAAGCAGGTGGTCAAAGCAGACCAGCTGAGATTAACCCATGCAATTCCCCACCCAGAGAATCACCCATTGCTCTTTTCTCTCCCTCTCTTGCTCACCAGAAAGTATCAGTTCCATCTTCTAAGCCCTCAGGGCTTTGCTTTCTGCATGGAGATGGGGCCTAACCCATGTGAAGGGGTATTTGTGTGGTAAATGGGCACATACCCACAAACCTTCCATGGAGTACACACTTAAGAAATATTTTCTGGAAACAAAGAACTGTTCTTAAAAGTCTAATGAGGACTTTCCAGCCCATACACAGGTAGCTGCATACCTCACCTATGCAAAGGCGTAAATAGTCACACATTCAGGGTATGGAGGATATTGAGGGAGTTTGCCATTGAAAGAGACAGACATCTTTGTATACTTCAAAGAAGTAATGGCACAAACTTACCCCAAAGAAAGCTGCTCTTTGTTGTGGGGGAAAGTGATGAGGATGGTTAGAATCATCTAGGAAAAAACCAAAACATTTTTAGTGCTCTTGAAGAAGGCAGGCTCCTGAGTTAGGCGGCGGTGGTTCCATGTGTTTTGTGTTTTTCCAATAATTTTATTCCTCTCTCGTAGTTGGTTTTTGGCAGAGGATTTGACGATCGCATGGGCCAAGTACTTAAGACTTATTGAACACAGGGAGAGAAAGTATGCATTGATCACACATCTTTCTGAGGGGCATGTTTCCTGTCATTTTTAAAAGCCATTCCTTTTCACTGAATTTATCCTGTTGCTCTGAAAGTGAACATTGTGTTATCAGTGGCATTTCCACCTCAAAATAGAACACGTATCCAACTGAAGAAAAATATTGACGTTTCATTGACTGGCACTTGGAGCATAAATTAGTCCAAAACTTTATGAAAACAGGCATTCTGAACATAAACATCCATGACAGATGTTGGAATGCAGTTTTGAAAGAATCCCCAAAGATTATTCTATTAGATGGGCACAGCAAATGACTTGCTTAAGTTTTTACAAGTTTACTAACAACCGCTTTTACAGTGCTGAATTACTTCTCACTCAAAACACTTATAAGAGAGAAAATTGAGTATAATGCCTGTCATCTTGTATGTTGAGGTCCTTTACATTCTCAACTCCTAGCCTCCTCTTATTCCCCATCTCCTGTTTTTCCCTATTCCCAGACATCCTTCTCTGCTTCCATATTCATTCCTCTTGCCTACCTTTGATCCAGTGACTCTTCTGCCCCATCTTCTTCAGTAGCTCCCTGCTGTTTTCTAAATTATGAATACCTCATCCCTCTGACATGTAAGAAAGCCCGCAACCTGGACCTTATATGCCTTTCTGGCCCCATCTCCCTTGTGTACTGTGTACACCCATGTTTATGTCCCATGCATTCACTGTGCCCTGCTTCATTATAGCCATTCATAATGATGCCTGGACCCTAAATTCCCTCTTACCACCTCCTAGCTGGGAGCAGTCCTTCATGTATTTTGTCTTTTAGTATGACATATTTCAAGTATGAACTTTATCCACTAAACTTTCTCCAGTTTCCCAAAGAGAATGCACACTTCCTTCTTGGAATCTCTGTAGCCCTTCCTTTCTTCCTTCCTCTCCAGAAGAGAGAGTAGACAGCACAGTACTTGAAACTCAGCCTCTGGAGCAAGACAGCTTTGGTTTGAGTCCCAGTTGTACAACTAACTTCCTACATGATCCTACCTAAGTTTCATGACCTCTCTCTACCTTCATTCTGTTTTCTTCTATCTCCGAAAGAACAATGCTAATAGTGCCTACCTCATAAAGTTATGGTGAGAATTACAAGTGTTGACATATTTAAAGAGGTAGACTAGTATCCAGTCTTGTGGTATTTATTGTATTCTCTCATGGCTCTTACTTATACTCCAAGAAGAATTACAATTTCCTGTCCTCCACTCTGTTTTGGACCTTATATCATTATGTCATTTGTTTGAACCTAATGGTGACTTTTATGTGCTCTCTAGTCCCTCTAATGGACTATACCATCCCTAAGGATAAGGGCTATATCTTTTCCATCCCTCTATTTCACAGTACCTGGTAAGAGCCTGGCAAAGGCCAAGTTTAACAAATCGCCAATGGATTTTGCACACACACGAAAGAAATCCAAAAAACAGGAGCCAGGTTTTTCCCTGGGATCCTAATAATTCTTTGGCCACCACAGAGTACCTTTACACCCTTTGGCAGTCACTTAGGAAAGGAGAGAGAGAGAAATATGCAAGAGGAGGCATTTCTTTTGTTCATGACTGTAAATATTTACAGTCTTTCCCAAATGCCTTCCACATGGTCTAGTCTTGGGGTATGTCATAGGTCATTTCTGTGTCACCACTGTGGTATCCTGTGGGCACTTCAGCCAAGGGAATAGTAGCCCCATTCCTACCTCTGATCCATCATTGCCCCCATAAGAGCCAAATGACCCTTTCAGCTTTAATTGTCCTTTTTCATCAGGTATTTTCAGACTTCAGGGCTTATTAGCTGATAGTACAACTGCAATAAGCATAAGCTGACAATACAATTAAAAGAAACACAACATAAGGGAAGTGTGTCCAAACAGGGAGGGTATTTTAAAATGTGCAGTCTCTATTTGTCACAAAGAACTTGAGCTTTGGACATGCATTAGAGAGCAGCTTTGGGTTCTGACGTCCAAGCTGACATTGACTTCTTGACAGTCTGCTGTTTGTAAACAACTCAATAAATGATCCAGTAAGTAAGCACAGATTATTACGATCCCTTTTAAGGAAACAGTATTTGTGTTGGCTCTCTCATGCACCCAAACCAGTGCTATCCCTTCTGACTCACACATAGCACTAATCTCCAGATGACACCAAGCATCCTGCAAATACTGTTTATCCCCTTTCCTTGCTTCTCTGAAGTAGGAGTAAGACCAGTAGAATTTTGCATTTTATACAAGAAGAAACAGAGGTACAGACAAAACCGCTTTCCTAGGTCTCTTTTTCAGACAGAAAAAAAGAGTGAAGAAGTTACTGTCAGTGCCATGCTTTGAATCTGCCCCTAGATGAGCAAAATAAAGTGTAGATAATGAATATTGTTGATAACTCAAGTAACAATGTTCAGTTATCTCAAAATAGGGACTTGATAATAACTTTTTTTCCAGCCTGAAGAACCCAGATAATGCCTGCTCTTAGTTCCTCAGTGTGAGTACTTTATTATATACTGCCTGCTTTCACATGTAATTGTTGGGAGTAAAAGATTTTTTGTAAGATAAATATTAGGTCTTAACTTTCTTTATCCTCCTCAAGTCCCAGCACTTTTCAGAGCCCTAATCAGTGGTAGGTAATATTTACCACTCAGTTCTCTGTCATATGCTTATTAAACCAGCATTAGTGAAGCTCTGGTGGAGGTGGAGCCCACAGCTCAAGGTCAGCGTCCTCAAGCACCTATAGGTCCTTTCTCATTGTAAATATAGATCAAAGTCATCTATTTCTTCTAGAACCCAAACTGTAAGAAGAGAGTTAGAAATGGGTGGGCATAAGCCTTGGAAAGCTTTGATCTTAGGAGTAACATTTGTTTAAGTCTGAAAAGGATGATTAAGCATCTCCCTAAAAAATTCTAGTGTGTGTTCTCTATATACCAGTTCCTAGTATGGTTTCCCTTCCAAAGCATAACACACTTTTTTCAGGGGGTGAAATCCAAGACAAACATTCTTTCACCCTGGGTGACCCCCGTGGGTGGTGACCTCTTTTTAGTGACCTTAGAAAGTAACAGCATCCCAAAGTCGATTGTGATCTTTGAGTTCTTCCAGCCTGCAGCCTTGCTGGTTTGCTGAGTTCTACAGCTTCAAAACCAGCTCTATAATCACTGCTTTCAAGAGAGCTCTGGCTTCTGCACACAGAAGCCTCTCTAGGGAGAGAGAGAAGAGCCTTCCTCCACACCAGCTCCTACTTGTCATCAACATTACTTAGATGATGTGCACTTGTGCACTGAGAAAAAGACTTGAATTTGTCATATAGGTGTGCCCTGATTTTCATACAGATTAATATATGCACTGAGAAAAAAGGCTACCCATCACATTTAGAAAGAGATTAATGGAATTCAAATACAGGTGCCAATGAGTAGAGTAGTCCAATTAATAGCGCGCCTTGTGGCAAATATGTGCAATATTGGATAATATTTTGGTATATTTAAACCAAAAAATAACTCGAGATGACTAATAATAATGACTGAATAACTCGTCACTTAGAAAGGAGGTTATACAATTTTTAAAGGATGTTTAAAATATATAATTTATAGGAAATTTATTTGCATGTAATTCACAACATAATGAGACACGCTACACTGCCTCTTTTTTTTTAATATCAATAATTCTTTAAACCAGGGGTTGTCAGACTCTGGTCTTCATACCAGATGCTTGTTTTGTAAGAAAAGTTTTATTGCAGTACAACCAGTCCTATTTGTTTCAGATTGTCTAGGGCTGCTCTGGGAATTCAATGGCAGAGTTGGGTAGCTGAAACATAGACTGTAGGTATGCCAGCCTAAAATATTTACTCTATGGCCCTTGAAGAAAAGTATGCCAACCCCTGTTATAAATGGGGAACAAAAAGAGTATTTCTATAATAAGGTATTTTATGGAACTAGTCCTCATGTTTGTATTGGCTGTTTTTTGGTCTCCTATAGAGAATTATCTTCAATTTGGTAACATAAATGAGAATTCAGGATTCACTTTATGAATTTCCTTTGCAGTTAACTCTTCTGAATACACTCTATTATAAAGTAAGATTAACAGTATCAGCTAATCAATGTGAACAGGTACCTTTATCATCACCATTATTATTACTATTATTATTATTCGTATTTCATCATAAACTAAACATCTGTAAATGCTTGGTGGTAGATAATTTACAACTGAACCATATGACATGTCATCATTATCACATAATATTTTTCTTATGACGAGTTATAGTCAGTGTAACACAGGACTCCAGTATGAGGGCAAATTTGGCTGTGTGCTTTTGTAGATCTTCCATAAACTAACCACTGCCAGTGAATTCATGCTGAAGAGTAAAGACAGGGAACTCTCCTGTTAAGAATTTGTGTGCAGTGAAAGACTTGTAAACCAGAAACCTCACAGCATCACAGTAGATGTTACTGTTCAGATGAATGGCCTTTGTGTGTCCTCAACATGTTATCAAGTAACCTTCATGTCTTTACTGCTACAGATTATCACTTATTTTTCATGTGTTATAAAAGAGCAGCCTTCAGCTCTTCTTTTTTCTTGCATAACATTCCTTAATAGGTAGAATTTCTAAACTCCAAATTTTAATTCATGGGACAGCAAATATTTGCAGGAGAGCCCATCTGTGCTTAGTGTTGTGAGCATCTACGGCTCAATGTACCTGTCACCGAAAATCTCCTGTCAAACCATACCTAGAAAATGGAGAAACACCTGGAGAGCATGCTTACTGTGACTGAAGTTCTTCTTTTTCTGAATTCCAAAAGCCTTTGAAGTTGTGCATCTTCTACATTGAACTCAAATGCCTTGTATACACGTGGTAGCTTCCCTTTGGTTGTAAATCCTTAGGGGACAAGGACTTGGTCTTCCTTTGTCTTTATACACTTTGCTCCCTTCCTCACAACATGAACAAGGCCTTATGTAAGAAGGGAAGTTACTGTCAGTTAAAGGAATAGCAATAATGAGTTCCAGGAATGACTTGAGAGCAAATGCAAAAGAGCAGTGGAGGGAGAGGCATTAGTTTAGATTTCATGGTCTTTAAGTTTGGCATCTTCCCCCTCAGCACTAAGACCAACACTGATGAGAAACATAATTATTTCCCAAATCTTAGAGAAGCAGATACATTTCCTCTTCTGCCACTGTTCTTTCTCATGGGGAAAAGCAGACAGGAGGGTCCTACAAAAATCTTGGAGGTGTTTGTTCTTATCAACCAGTAGTTATTGTGGCAAACTCTGTTACTGGTTTCAGTTGGTGTCCCAGGCTGTGTGATGAAGACTGTGGAGCTTGGGGAGCTGCAGACCCTGAGTTGTCATGTGTATAGGCACCTGGCATACTGCAGATATGCCATGAGTGCCAATTTATCTACCTGTCAATGGACATACTAACATCTGTCTTGAAGGATCATTGTGAGAAGCAGATAGGTACATAGGAAAACTCCTGGCACGAAGAAAGGAATAAGTGTTCGTGTTTTATTATTTTCACTACCATTGGTACTGTTGCTGCTGCTATTACTCCTACTGAAAAACCAGGAGTAGCCTGGGTGGCTGGAAGCATCCTACTTACCTCCTCACTCCACTCACCAGAACTTAGCTCTTGTTTATCTATGCTTTCTGGGAGATAGGATGGATGCTGGGTCTAATAGAATGTATCTCACATTCAAAGAGTATATTTTTAAGGAAATAAAATTCTCACCAACTCCAGAGAATGCCTGTACAGTCCAGTTTGAGAAAACTGGATTTAAAAAATTTAAAGATATCTCTTCATAGCAACTTATTGCAACAAAAAAAGAGAGCAAAACTTAATTTTACCTCCCAAAAGACCCTCACTTGTGAAGTTCTGCTTTCATGTCAGGCTGTAAGCACTTTGAGGCTGACTATAGGTCAGGCTGGCCCTTTAGCACCCAGAATGCAGGAAGCATTTATTGAAAGGGCAGGTGTTCTAATTTCATTCTTTTACTTGTAGCTGTGCAGTTTTCCCAGCACCATTTATTGAAGAGGCTGTCTGTTCTCCTTTGTGTATTCTTGCCTCCTCTGTCGTAGATCAATTATGGGTGTACTTCAGGCCTTTCTCTGCTGTTCCACTGATCTAAATTTCTGGTTTTTGTGCCAGTGCCATACTGTTCTGATGACCGTGGCTTTGTAGTAAAGTCTGAAGCCAGGAGCCTGATTCCTCCAGCTCCATTTTTCTTTCTCAAGATTGCTTTGGCTGGGTTGGGATTGATATATACACACTACTATATATAAAATAAATAGGTAACAAGGACCTACTACATAGCACAGGGTAATGTACTATAACCTATATAGAAAAAGCATCTGAAAAGGAATGGATATATGTATAACTGATTTACTTTGCTATACACCTGAAACTAACAGAACTTTCTAAGTCAACTATACTCCAATAAAATTTATTTTAAAAAAAAGAAAAGAAAAGAAAGGAAGGGACCAAGAGGCTTACCAGACTCCTGATAGCCAGAGGATGAGAAATGAGCACCAGGCAAGATAGACAGCCATCCCAAGGAGCAGGTGTTGGGCAGAAGGGGAAGAGCAGCTGGAGGCTGACATCACTGCTTCACTGACTTGCCTCAAGGCTGCCCTTAGGCAGGATTAGATCAAATGTTTATCACAGTACTTGGCACCTAGTAGGATGTTGTTCCCTTTCCTTCCTCTTTCTCCTGAAACAGACTGTCCTTGGCTATAGAGGCTGTACAGACAGCTAAAAGGTATACCATTCAAACTTTTTCTACTTCTCCAAAGGGCAATTTTACCCCAAGCTCCACTAAACTCAGTCCCAAGCACCTTCCTCTGAGCTTTTAGAACATTTACTGCCTGAGTTGAGTCCTTAGGCAATAATTAAGTACTGTCTTGCAGGGGTTCTTTCATATGTATATATTTAGAAGTCCCTGGGAGTCCCTAACTTAAAATTTGTTTCTGCTTCAGAAGTTTGGCCGGAAAGAAGCTTTCCAAATTAATTTGAAAAGTCCTGCTGAATAGCATTGAGAACTTTGTCTTAGATACTCATGTTGCAACAGAACAAAGGGTGGGGAAAAAAAATGTAATTGTAATGTATACATGTAAGGATAACTTGATCCCCTTGCTGTACAGTGGGAAAATAAAAAAAAATAAATGATCACAGCAGGGTTGTGATCATTGCTGCTGTACAACAAAGTGATTCAGTTATACATAAATAAAAAACTTAAAAAAGAAAAGTAGCAGCAAAAAAATATATTAACCAGGGGTTAAGTAGCCAGGCTAGGCTCTGACAGCCTGTTTGACCCATGATGCAGGTGAACTGGGGCTGACTTGAGAGCTGGCTCAGGAGCCTATGGTTTTTAAGAAGGAATGTTTCCTCCGCTATCTCATCCTGCCCTCTCCACCTACCTTCTATCTCCCACTACATTCCACTCTAAACCGTCTGCCTTCCCTGGGCAAAGAACCAGCTGGGGCAAAAAAATTTGAGGTTTTTCTTTGTTCTCTTCCCCCAAATTTAGTTTTTGACTGCATGATCTTGGTTAAACCATGAGGAAATAGCTCCTAGGGTCTAGTCAGCCTCAATGTGGAAAAAGTTGTCAAACCAGAGTAGTGTACACCAGCTCTTTCCTGCCTTGCAAACCTCTCCCTGTGGAGGTATTTTTTTTAAAAATGTGCCTTACTTATTAGTCACTAGCCACTGACAGGACTAGAGAGACGCCCCCCTCCCTCCCCTCCCCCCCACCCCCAACGCCCTTTGGAGAAACCAAAGTGGGAAGAAGTACATCCAGGGAAGCTAGGCAGCTAAAAGGAGAATAGATGGGGAGAAAAAGATACTTTCAGATGGATGGAAGCTGGGGATAAAAGAAGCAACCTTCTCAGGCAGCTGATGAAAAAAAGAAAACTGCATCCAGAAGGATCAGAAATGAATTTAGAAGAATTAGAACTTGTAGGAAACCAAGATTTCTCATGTAACCAAAAGAAAGGGAGCTCAGCCTTGTTCAGGCTGCAAAATGAGAACTCCCTTCACATGAGATCTAAATGATCAATTTGACAAAAGCTGATTTCCGCTCTTCCCTTTGAACCTATAATCACCTCCTTCTACTCGCACAGCCTTGACCATCATCACCATCTATAACAACTATTTCCTGTGTGCTTCTAAAGGGACGACCTAAAAATATTTCCTTTGAGTCTACTTCCTCTGAAAAACGGAGACTTGGAAATAAAGGGAAGGCTGCTTCACTGATCCATTCAAATCCACAACAAGAGCCTAAAATCCTAGTAGGATGTCATTTGGTAAGCAGATGACCAACCCTGTAATCCCCAAGATCCTGAAGTGGTGGCTCCTGGTGGGTATGCCCATTGGAATCATCTATGACCATTTTCAATAAATAGAAATGCCAGACATCCACCTCAGACCTACTGAGTCAATATCCATTGATTCAGGTGTATTGTTTTTATCTCCTAGGACTGCCTTGCAACAAAGTGCCATAAAACTGGTGGCTTAAAACGACAGAAGTTTAATCTCTCAGAGTTATGGAGGCCAGAAGTCCAAAATCCAGATGGATGCTCTGAGAGAGAATAAGCCTCTCTGTTAGCTTCTGGAAACTGCTAGCAGTCCTTGGAGTTACTTGATTTATAGATGTAACACTTCAATTCCTATCTCTATCTTCATCTGACCTTTTCCCTGTGTCTCTGCATCTGTGCTTCCTTTCTTTCTCTTCTGAAGACACCCATTATTGAATTTAGAGCCCTAATCCAGGATAAATCTCATCCTGAGATCCTTACCTTAATTACATCTGCAAAGACCTTTATTCCAACTAAGATCACATTCAGAGGTACCAGAGGTTAGGACTTGAGCATATCTTGAGTACATTTTAATGCACTACACAAATATATATATATATTTTAAACTGCCACCACAAAGATTCTTCACACACCCCTGCAAAGAACTCTGACCTTAACTTTTTAGCCTACCACATCTCCAATGCTTGGGAAATGCTGGAACATGCAAAGTTAAACAGAATTCTTTTTAGTACAGAACCACTCAAAGTCTCTAAACTGTTTGGGTGCATTGTGAGTGTCCAAGAGAAATAAAAGAACCACAGCACTTCCTAAAAATAATTGACCGGGGGACTTCTTTTCAAGGGATTACCTACAGCTACCCCAGTAGCCACTAGTGTTCAAAGGAGCACAGGTTCCTGGTGATTGTGGCACTTCTGCAGTTGTGCTCAGTGTGTAGGCATGACATGGCTCAGCATATGAGTTTCCCACAGCATTCAAACATTTAGATTGTGGATGTCTGTACTAACCCTTCCCTGGGTATGTGCAAATCCTTCATTAAATATTCACAGGGGTTTCCCTAGAGGATTTGCATGTGTGCATGGATTTTGAGACATCATCTAGTCTCTAGTCTTGCCCTCAGCCATTTTTATAGAGGGAGCCTGGCAAAATAGTAAAGTAATACAGTGGGGAAAAGGGGACTGGAGGGGGTAGCTGAGAAAGGTAGCCAAGGTTACATAGTGTCTTTTTTTCTGAAAAGAACAGGACAGCTAAAAAAGATGAAATGACTTCATCATTTCTATTCCTATAATTCTGGTCCCTTAAAAATGGCATCAAAACATGAATCATCAGTAAAGGTCATAATGATACTTTAAAAAAAAATGGTCACCTAGGACATCTACTTATTATTGTAAAAATTGATACATCAGGGAAATAATTAAGCAATTACCTTGAATTTTTGCATGAATTTTATGTCAGAGTGAAGGGAAATTGTTTGGTTTTGGTTGTCATTGTTTTTCATATAGACATACTTAGCTAGTAAATATAGCTGAAATGACAGGATTAGAGAAATCACCAGTTTAGAAGCCCTAATGACATAATGATTTAGGCGAGGTCATCAGTGGATGATAAAAATATTTGGGAATGCACTACTCTAGATGAATCAGGCTGACAACACTTTGAACCCAAATCAGTCTCATCAGCATATGATATTGTATATCTCTGATACAGGTGTTCACAACTACCCATGATGGATTCTTTCCATGAGAGATGAACTGGATCAAATTAAGCCTCTGGTCTTACTGCCAGTTTATAGAAAATAGTGGGGATAGATATTTTAAAGGACCCTTGAAGAATGCAATAAGCTAAAGGAAATTAGCTTCAACCAGAAAATTTATGTAATAAAAAGAGAGGAAGTGTCATGGATTTGGACCGACTTAAGAGACATTGTGTGTGCCTCATTTGCACCCTGATTCAAATAGCCAAAAGACATTTTTTGAGATATTTTTTGAAGTTTGAGCACAGACTGCCTATTAGATGATATTGAGGGATTGTCATTAATTTATTAGGTGTGATGTCAGTATTATTTTTTTAAGCGCGAGTCAGCTTTTAAATATACATATATAGATAGTTATAGGTGAAAGCAGTTTTTTTTTTTTTTAAGAATAGGTAAAGAAAGTACACAAAACAGGATAGGTCAAATGCTGATAATTGTTGAAGCTGAGTGAAGAATGTATAGTGGTTCATTAAACTGTGCTCTCTATTTTTGCGTATATTTGCAAATTTGACAATAAAAATAGAGTGATCCCTCATGAATAGATGACCTCAATCCCCACCCCTCAAGTAAAGAGACAGTTCATATCTCCAGTGGAAACTATGAGTTAGCTTTACTAGTGACCAGAATTCTCTCTCTGAAAAGTGGAAAAGGCCTTTATGTGAACACATTAGTTTAGAAAATTTCTGTGGGGAATCTAGAAAATGTTGAGTTCTAGCTAACTAGACATTGAATGGAGTTGTGTTGAAGTGTGTGGTCCTGAAAGGTCTGTGATGAAAGGTGATAGCCTGTTTTCAAGTGGCAAGGAAAGACTTGTTCAGAATTTAAGGCTATGGCTCTAGGTGATATTTGAGCTCAACTTGAGCTGAAGATTTCATTGCTGCTGTTATCTCCCATGATGATGTTTGCTTGTGCATAGCTCTGCTATGTCTAAAGTTTGTACAAGCAGTTTCCTAGAACTGAAGTCATATTATAGCAAGCACGACTGTGTCCCTGTAAAGATTCCAAGATGATGTGGCCATGGAATGTTTACATTCTGCACCCCTGGAGTAGCCTCTTACCACTCCTAAGACAAAAAAAGAAAGATAATCAGTAGGATTTTGATTAAATCCCAAGTAGCAAAGAGAGGACAGAAGAGGGAACCACTTATTTGCAATTTTCTAAACACAAATTTTTTTCTTATGCCTGCTTTCCAGCTCTTTGTTTTTTAATGTTCAACTTGAAGGCTTTTCATTCACAAACTTACAGGAAATATTTGAAATATGGCCACCCTTCCCTTGTCCACACCACTCGGCCTGCTCTCCACACTCTTGTCCTGCTGTCTTTGGTCAAGGGTTTGAGGCTGGGAATACTCCAGGTAACATAGTCTCTCAAGCTCACATAAATAAGAGGAAATCTAAATGATAACCAGAATTAATGGAATTGCATCTCAAAGCCTATTCAGTTCCCTTAGTGTTGCCGACTGATTTCTGAGAGCCTTCGGCTCACCTCTAAGATGTCTCAGAACGATAGGTGTCTGCTGGTTGACCCCAAAGCTATCAAATTGGTGCATAATTTGGCTTGCTCTAAAAAAGAAAAGGAAATCCCATACACCCAAGAAGAAATTCTTAAAATAAAACGGTAAGACGTGTACCTAGACCTGTCTTACACCAAACCATCCTTTATGGTTTCCCACAGTGTTATCTTCTACTCCTCCTGTACCTAAGGTTCCATGGGATGCGAAAAGTCAAAAAATGTCAAGGTTTTATGAAACACTTTAAACCAGAGGCTTTAGGGAAGCCAGTGAGACATGTACTGGAAATTAAGTGTCTGTCTCTACCCCGTCAATGTCCGAGAGCTGGCAGGTGCTGTCTCATAGCTGATTACAAATGAACCCAGCACATCCAACCCCAGGCTGTCCATTCACTCCTCATTCCTCTCTTTGCCAGACCGGGTCCATGCCCATATGTCAAGAAAGTGGCAACTTTCAGTCTATAATGTACAGGGTAAACTATGGCATGAAAGCTAACATGATGAGTCTACATCTCCCATAGTAAAAGTAAAAGCTTTCTGATATGTGCACCCCAATCAATGTTCATAGCAGCACTATTCACAATAGCCAAGACATGGAAGCAACCTAAATGTCCATCAGCAGATGAATGGATAAAGATGTGATACACACACTGGAATATTACTCAGCTGTATATAAAAAAAAAAGAATGAAATAATGCCATTTGCAACAATGTTAGAGATTATCATATTAAGTGAAATGTCAGAGAAAGACATATTACATATCACTTATATATGGAATCTAAAAAATAATACAAGTGAACTTATTTATAAAACAGAAACAGACTCACAGACATAGAAAACAAACTTATAATTACCAAAGGGGAAATGGGAGGGGGTGGAGGAATAAATTAGGAGTATGGGATTAACAGATACATACCACTGTATATAAAAGAGATACACAACAAAGATATACTGTAAAGTGCAGGGAACTATATTTAATATCTTGTAATAGTCTATAATGGAAAATAATTTGAAAAAGAATATATATACACATATAAATATACATATTCAGTTATACATATATATGTATATACATATATGTGTACAATGAATCATATATATATACATATGTATAATTGAATCACTGTGCTGTACACTTGAAACTAACACAATATTATAAATCAACTATAGTTCAATGGAAAAAAAAAAGTAAAAGCTTTATTTTTATTCACCCACAAATAGGCAAAAGACAGATCTGAAATACATTAGAGTTGAGTTCCAAGAGAACAGAGATTTCTGCTTTGTTCCTTGCTACGTACTTAACACCTAGAACTAGTGTATAGTAGATATGAATATGTCTTAAAGGGAGGGATGGTCCTGCAGGACAGAAGTTCCCTGTGCTTAGATGAGTCATCATCCTATAGGCTCAGGGCCACGATGTCAGTCCTGCAAACTGACTTGAGGTGCGTGGGGATGTCCTACCAGGCAGATCAAGTGATGGCACCCCGAGACCCCAGAGTGGCTGCCAACATGCTAAGCTCCATTCCTTTGGCCATCCTGGATTTTCAAATGAGGAGTCATTGTGGTTACCAGACTGGGAATCATGTCTCCCATATTTTCTCATATTGGAGTTTGGGGGCTTTATTTTTTTTTTGGCTTCTTGGTATCTGAAATTGTTGTTCAGAAAAGCATATTAAACCATGACTCTTCCATTACCATGCATTTCTGTTACCAACAGAGGAGGTAAATGAATCACTTAAAATGAAACAATTTCATCCTCTTTTGTATATTATAAACATAGCCTTAGCTTTGACTGTAATTATAGTATATGGGTGTTGCTGCTGAGAAAATGATATAATTATAACATTATGGTTGAGAACTGTCTTGAGTAAAAAACACCGAGCTGCAGTGTGCAAAGTTTAAGATGGGATTATAGTCCTTTTTCAATATGAATGAGACTAATTAGCCAACTGCAACTGAGAGCTTTGGAGTATGATATTAATAGTGCAATAATATCAAAGTAACAATGGAGGGAAAATCTAATTTTCCTGTGTTCCTAAGAGTCTTACATGAAAGTATAGTGCAGAGCAAAAAAGTTCACCAACTTGAAGGAACAGGGATAAAATCCAGGGAGCTGGGTTAGAAAAAAATCAGCACTCTGACTTGCTTTTTCCCTCTTTCCTCCTGGTGAAAAGACCTTACATTAGGCATATCAACTACCTGAAGTCTCATTTCCCTAAATATGGCTTTTAAAATTTCAGCTTTGAAATGTTTAAATAGAAGTCTTAGTTCCCTGAAAATGGCTTTCTTTCCCTTTAATAGACCCATCTAATGGTCTTAGACTTTATGCTACCATAAATTAAAGTTCTATATCCCTAACTGGAGTGTTGATGACCACCAACGCAGGGCGTTGGTCAAGTCATGAAGTGTAAAATTTATATCTTTGTTTTCATTGTGTGTAAAGTTTATCTCAATTTTTTTAAATTTTGAAAATGTTTTAAAGACCAGAGATTTCCAGCAACATGGAATATAAACAAGTATAAAGAGCAGAGTCAGAAAACCTAGCTGAGAGTAGCTATTCCACCACATAAAAGTCACAGACCTCTTGAGTGAACCTGTTCCCTTTATTTTCAAAAATGGGAATATTTGTGTTTAGACTCTCACCTTTACAGGGATCAGGTGTGACCAAGATACGCACATGGCTTGCAAGTGTTCTAAGACTCTAAACCCTAAGGGGCTCTCAAAGGAGAGGAAAGCATGGGCTGCTGCAAGCAGTGAACAGGGAGACAGATTTCTGTGTCATGGAACGAGGTTGTTTTCTCAGCTGAAGGAGGACATGGCCAGCAGTGCAAGGAGCTGTGGACGTGTGTGTATGTGTTCTGGAGGATGAGAGGGGAAATCATTTGTCTTCCTGAATTCATCTCTCTTCCTGGCTCTTCCTAGAGCCTTAATCCTCTCTTGACCCCAAGGTTCAAAACAGCGACTTTTCACTCTCCTTTGTTAATAGACGTCAGAAAACTGAGATTAAGCTTAGCTTTGTCGTACCCTACTTCCTTAGTATGACTGTTTTAAAATTATTATTATTGCTATTACTATTATTGAAGAGAAATAAAAATAGTAATAGAAGTGAATAGAAATATTTCCTGTACCAGACTGGCAGCTTGTTAGAGCAACTGTCTGCAGATTGGATTGTTTCAGACTTTGCTTGTTTTGTGTAGCATCATCAACAAATTTAGGATAACCTAGAATACCTTAACCCCTTAAGAGCCTGTCGCTTAAACTTCACCAATACTTCTTGTCCTTGCAGTCAGTGGTGATAATCTTTTCTGCCTGAGAGTTTCAAAAAGGGCAACTGCCTTTCCTCAATTTTCCTTCAAATGAGAGGAGGACTTGAAAAATGAAACTGAAAGCAATAGCCCTCGGAGTAACCTGACCCCAGCTCTCAGACTCTGAATCAGGCAATCAGGCAACTGTGGCTGGAATTCTGACGCTGCTACTTCCTAGCTGTGGGATTTTGGACAAATTGCTTAACCTCTGAACCTTAATAAGCTGCTGACCTGTAAATGAGGATAAATGCTACCTGCCTTATAAGCATGCATAAAAAGTTCCAGTGAACATGTTAGTTTCCTTCCTTTTTCTATTTAGCTCTGAAAATATGTGGTATAGGAAGTTGTTAACATTTCATTAACACAAGGGAAAAGTATATAAATATACCAAACCTGAGATCTGATATCCTTCAGAATATTTTTTTAAAGGGGCATTAGTCTGGAATTTTATCAATGAAATGAGTATTTGTAAAATGGTAACCAGAATTAATTAAAAACGAACAAAATGCTTTAATGATTCTGAGAAAGATAACCTGAAGATAAATATTCAGAAAAAGGAAATTATCAAAGCAAAAAGATATAGGGCACTTGGTGTTTGCAAAGTAATGGAAGCCATAAAACCCCATTAAAGAGGAGACAAAGCCAAAAAGGCTGGTTCTCTTTGAAGGGCTTTTGAAAACAGACATCTGGAAAATTATGGTCTACTCCCTGGGCCTTATTTCCCACTCTGGAAAAGCAGCCGCCTCATGTACAAAAAGATCAGCCAGGAGATGAAATGATTTATCAGAACTGGTGAAAATAATTAAATCTGAAAAGCATGATCCTGGACATGGAGTGGGGTGATTTCTGCAGAGATTTTGAAAATAAAGTAGTTCAATACAAGGATTTGGTTTGACTGTTATAAAGCAATGTGACAGCTTGAGAAAACAGAATGTTCTGAAAATCCTGTTTACTTTGGTGGTGAGCCAGCCATCCAGGGGAGAAACCAGAGTTCTTTTCTTTAAGAAATGTAGGTTTCAGTTGGAGGAAAAAATATTAGGGTAGGTTTCAGCCTTCAACCTAGTAAATTGGGAGTATTTACTGAGCACCTATTTTAGCATAAAATCATCTTAAATGACCCAGGGAGTGGATGAGTTAGGGGTCCCAGGGTTATGAAGAAAGAAGATGTGGCTCTTGAACCTGAAGGCTTACAATTTATTTGAGAGTTCTTCGTCCCCATTTTCTTTACACTGTGATGTTATTCAAAGTCATATAAGATGTCACATAAATTCACTGGGGATAATATTACAGAGAGCAACAGTGACACTTAAATGCTTCCATTATATTCACTACCCCAGTTATCTGCAGTTGCCTGGGGAAATTGCAAGCAAGGACAGGAAAATGCCAGTACCAGCCAGTTCCAGATAATGAAATTATTTGCTCCAAAAACTTTCACTGTATTACTAAATTAGATTGGTTAGGACTAAAAAGCAATAGGACTGATTTTCTTATGTGACTCATGAATTCATTTAACTCTAAAGATAATTCCCCAGGAAGAGTTTTAAAAATGCTTTGAGCAGTAACAACCTCATTGGGATTTATTCAAAACTTCCCAAGATACTCACTTTTAAAGATAATATCATTTAACTATATGAGTGCCAGCATGATAATTAAAATGATTCATTTTATTACTCTGAAGATAAAGTTAGAAAAAGAATTGTGTGTGTGTGTGTGTATATGTAAAATATGTGACCGCGTCACTTTGCTATACAGCAGAAATTCACAGAACATTGTAAATCAACTATAATAGAAAAAATAAAAACATTACAAAAAAAGATTGAATAAAAATAAATATAGCCTCAAAAAAAATAATGTCATTTAACTACATGAGTGCCAGCATTTTATTACTTTGTAGTCACACCAGGTGCTAATAAGTGAGGTTAGTGAATGTAATAATATATAGCATATGGAAGTTTTTATTTATGAAGTATATTACTGCTATAATTATAGCTGTCTTTTTGGGACTCTCACCCAGATGCCCCAAGTAAGTGGGTAACATAGCCTTTATCCTGAGCACTTTTCCAAGTATTATAAATTCATGAATACAGGCAGCCACTGTCAGCTTGCAGCTATCAACTTCAAGGTGATTTTAAATGGTTATAGGTCTTTAGAAAGGTGGACTTATCATCTAGCCTGCTTCACAGGGACTCAGTGGGAAGAAAGTGGTCTTGTTGAATAGGGGAAAGAGAGCAAGACATCGAGTTCTCCTAATTTCTCCATCCTAATAAAAGGATCCTGAGTGGATAGTAAGGATGCCTGGAGTGATTCTGGGAGACTTGCATGGCTGTTGCCAAGGCTTGGGCTTCCTATGATTAAACCCTAAAGAAACCACACCGCTCATGTGTTCCGCTACAGCGTGGTTCACATTGGAGAGGCGTATTCTCTATTTTATGATGGTTTGGTCGCAAATTACCTTCAGACTCGACCCAGCCACATCTCTAATCTCCATCACTGCCTTCTAGCATCTTGCAAATCCCAAAGGGGTTAGCAAACCTCCAGATTCTCAAAGCTGAACCAGGTTTTAGTTTTTGTTTTTTTGGGGGGTATTTTTGTGTGTGTGTGTCTTTTTGTCCTTCCTAGGGCCACACCCACGGCATATGGAGATTCCCAGGCCAGGGGTCTAATCAGAGCTGTAGCCACCAGCCTACACCAGAGCCACAGAAACATGGGATCAGAGCTGCAGCTGTGACCTACACCACAGCTCACAGCAACACCAGATCCTTAACCCACTGAGTCAAGCCACGGATCAAACCTGCAATCTCATGGTTCCTAGTCAGATTCGTTAACCTCTGAGCCACAATGGGAACTCCTGAACCAGATTTTGAGTGGATACCCTGTGCAGTGTTGAGAATGAAACAGAAAACTTGGTGTGTGGTAGCCTTTTATCAATAGGGATCTGAGAAGAGCAGGCCAGGGGCCCCACATTAGTAGACACACATGGGCCAAGAGATGGGCTTCTGTAGTGTGTCCTGGCGCTGTGAAAAATGGGAGAGACATACGTCTTAGAGTGACACACTGAACTGTTCTCTGTCTCTTCTCTCTGATCCTCTCTTTTCACTTATTCTCCCTCTCTCATCTGTCCAGCAAATGTGTTTCCTCAAAACCTTTTTCTGGACTGATATTATCAATCCAGAGATGGTACTTCTGTATTGAAAGGGAAAGTTGTATTACCTGACTTCATTTGGTGGGACTTCTGCTATGTGCTCAACTTAAGCATATGTCCCAGTACAAGTATTTTTAAAGTGTTTTTCAACCTGATAGTATATTCATCTTACCCTTAAAATTAAACTCCTGATTTTAAAAAAAAATTACAAAAGATAAAGGCACTGTTTTAAATTCTCTAAATGATCTAGACGGTAAACTATTTGGGGACATCATTCAGTTGTGTTTGTTTTTGTTTAGGATCATTTAGAAAGGGAAGTGTGTAAGTGCTACTTTTAAATTTACCACCTAGAAATATGTAAGAGTATTTACATCATGTTTACCATGTGCTGATACACAGCTTTCAAATTACAACTCATAAACAAAGAGTTGTTTGCCAGAGTTCAGAATTGGAACTTGATAAACTTCCTGCCTTAAGAATTAAGCAAAATGTGACGCACATCCCACTCATTATGCCAAACAGATGAAATGAAAGTGCTAGATTTTATAGCCAGGTAGTTGCAACAGCTATAAAGAATTCTGAATTTTTTTTTTTGTCTTTTTTTAAGGGCTGCACCCTCGGCATATGGAGGTTCTCAGGCTATGGGTCTAATCAGAGCTGTAGCCGCCAGCCTACGCCACAGCCACAGCAACATGGGATCCAAGCCATGTCTGCGACCCAACACCACAGTTTATGGCAACGCTGGATCCTTAACCCACTGAGCAAGGCCAGAGATCGAACCTGCAACCTCATGGTTACTAATTGGATTCATTTCAGCTGCACCATAACGGAAACTCCAGAATCCTGAATTTTCAAACTTCAAATCCTGAAGCTGAGTTTTTTTACCTTGAAAAATAAAATATGGTCTTTAAAAGTAGGTCTTTAAAAGTGATGACACTGCTACAGCATGAACTTTCAAAATTATGTCTGCCTGGGTATGGCAAGGGCGTCAGCTGGGGTCTCTCATCTAATGAGTGCCTACTTCTAATGACCATGTTTTTTTATTTCTTCTCTTTTTCTTACCCTATGATTTCATTGACCTAAATGAGTTTTATTACTGTTCACATCACAAAGACGTGAAAAAGGGTTATTGCATTAAGAAGAAATTGAGGTATTATTTTATTTTTTTCTACCTTTTTTTATTACAATTTATTAATCTGTATGAGGTATTATTTCAGTTCATAAAACACTAGTACAGTTATCGCTTGATGCAGAATTGTACGGTGGGTTTGTAATCATTGAAAAGACTGAGGAAAAAAAATAGACTTCAGTTCCTGTACAGAAGATGTTCATCATTAGATTTACCACCTGGAAATCCTTTTACTAACATAATCATATTTACATCATGTTTACCGTTGGCTAATCTAAACATTTTGCACATTTTAAATCATTAATAATTCTCATAACAGTGTCACTATTATCCTTATTTAACAGATGAGACTGTGGTTCAGGGAGAACAAGGGACTTGCTCAAAGCACACACAGCTAAGAGGTACAGAGCTGTGACTCAAACCAGGCTTCCTGACTCAGGCAGCCTTGCTCATCACCCCTGTGCTGTGCTGCCTCTGGACATCTTGCTGTAGAACCCTTCTTCTGGAATAATGGGAGGCAAAGATAGAAAGAGATTGAGCAAGGACTTTGAAACAACACTTCCTAGGCATGATGCTTCCCATGTATGGGCCAGGAGTTTTCCCATCCTTACCCTGGGGTACTATCAGTCTCCATCTCGTAATACTTTTTAGAAGGACTGAATGAAATAATACACCCAAAGCTCTGAGAACAGGGCCTGACAACAGCTAAGATTTGAGTGTTAGCTCTTGTTATCATAATAAATATATTCAAAGCTCTTGTTATCGTACATTCAAATTACCATTGGTGTGTGAATTACAGTAGCCAAATTGTCTGGGTGAAAGATGATTCACATTTATTAAGCAGGCATTTTTTAGAGTGTCTCTCACAGAAATTCTGTAAGAGAACCCTTGCATTCCCATTTCACTGAATTTGAGGAAAGTCAGACTGCAGGAAGATAGTATTTTCCAAAGTCAAATAAACAAGGATTCAGACTCAGGGAATGCTGGCCCCAAAGCCTCAGCTCCTTATACTACCCTTGTCTTGTTGTAAAGCCCAAGTTTGTTCAGTTAATCTCTATGCATTGATCAGAAAATACCCGTGTGAAATAGAGGTAACAGTAAAACAGAGGAAAGACGGGAAAATTAATGTTAAGCTTGTGAAGTTACATCATGGGAATGGTGACAAATGTAATGCAGCTGTATTGGCTCAGAGGATAACAGCCATGCTGCTCTGTGCTCAGATCTGTCTGAGGCCATAAATAAAATTACATTAATGATTGCAGTATGGTGGGAGACCACCCAAGAAATCATAGTTGATATAGGAAACAGCAACTGTGGCTCCTAAGTGAGCACTATGGCTTCTTGAATCAGTGCTGAACCATTACTCAAGGGGCATATGAAGCCTGCTCTGTCCATGGAAGATGTGAAACTCAACAGCTGACCCAACCACTTGTCACTGTTGATGATCCTATAAATTTCTCTCAAGACAGGAACTCTATGTTCTCATTCAAAACCAAGTGAATATTTCCTGTTTGTTGACCTACAACTCCAGGGGTGCTAAGTCATGAGTTTAGAAATATTCCTTTACTCCCCTTTGCTTCAAAGGTTACTATAGTCCTTTTACACAGTCAGAGGGAATGTCTGCATATTTCCTTTTTGCAGATACACTAGCCTTTCCCTTTTTTCATGCCACCTCTGTGCTTTTACTTTTTCTCCCATCTGTTTACCAATGGTAACTTGAATATTAGAATCAGAATGGTAGTGGTACAAAGAAAGTGGAAAGCACACTGGTTATGAAGCGCAGAGATCTGGTGCAAATCACACCTCTGCGTCTTATTAGCAGAATGAACTTAGATAATATGTTTAACCTCTCAAAGCCTTATTTTCCCATCTATGAAGTGGGGATAATACTGACTGCCTCCTTTGGTTGCCTTGAGCATTGAATGTATGTGTTTCTAGAACAAAAATTGAATACAGTAAGTGTTAACTGAATCTGTCCCAGTTCCCTGCCCCCCATGTAAGCAAAGGCACATCTCCAGAGACCCAAGAGGCTGCCCTTTTCAAGGTGAATATTTACAACTTCTCCTTAAATGTATCCATCTTAGTGTTTCATTCTCTTTATGAGCCAGGAGTTGTCTTACATCTTGCAATGTTCTTAACATGCATATAATACTGTCTTTGAAAAGGGAGCCCCCAATGACCTCAACCAGTGAGGAAACCTCTGAGCTTTTCTCCCTTTGTGGTTACTAGACAACACATTCTGCCTGAGAGTTGAGACCCAAAAGTACACAGGTCAACTAGGGAATCAAAAATAGTGATTCCTAAGCTCCTCTCAGAGAATTTGATTCAGTCAGTCTGGGGTGTACTCTGAATCCTGGATGTTTCCAAGGCTCCCCAGTTGGGGAGGACATACCTCCCTCAGGGCTACATTCAGACCATTGACTGCAGCTCTACCAAGAAAAGGGAGCCTAAAGGAGAAAACCACTGGGGCCACGAAAGTGCCTCATCTGGGAGGGAAGCTCCCTTGTGCCTGCCCCAGAATGCCAGACTGTTTTCTCTATAACCTTTTCTCATCAACCTTTCATTTTTAAGCCATTCTTCATTCTCCTGCGCAGTTCAAAATAATGAATATACTGGTAGTAATCCTCTTGTTTATGAGTGTTCATTTGACAAGATTAATTATAGGAATAGCACTTAGCTTACCCTGTTGTGTCTTTCTGCTTTAACATCTGTGTCATTCCTTTGCATATAGTTGCACCTGGGCAGGTGCCTTCTCTTCAATATTCCCCATACCTTTGTTTGTGCTTCCAGCAGAGAATCCTTGAAGGATGAAGGCACTCGGAAAGTTGTAAGAGGATAAAAAACCCAACTGTCTTCCCTGGACCTGTGGACTAAATGTGTCCCTGATAAGTTACACCTGAGGAAGGGATGAAAGCAGAATAGAAAGAAATGTATAGAATTTGAATATCAAGGGTTTAAAAGCCAATGTTCTATAATGACCTTGGCAGTCCCTACACCTGTGGCCTCATTTTAGTCATTCATCTATAAAGGCATTATGCTCAGTTATAGGTCCCTGATTCTATATACCATTAGTAAAATAATGTTGAACACATGCTCACAAAATACATGTTTACTATTTGACAATTATGTGTGTACAATGTTCATATATAAATATATATATATATATATATATATATATATATAGTCTTTCTAGGGCCACACCCACGGCATATAGAGGTTCCCAGGCTAGGGGTCAAATCGGAGTTATAGCCGCCAGCCTACACCAGAGCCACAGCAACGCAGGATCTGAGCCACGTCTGTGACCTACACCACAGCTCACAGCAACACCGGATCCTTAACCCACTGAGTGAGGCCAGGGATCAAACCCATGTTCTCATGGATGCTAGTTGGGTTCATTAACCACTGAGCCACAACGGGAACTCCAATGTTCTAATATATTGTGTTCTAAAACATACATAAAAACATAAATAAAAAGTCTTAAGTTGAACCAAGCAATATTATAAAATGTTTCAGTGTTCAATAGAACAAAATACTTCCTGCAATGTGTTTGAAGAAGTTTCCTTCTCTTGGAGGAGGAAATCCTCATTTAACAGTTTGCAAAGTACAGGTTGAAGGTTGGATCTATGCTACATTTATTTCAATATTGGAATTTAATTACAATCTCAGCCTCATGTCTGAAAAGGGCAAAATACATACCAAGATGTTTAAGAAATAAAGAATACGTTGTAGTAGGTATCGATCTATATTTCAAATAGTTTT
The DNA here is from genome assembly GCF_016906955.1 of Phacochoerus africanus. Lineage (NCBI taxonomy): Eukaryota > Metazoa > Chordata > Mammalia > Artiodactyla > Suidae > Phacochoerus > Phacochoerus africanus. The sequence continues at coordinate 52,683,323 of NC_062544.1, read as the reverse complement.
TAGGATTTCCCAATTTAGAAATCAGCTTCCTATCAGATTTCTTTTTTATTACTCAATGAATTTATTACATTTATAGTTGTACAATGATCATCACAATCCAATTTTATAGTATTTCCATCCCACAACCACAGTGCATCCCCCACCCCCCAAACTGTCTCCTTGGAGACCATAAGTTTTTCAATGTCTGTGAGTCTGCATCTGTTCTGCAAAGAAGTTCCGTCTGTCCTTTTTTCAGATTCCACATGTCAGTGAAAGCATTGGATGTTGGTGTCTCATTGTATGACAGACTTCACTAGCATGATAATTTCTAAGTCCATCCATGTTGCAAAAAATGCTGGTATTTCGTTCTTTTTAATGGCTGAGTAATATTCCATTGTGTATATGTACCACCTCTTCTGGATCCACTCCTCTGTCGATGGACATTTAGGTTGTTTCCATGTCTTGGCTATTGTAAATAGTGCTGCAATGAACATTGGAGTACATATGTCTTTGCTAGTCATGGTTTTCTCTGGATAGATGCCCAGGAATGGGATTGCTGGATCAAATGGTAGTTCTATTTTTAGTTTCCTGAGGCATCTCCATACTATTTTCCACAGTGGTTTCACCAATTTACACTCCCACCAACAGTGTAACAGGATACCTTTTTCTCCACCCCTTCTCCAGCATTTATTGTTTGTAGACTTTTGGATGATGGCCATTCTGGCTGGTGTAAGGTGGTACCTCATAGTGGTTTTGATTTGCATTTCTCTAATAATGAGTGATGTTGAACATCTTTTCATGTATTTTTGGCCATCTGTATATCTTCTTTGGAGAATTGTCTGTTTAGATCTTCTGCCCATTTTTTGATGGGGTTGTTTGTTTTTTTTGGTATGGAGCTGCAGAAGGTGTTTATAAATTTTGGAGATTAATCCCTTGGCAGTCGTTTCACTTACAAAGATTTTCTCCCATTCTGTGGGTTGTCTTTTTGTGTTGTTTAGAGTTTCCTTTGCTGTGCAGAAACTTTTAAGTTTAATTAGATCCCATTTGTTTATTTTTGTTTTTACTGTCATTACTCTAAGAGGTAGATCTGAGAAGATGTTGCTGTCATTTATGTCAGAGAGTGTTTGGCCTATGTTTTCTTCTAAGAGTTTTATAGTATATGGTCTTATATCTAGGTATTTTATCCATTTTGAGTTTATTTTTGTGTATGGTGTTAGGGAGTATTTTAATTTCATTCTTTTACATGTGGCTGTCCAGTTTCCCTGGCACCACTTATTGAAAGGGCTGTCTTTCCTCCATTGTATATTTTTGCCTCCTTTGTAATAGATTAGTTGGCTATAGGTGCATGGGTTAATTCTGGGCTTACTGTCCTGTTCCACTGATCTATATTTCTGTCTTTGTGCCAGTCCCATCAGTTTTGATGATTGTTGCTTTGTAGTATAGTCTGAAGTCCGGGAGCCTGATTCTTCCAGCTCCATTTTTCTTTTTCAGGCTATCTTTGGCTATTCTGGGTCTTTCGTGCTTCCAAAAAAACTTTAAAATATTTGTTTGAGTTCTGTGAAACATGTCTGTGGTACTTTGGTAGGGATTGCATTGAATCTGTAGATTCCCTTGGGTAGTATAGTCATTTTGATAATATTAACTCTTCCAATCCAAGAGCATGGTATATCTTTCCATCTATTTGTGTCATCTTTGATTTCTTTCATCAGTGGCTTATAGTATTTAGAGTACAGGTCTTTTGTCTCTTTAGGTAGGTTTACTCCTAGGCATTTTACTCTTTTGGATGCAATGGTAAATGGGATTGCTTCCCTAATTTCTCTTTCTGATCTTTCATTGTTAGTATATAGAAATGCAGTTGATTTCTGTATATTAATTTTGTATCCTGTGAGTTTGTTCCTTTCAGATTTGATCAGAGCTCTTCTATGGTTTAGAAAAGCATCAGCTCAGCCATTTCCTGATTGTTGACTGGCATTATTCAAATTACTTTTAATAATTTCTTTTCTTTTGTTTTTGTTTGGTTTTCTTGTTTGTTTGTTTTTGGTTTTTTTTTTTTTTGCTTCTTAGGGCTGCACCCACGGCATATGGAAGTTCCCATGCCAGGGATCGAATCAGAGCTGGATCTGTGGGCCTACACCACAACCACAGCAATGCAGGATCAGAGCTGCATCTATGACCTACAACACAGCTCACAGCAATGCCAGATCCCTTAACTCACTGAGCAAAGCCAGAGATCAAAACCACAACCTCATGGTTACCAGTCGTGTTCATTTCCACTGTGCCCACAATGGGAACTCCTAATAAGAGATTTCTTTACATGAATATTTTCAAGTCATTTGTTTGTTGCATCATGATTAGCTAAATCAGTTTAATCTATTTGTCCATTAAATCAGCCATGTAGAACCTGTTTAAAAAAAAAAATAGCGCTCTGCTATGTTGAGAGAAAAGGTACTACTAACCAACCTGGCAAACTGTGCCTGCCCACCCTTCCTGAAGAATTCCTCCCATTCCATATGTGACATATGACTCTGACAGAGGCTGAATGAAGGCTCCATGTGACTCTCCATATTCAGTATTAGTAAACCTTAATTTCTATGTTAGGGAAATAGCACATATTAAGAAAACTTTAGCGTGTTTTCATTCCCAGTGGATCATCTTGCATGGTCCATTTTGAAGACAGTAACCTGATAACCTTTTGGTCCTATTGGTGATTATGTAGCCTCTGATTCTTCTTAATTTCAAATACCTCTGCTGCCAGTATTCACAGCCTGCTTTTGACAATAGTCAAATAGTCATTTCTGTCTGGGGCATCCTGACATATCCTACAGCATCTCTTCCCAGACCTGTCTTTTCACAAATGCACATCCCCTTTCTTCTGATAGCCATAAAAAAAGATTCTGGAAATATATAAAATATTACCCTACCTGCCAAGAGTCAATGAGTATATGGTTCAACATGGCAGTGATTCACCACAATTTTAGCACCCTACTATGTGTAAGAAGGAAGCTCGATTTAAAAAACAAAAAACATACAAAAACCACAACTTCAAGAACGTTTGAGAGCATGTAAGAGTTTAATGCTTGTGCAAACTTTCACTTTATTCAGGCAAATTTAGACCCAATCTGTCTGTACTTTCATTTTGTTTTCAATTTCCTAGGTAGCTGATTGTACACCTATATACCTATTTGCTGCCATCTAGTGTAATAAAATTAGTTGGTTGTGCATGGAATTCTGAACTCATTACATGGTTGAATGTTAGTACTTAAAATCTTCATTTTGGTTTCTTACATTTCAAAATGCCTCATCAAGTGACCTGTTTTTTCTTATCACTGGGATCCTGGACATGGTCTCAATATTGTCACATCAAGCTTAATTGACTCTCTATAAATGTGACACTTTGAAATTTGGTAGGACCTTAGAGGTTGGTAGATGTGAAGTAAAATTCATTATAATCATCATTAAGAGGTCATTAGTGACCATGATTTTTACTTCATGGAGGCACATGGCCTGGCTTCTTACCAGATTTGTGACCTTGGCCAATTCATTTCTTTCTTTTTTTAATGACATCATCTCCTCCATCTACAAAATGAAATGGTGGGCCCAGCTGATTGTCAAGGTCTCTTCCAGCTCTAACTTGTAACTGCATATAAACTCTTTTCTACGTGGAATTGCCAAAGTCATGTTTCCAGAATCCTCTATTATGTCTGAAACAAATGTTACCTCTCTAACTCTTCAATACATTCATCTGTCTTTTGGCTTATCGTTAGAAGTGAGTGGATCCTGACTCAGAAGAGAGAAAGAGACAAACATGGACCATGACTCTATGCCCTGTATTCTTGAGAGTTGCCCAAGAGAATGTTGTCCACCATTGGATAAGCATATATTCACCAACAGGCACCTAACCAGGCCTCTCTTAACTCACAATGGCAATTTTTAAATATAATTCTTGTTATAAGTGATCAACTTCCTAAACTGAATCCCCACTTCTTCTCTCTCCTTTTCAGATCAGAACTTTTCTATGAAGGATCCTAGGTCGATTTTAACTCATGCTGGTCTTCCTCCCTTTCTCTACACAGTTCAATAGAGCTACTCCAGTATATCCCAAAATGTTTTTCTATTCCAGTATATCCTAAAGTGTTTTATTTTCTGATCATTTAATATGTGTGAAATCTTATTTCCCCAACTAGAGTGAAAACTTCACAGAGGCAGGGACTATTGTTAGTTTCACTTGTCCATGAGGGGATCTGTCACTGCTGTTTAGGGATACATATGGTTCTGATTATGAGGATGTTTTTCCTATTTGCTTTATACAAATGAGGGTAAAAGGTGATGTACAAGACCTTCTCAAACCAAGTGTAGGACCATTAATCTCTAAGCTCTAGTCTCTGCAGGCTATCTAACAGTTCATAGAAGCTGATAAATCTCTGAGCCTAATGCCAAAAAAAAACAACCTTACCATAAACAGAAAACCCCAGATAAAACTGAAAGAGGCAGTGCAGCATATGAGGGAGCAGAGCCCCTAATCTAAACCTTTCTCTCCTACTTTATTTCCTCTAAAACACACCCATCCCTGTTTTTAGTCCTAGATCTTTAGTGGGTAGGGGCAGTATGGAGCAACTGTATAGGTCTTTTGCTTTCATCTCACATGTGGGAAAGCTGGGGCTTAGAAACATACAGTATTTCTAGCAAGTTGCACATCTGAGATTCAAACCTAAAGCCACCTGGCCTTTAAGCCTGTGCCCTTTCTACTATTCCATACTGCCCCTGTTCAGATTAGAGGCTCTGCCCAGGAAGGATAGGTTGGGTCACCTGCTGAGCTGCCCTTGAGTGTCTATGAACTAGATGAAAACTCTGAGCTTTCTCAAGAGAATGGGCCAGAGAGAATGGATTCCTTGAAATAGGGGTTAGCTCTATACCTTGATTTATACAATTTGCCAATTTAGCAACTTTTTTTAGGTCCTTCATGATTAAGCCTGATATATTTTCTGAATTCTTCTTTTTTCATTAAATTTTTTTCCTTTGAAATCAGTTCTACCATCTAAACCAGTACTGTCAAGTAGAAATGTAATGAGATTACAAACTACGTATGCAATTTTAAATTTTTTAGTAGCCACATGAAAAAAATAACAGGTAAAATTAATCTTGACAATATCTTATTTTAGCCCAATATAGTCAAAATATTCTTTCAGCATGTAATAAATCTAATAAAAACATTATTGAGATAATTTACAGTATTTTTTCATAATCTTCAAAATCCAGAGTATATTTTACATTTACAGCAAATCTTGGGATGCTGAATTTTCAGGGAAATGAAATTCAGTCCTACTGAAACAAAGTTAGAGTTAAGGAAAAATATTTTGCACGGCTCTTTTACATTTAAATTTAATTAAAATTGAATAAAATTAAAAATTCAGTGTCTTGGTCACATTACTGTATGTTAAGCTCAATGGCCACCTGGTGCTACTAGCACTGCCATCTTGGATGACACAGAGCTAAATCCTTGCCCCTCAGAATGTGGTCACCAGAAGCAGCATCAACAGCATCTAGGAACTTGTCAAAATGCAAAATGGAGTTCCCTTTGTGGCTCAGCAGACTAAGGACCCAATGTTGTTTCTGTGAGGATGCAGGTTCAATCCCTGGCCTCGCTCAGTGAGTTAAGGATCCAACATTGCTGCAAGCTGCAGTGTAGGTCACAGATCCAGCTTGGATCTGGTGTTGCCCTGGCTTTGGTGTAGGCCTCAGCTACAATTCCAATTTGACCCCTAGCCCAGGAAATTCCATATGCCGTAAAAAGAAAAAATAAAGTGCAAAATCTCAGGCCCTACCTACTGAATCTGCATTCTAACAAGATTCCCAGGTGACACCTATACATATTAAAATTTGAAAAGCATCTATCTAAAAAAACAGATCTCTAAAACAAAGAGCTCCAGAGTGAATAAATGAAGAACTATGAGTGCTTAGGAAATTTGCTGCAGGAGCAATGCCAGGGCTTGGTATGTTGTATTCCATGGAGAAGTTGTAGTTTCCCACAGAGGCAGCCGTGGCTGTTCCACTGTGTGCACTGACACAGAGCCATCCTGGAGCCTGGAGCTGGCTCTGCTCCCAGGATCTATGGCACAGAAATAACACTAACTTCCATGACTCCCACAGTGAAGGCAGCTGCACTCTCAACACCGTATATGCTTGAAAGTGCAACTTTAGAACCCCCAAAACACAGCTGTGAGCATATGTTTCTGCTCCACACAGTGGAATTTAAGTCTGGACCTTCTTGGGAAACCCCAGATCACCCACAAGAGGGGCTTTTGCTGTCCACCACACTGCCACCCCTGAGAGCCAACACAGACACACTCAACATCCTTATATGCAGATTAATCCAGTTCCCCCCACCACTCCACCCCCCACTGAAAATTTAAGGCATGCTGTTTGCCTTACTAGTCTTTATTTGATTTGTTTTTCAAAGGCATTTGAGGGGCCTTTCAATATATTTACTTAGGGAATTCACTGTGCTAATCCAACATAGAAGCTCTTTGTTCTAATTCAGTGGTTTTCAAACCTAGTTGCACTCAGCTCCTGGGGCATTTTAAAAAGCACCAATACCCAGGCATCTCCTTCCCCCCCCCCCCACTCTATCCATTGAGAGTAGTGTAAATTTTTTAAATATAATTGACATATAACATTGTACAAGCATTGCCCAATCTATTAAATTAGATCTCCAGGTATTTTGTTAAAGATACCCAGGTGATTCTGATGTGCAGTCTAGTTGAGAACAACTGGTCCACTTTGAAAGAGCCCTTAGCTGGCAGTCAGGTGCTTTCCTGAAGTCAATGCCTCTCAATCAATATTTAATGTGCAGAGGATAACCTGGGAACTTGTTAGCATGCAGCTGCTGATTCAGCAGTTGTGAGGGTAAATAAACCTAACTTTGTGTACAGATGTGTCCTTAGTGGCATTTGGTTGGTGATCACCATCAGAGTTTTTCTATCTCAGCAAATCAAGCTAAGTTAATCGCTCTCTCCTACTCCTCTTTGAAGCCTTCCTCTCTCTCCACACTCAGAGCTTAGTAATCACAACTTCCTTTGTTTCCCTAAAGCAGCTATAATCTTTATTTTTAACTCCCTTTTATTGCTGGCTACTCCTCACATGCCCACGTATTATTTCCTGTACTACTTACAGCTCTTCAAAGGTAGAAGCCATGTATCATTATTTTTATAATTCCCACAACATCCAAAAGACTGCCTTGCCCATAATAGGTGCTGCATAAATGCTTCTTGATGAACTGAAACACAGAAGGTCTTGTAAAGTCTCTTAAAAATCCAAAGGACTTAAAAGTGCAAATTTATTCATTGAGCAGAAAAAAAGTTCATATAGGCAAGGGGGTAGAGGAGATTGAGGATTTTGATTTTTAGGGTGTTTTCATTCTGGAGACATTTAAATTTTGGAGACCTATTTTTATAATGTAATGGCTTTAGTTTTTGTTGGGAAAAAGGCATTATTGACATTTTAGAGCAGATAATTCTTTGCTGTGGGGACTATGCATTGTAGTCTGTTTCACAGCATCACTGGCCTCTACCTGCTAATTTCCAGTGTCACCCCTCCCCAGTCATGACAATTGCAAATGTCTTCAGCAAATGTCTGTTGGGAAGGAAACTCATCCCTGGCTGAGAACCCTTGGTTTAGAAGAATGAAGTTTGACATAGCTGCCTTACTGCAGCAATAAATACCTTTAAAAATTACATACGCGCACACACACACGCAAAAATGGCAAGCTACTTTCCTGAGAAGTATGTATATTTATAGAAAAAAATGTTCTGTCTTTCTGCATTTTGGAAGCTGTGGCTGTGTATACCATATTTATCTTTGCATTTGTCGTATTGGTCATTCTTTTATAGAAATAGAAATACATATGTGAAACATTTTAAAAATCTGAATGTAGGCTTAAGAACCCAAACTTGTGGTGGGAGTAATTGTACCAAGCAAGAGCTTGTATACAAAGCAAAATTTATTACGAAAGAAGGCCCAAGCTGATTCTCTCTCAAGGAGTGGGCCCAGCTTCTTTGTGTAAACTATCTGTCCGGTGTGCCATGATCCTTGGACTGCATATACTCTTTCAGCAAGTGATGATGTTAAGCTGAAGCCTGGCACACAAACAGGTGTCCACTGATTGTTTCGCAAATGAAAAAGTGAATGAATGAATGTCGAATGTGGCTGTAAATCCTAAAGCTAAAAAGCTTTGGTGTGCTCGTTACAAAAGACCCTGTTTCATTGCATTTGAACCCTCAAAACCTTGGAAATGAAATTACACAGAAGACTGTATCATCATCGGTGAGAATAAAAAGGCCTCGACAAAATTACAAGACAGGGAAAACAAAGTCTCATTCATCAGTTTGTTTCTTCTGGCGATAGAAGGCTCCCCTGAGACTTCAGGAGGTTCATATTTTTCAGTGACAGAGACTTGACTTTGGCACAACATTGCTATACTTTAGGCTTGGATTAGAATATTCCCACATGTACTTTTTCCTCCCATTTCTGGCAGAGAACTTGCATGTGAGAACCAGACTAGAGGCTGCAGTAGTGGGGACAAGCAGAATGCCTTCTGGGCTCAGAAGGGAAAGGATGATAGAAACATATCCAGTTTTTGAATGCTGCTGTCCTTTAAAATCACTAGGAAGCTTTTAAAAATCTAACATTTAGGTAACTAAATTGATGATTCCAAAAATTACCAATTAAAATAGAATCTCATAGGATAGAACTCAGGCTCAGAGGTTTTTCTAATTCCCCAGGAGATTCCAGCATACACTATGTTAATTCTGACACTAGCTCCTCTGCCAGCTACCAGTTTTCAGGAATTTGGATGAGAACCTATCTACAAAACAGAGATAGACTCACAGACATAGAGGACAGACTCGAGGTTGCCAAGGGGGAGGGGAGACGGAGTGGGATGGACTGGGAGTTTAGGATTAGTAGATGCAAACTATTAGATTTAGAATAGATAAACAATAAGGTCCTACTGTATAGCACAAGGAAATATATCCAGTCTCTTGGGATAGATCATGATGGAAGATAACATAAAAAAAAATAATGTGGAGATAGGTAGGTAGGTAGATAGATAAAGATATATATGACAGGACCACTTTGCTGTCTGTACAGCCGAAATTGATACAACATTGTAAATCAACTATAATTTTTTTTTTTTGGTCTTTTTAGGGCCACACCTTTGACATATGGAAGTTCCCAGGCTAAAGGTCGAATCAGAGTTGCAGCTGCTGGCCTAGGCCACAGCCACAGCAATGCGGGATCCGAGCCACATCTGCAACCTACACCACAGCTCACAGCAATGCTGGATCCTTAATCCACTGAGCGAGTCCAGGGATAGAACCCACATCCTCATGGATGCTAGTCAGGTTCGTTAACCGCTGAACCATGATGGAAATCCAACTATACTTTAATTTTTAAAAATGTAAAACAAAACAAAAAGAACCTCATTCACACGTGCTTCAGCTAAGTTTCACTTAGGACATTTTCATATGACTGAGGGATCCATTGGTGTCCTTTGTGCAGTGAGTTACAATCCCTGTTTCTGTGATAGTGGCATGCCTAAATTAATGATAGGAGTTTTTTGTGGTTTTTTTTTTTTTCTTTTTGTCTTTTTAGGGCCACACCCACAGCATATGGAGGTTCCCAGGCTAGGGGTCCAGTTGGAGCTGTTGCTTCCGGCCTACGCCACAGCAACGCCAGATCCGAGCCGTGTCTGTGACCTACACCACAGCTCACGGCAACGCCAAATCCTTAACCTACTAAGCGAGGCCAGGGATCAAACCCACAACCTCATGGTTCCTAGTCAGACTTGTTTCTCCTGTGCCACGGTGGGAACTCTGATGGAGATTTTTAAATTGAAAGAAAAATGTCCAATAGGTGATAAGAAATAAAAACTAAAGTATATGTAGTAAATTTTAGTGTTAAGTATAATTTCCTGCTTTATAGTTTTTAGATAGATGTTCTTACTGAGATAAAATTCACGCGATGTAAAATTTGCCATTTTAACCATTTTAGAGTAATTGTATTCCCAATGTTGTACAACTATCACCACTGTCTAATTCAAGAACATTTCCATCACTTCAGTATAAAACCTGTGCTTATTACTAGTGACTCCCATTTCCCTTCCCCCTCATTCCCTGGCAACTGTATATCTTCTTTCTGTCTTTAAGGATTTACCTATTCTGGACATTTTATTTAAATGGAATAATATGTGGCCTTTTGTGTCTGGCTTTTTTCACTTAGCAAATGCTTTTCAAGGTTCACCTGTGTGGTAGCACATCCCAGTATTTTATTTCCTTTAATGGCCGAAGCATCTTCTCTTACATGATTATACCACATTTTGTTTATTATCCTCTCATCAGTTGATGAACACTTGGGTTGTTTCTACTCTTATTAGTATGAATAATGCAGCTATGAACATACTTGTGCAAGCTTTTATGTGAACATGTTTTCAATTCTCTTGGGTACCTACCTAGGAGTGGAATTACTGGGTCATGTGGTAACTCTGTGTTTAACTTCTGAGGAACTGCTAAACTGTTTTTCTACAGTGGTTGTACCAGTTTATATTTGTACTGAAGGTTCCAATTATTCTACAAGCTCTTGCTTTATTTTTTAATTTTTTGACTACGCTATCTAGGAACTGAACCAAACTGAAAATAAATTTTACTGAACTTAGTGCTAATTGTTTCTTTGAAATCTCAAAACCATGCTATACAGAATACACATTTTAAAAATAATGTTGGGTTATGGGATGGAAATCCTGTGAAATTGGATTGTTATGATCATTATATAACTACAGATGTGATAAATTCATTTGAGTAATTTAAAAAAAAAAAAAGACTTGGAGTTCCCGTCATGGCTCAGTGGTTAACGAATCCGACTAGGAACCATGAGGTTTCGGGTTCGGTCCCTGCCCTTGCTCAGTGGGTTAACGATCCGGCGTTGCTGTGAGCTGTGGTGTAGGTTGCAGACACGGCTCGGATCCCGCGTTGCTGTGGCTCTGGTGTAGGCCGGTGGCTACAGCTCCTATTGGACCCCTAGCCTGGGAACCTCCATATGCCGCGGGAGCGGCCCAAGAAATAGCAACAACAACAACAACAAAAAAGACAAAAGACAAAAAAAAAGACTTAAAAAATAATAATAATGATGGGAGTTCCTGTCATGGCTCAGTGGCAACGAACCTGACTGTTATCCATGAGGATGTAGGTTTGATCCCTGGCCTCACTTGGTGGGTCAAGGATCCGGTGTTCCCATTAGCTGTGCTGTAGGTTGCAGATGCAGCTCGGATCTGGTGTTGCTGTGATGTAGGCCAGCAAGTGCAGCTCCGATTTGACCCCTAGCCTGGGAACTTCCATATGCCACAGGTGCCACCCTAAAAAGACAATAATAATAATAAAACAATGGCAATTCTGTGTCCTAAGTCAATTATCCTGCAAAGCAGTAAGTATGTGTCTTTGAGGTGATGTTCCTATTTCCATCTTCCTACAGGCTACCCTGGTGGAACTTGGTGTTGCTGGAGCTGCCTTTGTATATCCCCCTCTCTAGTCAGAGAAAACAATACCAGCAAAAAGCCCCTACCTTTCCACCAAAGAAGCCCTCTTATTATTCATCATAGTTTTAAGAAAACTGATGGGAGAAAAGAGAAAATCTTAGGTCAAGTAGAGAAGTATATAATCATTCTATCCAAGATAATTAAGTAATACAAAAGCACTTAGTAAGCCATGCACCAGATAAATGCTATGGAAAAGAGGGTAAAGAGGAGAAAGATGATGGATTAATGCCCTGGAATGTTCAAAGTTGGTATTAGGTTCAACTGCAACTATTTAAGAAGGGAAGTAAGTATATTTTATAATGAAAATGTTCAATGAAAACTAAATGATGAAACAAGTTTTGCCGAAAAGATACATGTTTACATGCCAGCGGTATAGCATGCACAGCTCTGTTTCCTGACATTGCCCCCCCCTCCCCGACCCCAACACACACACACACACATGAACTATCCATAGAGGCTGCATCAATTTAAATTCCTTGCCAGACCACATGTGGTGCAAATTCTTTTTCAAGACCTTGCAAAGTTCACTTGATTTGATATCCATCTTAAAGTAACTGAACATATTCACTAAGCCTTTATTTTATTCAACCTTAACCTTGTTTTAAATGCACCAAGAATCCATTTTTCAAAGCATACTAGAGTTTAATTTAAAATAATAAAAGAGAAAGAAATGAACAGTTCAGCAGAGATCTTGTGAACTCTTGTTCTCAAATCCAAGCCAAGAAGCGCCTAAGCAGAAGATTTTACAGCTGTGCCTTTCTCAACTCCACAGAGAATCATAAAGGAAATCGAGTGTGAAGGTGAATTCCTTACATTCAGTATTGTCCAATACAAAATACTTTATTGAATTCTTTGCCAATTTCCAACATTAATTGAAAGCTCTTTTTGCCAATAGCCTATATGAATGGCTGAGTAGCTGCAGTTTCATACTACATTGCAGTTCCATAGGTTATAAAAAAAAAAAAAACCTATCAAGTCTTTTAAACATGTGCTCTTTGACACTACATTATAAGGCAGTTAGTTCCTTTTGACAGTAGCTTGACAATAGTGATCAACCAGGAAGTTTACGGATTTCTTCTATCATATTTGACAAGCCAGCATCCATCAAGGACAAGACCTTTAGTGAAAGAGGGTGTAAGAGGCTCTAAAGTGGAAGAATCACTGAATTCCTGAAGCTCTTCAAATAGAAGTGTTTTGGAAATCACAAGTGTACTCTATAGGAGATTGCATGACCTCAAAGCAGGGCTTCAAAAGGGAGGACTCCCGTACGCTGGGCCAGGGGTTCTTTCCCCTCAACCTAAGTGTTTACAAGCACCGTGCAAATATCAGCACCCCTCAGTCCAGAACCTGGTCTCCAGGAAGCCCCAGCAAATATTTAGGCTGAATTTCCTTTACAAAAAATAAAAGGTAATGTTTTAGAAATACAGTTCAACCACCTTGCCTATTCCAGTTATTTATGAAATTCATTTATCTATTCTCTAAAATTCTTTTCTTTAGTATGGGTCTTTGTGAGTTTTAATTATTAACCACATGAAGGACTATTGTTTTGTTTTCTTTGGTCTCCTTTCCTTTTTTTTTTTTCTTTGTTTCTTTTTAAGGCCACACCTGCAGTATATGGAAGTTCCCAGACTAGGGGTTGAATCCAAGCTGCACCTGCCAGCCTACACCACAGCCACAGCAATGCCAGCTCCAAGCCATATCTGCAACCTACACCACAGCTTGGTGGCAATGCCAGATACTTAACCCACTGAGCAAGGCCAGGGATCAAACTTGTATCCTCATGGGTACTAGTCGGGTTCTTGACCCACTGAGCCACAATAGGAACTCCTTTCTTTATGGTTTGTCTGCACTGCCCAACTCAAAAGGAAATTCTCAACCGGTTGTGTTCAGAGGGCACGGTTGTCTCTTCTCAAGATGTTAAGGCCCCAGCCTCTGTCCAGGGGTGATAACAAGTGTCCAGAACTGTTGACAGGGTATGGGCCACAGGACAGGGTGCAGTGGAGACTGTACACTGAAGAGCAGAGGGCCAAGAGCCAGAAGGTTTTCCTTTCCCTTCAAAGATTCCCTTCCTTCCAACCTTCCCCTCCCACTTCAACTGCTCCTCTTCTACCACCAACCCCCCAGCCCACCTTGGGAACTTATACGTGATTTCATTTGGTTTTTGTTCTTGCTCTGTCAGGAGTAGAGGACAGAAAACACATCTGCTAAGAGAACAGAGTGTAAGAAGGCAGATGCCTGTTTCAATATGTAACAGCTGCCTGCCGTCCTCCCTTGTGTACTGCCGGGGAAGACCGGCTTCCTCCAAGGACAGAGCCACCTGGCAGGGAAGGAGCCCCAGCCAATCCAACGGGAAAATCAGCCATGGTTCACTGTCAAAGGTGTTGAGCTGCGACCAGCAGGGCCTCCCAGCCCCTCTGACTCTGTCTCTCCATCATCGTAGGTTTGAACGCAACATCATTCCACAGACTTTTAAAAACCTGAATTTAGTAAAAAGTTCTCTTCAAGCTTTCTCAGTCATAATTTCAGCAGCAATACCAGTTCAGCTTATTCTTAATTCCCATCACCTGCTATGGTCCATCAGAAAATTAGGCAGGTTTTAGCCTTTAGATAAATCCTTTTACACATATATTTAGAATATCTCTTAGTTCTCCAAGCATTCACCATGAACCATTATTGTACTCTTTTGAGGTCATAATCAATATTCATATCCTTCCCACATCCTCCAGAACTTGGCTAACCACCATTTACACCAAGTGTCCGTCTTCATCTGTAGCTCTGCTAGAACCAGTCAGAAAACTTAATAACGTGGAAAGCCAACTTTTCAGTGCCTACACATAACTTTATTTCTCTCCAGCAGTGGCTCTCAACCTGGCCTACATGTCGCAAGCAACACCCAGGCTGCACCCCTGACAGACTGAGTCAAGTCTCTGGGAGTAAACCAAGCCATCAGTGCTCTTTGAAGCTCCTCAGTTGATTCTGATGTGTGGTCACAGTTAGGAAACGCTGCTCTTAGAGCTTGCCAGGCTACCTGTTTCTGGGAGTTAAGAGTACATCTGAACTTGTCATCTTTCCTTTCTGGGAAGTTTTTGATAAGCAAGAGAGAATTGTCTAACAAAATTGCTACTATTTTTCACTAGCGCTGAGTATAGACAAAATCACACGGGTTTGTGTTTTAATCCCATCTTTGCAACAGTGGTATAAACACAGGCAACTCAACTTCTCTCAACTCCAGTGTCCCCCATTTCTAAGTGGAAATACTAACCCCCTTCTAGAGCTGTTGTGAGTATTAAAGGAGATAATACATGTAAAGTGTGCATAATGTAATATGCAACACAATGTGTGTAACATGGTAATAATAAGAACAAACATATAACTACAAGTCAGAATCCTCCTCTTCAAAATGAAGGCTCCAAAGAATAAAAATAAATCCCAAATCTGTTGTCGGGATTTTTGAATGCGGATCCGTGTTAATACTAACATTTCTTCAGAACACAGGACCATTTATGTTGAAACACTCATTTCTCTTAGAATTAACTTAGGGCAAAAAGTGGTTTATCTTGTTAATTACAATGTTCTTTTAAGAGATGCTGTAAATGGATAGTGTACTACACTGTCTTAGGTTTAGGCTAAAAAAAAAATCACGAGAGTAAGAAGCCTTTGCTAGTTTAGAAATGACTCTCTGTGTGTGGCTTATCAGAGGGGACCTCCAAGTGTACAGTAACCATTTGTTGTCTTCATAGGGAAACACAAAAAAAGTTTCTACTGAGATTTTCAGATGTAATCGAAGGGTACTCATTTTAAGGTTAGGGCCAGTACCTCTCTGACTTGGAAAACCTCAGCATGACTCTAAGGAGCTGGACTTTAGTAATGTTGGGTGTCTTCAGCCACAATGGTAATAACTGAAGCAGGAGGTGCCTGAGAGAGAAGCAGCCAGCTATACTACAGTTCTGGCCTCCAAAAGAGAAGTTACCCACCTTCCCACACTCACTGTGATATGTTTTTATTGTGATAAGAAAAGTGGTTTATGTCCATCTTAAACATGGCTTTGAAGTTCTCATGTATTGGATTTATTTATCCTACATCAACAGCATTCAGATATTTACTATGGTTAATATTATTCCCTATCCCTATCCTTCCTCCAAATTAATCCATCAGCTGGGTCCTCTGCTTCAGATTCTCTCACAAGACTGCAGTCAAAGTACCAGCCAGGGGAATTCCCTTTGTGGCACAGTGGGAACAAATCTGACTGGGATCCATGAGGATGTGCGTTCGATCCTTGGCCTCACTCAGTGGGTCAGGGATCCAGTGTCACCATGAGCTGTGGTGTAGGTCACAGACATGGCTCGAATCCCTAATTGCTGTGGCTGTAGCTCCAATTCGACCCATAGCCTGGGAACTTCCATATGTCATGGGTGCAGCCTTAAAAAGAAAGAGAAAAAAAAAGTGCCAACCCAGGGCCATGGTCTCATCCAAAGTACGAACTGGGGAAGGATCAGCTTCTGTGCTCACCTAATGCGGTTGATTCCCAGGATTCAGTTCCTGGAGGGGTATTAGACTGAGGGCCTCACCTTCTTGCTGGGTGGGAGCCAGAAGCCACCCTCAATGCTTTGCCATGTGGTTCTCACTAGCATGGCAGCTTTGCCTCAGCAAAACCAGCCAGAGACGAAGTCAGCTAGCAAGATGGAAGTCACAATCTTTTGTAACCTAATCACAGATGTGACACCCCTTCAGTGCTGTCAGATTCCATAGGTTTGAGGCAAGTTAACTCAAGTGGAGGAAAAGAGTTCAGGTTGTGGTAACAGGAGACAGGGATCCTGGAGGCCATCTGAGAGGCTGTCTGCTATAGCACCTAACAGTACATACCCAGCCAGAAAAGAAAGAAGGAAGGAAGGGGAGAAAGAGGGTGCAAGGAATGAGAAAGAAAGGAAAGTAGGCAATGGAAGATACAAAAAAAGACACAAAAGTAGTTTTGCTGCACTGTGCCTATCTCAGAGCACGTACCTCACACGTTAGCACTGCAACCATGAATTTCCTATTTCTTACTTAGAATGGACATTATTATGGAGCTTTCTATACATCTGGAGTTAAAAGGAAACAGAATACTAAGTTTAAGCAAGCAAAAACATGCTTTAAATTCTTTTTTTTAAGTTTTTCCCCTTCATGTTTCAAGTTTTCCGGCTGGGTTTATGATTCTTGCCATTATGTGGCAGGTTTATTGCACAGGGAATATAGGAATCTGGATGGTGTTTGCATTTGGTATTCTCTGGTGGGTTTGGCTCAAATGCCAAAATTAATTTTGATCCTGTACATTGTTATTAATGATTGTATGGGTCACTTAATTGTAACAGTGAAGTTGTAAAGTCCCTTGGATCTCATCTATTCCAGCCTCTCTATTAAGGAAACTGAGGTCCAAAAGGCTTAGGAAGTTCAAGACTAAATAGTATCAGATCCAAGACTAGCTCACAAATCTCTCAGTTTGAAATCCAGCATCTTTCCTCTTCTTATATTCTATGCAGAATAAGAGTCAGAATGAGCAGTACTCTCCTCAGCCCTACAGGCACTAAAACATGTTAGTTGTAGTTTAAATATGGTTTATTTAGCACTGATTTTCTGGAAGGATCTAAAAATAACATGTTCAGTACTTAAGTTGATAGAAAAAGGAAGTTTTCCAGGAATGCTATGTGTAGGAGGTGCTTGCCTCACAAAACACAGCTTTTCCATTTGCAGTGGATCCCGCAGGCTCCTCGCTTCTGTGCTCTGCGAGGGGTTCATAAACGCTGACCACCATCTCCAACATGGCCACAGAAGGCAGAAGAACAAGGACAATTGGTATAAAAACATGGGTTTTGTGTCAGACCTGTCAGCTGCACGTGCATAGCTGCAGATTTCATAGATGCAGGGGAGTTTTGGCTAACAACCTAGGAGTCTCCCTCCACTTCTCAAATTAGAACTGACACAGAGATAAACATAATTTGCTTAGTTTCTCTATTTAATGAGACTACTGTCTGAATCTTTTAAAGGAATGCCAACATTAGTGACTTTTTATCAAAAACCTATAAAAACAGGAAAGGCCTGTGGAGGATGCTGTGGTCCCCAGGCCACATCCCTGTGGTCAACCTGATGCCAATGCAGCCATCTGTGCTGAGGCAGCTGCCACCACGCACATGGCTGGGCACACTTCAGATGCTACCTAAGTTTCTCTGAAGTCAGACGAGGACCCTCAGCCTGTGCGCAGGTGCAGCCTAGAAGGTCATGGGCATTAACACCCTCCGGGGCAGCCCTCAGCCACTGAGAGATGAGAATTGGTGGATTAACGCCCTGCTCTCCGGCCCTTGTCAAGGAGCCCAGGAAGGCACTCTTCGCCGCTTCTCAGAGGGGCCTCTGTGGGGCTGGGCCCCAGTCAGCCACCATGGGGACCAGCTGAATAGTACACACATTTTTAGCTGTTCTCTCTATCCATCCCGCTCACCCTCCAAATAAACTGCCTGTACCAAATCCTCATCTCCAGTACTGGTTTCTTAAATAGGCCCTAAGAAATAATGTTGGGAATAAAGACACAATGGTTTGTTCCTGGAATTAAGGGCCGACAGAGGAATGATTGACAAGAACCGCTCTGAAGCTGTGACCCAGAAAAACATTTCTAGAAGTGGTTGTTCTTCACCACGGTAAATATGTGTTTCATTAGGACCATCCATCACCCTCCTGATCTCATGCCTTGCCTTTTCTTTTTATTCGGCAGATTCTTCTGGAAAGCCTAAATTCACCAAGTGCCGTTCACCTGAACTAGAGACTTTTTCATGCCACTGGACAGATGGGGTCCGTCACGGTTTACAGAGCCCTGGATCCATACAGCTGTTCTATATTAGAAGGTACAGCCTTCATGCCTTTCTGACTTTTCTCTCCATGAATTTTCTGATTAAAATGTACTGAGTCATATGCAATAGTAGGAACGGAAATGATTTATTTTGATGATCTAAGTGTATTCATTCATTTATTCAAAAAATATTAATGAAGCCCTTATTGTCTGTTGCACACTATTTTGGGCACTGGAGATACAGCAATGATTACAAAAAGATAAGGTCTCTGGTCTCCTGGAGATTTGTTCCCAGTGGGGGAAGACAGATAATAACATTTTTTTTTAATTAAATGTCAGCTGGTAATATGGGTTATTAAGAAAAGTAAAGCCAAAGAGGATAAGGAGTATTAGCACTGTGTGAATATATGTGTGTGCATGAGAGTATCTAAGGGTGAGCATGTGAGCATAAGTGAACACATTTGTGAGTGCATGAATGTGCGTGAGTGTATAAAAGTGTGGGTGTAAGTGTGAATATGCATGAATGTGGGAAAGTAGGTGAATGTGCATGAGTAGCTTTGTGTGGGAATGTGTGAAAGGGTGGGGGAATGTGTGGTTGTGAATGAGTGTGTGTGTGTGTGTGTAAATGTGCATGAGCATATGGGAGAGTGAACCCATGAAAGTGAGTGTGCATGAGTGTATATCAGGAGCTCAGGTGAGATCTTAAATGAGGAGGTCAGAGGAGGCCTCCCCATGGTGGATTACAGCAAAGACATAAATGAGGTGAGAGAGGCCATGTGAATATCTGGGGACAAGAGTGTTCAGACAGAGGAAATCGCAAGTGCAAAGGCCCTGAGGCCAATGGGGCGAGTTTGAGGAACGCAGGAGATCAGCATGGGTGGGAGGCAGGGAGAGTGATAGGGTAAGAAGTCAGAAGGCTAGCAGCCAGATCTTGCAGGCTCGTCTTTCTCTGTGGTGGGAAGCCATAAGGATTTTTTGAAAAGATGTGTGTTTTAAAAGACTGTTTGGTTCCTATGTAGAAAATAGACTGGGTTCCTGTTAGTTACATTCAATAAGGGACTATGATACTTCTCTATTCCATTTTTACTGGTTGTCCTATAAAATAACAGTGGAAGAGTGAAACAAAGCTCTCTCAACACAATCACCAACTAATGTGTTTCTTTCTTTCCCGTCACCTGCCATGGTTTCCATCTGTTTACTCTTATGTCATACATTTTTTGCTTTTTAAAATTTTAGGCTCAAAAACTCTATCATCTCCTCTTTTCCACCCAAACCCCAGAGAAGGCCTAAGCCAAGATACATGATTAGTGGAGACCCCTTACCCTAGGCAGGTGGTGGTCACCAGTCCAAGGATGGCGCTGCCTGCCATGCAGAGGAGCAGGGAAGGGAAAGCAAGAGGCAGCAGGCATTTAAGGCCATGAGCTCAGGGCCATTCATCCTGCATTTCAGCCTGGTCAGTCCCTCGCTCAGAGTAATGCCAGGCAGATTAGTCAGTCTGCCCACAATTCAGCCACCTCATTTGCAACGTGGAGATAACAGACTTTGCTACTTGGCTTCTTGTGAGGATTTTTATTAACTAATGCATGAAAAAAAACTTATCACGGTGCTTGGTGCATAGTAAGTACTTAATAAATGGTAGCTGCTCTTCTGGTTATTGGTAGTGTGGTAATAATTTAAAATAATAATAGTAATATAGAATTCCAATTCCTGGGCTACAAAAGCAATTTTTGATTCTTTACTGCTTATGATTATTGGTATGCTGTAAGGCCTTTTTTTTTTTTTTAAAGCAGAGCTGGGTGCCTAATTTGCAAATATACTTTGAGTCAGCAGCCAGGACTAACTTTACTCACCTTTCCGGGGTGCAAGAGGTCTCTTGGATGTAACCCAAAGGGCACACAAAGATGAGATGGTTGGGCACCAAGTGCTTTCCCTCCCACCCCGGGCAAGGCTGCTACTGCAGAGAGGTAGGAGCCAGGAGACAAAGCAGATTTGTGTGAGTATGTTTGGACAGGAAACTAAAATGTTAACACTTCAGAATATCAAATTGATTGTTAACTGAAGAGAGATTTAGTAGGTTCAATTTTCATACTTTTGTTTTAGCAACGTAGAAAGCCAATCAATCAAAACAAAAGAAGTTATTTGTATAGGTAGAATAGAGAAGTACCAGAGTTGGGCTAACTTTATGACATTGATTTTCACCACTCTAATATTCATCAAATTTGAACCTGAGCAAAAAGATAAATTCAAAATATGCAACCTTCATAGATACGTATTTGTCCCTTACCTCTTTGGTAAGGGCCTTCTTTTTTTTCAGCAGTCGTATCTGTGGCACATGGAAGTTCTTGGGCTAGGGGTTGAATCAGAGCTGCAACTGAGACCTACACCACAGCCACGGCAACACCAGAGCTAAGCAGCATCTGTGACCTATACCACAGCTTGCAGCAACAGCGGATCCTTATCCCACTGAGCAAGCCCAGGAATCCAAACCACAGCCTCATAGACACTATGTTGATTCCTAACCTGTTGCGCTACAGTGGGAACTCCCCGCCTCCGGGCCAACTTTGCAGAGCCCCAGCTTTTCAGTATCTTAGTCCAAATCCAGCTCTGTGCCAGGAGAGATGCCACTGAACTTATGACCGAGTGGAGGAAGTCTGGAGTGTATTCAGAAGGATGTTGTGAATTTTTGCCCTAGTCGAGTTTGGGATCCCAGGGGAAGAAATCCCCACATCCTCAAACCCCCTTAGTACAGCCTCAGAGTAAAGGCCAACCAAACTGGCAAAACCTGTGTTTTGTGTTTTCTCTATAAGCATTCAACTATTTTGAATATCTTAGCCAAAACAACATAAAAACCCAGACCAGCTCATCCAGAAGGGTAAAATTGAGGTTAAGAGTATCAGGAACATACAGTATCAGGACTGCACCAATTAAAGCGCAAACATATTGGACTTTGCTGTACCTGCTTACATAAAGAGAAAACACATATGCACTTTCTGACTCTTGTCATTGTTCCTTAGAATTCACTTCCCAGGCAACTCCTGGAACTATAGAATCATGGCTCCCCATCCCTGACACACAAATCAGGCTGTGATATGATGTCATCCAGGACCAGAGCAGTGGAGGCAGGGAGGAGCAAGAATGGGCCGACATGCTACAGGCCCGGCCTCAGTAGCTAAAGCACAAACTAAACGCATCAAGCTGTCAGCAGGACAGGCCCAGAGGCAGCTGCATGCTTGGCTGGCTCTGCTCCCAGCCAGGTGAGCCAGCAGAAGAACTGCCAATACAGAACAGCCTCTGCCACCCTGTGATAGAGACCGTGCCAGATTCAGCCTCTGAGCTGGGAGGGGACTCAGCAGGAATTCAAATCACAGGCCCGGCAAAAAAGAGGCTCTGAGAGCCTGTCAGGATGCTCTGCTCTCAGCCTCTTGCCTGCAGATGCCTCTTTTCAAAGAAGTGGGCATGGGAAGAACTGGGTCTTGAGGCTTCCACCCCCACCCCCACCCGCCATGCTAACCCCCTCAACAAATTATCCTGGTTTTGGAAAAGAAGGCTTATTTTCCCTGCAAGGTTGTGGGGGAAATTAGAAAGGAAAAAGAGCATTGTCACTGTTTTCTTTTTTTTCTAAGGAAAACGTTACATTTTAAGCCTGAAATACATGATGTATAACAGAATGAAAACAGTTGCCCATAGAACATAAATGGTGTTTTATTTTTCTGATTTTTCTTCCGATTGGTTTCCTTTAGGTGGAAAGCATTTCTTCTGCCCTTTACTCTGATTTTTGTTGATAGGCTCTTTCTATGTAGCTCTCACCCTATTTCACAAGCCAGGCTGGGAGCAAACCTAAAGCAGTTAACGTGTGGGAGTAAAAGGAGAGAGTAGCTTCCACACACTAGCTTTGGTTTTTGGTAGAGATATTCAACCCAGGGAAGGCAGGCAACAGAACATCTGTCTTATGAACCGATTTGGTTTTTGTCTAAATTTAATACTTTAAAAATGTGTTAAGTGGGAGTTCCTGTCGTGGCTCAGCAGGTTAAGAACCTGACTAGTATCAATGAGGATGCAGGTTCAATCCGTGGCCTCACTCAGTGGGTTAAGGATCTTGCATTGCCACAAGCTGCAGCATGGGATGTGGCTTGGATCTGGTGTTCCTGTGGCTGTAGTGTAGACAGGCAGTTGCAGCTCTGATTCAACCCCTAGCCTGGGAACTTCCATATGCTGTGGGTGTGGCCCTAAAAAGACAGACGGATGGACAGAAGCGAGGGAGGGAGGAAGGAAGGAAAAGAAAAAGAAAAAATTGTGTTAAATATGTATTTAAAATTCAACTTCAGTTAATGAGGAAGGGGGTTGGGAGTTGTGTTTTGAACTAGCTCTTCCTGATTCATCAGGCTTAAGATAAGTGCTTTAAGTCCTTTGTTGCGTGGAGCTAATGGGGTTAATCTAAACAGTGTTTTTCCTACAGTCCCCATGGTGAACAAGTACCAACAAGCCAAAGTGGGTTAACCCAGGGCCAACCTCCCTACTACAAATCCAGATCTGCTAAGCACTGGCCTACATCTTTAGAATGTTTTAATACTAACTTTAATACTGTCAATTATGCTAAATACATTTGATATGTCCTCTACTATTATATGAAAGCCTCATTCCTTTGGCAGTCTTGTTAAACCATTCTCTTTAATATATTCTTTAGTTTGAAAGTCAAGATAAAATAAACCATACTATAGTTCAATGACCCACCTATGCATATTTTTTCATCTTTTTTTTTAATTCTGAACACACACATCCACACACACACAATACATATAATTTATTCTTTCTTCTACCCTCTATCTACTTAATCTTCCCATCAAAGACGAATCCCTCTCTCACCCGAAGGTGTATGACTTTTAAGAATCTCAACAGGGATTGCGGGGTCATATGGAAGTTCTATGTATAGATTTCTAAGGTATCTCTAAACTGTTCTCCATAGTGGCTGTACCAGTTTACATTCCCACCAACAGTGCAGGAGGGTTCCCTTTTCTCCACAACCCCTCCAGCACTTGTTATTTGTGGATTTATTAATGATGGTCATTCTGACTGGTGCGAGGTGGTATCTCATGGTAGTTTTGATTTGTATTTGTCTTATAATCAACGATGTTGAGCATTTTTTCATGTGTTTGCTGGTCATCTGTATATCTTCTTTGGAGAAATGTCTATTCAGGTCTTTTGCCCATTTTTCCATTGATTGATTGGTTTTTTTGCTGTTGGGTTGAGTAAGTTGTTTATATATGCTAGAGATTAAGCCCTTGTCAGTTGCATCATTTGAAACTATTTTCTCCCATTCTGTATGTTGTCTTTTTGTTTTCTTTTTGGTTTCCTTTGCTGTGCAAAAACTTTTCAGTTTGATGAGGTCCCATGGGTTTATTTTTGCTCTAATTTCTATTGCTTTGGGAGACTGACCCACTCTTGGGCATATATCCAGACAAAACTCTACTTAAAAGAGACACGTGCACCCGCATGTTCATTGCAGCACTATTCACAGTAGCCAGGACATGGAAACAACCCAAATGTCCATCCACAGAGGATTGGATTCGGAAGATGTGGTATATATACACAATGGAATACTACTCAGCCATAAGAAAGAATGACATAATGCCATTTGCAGCAACATGGATGGAACTAGAGAATCTCATACTGAGTGAAATGAGCCAGAAAGAGAAAGACAAATACCATATGATATCACTTATAACTGGAATCTAATATCCAGCACAAATGAACATCTCCTCAGAAAAGAAAATCATGAACTTGGAGAAGAGACTTGTGGCTGCCTGATGGGAGGGGGAGGGAGTGGGAGGGATCGGGAGCTTGGGCTTATCAGACACAACTTGGAATAGATTTACAAGGAGATCCTGCTGAGTAGCATTGAGAACTTTGTCTAGATACTCATGTTGCAACAGAACAAAGGGTGAGGGGAAAAAAATGTAATTGTAAGGTATATGTAAAGTAAGGATAACTTGATCCCCTTGCTGTACAGTGAGGAAAAAAAAAAAAGAATCTCAACAGGGCAGTTCTCATTGTGGCTCAGTAGAAACAAACCAGACTAGTATCCATAAGGATGCAGGTTTGATCCCTGGCCCCACTCAGCGAGTTAAAGA
This sequence comes from Phacochoerus africanus, assembly GCF_016906955.1. Lineage (NCBI taxonomy): Eukaryota > Metazoa > Chordata > Mammalia > Artiodactyla > Suidae > Phacochoerus > Phacochoerus africanus. Next base: position 52,658,818 of record NC_062544.1, on the reverse strand, counting down.
TCTGGCATGTGGTGTAGGTCGCGGACGTGGCTCAGATCCTCCATTGCTATGGCTGTGGTGCAGGCCAGCAGCTGTAGCTCCAATTAGACCCCTAGCCTGGGAACTTCCATATGCCCCACCTGCGGCCCTAAAAAAAAAAAAGAATCTCAACCAGAAATTAAGCAACAATTCGCTGTCCACGTTAATCCCAAGTTCTTTCCAACAGCTGATGAGCAGCTGTCTTAAAGACCCCCTGATATTACATGTTTCTTCCTAGTGCCAAAAAGACCAGCTTGGGAAACAGCTGTAAAGAAGGAAACATGTGTCTTCTCCCAGATCCTTATCCCTCCCTTTCAGTCCCTGCCTTCCTACAGCCTGCAGGGTCCTCGTTGTCCACTGCTTCCAGCAGCCACCGCCTAGAGCGATGCTCACACATATCCACAGGCCCGCCAACCCTGGGCGCTTCAGCCTAGACAGGGTCATTCCCACCCCCTTGTCCCTCAGCCACAGATCACCAAGCTTTATGTCTATTTGACTTATAAACCCCCTTCTCAGCTGACAGCCTAGTGAACAGTAAGTAAATAATTACCCCACCTAGGTACCCCACCTAAGAAAGTTTTTCCCAATTATGCCATGGCCTTCTTTTCCCTCCTTTTCTTTCCTTATTGCCCCCTATTACACTTTTACCCACCTTCAAGATTGCTGAAAACACCACCTCCACCTTGAAGCCTCCCGTGAACGGCACAATCATTCCCTCTTCTAACCCCCAAGGGAGCCCAATGAGTACCGTGTGTGAACACTTAGCCACAGTGCTTTGCAGTACAGCTTTTCAGTCATTCTCTTGAGACAGGAGGAATTCCTTAGACACACATGAAGCCCCGTAACATCCGGCACAGTGTCTTATATATGATCAATGCTTATGAAATATCAATGTACTGAATAAAGGAGACCAAAAAAAAAAAAAAAGGAAGTACTGAGATGGTAATGCCTGAGTCTTCTTCTAGCCTGAAGGTAGGGATCAAATCTTTTTGATCATTGTATCACTCAGTGTTAGTGCTTAGATACAATGCTTAATGCTGCACAGGAGGCACCCAAAGGTGGCTTGCTGAACGCATTCAGTCAGGCAGGCAAAAGGGAAATTGGAAGAGAGCTGTGTCACATTCTCTCACAGAGTTGCTCAGCTCCTGCTGGAGTGGACTTGAGTCACAGTAATCTTTAGATTGTTCTGCATTTGTGTTGAGGTCCCCAGGGCAGCTGATCAGGGACTGTCCTTTTCGCAAAACTGTGACATCCTCCCACAGTGAACTTCCTGACACCTTTTTTCCATTGGACACACATCCTGCTCTTGTTTTAAGCTGTCTGGATAAATGATGCTTTCTGTAGAGTGGGATGGAGGTGAATAACTCTGATGGAGTTTAAATATGGAGATGGTAGCATTTCTGATTTCCCCAGTGTTCTCCACATGTCCATCTATCCTCCAGGACTATTTTGTTTGTTCTTATCTGATTCAAGATATAAGAAAAGATGAACTTGCTTTCTGTAGAAAAGCCAAAATGAAAAAACAAACAAACAAAAAGAACTGATAGGCAAACACAGTGATTCAATTCAGCTCATTTTTGTTTTCCTTTGTTTAAATTTAATTAAATATCCATTCCTATTTACAAAATGGAGAAGAAAAATGCTTTGTCAGTTTGGAAAAAAATTTTTTTAATTTCTGGGTTCAAGCTTTTTGTCTCTTTTATGAGTAGAGGGGGAAAGGCTACTATTCCCATATTTCGTAAAGATTACCTTGATGTCCAGCATGTTTGAAATGCTCCCATGGCTCTTATGCAATTCAGGAAAAAGTCAGGTGTATGGGAAGGAGTTCAAAGCATCAGGAAAACCCTCGAAAGCATAGGACAGCTTTGCAGAGATGGACACAAGATGCAGTGGTTCAGAGTAGGGTGGTAGACCGTTTTCCACTTCACAGCCACCCAAATCTCAGTGTCACTGAGCCTAGAGAACACTGTCAGTGTGCCTCTTCCCTTTTTTCCATCATGAGTTGGGGAAATACCCAGGTTTGAAGACTCGACTGTTCTCTGGGAGTCTCTCTAGTTTGGGAGTCAACTCTGCAGTGGTTTTTTTTTTTTTTTTTTTTTTAAGCTATTCCTTGGGCCGCTCCCGCGGCATATGGAGGTTCCCAGGCTAGGGGTCGAATCGGAGCTGTAGCCACCGGCCTACGCCAGAGCCACAACAACACAGGATCCGAGCCGCGTCTGCAACCTACACCACAGCTCATGGCAACGCCAGATCATTAACCCACTGAGCAAGGGCAGGGACCGAACCCGCAACCTCATGGTTCCTAGTCGGATTCATTAACCACTGCGCCACGACGGGAACTCCTGCAGTGTTTTAATAAAGGAACTTTGTGTGTGTGTCTTTTCAGGACTGTACCTGTGGCACGTGGAGGTTCCCAGGCTAGGGGTCGAATGGAGCTGTAGCCACTGGCCTATGCCATAGCAACTCAGGATCTGAGCCTCGTCTGCAACCTACACCACAGCTCACAGCAACACCATATCCTCAACCCACTGAGCAAGGCCAAGTATCGAACCCGCGTCCTCATGGATACTAGTCGGGTTCTTTAAGCACTGAGCCATGACAGGAACTCCTAATAAAGGAATATTTTAAAACCTCTAAGCCTGAGAACCCTCATCTGTAGAATGATAAAAGTACCTACCAATAAATCACTTAATTTAGGAGTTGGCCCATTATCCACAGTCAAGGAAAGGATGCTTTTACTATAGGCAGAAGTACCAGATGGCCTATCAGTCTGCAGACACTGATCATCAGTGCACAGAGGTGATACTTCTTAGAAATGGTGCCACTAAAATACTTGCTCATAAAATATCTGTGTCCCAGTTTATCGAATCTGACTGTCAAGCACCTTGCTTTGACTTAAGCTATGGCATGATCTGGGGAACAATTCATCCTTTTTTACCCCCCATTTCAGGAGCACTCAAGAGTGGACTCAAGAATGGAAAGAATGCCCTGATTATGTCTCTGCTGGAGAAAACAGCTGTTACTTTAATTCATCTTATACCTCCATTTGGATACCCTACTGTATCAAGCTGACTAGCAATGGTGGGACTGTGGATCAAAAGTGTTTCTCCGTTGAGGAAATAGGTAAATCACAGGTTTGTGTTTTATTTGACATGGCTTTAGATTAAATAAGTGGGAAAGGCTGCCAAGTCCAAGTGCATGCGAATAGGGGACTGCATCATTGTCTCCATAGGGGGGTGGAGGGCTACTTTTTAGCACATGAGATCAGCTGGTGAACAAGAGGGACAAGGCAGGGGGATCTTATGTTGGCTCTAACATAAAACAATCTGGTAGTAAATGTTATGAAGAAAAGAGGAACCTCATGGAGTCTTTTGCTTGAGAAAGTCTCTAAAGTTGACTTGTCTTCTTGTGTGCTGCTACAAGGGACAAACCCAATGTTCTCTTAAGAGTCCTTACTTCCTAATTATTTGGTATGATTATTATATTCACATCTACTGAAATATAGTGGCCTTTAATCTCCACCATTGCTAGAATAAATTTACCCCAACGTGTAACAAGTCTGGAATTTTACATTGACAAAATAGCCATAAGCAGTTTAAAGATGTTTATAAGATCTCAAAACAAACATCGGAGATAATCAGCTCAGTGGACCAAGGAAAATGTCCAAGTGGATTACCCCCTTGCCCATCATGTGGACACAGGAAATCAAACAAACTGGAATATGCATGTTTATAATAGTGTAAACAACTAAATAGAATCAAAGAAGGACTGTGAGTAGCTAACATTGGTAAAGCTCCTGAGGCAGAAGCCTGCCTTTGCCCACTCAGAGATCAGCATGGGGGTGGTGGAGGGACTCACAGAGAGCAGGGAAGAGCGTGGTCATAGACCAGATCCCAGAGATCAGAGTCAACACCCTTTCAGCCTTTGTGTGACTTGGCTTTCATCTGGAGTAGGTAGGAAGCCTTTGGAGGGCTTTAAATGATGAGTGCATGGCCTGACTTCAGTGTTTGGATGACAGAATAGAGAATTGTACTGAGAATAGCCTGAAGGGGGGTGAGGACAACAGGAAGAGATGAGTTAGGAGGCTAATGAGGAAAAAAAGAAAGAAAGAAAAAAGTCGCTAGGACCAGGTTAGAGCAGGGCAGGTGAAGAGAAGTGGTCAGATCCTGGGAATATCTTGAAAATACAGCTGACAGAATGTGGGGCAGTAAAAAAAGAAAAGAAAAAGACAAGTCAAGAAAGGCTTCACTGTTTTTATCCTGGGACTGGAGGAGGGGAGTCGCCATTAACGGAGCCAGAGGGGATAAAAGAGGAGCATCTTCCAGGCAAAGGCTAAGGGCTTGTTTTTTAATGCATTTGGTTTCAGATGCTCTTTAAACATCTCGGTGTTTCTCACGTCTTAACGTGTCAATTAAGGCACCTGGAAATATGCATTGATTATTATTAAAGGGCGAGGTTATTATTACCCTCATAGTACTGAGCCGTCTCAGAAAGGCTCTATTTAAAGTAGACAGGGCAATTTTTAAGATGCCACATGAGTAATAAGTTTGAGAAATGTTTCCATTAAAAACATTTGTATAGTTCCATCACATGAAGGACTAAGCTTTGGCTTTTCGGAATTCATCAAACCCCCAACAAATCCAGAAAGATGAGGTGTAACTATCATTATATGAGGATGTAGCTGAGCTAATTTTGCAAATCCCTCCAATTTAATTTCCAAAATGTGGTTGTGATTAGTCAAATTTGGACTTTATTTTTTTAAAAAGTAGCATCCACTCCATAGTGGTCAATAGCATGCAGTTAAGTAAGGGACAGAAACCCCCTGAATCATTACCATTTGAGAGAGCAATGCAATGCCTTCCTTTTATATCTGAAGAAATGATCACACATGGCTAGGAAGACAAGCTAGGAGCTTTTAGAATGTTTGGAAGGACTGTGCTAGCAGCAGCACAGAACTGAAAAATATATGAAATGCGAAAGAAAATGAAAAAGACCTTGCCCCACGTCACATACAGCTTGGAAGAAAAGATTTCTCTGCCCCTGGTTCCAGAATAGTCCCATGGTTAGGTCCCTTTCTGACTCTCTCTTCCTTCAGTTAGGAGTATAAATGAATTCTGTTGCCAACATCCTGTTGTAGGTCAGATTTTAAACTCAAAAAAGAATTTTTCTATTGGGGCTTTCTTAAGTTAAAAACAGAGCATCCTTAAATTAAAAAATGACACTCTCCCATAAAATAGTGGAAGAATTAAGAGTTTGAATAATAACAATGTAAAAGTAACTCAGTCTCTTCAGAAGAAATTCCATTAATACCAAGCCGTGTATATGTGCTGATTCTCTGTTGAAATCCACAGTGCAACCGGATCCACCCATTGGCCTCAACTGGACTCTACTGAATATCAGTTTAACGGGGATTCATGCAGATATCCAAGTGAGATGGGAACCACCTCCCAATGCAGATGTTCAGAAGGGATGGATAGTCCTGGAGTATGAACTGCAATACAAAGAAGTAAATGACACCCAGTGGAAAATGGTAAGATATCACTATATCTCACACTCACAAACCTTTGACTTTTCTTCTTTTTATTTCAACAACCTCCACTCATTTATAATTAGATTTTCTCTTCACTTAATACCACATATCCCTGCTATATGCTCTACAATTTCTTATTTGAGAAAAAAAAAATGGATGTAATCAGTAAAATATCATCTTGGGATTCTGTAAGACAGCAGATGCTTTCATGGAGCCTATATGGAAGCCTATGGAAGGAAAGGAAAACTGTTTCCCCAGTCATCCCTGGCGTCCAGTTTAACTTTAGAACAACATCATATACTCTAGCCACTGAGCTGTCTTTGAGGATGTGGTTAAACATGGGAAAGCTTACAATCTAGGTCAACAGTGAGCTATGATTAAAGCTTCTCCCCTGATTTTAGTTGCTACACTTCACCAGAACCTCCCCATTACAATAAGTTCTTGAGTGACTCCAGGAGGGAAACAGGGAGAAAATTTACCCACTCAAGATTTCAGGAGGATGCTTTGTTACATCCATCCAGGGGAGAATCAAGCTAAGAGATTTTTATGTAGGCAAGTAGGATGGCACTGGTTGACCTCTGAACTCCTCACTTCCTTGCCAAGTGTATGGGAACTGGGCACTTAGATAAATTCCACATGGCACACAACAAGAAGAAAAACAGGATTATCACGCTGCTCTCCAATGTAACTAATTCTAAATCAGTCTAACCACAGCCACAGGCCTGGCCAAGCCAAGTGGTTTCTGGCCAGTCACCAGGTCGTGCCCAGCAGCCTGGCACAGCCTCAGTCCCAGAATTTTGAGACAGCAGGCCCTGTCCATTCAATGAACTAAAGAAGATTCCAGTTTTGTCATTAGAGGAAAGTTAAGTTTAGAGCAGCTTTGAACAGTTAACTATTGGGCTTTGAGGTTCTGTTTTCGGAACCATTTTAATTTAGGTATCTGTTCCGTAACCTGGTGCGAAAAAGCTGGGCTGGCTGCTGAGTCAGACAAGGCTTTCTAAATTCAAGCTTCAGTCAACCAACCATTCATTCAGCAACCAGGTATTGAAATAACTACTAAGCACAAGGCACGATGGTAGGCACCCGTGGGCAACTGTCCCAAAGTATAAACTTTGGACCCCTGAGAGTCCCTGAGACCCTTTCAAGGAGTCCACAAGGTCAAGCCATTTTCATAATAATGCTAGCATGTCCTTTCCTTCTATCACTGTGTTGAGATTTGCACAGATAGTACAAAAGCAATGGTGAAAAAAACACTGCTGCCTTAGCACAAATCAAGATGATAACTCCGAGCTACCTTGAAGATCACTGTAATCCTCACCACTGTGTACTCACAGGAAAGAAGCAGGGATTGGAGGTGTGGGGGGAGGTGAGTGGGGAGGCAGTTTCACAGAAGAATGTCCTTGATAAAGCTACACACATTATTAAGTTTATTAAATCATGGCTTCTGAATATGTAGCTTTTTAATATTCGCTGTGGCACAAGAGAAGTGCACATAAAGCACTTCTGCTGCAGCTGAAGTACAGATGGTTGTCTTGAGAAAAAGCACTTAAATGCCTGGGTTGCCAGCTGATGTAGTTCCTTTTTGCATGAACATCATTTTTACTTTGAAAGAACAACTGATAGGAGTTTCCGTCGTGGCGCAGTGGTTAATGAATCTGATTAGGAACCATGAGGTTGCGGGTTCCATCCCTGGCCTTGCTCAGTGGGTTAACAATCCGGCGTTGCCGTGAGCTGTGGTGTAGGTCGCAGACGTGGCTCAGATCCCGAGTTGCTGTGGCTCTGGCGTAGGCTGGTGTCTATGGCTCCAATTAGACCCCTAGGCCTGGGAATCTCCATATGCCGCGGGATCGGCCCAAGAAATAGTAAAAAGACAAAAAAAAAAAAAGAACAACTGATAAACTGATAGATGATTATTCATATTTGAGTTGGCAAACATCTCTTGAAAAAGAATGAAGTGAGCTTATCACCACAAGAGAAACAATTGACAGTATTTGTTGCCAGGGGAAAAATTTAAGCTTTCAAGGTTAAATTCGAATTTTGGGAAAGCTTGCCATCTGCAGCTGTGAGCTTAATAGCTTTCCCAATCTTTGAAGACTTTCCTGATGAGGTCAATGGTGATATTAGCACAAGTGATTTTTTTTTAATGTTGAATAATGAAGTATGTGAACGTTTAGAAAATATGCATATCTCACTGAATGATGTTTTCCAAATGACTAATACATGGTGTAACCAGAACCATGCATGGGGAAATGATCCATGGGATGGTGGATTGTAATATAACTAAGTGTGAAAGATTCATTGATACAGTTTCAGATTCCACACTGCAACTAATCTGTAAGAAATACCACTTGTTGAGTTTTGTCTTAAGTGTTAAAGAAGAATATATACAAGGCTATTAAAATATCTCTTCCTTTTCCTCACTGTACATTTTGAGACCAAGTTTTATGCATGCACTTCAATCAAAACAACACATCCTAACATATTTAATTCAGAAACAAATGTAAAAACACAGCCATCTTGGAAACCATAAACAAAATTAAAAGACAACTTATAGACTGGGAGAAAAATATTTGCAAATGATGTTACTGACAAGAGCTAATTTCCAAAATATAAAAACAGCTCATACAATTCAATAACAAAAAAGGCCAACCAAGTTGAAAAATGGGCAGAAGACCTAAATAGATACTCTGCCAAAGAAGATATACATATGGCTAATAAGAACCTGAAAAGGTGTTTAACATCACTAATTATTAGAGAAAAGCAAATCAAAACTACTTTGAGGTACCACCTCACCCCTGTCAGAATGACCATCACTAAAAAGTCTGCAAATAATAAGTGCTGTGGAGGGTGTGGAGAAGAGGCAACCCTCTTACACTGTTGGTGGGAATGTAAATCGGTACAACAGCTATGGAAAACAGTATGAAGTTTCCTCAAAAAACTAAAAATAGAGTTGCCATATGATCTGGCACTCCAACTCCTGGTTATTATACCCAGACAAAACTAATTTTAAAAGATACATGCACTATATTGATAGTACTATTTACAATAGCCAAGGCATGAAAACAACAGGTGAATGGATAAAGAGTATATATACAATGGAATATTACTCAGCTCTAAAAAAGAATGGAATAATGCCATTTGCAGCAACATGGATGGACCTAGGGATTATCATACTAAATGAAGTAAGAGAAAAACAAATACTATGTGATATTGCTTATTATGTGGAATCTAAAATATGATACAAATCAACATATCTATGAAACAAAAACAGACTCACAGATACAGAAAACAGACTTGTATTTGCCAGGAAGGGTTGGGGAGGTAAGGATTAAAAGTTTGGGATTAGCACAAGCAAACTATTATATATAGGATAAACAACAAGGCCCTACTGTATAGCACAGAAAATGACATTCAACATCCTGTGATAAATCATAAAGGAAAAGAATATGAACAAGAATCATATATATGTATAACTGAGTCACTTTGCTGTACAGCAGAAATTAACACATTGTAAAGCAACTGTACCTCAGTAAGATTTTAAAAACTATAGCCATCTTCTATTAAGCCAGATATTAAAGAGATTTGCAAAAATGTGAAACACTGTCACTTTTCTCACTATTATTTTATTATTTTGGAAAGTACCATAATTTTTATAAAAATACATTAACATCAATTTATTATTACTTTAATTTCAAAATTAGTATTCTTTAAATTCTCAGTTTCAGTTTCTTGTATGACCACCCACTGACCATACAAGAAACTCAAGTAAAACTAAAATCTTTAGGATTCTCCATCATTTTTAAGAGTGTAGAGGGATCCTAAGACAAAAAAAGTTCAACAACCTAGATAAAGCAAAGATATAAATCAGAACATTAACCCTCAAATTGACTGATGATAGTTTCAGCACTGAAATTCCATAGAATATTATTATGTCCCAGCCGAGTGTAGCTCCAAGGAAAACCTTCACCCTGAGCCAGGTACATAGGACTTGGTTGACCGTTTGGGGCTACATCCCAATATGGCTTTGTTGCACTTTCCCTTGCACCATGGCTAAATCTCATTAGATAATCCAGAGGGGTCAGTTAACTTTTACTTTACTTACCTTTTATGAGCAAAGTTATTATTTCATAGGTTTGGTCATTTTCAAGGGTCTCAGAGTTGTTAGAGCATCAAGGTTCCATCTATAAGAATTTGACTCTCATGAAGAACCTAGAATGTAGATGGTTATGAAACAAGAGAACTAAGCATAACAAGAAGAGAGGTTTGTTAAGGCAAGGAAGAGAAGGCTAATAATATTTGTTTCTTGTATCAGGACTTCATGTTACCATTTCACAGTACTGAATTTGGTATTACTATCTCTGTTTTTTATTAAACACATTTTGAATACAAAAGTAATTCTAATGACTATGTAGTTGTTTATAAGTATTTACCTGTTAAAGTTTTTTTTTTTCCTTTTTAGGGCTGCACCTGTGGCATATGAAAGTGCCCAGGCTAAGGGTCGAATCAGAGCTGCAGCTGCCAGCCTACACCACAGCCACAACACCAGATCTGAGCCATGTCTGTAATTTACACTGCAGCTCATGGCAATGCCGAATCCTTAACTCACTGAGCGAGGCTAGGGAATCAAACCCACATCCTCATGGATACTAGTCAGGTCCTTAACCCGCTGAGCCACAACAGGAACTCCAAGAATCTATGTTTCTTTAGAGACTTAATGAGTGGTATATTGTCTACAATGTATGGACCATCTCTTGACCACCCACTATAGCCCGATACTTTGCTAGGCTTTTGGAAAGACAAATAAAATGAAGGCATTGTTTGCACCCAGGAAATTTGCAGTACAATATAGAAATCTGAAGTAACATTACCTGGCAGGATGGAGCAGGGGAAATTGCCAGAAAAGACTACTTAGGATATTGGCAATGCTTGCATTGAGAATTAGCCAAGAATAGGTGTTCCCTTGTAGGCCAGGTGGCAAGGGTCATTGTGGGTATTAGGCGTGTGAGCACATTTGACTTTGATGTGGCTGGTGTGGAGGGTTGAAGGAAGATAGAGATTGGCCCATAGGTCACATCACTGAGGGCCCCTTTTTGATTTTGCTACTAGTGAAATCTGTAAAGAAATAATGGTAGGTGAGAGTCACATAGAAATTAGGGCATCAAGAATGGAAACATAGACTTTTAAAAATATTTTAAGAACAACAATGTTTGATATTCAGAAGCATTTTAGGTATACAAATATTCCATATATTAATAAGCTTCTGTAAAAGCTGCAACTAACCATCCTGTGCACATTTGGGGAAAAAAGAGGTACTTTATGAGTGGCAAAACTGAAGTGAAAGGAAAATTTGTTTTAGAAGGTGAAGGCCCAGTTTCTGACTTAATAAAACAAATTATGAGAATCTTATTTATGTGAAAAACCCATGCTGTTGAAAAAGAGCATGTTCCTAGTTTTCTATAAACGGGAACAAGAAGTTCTACCCAAATCATAAGAAAAGCACATGCTGAAAACCTGTTAATGAATATTTGACTTAATGGAAAACACCATCATCAGCTGGATCTACCTCTCTGGTAGCAACATGTGTTAAAAGTCTAATATGCCTCCCCCTCCTTTCCCTGGGAAGGTAAAGGAATATCCTGGCCTTCACGATCGTGGGACCTTGACATTCATTACCAAAGGCCTTCAGTGACTCTTCTTCACAGACTCAGTAGCATACTATATTGGGGTAACTTTAAGCCTTCTGAAACAAACTAAGAGAATTGTTTGAAAGTTTAATTTAAAAACTTTGATTTTTTTCTATCACACTTTCCAATTCTGTATTCATATGACTACCCAGAATTTCCAAAGAACAGATATAGGTACAGTAAGTATGTTCATTTGTTTTTTCTGTTTTGATGTCTTAAAAATGTAATATCCCCAAAGGCAGGCAACATATCTGTAATCTTTATAATTCTGCCACTCTCTATTAATAATTCTATTATGCTTTGATCTTTGTAGAATATCTGACAGCCTAATACAAAGATTTAGCTGTAGTTCTTCAAACAAATCTATCGTACCTTTGGTTTTACAACATAAGTTAAAGATTTAGCTGTAGTTCTTCAAACAAATCTATCGTACCCTTGGTTTTACAACATAAGTTTAAGGACTACTATCCATTTAACAAAATGATCCTTTACAAAGTTATTTGCCTTGACCTTTCTTGAAATAGCAAACTCCACCAGTTCATTTTAAATTCTTGCTTCCTTTACAAAAATTCACTTTGAATACAAATGCAGAAGCACCTCACAGAGCTTATTGCATTGAGTTGTTGACTCTCTAACCAGTAAGTTTTATATTTTGTGTTGAAAGATGGACCCTGTATTGTCAACATCAGTTCCGGTGTACTCCTTGAGACTGGATAAAGAGTATGAAGTGCGTGTGAGATCCAGACAACGAAACTCTGAAAAATACGGAGAGTTCAGTGAAGTGCTGTATGTAACACTTCCTCAGATGAGCCCATTTGCATGTGAAGAAGGTAAACCTAAGAGATTAAGATGGCAGCCAATGTGGGTTTTGTCAGTATACAGGGATACATTCCCTATACTGTTGGGGTGTTGTCCAGATCAAGATACGTTACCATCAGTGGTCCGGATGAGAGACCATCTGTAACCAGCATTATCCATTACGGAAGAGGAAGATTTCATTTTTGAATTATTTGATTCAGGAAAAGTCATGAGTATGTGCAAGTTAAAGACGGAAAGATACACTAAGATATTAATGGGGGGGTATCTTCTGATAACAGAATCTCAGATGATTCTTTATATGTTTCTGTATTTCTAATATTTTATATGAGGCTTTTTTGCATTTATAATCAAAAACTGTTTTTCAAATACATAGTGAAGAAATTCTGTATCTGGATGGACGGCTGTTTGTGTGGCATCTAAGAGAAAGCCTAAATATTGGGTCAGCATAGGTAAACCATGGCAGGTGCTTATTGGTTTTAGAATGTTTAGATGTGGCGTAACATGTAGTGTGTAAGTTAGCCTCCAGAGTGACATGGAATGTTTGAAGCACCAACATCAGAGAAATATAAATATAATTAAAGCTTAAAAAAATGAGACGTATGAATTCAGAATAAAAATTTAAATTTTTGGATACAGAAGTAAAGAAGACTGCTTAACAATGAATAGTTAAGTGTATAAAGTATTGTCACTCCCAAATGTAAATTGACTATAACTCATCTCCATTAAAAACAGAAAGTCTGGGAGTTCCCATCATGGCTCAGTGGTTAATGAATCCAACTAGGAACCATGAGGTTGCGGGTTCGATCCCTGGTCTCGCTCAGTGGGTTAAGGATCTGGCATTGCCACAACCTGTGGCATAGGTCGAGAATGCAGCTCAGATCCCACATTGCTATGGCTGTGGTGTAGGCTGGTAGCTGCAACTCCAATTTGACCGCTAGCCTGGGAACTTCCATATGCCACAGGTGCAGCCTTAAAAAGAAAGGGGGGGAAAAAAAGAAGGTTTACAGGGACACATGAGGGGGCAGAGTTTCATTAATGAAACAGTCATAAGCTACAGAGAAATTAAGTTTCTGCATGGATAGAACAGGTAGAGTCCATGACACTGTATAACACAAAATGTCTATAGCACTATTTTTTCTAAGCTCTATTCAGTAAGCTTATTTTAAACAATATTTGACATAATGAAATTCTGGTTTAAAAGTACCTTTGCCATATGCCCTTAATGTGATGGCATTTAATATACTTAACAGACTTTTTAAACTAGATTTTCCTTTTGTGTTAAAAATAAAAGAAAAAAGATTAAACTCTTGCTTTATGTTATGTTCCTGAATACATCATTGATATAAAATTAGATACCACAACATACAAAATGGCATTCTCTCCCCAACTAATTATTTATAATATGCATATGATCTCCCTAGGAGATTTTAACTAAAAAAAAATATAAATAAAAGAAATAGCATAAAAGCCTACTTTTATTTAAAAAAAAACAAACATTAAATAAATTCCGCCTTAAAAGCAGTCAACTTTTGCCACTGTGGCACTTGTTCTTAAGAATTGAAACAGAAGTTTTACAAACAGATTCCCACAGATTTGCTACAAATTATACTAAAATCTGAAGATGAGAGTCCTGGTACTGATCTTCTTCTGTCAAAGCATATTTTTTTAAGTTGTAAAAAATATGCCCTGCATGTCTAAAAAGTTTCAGTAATGGTTCAAAATTAAAACTCTGCCCCTATCTTTTTGATGGATCCTTAGTCTGGAGGATAAAAATTATCACATCTTTGGGGAAAAAAAAAAAAAAAACAGATGGACAGATGGACATTATTTAGGTAAAGAAGTATATTAACAAGCATGACTTTTTCCTAGAGTTGATGACTTTAATGACACACCTTGAATACATAAGATGTTTAAAATAGTTTTTTACAAATATAGATTGTGCTTAAACTGTGTGCTATTTTTATTTTTGTACGTGAAAGAATTTTAAAAAGTAAATAGATGTGTTCTTAGACCAGAAAATACTCCTAAGTCATTGCATTCTATTTCAGTGGTTATCAAGTGAAATCATTGACTTTACTAAGTGGATATAAATTAGGAAATATTTTTAGGTGAAATTTAAACTTCAACTATTCATAGTTCTGTGAGTGAGATACTGTTCTTGCATATTTCAGATTTCCGGTTTCCATGGTTCTTAATTATCATCTTTGGAATATTTGGGCTAACGGTGATATTATTTTTACTCATATTTTCTAAACAGCAAAGGTAGGTGCGATATAGTCTACTTTGATGTTTTTTGCCAGTTGTTTAGCAAACATAGATATTTCCATTTATTTTATATTTTTTTGTGAATCACAAGTAAATTTTTCATTAACCTAGTGAAACATTATCTCCAATTATATATTTGCCACTTTGTTGCGGTCATCATAGAGACATCACAGGTCTCATTCTTATCTAGAAAGTTGTATAGGACACTAAGGCTGAGGCTAGTGACTATACATCTTGTGGCAGGCACCTCATTCAAGTTCTGAACAGATTGGCCCATTCATTCCAGGATGATAAGGTAGCACTGAAGCTTTGGCACATTTGACAGTCCTAACATGAGATCAAATTTAAATGGTAAATTAAATCTACCTAGATAATTCAATCTAGTAAAATCTTTTCAGACTTCATAGGATGGCAATTTTAAGTAATTGGGATTTTATTTAACTTGCCTGGATATTTATGATTTGGTATTTTACCTGCTTTTGAAAACACAGAGAAAATTCTAAGTTTGAAGAGATTTCATTCTTCATTCTCATGCAGTCAAAAGGCAGGTTCCAGTTACTGTTCTGTCATGGCTGTTTGATCTCATTTAAATCCCTTAATCTCTCCAGGCCTCTGTGTTTTCATGGGTAACATGAGGGTATTGGATTATAGGACCTTTAAACTTCCCTTAAGCTGTAAGAGCAAATTATTCTATTTTTCTTCTTGAAAGAAACTCAGTAAAGACTACAGGAACCTTTAATACAAAACAGGAAAAATTGCTGGTACCACTGGGCTGTTTTCTTTTATTTCAAGAAGTCCCATGGGACGATCTGGGATGATCATGCTCCTTCTCCTAGAATTAGAGTGGCTAACACTAACACTCTCAGTTTTCTGGGACTTTCCTGATTTTAGTTGGTCACCCTATCTAGAACTAAAGACAACTCTCCAGCTAAAGCCAGGAAGCATAAACAAATCAAAATAGGGCCTATGTGACTATATCTTAAAAGCTTTTAAATTTGTATTTTGAAGCTGTATAGCATTTGTAAACATCAAAATAGAATTTCACTAGAGAGAAGAATTCTCAGAATGCTAGAGTTCCAGAATACCAAGCATGCTAAAAGTCTCCAAGTAAATGCAGAAAGGATTATTTTTAGTTGTTTCATCTCCAATGTTGTAATGTAAACTCAGGGAAAAACAAAATTCACTCTGGAGAATTTCATTTTCTGTTTAACTTTCTAGCAATATTACTATCTTAGAAACATAACTATTATAAAGCAGGACACAAGTTTTCAATTTGGGGAGAAAACTAATAAGTAATTGTTTAGGATTTTGAGTAATTTATATTTTTGAGACTTCTAACAAAGGAGCGAAATTATTCTGTTAATTTTAAATCACTGATCTGTATGGTTAGCTGATGAGCTAATTTATATATAACTGCAGTAGATAACTCCACTATGTACATAAAGTAATTTACTCTTAACACTACTTGTCAATTTCAAGTCATCACAGAGGCCAACTTTTTATTTTGCTTAATTACATTTGATAACAATCAGTAATCCTCTGAACAAATAGGATTTCAAAGAAAATTTATTAACCTTTGTCTAAAGGAGTATTTTCTATGAATAATATTGAAGTCCTTAACTATGATGCTTGGTCAAAAATCACCAAATTATAAAAAATTTTGGATTTCTATTTGTACTGACAAATTTCCTGTTATAAATTAATTTTTTGTGAAAAGACTTAATCTTTCTTTTTCATATGCCCATAAAAACCTTTACTCTGAATTTCCGTGTTCTAATGAAAGTATGAAATCGTAGAAAATAGCTGTCAACAAGTGTGGAAAGAACATGTAGTTTTAACACTTAAAATGATACTCAAAGATTAGGTGCTATGTCAGTTTACCCCAGAAGTCTGTGACTGTATAAAGTACTTCAAGTGCTTCATATCTTTGCTTGAAGTTTTGTTAGTTCATAAACCAGGCCACTGCTCCCTCTCTTAATCAAGATAATTGAGTCAACTCTAGCAAAAGGTATAGTGTAATTTGGACTTCAATAAAATGACAGAAAAATCAGAAACATAGTTTCATTCCATATGTTACTCCTGCCATATAAACAACGCCAGCCTTCAAGCTATGACTCATCAGGAAAAAATAACTGAATCAGCATAAAACAGGCAACCTGAAAACTGAATTCAGCCTGTAGATCTATGTTTTGTTGTTTTATGTTATTTTGATTCTGGAGTAAAAATTTTACTACAAAGTGTTTATAAAATAGGGAATCTTCACACATATTCCAGATTTCCAGATTGTCTTTAAAAAAATGAGTGCTCTAGTGAAACTAGGTTGATATTCCTGCTTCGCAACATGTGCTGAGGCAGAGGACAAGTGGTCTCATTTGTGAAGAGCATACATTCTCTGTCACTCGTCCCAGCCCACCCTATGACTTTGTACCAGGCCTGCTATATTCAGCTGCATGACTGGCTTGGGACCTATAGGCTGCAGGTTCTGTCACCCCAGCATAAAGTCAAGCACAGCTCCTAGAAAGCTAACTACCACCATGTACTTAAATGTATCATCCTATTCACAAAGGAGAGGCACACAAGCTTTAGACACTGGGGAAACTGTAATTAGAGTTATGTTTCATTTTTGTATGTTTTTTCACATGTGAACTGTTCATTTAGAGATGCAGAACCAAGTTAACCCATTAGCATGATAGGAGGCAAAGGGTCTGAGTTTTGGAGTCGGCTGCTTTGAATTTGAGCACCGGCTGTGCTGAGGACTACTGCATGATTTGAACACATTCCTTAAATCTCTAAATCTTCCCCCAGATAATATCTTCTACCTCTCTAGTGGTTTTAAGGATTAAATGCAATGTTTAGTGTAGGGGTTGACAAAGTTGTTTTTAAAATGACTAAGCAGTAAATTTTTAGGCTTTCTGGGCTATGAAATCTCTGTCACAACTACTCAGCTCTACCACTGTAGCATGAAAGCAGCCATAAATAATATGAAACTATTTTACATAGATAATACATAAAATGAACATGACCATGTTCCAGCAAAACTTCATTTGCAAAAATAGGGGCAGACCAGATTTGGCCCATAGACTGTGATATGCTGACCCATAATTTAGTGCAAAATACATTTCACAGTGTCTGGTTTATCAGAGGCATTCATAAATGGCACCAGTTTTTAATGATTTATATTTTTCTATAACCTCTATTCATCAGTAAAAATTTAACACTTGTTGCACTGAGTAAACCTAATGGAGTCTACTTAAACACAACTCACAGGTGTTATTGCAGTGACAGGTAAACACTTATCTACAGCATATAACTACTCACTATGAAACTGTCCTGATAAAAAGACAACTGTAGAATGACATCTATTCTGAACATCCCAGGAGAGGAAAGGAGATGACATGATCGAGTAGAAGAACTTGAGCTCACCTCCTCTCAGAAAAACACCAAACTCAGAAATAACTTTTAAACAGTCATCAACAAAAAAGACTGGAACCTTGCAAAAACAGATATTCTACATCCAAAGACAAAGAAGTCACAACAAGATGGTAGAAGGGGTGCCTCTGTGAAATAATCAAATCCCATACCTGCTGGGTGGACAACCCACAAACTGGAAAATAATTATGTCACAAAAGTTTCTCCCACAGGAGTGAGAGTTCTGAGCCCCCGTCAGGGTCCCCAGGTAGGGGTCTGGCATTGAGGGAGGAGCCTCCAAAGCATCTGACATTGAAGGCCACTGCAGCTAAAGTGAAGGAGCTCCACAGCACAGTGGGAAACAGAAAAGATGCTACTCTTGGAGGGACAAATAGAGTTTCTTGTGCACTGGGACCCAGGGCAATGTAGTGACTCCATAGGAGCCTGGGACAGACCTACCTGCAGCCCCGGAGGGTCTCCTTGGGAAGCAGGGGCAAGGACACTAGGGATGGAGGCCCCAGGGAATGTTCTTTGGCATGTGCTCTCCTGGAGGTCACCACTTTGGCACCAAGACCTGGCCTAACCAATAGCCTCAGGATCCAGTGCTGGGACACCTGAGAACAACCAACAGGGTAGGAACACAGCCCCACCCATCATTAGTCAAGCTAATCTCTGAGCCCAGAGATGCCTCTAAACATTCCCCTTAACACAACTCTGCCCAATAGAGGGACAAGACCCAGCTACCTCCACCAGTTGTCAGACACCAGCCCATCTCACCAGGAAGCCTGTGCAAGCCCCTGGAGCAACCTTACTCACCAGGGGACAGACACCAAAGGTGAGAGGAATTATAGTCCTATAAGTTGTGGAATGGAGACCTGGAGAAAGAACTTTAGACAAAATGAAACAGCTGAGAAATATATTTAGCTGAGAAATATATTTAGAAAAATATAAATAGCAAATATATTTAGCAAAAGCCCCAGAAGAACTAAGTGAAATGGAGATAGGTAATCTACGTGGAAAAGAATTCAGAGTAACAGTAGTAAAGATAATCTAAAATCTCACAAAAAGAATGGAGGCACAGGCCGAGAAGATACAAGAAATGTTTAACAAGGAGCTAGAAGATTTAAGAACAGAGATGAACTATACAATTACTGAAATGAAAAATACACTAAATAGGGATCGCTAGCAGAATACATTAGGCAGAAGAATGAATAAGTGAGCTGGAAGACAGTAGTGGAATCATTGATGTGCAACAGAATAAAGAAAGAAGAATGAAATGAAGACAACCTAAGAGACCCTGAGGACATTAAATATACCAACATTTGCATTATAGGGGTCCAAAAAGTAGAATAGAGAAAGGGGCTGAGAAAACATATGAAGAGATAATAGCCAAAAACTTCCATAACGTGGAAAAGAAAACACTCAAGTCCAGGAAGCACAGAGAGTCCTATACAGGATAAACCCAAGGAGGAATATGCCAAGAGACAATAATCAAAATGCCAAAAATTAAAGACGAAGAGAAAATATTGAAAGGAACAAGGAAAAAACAACAAATAGTATACAAAGAAATCTCCATAAAGTTATCAACTGATTTCTCAGCAGAAAGTGTGTAGGCCAGAAGGGAGTGGCACAATATATTTAAAGTGATGAATAGGAGTTTGTGGCACAGTGGAAATGAATCAGACTAGGAAACATGAGGTTGCAGGTTTGATCCCTGGCCTCACTCAGTGGGTTAAGGATCTGGCATTGCCGTGAGCTGTGGGATATGTCACAGACATGGCTTAGATCCTGTGTTGCTGTGGCTAGGCCGGCAGCTGCAGGTCCAATTGGACCCCTAGCCTGGGAACCTCCATATGCCATGCATGCAGCCCTAAAAAGCCAAAAAAAAATATACAATACACGAAACAGAAAAAGCAATCCAAATATAACACTAAAGGGAGTCATTAAATTACCAAAGAGAACAAAAGAGGAAGGGCAGGAAAAAAACCTACAAAAACAAATCCAAAACATTTAACAAATTGGCAATAAAAATGTACATATTAATAAATTACCTTAAATGTAAATGGATTAAATGATAAAAGACACAGAATGGCTGAATGGATACAAAAATAAGACCTGTATATATGCTGTCTGCAAGACCCACATCAGACCTAGGTACACATCCAGACGGAAAGTGAGGGGATGGAAGAAGTTACTCCATGCAAATGGAAATCGGATGAAAGCAGGAGTAGCAATACTCCTATCAGACAAAATAGAATTAAAAGTAAAGACTGTTACAAGAGACAAAGAAGAACACTACATAATGTTTAAAGGATCAAGCCATGAAAAAGATATAACCATTGTAAATATATACACACCCTACAGAGGAGCACCTCAATATATAGGACCAATGCTAACAGCCATAAAAGGATAAACTGACAGTAACACAATAATAGGGGGGACTTTAATACCTCATTTACATCATTGGAGAGAGCATCCAAACAGAAAATGAATAAGGAAACACAGCCCTTAAAGGGCATTTTAGACCAGGTGGCCTTAATTCATATTTATAGAACATTCCATCTGAAAGCAGCAGAATACATGTTCTTCTCAAGGGCACATGGAACATTCTCCAGGATAGATCACATGCTGGGCCACAAAGCAAGTAAATTTAGGAAAACTGAAAGCATATCAAGCATATTACTGACCACAACACTATGAGATTAGAAACCAACTATGAGAAAGAAAAACTGTTAAAAAACACACACACACACACAAAACCTGGAGGCTAAATAATATGTTACTAAATAACCAATGTATCACTGAGGAAATCAAAGAAGAAAATTTAAAAAAACACCTAGTGAGAAGGATTAAGATAGCAGAGGAGTAAGAAGTGGCATTTGCCTACTCCCACAAACCCCTCAAAAAAAAAAATCTACATGTACGACAATTCACACAGAAAATTTACTGAACACTGGCAGAAGACCTTAAACCTCCAAAAAGGGCAAAAAATCCTCCACATAACTGGGTAGAACAAAAGGGAAAAAGAGAAAAAAAAGGAATCAGGATGGGACTAGCACTTCTGAGGGGGAGCTGTTAAAGAGCAAAGGAACCCATACCCTGGAAAGCCACCTAAGCAACAGATCAGCCACAATAGAGGACCTCAAAGTTGGGGAAAAAAGCTCAGCAGCTAGACTGAGGAAGGCAAAGGAGAGTGAGAGCCGTGGTTCAGATCATCTGTACCACCACCACCAGACATACAGCTTGAGATGCTTAGGTGGGGGCTGGGAGCTGAGACTCAGGTTCCAGAGGTCAGTTCCAGAGATAGGACTAGGACTGTGTGGAGACTGCCTGAGGGGCTAGGGAGTGGTACGCCATGGAGTGGGGAGCCAAGTGCCACAGTTGAGGAACATGGGAGGAGGTCTGGGCCTGTAGGAAAAGCAAGGCACCCTTGTTGGGGAGGGGCAGACTGACATAAGAGTATCTTTCCCTGCACATGTGCAGATTCTCAGCAGAGCACCTCTGGCACAGGCTACAGGTGGCAAATCGCCACCTCTGTGGGCTATGGGTGGCCAGGTACTCTTGCATGGGCTAAGGGAGGCAGGGGGCTAAGTGCAATGTAGCACCTCTTGTGTGATCTACAGGAGGTGGGAACAAACCATAGCAGTCATCTCAGACACCAAAGGTGGGCAAGGCCCACCACCACTAGGGGTCTGTGAACAGGCACCACCTGTGGCCCAAGGCACCTCAGAGGTCAGCAAAGAAGAGGACACTGCAACCCAACACCAACTGTTCTTCTCACTCCCCTGGGAACACACTCACCTGCTGCTGCCACTGCCAAACACTCTGGGCACCACCTACACATGCCTGATCACTGTCACTTCCCAGGGCCCTTCAACTAGGAGCAGCCTCCTGCCACCTCCCAAGAGCCCAGCAACCAGGCACTAGCTACTAGCCCTGCCCATTCCCTCCATCTCCCTGGAAGCATACACAGCATCCTAGAAATAAAAAGTTAAGCTTTCACAAAATACCCAGGGGCACTTAAGCATATAAATAGCCATCTGAGAATACAGTAGTTGTTTTCTCTAAATTCATAGAATAAGAAAAATATAAGCAAAATGAAAAAGCTCAGGAACAATTCCCAGTTAAAAGAACAGGAGAATTCATCTGAAGCAGCAAATAATGAAATAGTGAAATAGACCTCTGCATTCTAACACACTGAGTTCAAAAAGGAGATAGTGAAAATACAGAATTAAAAGTGAATATGAAGGAATTAAGAGTGAATATGAAGGAATTAAGAGCAGGTATGAAGAGTAATCTAGATTACTTTAGAAAGGAACTAGAAGATAAAAAGAAGAGCCAAGAAAAATTTAAAAATTCATTTACAGAGACACACGAGTTAGTGACTTGGAAGAAGGAATAATAGAAATCACCCAATCAGGACAGCAGACAGAAAACCAAATGAAAAAAATGTGATAGCAATTTAAGACACCTATGGGATAATATAAAGTGGGCCCATCTACACATAATAGGGATTCCAGGAGGAGGAGAAAAAGAAAACGGAATTGAAAATATTTGAAGATATTATGGCCGAAAACTTCCCAAATCTAAAGGAAACAGATATCAAGATACAGGAAGCACAGAGGGCCCCAAACAGGCCTACACCCAGACATATTATAATAAAAATGGCCAAAGTTAAAGAGAGGATTCTAAAGGCTGTAGGAGAAACACAAAGTGTTAATTATCCCCATGGGGCTATCAGCTAATTTCTCTACAGAAGCACTACAGGCCAGAAGAGAGTGGAAAGATATATGCAAAGTTCTAAAATGGAAAAATTTACAGCCTAGAACACTCTACCCAGCAAGAATATAATTTAAAGTAGAAGGAGAAATAAAGGTTTTCTCCAACAAACGAAAAATGAAAGAGTATATACAGCAGTACTAAACCCCTTATAAAAGAAATGTTAAAGGGCTCCTCTAAATAAAAAGTACAAAGAAATAGGATAGAGGAAATCACAATTGGAAAGCAATCACTTAAATAAGCTAAGATACGGATCTAAAAGGGAAAAAAAAAACCTGTTGTAAAAGCAACAATCAACACAAGAACAGCAAAAGGACTTCAAAATCAAAATGTAGGTAAGGAAAGTAAGAAAATCTAGACTTTTTTTTAAGATGTGTTTCAACCTATATGACTATCAGGCTGAAGCAACCAGATATAGGAACAGGTTAACATACTTGAAAAATAGGCAATCACAATTCAAAACCGAACACTATCCACAAAAACTAAAAAGAGGACACAAGCATAAGATAAAAGGAAATCATCAAACCAAAATAATGAAAGGAACAAGGGAGAAACATAAAATCAACTAGAAAACAAGGTTTAAATGGCAATAAGTACATATTTATCAATAATTACCTTAAATGTCGACTGAATACTCCAATCAAAAGACACAGAGTGGTAGATTGGATAAAAAAGTAAGATCCTACAATATGCAGTCTACAAGAGACTCACATTAGGGCAAAGGATACATATAAATTTTAAAAAGGGATAGAAAAAGATATTTTATGTGAATGGGAAAGACAGAAAATCAGGAGTTGCAATACTCACATTGAGAAAATAGAATTTAAAAGAAAGGCCATAAAGAAAGACAAAGAAGGACACTAAGGATAAAAGGATTGATTCAAGAAGAGGATATTACAATCATCAATATAAATGCCCCTAATATAGGAGCACCCAAATACATACAACAAATACTAACACATAAAAGGAGAAACTGATATGAATACAGTAATAGTAGCAGACTTTAATACTCCACTCACATTATTGGACAGACCCTCTAGACAGAAAATCAATAAGGCAACAAGAGATCCTAAATGACACAACAGAAAAGATAGACTTAATTGACATTTGCAGGAAATTATATCCAAAAAAATCAGAATACCACTATGGAAAACACTAGGGAACTACATTATAAAATTAAATATAGAATTGCCATATGATCCATCAATCCCACTCTTGGGCATATATCCATACAGAACTTTCCTTGAAAAAAAAAAAAAAAAAAACATGCACCCATATGTTCACTGCAGCACTATTCACAATAGCCAAGACATGGAAACAACCTAAATGTCCATCAACAGGTGAATGGATTAAGAAAATGTGGTATATATGCATGATGGAATACTACTTGGCCATAAAAAGAACTAAATAATGCCATTTGCAGCAACATAGATGGAACTACAGACTCTCATACCAAGTGAAGTAAGTCAAGAAAGAGGAAGACAAATGCCATATGATATCACTTATATCTGGAATCTAATATACAGTACAAATGAACCTTTCCACAGAAAAGAAACTCATGAACTGGGAGAACAGACTTGTGGTTGCCAAGGGGAAGGGGGAGGGAGTGGGATGGACTAGGAGTCTGTGGTTAATAGATGCAAACTATTGCATTTGGAATAGCTAAGCCATGAGATCCTGCTGTATAGCACAGTGAATGATATATATCTAGTCACTTATAATGGAACATGATGTGAGAAAAAAAATATATCTGTGACTGGGTCACTTTTCTATACAGTAGAAATTGACAGAACACTGTTGTTAACCAGCTATAATGGAAAAAATAAAAATCATTAATAAAAAATAAATGAAAAAGAAGAAATCTCAAAGGGATACTGCAGAATACAAAAAAAGAGAGAGAATACTATGAACAATTATATGCCAACAAATTTGACAACCTAGAAGAAAGAGACAACTTTCTAGAGACTTACAGCCTGCCAAAACTGAGTCAAGAAGAAATAGAGCAGCTGAACAGACCAATCACTAGAAATGAAATTGAATATGTAATAAAAACACTCCCTACAAAAAAAAAAAAGTGTCCAGGACCAGATGGCTTCACAGGCAAATTCTACCAAACTTACAAAGAAGAATTTATACCCATCCTTAAACTTTTCCAAAAGGTAGAAGAAGAAGGAACACTCCCAAAGACATTCTATGAAGCCACCATCACCCTAATACCAAAAAACAAAGATACTACTACCATAAAAGAAAATTATAGGCCACTATTTTTGATGATTATAGATACAAAAATTCTCAACAAAATCTTATCAAACCAAATCCAATAACATATAAAAAAGATCATACACCACAACCAAGTGGGATTCATCCCAAGTTCACAAGGATGGTTCAACATATGCAAATCAATGTCATACACCACATTAAGAAAAGTCAAAAGCCACATGATCTCTCAATAGATGAAGGAAAAGCATTTGACCAAGCCCAATATCCATTCATGATAAAAACTCTTACCAAAGTGGGTATAGAGGAACATACCTTAACCTAATCAAAGCCATTTATGACAAACCCATAGCCAATTTAATACTCAATGGAGAAAAGCTGAAAGCCTTCCCACTAAACTCTGGAACAGGACAAGGATGCCCACTTATACCACTTTTATTCAACATGGTATTGGAAGTCCTAGCCACAGCAATCAGATAAACAAAAAAAATAAAAGTATCAAAATTGGAAGAGAAGAGGCAAAATTGTCATTTTATGCAGATGACATGATACTATATATAGAAAACCACACAAAAACTACTCAAACTGTTCAATGAATTTAGGAAAGTAGCAGAACACAAGATTAACCTTCAGAAATCTGTTGCAATTCTATTGCCTAACGATGAATTATTAGAAAAGGAATATAAAATACAATACCTTTTAAAATTGAACCCCCAAAGAATTAAATGCCTAGAAATAAACCTGACCAAGGAGGTGAAAGACTTATATGCTGAGAATTAATATTGTTAAAATGGCCATACTACCGAAAGCAATCTACAGATTCAATGCAATCCCTATCAAACTACCCATGACATTTTTCACAGAGCAAGAACAATCCAAAAATTTATATGGAACCATAAAAGACCCAGAATTGTCAAAGCAATCCTGAGGAACAAAACACAAGAAAGAGCCATAACTCTTCCAGACTTCAAACAATATTACAAAGCTATAGTAATCAAGACAGTGTGGTACTGGTACCAAAACAGACATACAGACCAATGGAACAGAATAGAAGAACTCAGAAATAAACCAGACAACTATGGTCAATTAATCTTCAACAAAGGAGGCAAGAATATAAAATGGGAAAAAGACAGTATCTTCAGCAAATGGTGCTGGGAAAACTGGACAGCTGCATCCAGCTCTAAATCAAGGAAACTAAAACACACCCTCATACCATACACAAAAATAAACTCAAAATGGCTTAAAGACTTAAACATAAGACAAGACACCACAAAACTGCTAGAAGAGAACATAGGCAAAACATTCTCTAACATCAACCTTACAAATGTTTTCTTAGGTCAGTCTCCCAAGGCAGCAGAAATAAAAACAAAAACCAATGGGACCTAATCAAGCTTACAAGCTTTTCCATAGCAAAGGAAGTCATAAAAAAAAGACAACCTATGGAATGGGAGAATATAATTTCAAATGATGCAACTGATAAGGGCCTAATCTCTAAAATACACAAACTTATACAACTCAACAGAAAAAAAAAAAAGTACACACACAACAACCCAATTGAATAATGGGCAGAAAACCTGAATAGACATTTCTCCAAAGAAAACACATGGATGGCCAACAAGCACATGAAAAAAATACTCAACATCACTAATTATTAGAGAAATGCAAATAAAAACTACAATGAGGTACCACCTCACACCTGTCAGAATGGCCATCATTAAAAAGTCAACAAATAACAAATGCTGGAGAGGGTGTGGAGAAAAAGGTACCCTCCTCCAATGTTGGTTACAGTATAAATTGGTACAATCACTATGGAAAACAGTATGAGGGTACCTCAGGAAACTAAATATAGAACTACCATATGACCCAGCAATCCCACTCCTGAGCATATACCCAGACAAATCTTTCATTCAAAAAGATACATACACCTGTATGTTCATTCCAGAACTGTTCACAACAGCCAAGACATGGAACCAACTTAAATGTCCATCAACAGATGAATGGATTAAGATGACATGGTATATATACATATTGAAATACTACTCAGCCCTAAAAAAAGAATAAAATAATCCCATTTGCAGCAACATGGATGGAACTAGACTCTCCTACTAAGTGAAGTAAGTCAGAAAGAGAAAGACAAGTACTATTTGTCATTTATATCTGCAGTCTAATAAATGGTACAAATGAACCTATCTATAGAAAAGTAACAAACTCATGGACTTAGAGAACAAACTTGTGGTTTTCAAGGGGAAGGGAGTGGGATGGACCGGGAGTCTGGGGTTAGTAGATGCAAAGTATTGCATTTGGAGTGGATAAGCAATGAGCTCCTGCTGTATAGCACAGGGAATTACATCTAGTCACTTCTGATGGAACATGTTGGAGGGTAATCTGAGAAAAAGAATATTATATATATGATAATATATATAATATTCATTCATATATATATGACTGGGTCACTTTGCTGTACAGCAGAAATTGACATGACATTGTCAATCAACTATAATAGAAAAAATAAAAATCTCATTAAAAGAAAAACCTAGAGACAAATGACAATGAAAACATGATCCAAAACCTATAGGACATAGCAAAAGCAGTTATAAGAGGGAAGTTTATAGTTACTCAATCTTACCTAGGAAATAATAAAAATCTCAGATAACCTAACCTTATACCTAAAGCAACTAGAGGAAAAAGTATAAACAAAACCCAAAGTGAGAAGAAGGAAAAGTCATAATGATCAGAGCAGAAATAAATGAACTAGAGACCAAGAAAACAGTGAAAAGATGAATTAAACTAAAAGCTGGTTCTTTGAAAAAATAAACAAAATTGATAAACCTTTAGACAGACTCATCAAGAAAAAAAGGGAGAGGGTTCAAATCAATAAAATCAGAAATTAAAAAGTGGTCATAACTGAAACCATAGAATACAGAGGAGCAGAAGAGACTACTACTTGCAACTATTTGCCAATAAAATGGATAACCTAGAAGAAATAAACACAGTCTTAGAAAGGTACAACCCTTGCAAGACTAAACCAGGAAGAAACAGGAAAAAGGAAAAGAACAATAACAAGTACTGAAATTGAAACTGTGATTCAACTTCCAACAAAAGCCTAGGAGCATATGGATTTACAGGTGAATTCTGCCAAGCATTTAGAAAAGAGTTAATACCTGTTCTTCTGAAACTATTCCAAAAAATCACAGAAGGAAACTCTAAACTCATTCTATGAAGCCACCATTACCTTGAAACCAAAACCAGACAAAGATACTATGAAATAAAGACAATTAAGGCTAATATCACTGATGAACATATTCACAAAAATCCTCAACAAAATAATATCAAACCAAATCCAACAATATATTAAAAGGATCATACACTAAGATAAAGGGAGATTTATCCCAGGAATGCAGGGATATTTCAATATCTGCAAATCAATTAGTGTGATACACCACATTAACAAATTGAATATAAACCATATGATCATCTCAGTAGATGCAGAAAAAGCTTTTGAAAAAATTCACCACCCATTTATGATAAAAATGCCCCAGAAAGTGATCATGGAGGGAACCTACCTCAACATAATAAAGGCCATATGACAAACCCACAGCTAATATCATTCTCAACAGTGAAAAACTGAAAGAATTTCCAGTAAGATTAGGAACATGACAAGGATGTTCACTCATCACTTTTATTCAAAACAGTTTTGAAAGTCAGAGAAATAAAAAAGGAATTCAAGTTGGAACTGTTGCTCTTTGCAGATGACATGGTACTATACATAGAAGATCATAAAGATATTACCAGAAAACTATTGAAGCTTATCAATAAATGTGGTAAATTTGCAGAATACAAAATTGATATATGGAAATCTCTTGCATTCCTATACATAACAACAAAAGATCAGAGAGAGACATTAAACAATCCTGTTTACCATTACATCAAAAACAGTAAAATACCTAGAAATGAACCTACCTAAGGAAGCAAAAGACTTGTACTTTGAAAACTATAAGATGCTGTTCAAAGAAATAGTAACACAAACAGATGGAAGGCTATTCCATGTTCATAGATTGGAAGAACCAGTGTTGTCAAAATGACTATAATACACAAGGCAATCTGCAGATTCAACACAATCCCTATAAAATTACCAATGGCATTTTTATAGAACTAGAAAAAATTTTTAATTATTATGAAAATGAAAAAGATCCCAAATATGCAAAGCAATCCTGAGAAAGAAAAACACAGAGTTGGAATTAGGCTCCCAGAATTCAGACTCTACTACACAGCTACAGTCATCAAAACAATATGGTACTGGCACAGAAACAGAAATACTGATCAGTGGAACAGGATAAAAAACCCAAAAATAAATTCATGTACCTATGGTTAATGAATCTATGACAAAGTAGACAAGAACATACAATGGAGAAAAGACAGCCTCTGCAGTAAATGGTATTACGAAAACTGGACAGCTACATATAAAAGAATGAACATTCTCTAACACCATATACAAAAATAAACAAAATGTTAAAAAGAACTAAATGTAAAATAAGATACTATAAAATCTTAAGAGAAAAATGGAGAGAGAACATTCTTTCCCATAAATTGTAGCAATACCTTTTTGGATCCACCTCCTAGAGTAATGAAAATAAAAACAAAAATAAATGGGAACTAATTAAACTTAAAACCTTTGTCCAGTAAAGAAGACCATTAAAAAAAAAAGACAACCCACAGAATGGGAGAAAATATTTGCAAATGAAGCAACTGACAAGGGATAAATTTCAAAATACAAAACAGCTTTTGAAGCTCATATCAAAAAGACAACCCAATCAAAAAATAGGCAGATCCTAATAGACATTTTTTCAAAGAAGACCTACAGATGGCAAAAAAGCACATGAAAAGGTGCTCAACATCACTAATTATTAGAGAAATGCAAATCAAAACGACTGTGAGGTATCACCTCACACAAGTCTGAATGTCCATCATCAAAAAGCCTACAAATAGGAGTTCCCATTGTGGCTCAGCAGGTGAATAACCTGATGAGTAGCCATGAGGATGCAGGTCCTATCCCTGGCCTCACTCAATAGGTTAAAGATCTGGTGTTGCTGCAAGCTGCAGCATAGGTTGCAGATGTGGCTCAGATCTAGCATTGCTGTGGCTGTGGTATAGGCTCCAGCTGTAGCTCCAATTCAGCCCCTAGTCTGGGAACTTCCATATGCTGCAGGTGCAGCCCTAAAAAGAAAAAAAAAAGGTCTGTAAACAATAAATGCTGGAGATGATGTGGGGAAAAGGGAACATTTCTACACTGTTAGTAGGCATGTAAATTGGTAAAACCATTATGGAGAATAGCATGGAGGTTCCTTAAACTAAAAATAGAACTACCACATGATCCAGCAGTCACACTCCTGGTCATATACCCAGACAAAACTATAATTTGAAAAGACACGTGCATCCCTATGTTCATTGCAGCACTATTTACAATAGCCAAGACATGTAGGCAACCTAAATGCTCATTGACCAATGAATGGATAAAGAAGATGTGGTAATATATACAAGAAATATTACTCAGCCATAAAAAAGAACAAAATAATGCCATTTGCAGCAACAGGGATCAACCTAGAGATTATCACACTAAGTCAAGTAAGTCAGACAGAAAAAGACAAATATATGATGTCACATGTATGTGGAATCTTAAAAAAAATGATACACAGGAAGTTATTTACAAAACGGAACAGACTCACAGCCTTGGAAAACAAATTAATGCCTACCAAAGGGGAAAGGTGGGGGGAAGGATAAATTGAGAGTTTAGGATTGACATATGCACACTACTATATAAAAAAATAGATAACCAGCAAGGGCCTACTGTATAGCACAGAGAACGCTACTCAATGTTCTGTAATAAACTATATGGGAAAAGAATCTGAATAAGAATGGGTATATGTATATATGTACAACTGCATCACTTTGCCGTAGACCCCTGAAACTAACATCATTGTACATCAACTATATACCAATATAAAAATTAAATTCAAAACATTATAAAAATAAAAGGAGCACCCTCAAAAAAAAAACTCAACTTATAAAATGGAATGTGGCTTATTCCTTGGGTTAGGTAGAAAGGTAATGAAAATGTTCAGAGAATGGGTTCCCTATTGAATAGAACAAACTGCTCATTTACTCCAAGTAGATTATCAGCTGATACTCAAAAACCAGGTTGGAATGAGAAACTCTGAGCTTTATTCCAGAGCCATAATGTTGATTTTAAAACATAAACTCTAGTTACACTATTAAATAGATAAATGATTTACTTAAATTCAAGAAATTTTTATTGAGCACCTTCTCTGTGCCAGAAATTATTCTAAGTGCTAAGGATATAATTAGGCACAATACAGGCAGCTTAGACATTGAAATGAATGATAGTCAAAAAGTAATTTATGTATTTGGAACAGAAAATGTAAGTACATCATATATAGAATTATATATATAAATTCATACCGAGCAGAGATAGTTCAAATTAAGTCTGTCCCAACTAAAATGAACCGTGCAGTGACACCCTGGTTAATGAGACTGTCCTAGATAATTTTATAATTCATGTGAGCTGTGTGGTATGTATTTTCCCAGCTCATTCTTTTTTGAAGGTGCAGATAATCGTGGCTCTACATGAATTGGCTTGTTTGCCTTCCCTTCTTCCATAAATTATAGGTGAGATGTATATTAAAATTCCCTTAAAACTGCCATGGAATTAAATTCCTCACTCCCAATACTAAGACTAGCTGTCAATAAAAGATATTAATGAAAAACTGTTATAGGAAAACCACATTTTACTTAAACTGACTTCAGATAAGGACTTTATTTTTGTTCTTTTTTTCCTTCTATATTTTGCCCTGTCATTTATTACTTAATGCTATTCTTCTCTTTTTCATATTACACTTATATAAAGTACCAGAATATTTGGAATAATTAATAGTACTATTAATATTCTATTTCTGTATTTGACATAAGAGGATGTATAATTTATGTCAAAACAAAATTTCCTTTTCAAGGATTAAGATGCTGATTCTACCCCCGGTTCCAGTTCCAAAGATCAAGGGAATTGATCCAGATCTCCTCAAGGTAATTAATAAATTAAGTTATATGTAACACTAATTCAGTGCTACCTGAAGAACAATGTCTTATGTTGAGAGCTTTTGCAAGCTACATGTATAATTTTATTTTTTTGTCTTCCTTCTGGAGAAAGGAAATTTTAATATTACATCTCAACATTATGAAAATATCTTACATAGTTAAAAGTTCTTCATTAATGTATTTGTTATATGGTTTTATTACTGATTAGTCTCTGAATGTTACTTGTTAAATCACTTAATTGTTGTGAGGTTCTTTTCATATATCTTCATTTTCTATTTCCTAGGAAGGAAAATTAGAAGAGGTGAACACAATCTTAGCCATTCATGACAACTATAAACACGAATTCTACAGTGATGACTCTTGGGTTGAATTTATTGAGCTAGATATTGATGACCCTGATGAAAAGACTGAAGGATCAGACACAGACAGACTTCTAAATAATGACCATGAAAAATCACTTACTATCCTTGGGGCAAAGGATGACGACTCCGGACGTACCAGCTGTTACGAACCTGACATTCTGGAGACAGATTTCAATGCCAATGACGTGTGTGATGGTACCTCAGAGGTAGCTCAGCCACAAAGGTTAAAAGGGGAAGCAGATCTCTTGTGCCTTGACCAGAAGAATCAAAATAACTCACCTTCTAATGATGCTGCCCCTGCTACCCAGCAGCCCAGTGTTATCCTAGCAGAGGAAAACAAACCAAGACCACTTATTATCAGTGGAACTGACTCAACTCATCAAACTGCCCATACACAGCTCAGCAACCCAAGTTCACTGGCAAACATCGACTTTTATGCCCAGGTAAGCGACATTACACCAGCAGGGAGTGTGGTCCTTTCCCCGGGCCAAAAGAATAAGGCAGGGATCTCCCAGTGTGACATGCACCTAGAAGTGGTCTCACCCTGCCCAGCAAACTTCATCATGGACAATGCCTACTTCTGCGAGGCAGATGCCAAAAAGTGCATCGCTGTGGCCCCCCACGTCGAGGTCGAATCACGTGTAGCGCCAAGCTTTAACCAGGAAGACATTTACATCACCACAGAAAGCCTTACCACTACTGCTGGCAGGTCTGGGACAGCAGAATGTGCTCCAAGTTCTGAGATGCCTGTCCCAGACTATACCTCCATTCACATAGTACAGTCTCCACAGGGCCTCGTACTCAATGCCACAGCCCTGCCCTTGCCTGACAAAGAGTTTCTCTCATCGTGTGGCTATGTGAGCACAGACCAACTGAACAAAATCATGCCGTAGCTTTTCTTCAATTTTCCATGAGCTACCTGTTTAATGGCAAAGGGTTGGCTGAGGCCTGAATGCTTAAACCAAAACAATGTTTAAACCTTTTGCGGGGGGGTGGGGTCAGGGTAAGGGATAAATGCCTTTTTCTGAAATGTTAAAATACGATATTAAAAAAAGAAGAATCCTTAATCAGATAGATATTCCTATTGTGAATTGTAAATATTTTTAAGAATTGTCTCAAAGACCGTGTAGTGGCAGTGAATGTCTTGTTATTGTGGGTGTTAATTTTGTGCTACTAAGCATTGAATGGCTATGTTTTTAATGTATAGTAAATCATGCTTTTTGAAAAAGCAAAAAATCAGGTGGCTTTTGCAGTTCAGGAAGATTGAATGCACATCATAGCACAGGCTAATTTTTTTAATAATTGGGAACTAAAATCATAGGTAAGAAAATAGTTTGGATATGTAAAACATTTATTTTGACATAAAATGGATAAAGATATTTTTAATAACTTACACTTTAGGCATGGCTATTTTCTATTACACTACACACTGTGTCCTGTAGTTAATGCGGGCTCATCTAAAGAATGTAGAACTGCCATCTAAAGCTGGTTTAATGCTTTGGTCAATGCACCTGAAGAAAAACAAGTTAGTTTTTTACAAGGCCCTTTTTATACCTCCTAAAACTCTTTAAATGATTCTAAAATGATTGTAGTTACCTACAGTATTGGAATGTACTCATCTGAATTTTTAAACAAATATTTGTTAATTCAGAAAACCTTAAAATGTTTGCACAGGTCAACTTACCATGACCCCCACTCTCAAAAAAAAAAAAAAACAAAAACAAAAACAAAAAAAACCCTTTTCTTAACCAACTTTGTTTTGTGTCAGATCGCTACATACTAAGTAGAACTCATAGCTGGTTCATATTGACCAGGGTGCTTAATCACTGCTGGTGGACAGGGAGTAAGTTTCTTAGTGCACACATATCACAAGCCTTAGAACCTCGGCCGCAGTGTCTCTTATTTCATATTTACCTAAGAAAGGAATAGGTATAAGAAGCATTTTGTAAGTTGAAGCAGGTTGAAATGAAGTTAACCAGATCATGGGATGAAACGTTTTGAGAAAAAAGGTTTTTGTTTCAAAGCCTGTAGCCAGACACATACTCATTATTCATGGGAACGAGAAACAGAAGAAGCAAGATCCCCATAGGTAACTCAAAAGTTTACTTAAACCCATACTAGAAACTTTCTTACTTACCGTTTTATGGGATTTATTTAAAGTAGTGAAAGAGGTTTCATTATTTATTTCCCTTCTGAGTGGACTGGCCTCAAAGCAGGTACTTGAAAGAAAAAGAAGGGCCCAAGTAATTTATAAATTTTTACCCAATCCCTTAATAACCTAAACATCATTTCTAGGAGCCTTGGATTGCTCCCCAAAAGGTCTGTCAAAAGGAGATGACTCATTGTCACTGAAGAATGCGCCTCACTTTATTTTTTTAAAGGTTAAAGAAACTTTAAAGTTAACTTTAACTTAAATAGTATTTGCCATTTAGCTCAGACCATTTTAGGAAATAAGCTTCATGGCTGGTAATATTAAATTCTGTCTTTCTTGCAGGAAGGATGGTGAAAAGCTAGAATTGGGTGTTTAAAGTTCAACATGTTACTTTGTAATAGACGTTTAGTAGATTTTCTGCTACCTTGCTGCTATGGTTTTCTCGTAAGAGCTACATAATTTAGTTTCATAGACAATTTCATCAGTGTAGAACCTAATTCAACTTAAAACTGTGTGTTTGGGAAAACTCTCTTACTATTTCACAATAGGCTGACAACATTTCTATAGCCAAAAATAGCTAAATACCTCAATCAGTCTCCGAATGTCATTTTGGTACTTTGCTGGCCACACAAGCCATTATTCCCTAGTATGACTAGTTGTGTCCTGCAGTTTATATTTAACTTTCTTTATGTCTGTGGATTTTTTTCCTTCAAAGTTTAATAAATTTATTTTCTTGGATGTGTGATGGTGTGCTTCTGTTGTCAAACACCCACAGGAAAAGCATTCCAAAGCCAGATCACATACTGAGTTCTCCTTGAAACAGGAGTTTAGCACAGTTGGTTTAAACACAGTGGCAATGGGTGTGGAGATTTTTGCTCTGTGCTATAATATAGAGGCAGGGGAGACAGCTCCTTACCTCTTTTTGAGGTAAAAAAAGGATCCCGTTTCAAAAATATCCTGCTGGCTTGTCTGGACTCTTAGAGCTGTTATTTTGGATGCATCACACCTTGCATGGTGTGTGTGTGTGTGTGTGTGTGTGTGTGTGTGTGTGTGTACATACGTGGTGGGGAGAGCATGTTGCCTAGAAGGAGGGGCAATCAGCTCTCCCTCTACCATTCACACATTAGAACAAGTCAGTTTGTCAGACTAGTTCCTTGTCATCATAGGAAGCCAATAAGTCAGGGCTGGGTTGTTCCTATTGTGGCTCAGTGGGTTAAGAACCTGACATAATGTCCGTGAGGATGCAGGTTTGATCCCTGGCCTTGCTCAGTGGGATAATGATCTAGTGTTGCCGCAAGCTGCAGCATAAGGTCACAGATGCAGCTCAGATCCAATTTTGCTGCGATGTAGGGCAGCAACTGCAGCTCCAATTTGACCCCTAAGCTGGGAACTTCCATATGCCACAGGTGTGACCATAAAAAGAGGAAAAATAGGGCTAGGAAGGAGGCAGGTTAGGTATGTTGTGTAGGAGCCTGAGAGCATTAAAGCTGTGAAGCAGAGATTCTTCCACAGGAGGCTCCAGTTGGGGGGAATTAGTCCATGGCAGGCTCTTGTGCAGCCACTGGGTCCTAAGAAGTGGGTGTCTGCTATAGCATTGAGAAACCCAGTGACCATTTATTGCTTCAGCCAATGCAGGTAAAAAAAATTTCCCACCTGCTGCCTTCTGCTCTTTGAGCAGACATTACTTGAAGTGCCATAGGTGAAGCCTCAGAGTTTCCTACTCCTTACTTGGAAATAAAGTTTGGGAAATCATGCCTCTTCTGTCCCTAAGATACTGCCTTAACATTTACAAAATAAAAGGTCACCATTTTAAGCACCAGATATTTTTTATCATCTGCAACACGGGACTCAGCCTTATGAGAAGACAGTTTATTGTTCATATGGGATGCTTCAGGGATCAGGAGTGAAGGGAGCAGAAGGTCTCTTCCAAAGATTGAAAGAGAACTATCCTATTTCAGAAAATTAATGCCATGTTGGAGTTGGCTAACATGTGTTCCTGTGTTTAAAATTCTTAATGGTTCTATCAAAACATACCAACACTGAAATCTAGTCAGGGGTTATTTTCATGTTTCCATAGTTTTACAACAAAATACTAAATGTCCTTGCTTGTTCCCTGTTTAGGGTAAGAAATGGGAAAAATGAAATTAATTGAATCCAAATTCTATTTGAAATCCAAGATAATTCATCATTTGCCTAATTTCCTTGCTAGTATAATATTTAAGGGCTATACATAAAAGACTCAGCTTTTGAATAAGAATTTGAGCTTTGGTTAAGATCTGTTCCCTTGGAAATCAAAGACTATTATGTCAGGGAGTTCCCAATGTGGCACAATGGGATCAGTAACATCTCTGCAGCACCAGGACACAGGTTTGATCCCTGACCCTGTACGGTGGGTTAAAGGATCTGGCATTACCACACGTGTGGCTTAAGTCACAACTGTGGCTCAGATCTGACCCCTGGCCGAGGAACTCCACATGCTATGGGGTGGCCAGAAAAGCAAAAAGAAAAATGTCAGGATAGAAAGTCCAAAAATAAACTCAAGCACCTATAATCAATTTACGACAAAGGAAGCAAGAATATACAGCGGAAGAAAGACTCTCTCTTCAATAAGTGGTACTGGGAAAACTGGACAGCTACATGTAAAAGAATGAAATTACAATATTCTCTAACACCATACACAAAAATTAACTAAAAATGGATTAAAGACCTAAACAAAAGGCCAGATACTCAACTCCTAGAGGAAAACACAGGCAGAACACTGACAAATTGCAGGAATATCTTATTTGATCCACCTCGTAGAATAATGACAAAAATAAATAAATGTTACCTAATTAAATGCAAAAGCCTTTGCATAGCAAAGGAAACCATTAAGTGAAAGACAACACACAGAATGGGAGAAAATCTTTGCAAATGAAGCAACTGACAAGGGATGATTAAAATATACAAACATCTCATGCAGGTTAAAATCAAAAAAACAACCCAATCAAAAAAATGGGCAAGATCTAAGTAGACATTTCTCCAAAGACATATAGATGGCCAAAAAACACATGAAAAGATACTCAACATCACTATTAGAGAAATGCAAGTCAAAACTACAATGAGGTATCAGAACGGCCATCATCAAAAAATCTAAAAACAGGAGTTCCCTTTGTGGTTCAGCGGTTAATGAATGCAACTAGGATCCATGAGGATGAGGGTTCAATCCCTGGCCTCAGTAAGTGGGTTAAGAATCCCATATTGTTGGAGTTCCCGTCCTGGCGCAGTGGTTAACGAATCCGACTAGGAACCATGAGGTTGCGGGTTCGGTCCCCGCCCTTGCTCAGTGGGTTAACGATCCGGCGTTGCCATGAGCTGTGGTGTAGGTTGCAGACGCAGCTCGGATCCCACATTGCTGTGGCTCTGGCATAGGCCGGACGCTACAGCTCCCATTTGACCCCTAGCCTGGGAAGCTCCATATGCCACGGGAGCGGCCCAAGAAATAGCAAAAAGACAAAAAAGAAAGAAAGAAAGAAAGAATCCCACATTGCTATGGCTGTGGTGAAGGCCAGCAGCTGTAGCTCTGATTTGACCCCTAGCCTGGAACTTCCATATGCCATGGGTATGGCCCTAAAAAGACAAAAACATGTCTAAAA
Source organism: Phacochoerus africanus (assembly GCF_016906955.1). Taxonomy (NCBI): domain Eukaryota; kingdom Metazoa; phylum Chordata; class Mammalia; order Artiodactyla; family Suidae; genus Phacochoerus; species Phacochoerus africanus. Next base: position 52,620,845 of record NC_062544.1, on the reverse strand, counting down.
GCAATAAATGCTGGAGAGTGTGTGGAAAAAAGGGAGCCCTTACACACCGTTGGTAGGAAAGTAAATTGATGCAACTACTATGACACATAAGTATGGATATTCCTTAAAAAGCTAAATATAGGTCTACCATATGAATCAGCAATCCAACTCCTGAGAATATAGCTAGAGAAAACCACCTGATTCCCTCCAGCCTTGATTGATCATTCCTTCCTCTGAACCACTTTTAATAGTTTTTACCACACTCTAGTTTTTAGCTCACCTAACAACCTGCCAAGCATGTGTTTACCAACATGTACTTTCAGGCCTAACTGTTCTCTGAAATTTTCTTGAGTAATTCTGCAGTGAAGTAAGTTTGTAAAAATGCTCCATACTGCACTTTCCTCTGGGAAAGCCAGAGTACAAACTAACATTTTAAAGCTTCTACCTATCATTAAAGAAATCTGTTAAATTTAACACATCATTTTCCAATTTATTCAACAATGGCAAATATAATAATGGCTACTCCACCATTATATCTATTAACTCTTGGAAAAAGCTGCTCTAAGAGTAACTAGCAAGGCTGGCACAAAAATAAATTTATAATAAAGTCAGGTGAATGTGAATCTGAGTGAAGCATATTTGAGTCTATAAAACTTATCAATGTAACTAAACAGTCAAAGGCACAGTAACTGCATGATTAAAATGGCTGCAGGAGTTCACATTGTGGCACAGCAGGTTAAGAACCCAACATAGTATTCAGGAGGCTGAGGGTTTGATCCCTGGCCTCCCTCAGTGAGTTAAGGATCTAGCACAGGTCACAGATGTGGCTCAGATCCCACACTGCTGTGACTGTGGTATAGGCCAGCAGCTGCAGCTTCAGCTCTGATAAATCCCAGCCTTCACACCAAAAACAATGAACACAATCTATATGGGGATACTATCACATAAAAACTCTATAAGACTATAGTAGATAACTGCTTCCACTAAATTCGTAGAGTCAGAGAAACTAAAATGAAAAGGTGATGAAACCACTCCCAATTTAAAGTAGAAAAATCCTCTGAAAAAATGAAATAGACTTCACTAGTCCACTAGACTCTGAGTTGAAAAAGGAGGTAATATAAATGCTAAAAGAATTAAGGACGATTAACAATAGAAATGCAGATCACTGAGACAAGAAACCATAAATTATAAAGGTGAACCAATCAAAAATAAACAATTCAATTACCAAGATAAATACCAATCTAAAAGCAGTGAATAGCAGACTAAATGACACAGAAGGAAAAATAAGTGATTTGGAAGAAAAAATAATAAGTGCTTTGGAAGGGAAAAACTCATTCAGGACAGCAGAAAGAAAGCCAAAATTTAAAAAATGAAAGCAACATGTAAGATCTATGAGATGATATAAAATGTGCCAAACTCTAAGTCTCAAAGGAGAAGCAAGAGAGAAGGGGATTGAATGTATATTTGAAAAAAATTATACCTGAAAACTTTCCAAACCTAAAGAAGGAAACAGTGAGGTACAGGAAGAACAGAGGGCCCCAAACAGGAGGACTTCAGACCCACACCAACACATACAATTAAAATGGCAAACTGTAAGATAAAGAGGATCCTAAAGGAAGAAAGAGAAATAAAAGAGTCAGTTACAAGGGAACCCACATAAGACTATCAACTGACTTCTGTGCAGAAACTGTGCAGGCCAGAAGGGAGGGTCATGATATATTCAAAGTCCTGAAAGGAGAAAATCTACAACCTAGTATACTCTACCCAGCAAGATTAAAATTTAGACTAGAAGAAGAGATAAGAATTTCCCAGACAAGCAAAAGCCAAAAGAATTTGGCAATAATAAACTTGCCCTAAAAGAAATATTAAAGGGTCTTCTCTAAATAAGAAGGCAGCAAGAATCTATAAGAAAGGGAAAATCACAGTAGAAAAGGCAAACATAAAAAAGGATTGAATATCACTTAAGCCAGTTTATAAATTTAAAAAACAAAAACATTTTATAAGAATGATGACTACAATTGACATTAAAAGGATAAGCATGAAGATGTAAACTAGGACAACAAAATCAGAAAATGTGGGAGAGGAGAGCATACAATGTAGATCTTTTATTTATTTTTTTTATTTATTTATATTTCTTTTTGCCTTTTCTAGGGCCACTCCCACAGCATATGGAGGTTCCCAGGCTAGGGGTCTAATCGGAGCTGTAGCCCTGGCCTATGCCAGAGCCAGAGCCAGAGCAACTCGGGATTCAAGCCACGTCTGTGACCTATGCCACAGCATATGGCAACGCTGGGTCCTTAACCCACTGAGCAAGGCCAGGGATGGAACCCGCAACCTCATGGTTCCTAGTCAGATTCGTTAACCACTGTGCCACAACGGGAACTCCCCAATGTAGATCTTTTAGAATGTGTTTGAACTTGTGCAGCTACAAATTTAAAGCAAGTAGGTATAGTTATAACTCAACATTTTTTAACTCTATGGTAGCTACAAATCGAAAACTTACAATAAATTCACAAAAGCCAAAAAGAAAGGAACTCAAGCATACTACAAAAAGAAAATCAAACCACAAAAGGAAAAACAAAAAGAAATGAACAAAGAACTACAAAAACAACTGGAACACGAAGTAAAAAATGGCAATAATTACATACCTATCAATAATTACTTTCAATGTCAATGGAGAAAATGCTCTGACGAAAGGACAGAGTGGCAGATTTTATTTTTAAAAGAACATACAATATACCGCCTACAAGAGACTCACTTCAGGGCAAAAGATACATAGACAAAGTGAGTGGTTGGAAAAAGATATTTTGTGCAAATGGAAACAAGGGAGTGAGGGTGGCAATACTTACATCACAAAAAAGACCTTAAACAAAGTCCATAAGAGAGAAAAGGGGATTATATAATGATAAAGGGATCAATACAAGAAGATACTATACTCACTAGTACATATGCGCCCAATATAGGAGCACCTAAATATATAAAACAAATACTAAGAGACATAAAGGGAGAAATGAATGATACTATGATAATAGTAGGAGACTGTAACACCTCACTGATATCAGTGGACAGATCATTCAGAAAGAATATCAATAAGGCAAGAGAGGTCCTAAAGGACCCAAGAGGCCAGGTTGGACTCAATATCTACAGGACACTACATCCCAAAAGAACAGAATATACATTCTTATCAAGTAAGTATGGAACATTCTCTAGAATATATCACATATCATATCACAAAACAAGCCTCAACAAATTTAAGATGGAAATTATTTCAAGCATCTTTTCTGACAACAATATGAAACTGGAAATAAATCACAGAAAGAAAAAATAGGCAAAGGACAAACATATGGAGACTAAACAACACACTACTAAAAAAATAAATAAATAAAATAAAATAAAACAACAATGGATCAATGAAGAAACCAAAGAAGACATAAGAAAATATCAATACAAATGAAAATGAAAACACAGCCTACAAAATATAGGGGATACAGCAAAAGCAATTGGAGAGGATGAGTTCATAGTAACACAGGCCATCCCCCCCAAAAAGAAAAATCTCGATCAACCTCACCAACACCTAAAATAATCTGAAAAAGAGCAGCCAAAACCCAAAGACAGTAGAAGAAAGGAAATAATGATCAGAAAGTAAATAAATAAAATTAAGATTAAAATACCATAGGAGTTCCCATCGTGGCTCAGTGAAAACGAGTCTGACTAGCATCCATGAGGACACATGTTCAATCCCTGGCTTTGCTCAGTGGGTTAAGGATCTGGAATTGCCATGAGCTGTGGAGTAGGTTGCAGACACAGCTCAGATCCCACATTGCTGTAGCTGTGGCATAGGCCATCCAGCTACAGTTCCCATTTGACCCCTAACTTGGGAACCTCCATATGCCTGAGGTGCAACCCTAAAAAAAAAAGACCAAAATAAAGGTTAAAATACCATAGAAGACATCAATAAAAGAGTTGTTGGGTGTTTTGTTTTGTTTTGTTTTTAAGAAAAAATATCAGCAAACCTCTAGCTGGGTTCACCAAGAAGAAAAAAGAGAGGACACAAATAAATATGAAATAAAAGAGGAGAAATAACTGATACCACAAATACTTTTAAAAATCTTAAGAGAATACTCTGAACATTTATATGCCAACAAATTGGACAACCTAGAAGAAATGGACAAGTTTCTAGAAATATAAAGCTCGTCAAAACAGTCAAGAAGAGATTCCCGTGTAGTGCAACTGATTAAGGTTCTAGCATTGCCACAACTGTGGCAACTGTGACACAGATTTGATCCCTAGCCCAGAAACGTTCACATGACATGGATGTGGTCAAAAAAGAAAACTAAAATCAAGAAGAAACAGATAATTTGAACATACTAATTATCAGAAGTGAAATAGAATATGTAATTTTAAAAAAAAACAAAAAAACAAAAAACAAAAACTCCCTCCAAACAAAAGTCCAGGACTGGACAGCTTCACTAGAGAATTCTACCTAACATATAAAAAATGTATACCCATCATTATCAAACTCTTCTAAAAGACTGAAGAGGAGAGAACACTCCCAAATTCATTCTATGAAACCACCATTACTCTGATACCAAAATAAGACAAATATACTACCAAAAAAAAGAAAATTACAAGCCAGTACCTATGATGAATTTAGAGGCAAATCCTCAACAAAACATTATCAAACCAAATCCAACAATGCACAAAAAGAATTATACACCATAATCAGTTGGATTCATTCCAGAGTTACAAAGATGGTTCATTACATTCAAATTAATCAATGTAATACAAACATTAACAAAAAATTACATGATCATCTCAATAGATGCAGAAAAAGCATTTTATAAAATTTAAAATTCATTCATGATAAAGACTCTCACCAAAGTGGATATAGAGTGAATGTATCTCGACACAATAAGAGCCATCTACAACAAACACACAACATAGTAATTGATGAAAAGCTGGAAACCTTTCTGCTAAATTCAAGAACAAAACAAGAATAGCCACACTCATCACTTTTATTCAACATTATTATTGAAAGTCCTAGCCATGGCAATCAGACAAGAAGTAAAATGTATATGAATTGGAAGGGAAGGGGTTAAACTGTCACTATTTGCAGATAACTTTATATGCTGCATAGAGAACCCTAAAGTCTCTATACCAAAAATTATTAGAATAAGTTCAGCAAGACATCATGATACAACATTAACATACAGAAATCTGTTGCATTTCCTTACACTAATAAGGAAATATAAGTTTAAAAATCCCATTTAAAGTCTCATCAAAAAATACCTAGGAATAAACTTAACCAGAGAGGTGAAAAACCTACATAATGAAAACTATAAAACATTGATAAAGAAATTTGAGGAGTTCCTGTCGTGGCGCAGTGGTTAACGAATCCGACTAGGAACCATGAGGTTGCAGGTTCTGTCCCTACCCTTGCTCAGTGGGTTAACGATCGGGCGTTACGGTGAGCTCTGGTGTAGGTTGCAGACGCGGCTCAGATCTCGCGTTGCTGTGGCTCTGGCGTAGGCCAGTGACTACGGCTCCGATTAGACCCCTAGCCTGGGAATCTCCATATGCTGCGGGAGCAGCCCAAGAAATAGCAAAAAAAAAAAAAAAAGAAAGAAATTTGAAAACTCAAAGAAATGGAAAGATATGCTGTCCAGATGGCAACCAAACCTACTATAAGCCCACCAAACCTACCATAAGCCCACAAGATGGCAACCAAACCTACCATATGCTGACCAGATGGCAACCAAACTACCACAATAGAGAGACCCATGCAGCCCTCAGAGGAGGATCCCCCTAGGGCATATATAGCTTCAGTGATGAGAGGGTAGTACACTTCTGGGACATATAGGATGTCTCCTACAAAAGACAACTTCTTCAAGTTTAGGAAAGGTAAATAACTTACCATATACATAAAAACAGCAATTTATGCAAAATGAGGCAGCAGAGGAACATGTTCCAGACAAAGAAACAGTATAAAAACCACAGAAATAAATAAAGTGGAGATAGGCAGCCTACCCAAAAAGGCATTCAGGATAGTGATCACAAGGATGATCAAATAACTCAGGAGAAGAATGGATGCACAGAGCAAGAAGTTAGAAAGTTTTTAACAAAGAGAAAATATAAAGAAAAATAAGATATAAAGAATACAACAATTTAAATAAAAATATACTAGAAGTAATGATTAGTAGACTAAATGATAGAGGAATGGATCATCAAGCTAGAGGACAATAGAGGAAATCACTGAGGCTGAACAGAAAAAAGAATAAAAGTGGAGTTCCTGTTGTGGCGCAGCAGGAACAAATCTGACTAGTATCCATGAGGATGCTAGGTCAATGCCTGGCTTTGCTCAGTGAATCAGGTATCTGGCATTGCTGTGACCTGTGGTGTACATCACAGATGTGGCTCGGATCCCACATTGCTGTGGCTGTGGTGTAGGCTGGCAGCTGTAGCTCTGATTCGACCCCTACCCTGGGAACTTCCATATGCTGTAGGTATAGACCTAAAAAGCAAAAAAAAAAAAGAATAAGGACAGTTTAAGAGACATCTGGGGACAGCATCAGCACACTAATATTTACATTATAGGGGTCACAAAAGGAAAAGATAGAGAGAAAAGCCCTGAGAACATATTTGAATATACAATAGCTGAAAATATCCCTAAGGTGGGAAAGGAAATAGTTCTCCAAAGCTAGGAAGTGCAGAGAGTCCCGTGTAGGATTAACCCAGAGAGAAACACACCAAGACATATTGCAATTAAAATGACAAGATTAAAAAGAAACTATTGGCAGCATCAAGGTAAAAGCAACAAATAACACACAAGGAAACTCCCATGAGGCTAGCAGCTGATTTTTCAGCAGAAACTGCAGGACAGAAGGAAGTGGCATGATATATTTAGTGATGAAAGAGAAAAACCTACAGTTAAGAATATTCTACCCAAAAAGGCTTTCATTCAGATTTGATAAAGAGATCAAAAACTTTATAGACAAGAAAAAGTTGAAGAGTTCAACACCACCATACCAGCTTTACAACAAATGTTAAAGGAACTTCTCTAGAAGAAAAATAGAACTACCTAACTAAAAACTATGAAATAAAAAGCTCACTGGTAAATGCAAACATACAGTAAAAGGTAGGAAATCATCATGTACAAAACTAGTAGAAAGGGTAAAAGAAAAAATTTGTAAAACCATCTATAGCCACAATAAGCAACTAAGGTATACACAAAACAATTAGATGTAAAATATGATATTAAATATACTAATTTAAAGGGGGAGAATACAAATACAGGGTTTTTTAAATGCATTTGAAATTAAAAGAACAGCAACTTAAAGCAATCATAGAGAGAAATTGCTTTACAAAAACTTTATGGTAAACAAAACCAAAAATCTGTGATACATAGACACAAAAATAAAAAGAAATCCTAACTAATGATAGAGAACAAAAGAGGGAAAGAGTCCTATAAAAAACAACCCCCAAACAATTAACAAAGTGGCAGTAAGAACATACATATCAATAATTAAATATAAATGGACTAAATGCTTCAATCAAAAGACAAAGAGTGGCTGAATGGATTTTTTGTTTTGTTTTGTCTTTTCCAGGGCCACACCCACAACATATGGAGGTTCCCATGGTAGAGCTGCAGCCGCCAGCCTATACCAGAGCCACAGCAACACCAGATCCGAACCACATCTATGACCTACACCACAGCTCACAGCAACACTGGATCCTTAATCCAGGGATCAAACCTGCAACCTCATGGTTCCTAGTGAGATTTGTTAACCACTGAGCCATGAAGGGAACTCCCCGAATGGATTTTTTTTAAAGACATGTATGTATGTATATATGCATGTATATATATATATATATCTGCTACCTATAAGAGATTCACTTCAGATCTAAAGACATACACATATTGAAAGTGAAAATATGGGAAAAGGTATTTCATGAAAATGGAAATTTTTTAAAAGTTGGGGTATTAATACTTATATCACACAAAATTAACTTTGAAGACTCTTACAAGAGAGAAATGAAAACATTATATAATGATCAAGGGATCAATCCAAGAAAAACATACAACAATTGTAAATTTATATGCACCCAACATAGGAGCACCTCAATATATAAGACAAACGCTAACAACCAAAAAAAGGAGAAATTGGCATAAAAAGAGTGACACAACCAACAGCAGCAAGGGACTGTAACAACCCACTTACTTCAACAGACAAATCATCCACATAGCAAGTAAATAAGGAAACATTGGCCTTAAATGATATATTAGGTCAAATGGTCTAAATTGATATATACAGAGAATTTGATCCATAGCATCAGAATACACATTTTTTTTCAAGTGCACATGGAATATTCAATATATACCACATGCTAGGTTACAAAACAAATCTCAATAAATTTAAGAAAATTGAAATCATATCAAGAATCTTTTCACAACACAATACAATGAGACTAGAAATAAACTACAAGGAAAAAACTGCAAAAAGCCCACAAAAACATGAAGGCTTAACAATATGGTACTAAACAAGTAATAAATCACTGAAGAAATTAAAAAATACCTAGAGACAAAAGAAAATGAAAATATGATGATCCAAAACCTATAGGACACAGCAAAAGCAGTGCAAAGAAGGAAGTTAGTAGTAATACAATCTACCCTCAGGAAACAAGAAAAACCTTAAACAAACAACCAAAGCTTACACCTAAAGCAACTAGAGAAAGAAGAACAAACAAAACCCAAAGTTAGTAGAAGAAAAGAAATCCTATAGATCAGAGCAGAAATAAATGAAAGAGATGAATAAAACAATAGGGCAGATCAATGAAACTAAAAGCTGGTTCTCTGAAAAGATAAATTGATAAACCTTTTTGCTAGATTATTCAATGGAAAATAAGAGAGGGCTCAATGAATAAAATCAGAAGTAGAAAAAGAAGTTACAAACAATACCACAGAAATATAAAGGATCATAAGAGAGTACTGTGAATAACTATATGCCAATAAAATGGATAATGTAGAAGAACTGGAAAATTCTAAGAAAGGTACAATCTTCCAAGACTGAACCAGGAAGAAATAGAAAATGTGAACAGACCAATTATCAGTAATGAAATGAAATCAGTACTTTAAAAATTCCCTGGGAGTTCCAGTTGTGACTCAGTGGTAATGAACCCAACTAGAATCCATGAGGTTATGCCCTGGCTTCACTCAGCAGGTTAAGGATCTGGCATTGCCATGAGCTGTAGTATAAGTCACAGACACAGGTTGGATCCTGCATTGCTGTTGCTGTGGCATAGGCTAGCAGCTAGAGCTCTGATTCAACCCCTAGCCTGGAATCTTCCACATGCCACAGGTATAGCTCTAAGAAGACAAAAAATAAAATTTTTAAAAATAAAAATAAAAATTCCCAGCAAACAAAAGTTCAGGACCAGATGGCTTCAGAGGTGAATTCCAAAAGTTTAGAAACTATTCCATCATACTGAAACTATTCCAAAAAAATTCAAAGAAAGGAATATTTCTGAAATCATTCTATAAAACCAGTATAAACCTGATACCATAACCATACAAAAATGTCACACACAAAAATTAAAGTCCAATATTACTAATGAACACAGATGCAAAAATTCTCAGCAAAATACTAGCAAACTGAATCCAACAATACACTAAAAGGATTACATCCCATGATCAAATGGGATTTATCCCAGAGATGCAAAGGCTTTTCAATATTTGAAAATCAATGTGATGTACCACATTAACAAATGGAAGAATAAAAACTGTATGATCATCTCAATAGATGCAGAAAAAGCTTTTTAAAGAATTCAACATTCCTATATGATAAAAACTCTCCAAAAATTGGGCATAGAGGGAATCTACCTCAACATAATAAAGGTCATATATGGCAAACCCACAACTAACATCATATTCAATGGTGAAAAGCTGAAAGAATTTCCACTGAGATCAGGAACATGACAAGGATGCCCATTCTTGCCACTTTTATTCAACATGGTATTGGGAGTACTAGCCACACTAATCAGACAGGAAAAAAGGGAATTCAAACTAGAAAGGAAGAGGTAAAATTGTCACTGTTTGCATATGGCATAATGCATAGGATATAGAGAAAATTTAGGATATAGAGAAAATCCTAAAGATACCCAGAAAACTACTAGAGCTCAATGGATTCAGTAATGTTACAGGATACAAAACTGATGTATAAAAATCTGTTGCATTTTTATAAACTAACAATGAAGTATCAGAAAGAGAAATTAAGAGAAACCATCCCATTTACTATTGCATTAAAAATAATAAAGTACCTAGGAATAAAACTACCTAAGGAAATGAAAGACCTGTATTTGAAAAACTGTAAAGAATATTCTTATGAAATAAATTGAAGATGACAGGTAGATATATTATAATCATGGATTAGAATAATTAGTAGAGTTAAAATGTAATAATGACCATATTACTTAAGGTAATTTATGGATTTAATGCAATCCCTTTAAAAATACCAATGGAATTTTTCAGGTAACTAGAGCAAAAAAAAAATTAAATTTGCATGGCAACAAAAAAGACACTCAATAGGCAAAACAATCTTGAGAAAAAAAGAACAAAGCTGGAGGAGTCATACTCTCTGACGTCAGATTATACTAGAAAGCAATAGTAATCAAAACAGTATGATACTAGCACAAAAGCAGATACATATATCAATGAAACAAAACATAAACCCCCAAAATAAAACCACACACTTATGGTCAACCTACAACAAAGAAAGCAAGACTATACAATGGAGAAAAGACAGTCTCTTCAAAAAATGGTGCTTGAAAAACTGACCAGCTGCATGCAAAAGAATGAAATTAGAATATTCTTAAAACTGTCTATAAAAATAAAGTCAAAATGTATTAAAGACCTAAATGTTAAGATAGAAACCATAAAACTCTTAAAACATAAGCAGAACATTCTGACATAAATCATAGAATTTTTTTTTGTATTTGTCTCCTAACACAAAGGAAATAAAAGCAAAAATAAACTGTTACCTAATTAAACTTAAAATCTTTTGCACAGTAGAGAAACCAATAACAAAATGAATAAACAACCTACTGTTTGGCAGGAAATATGTGTTAATGGTATGACCTATGTTATTTTATTAATTCTCTAAACAGCTCATACAACTCAACATCAAAGAAAGAACCCAGTTTTAAAAAAATGGGCAAAAGACCTAAATAGAAATTTTCAAAGTGGGACATACAGATGGCCTACAAGCACATGAAAAGATGCTCAACATCACTAATTATTAGCAAAATGTAAGTCAAAACCACAATGAGTTAGCACCTCCTACCAATCAGAATAGCTATTGTCAAATAGTCTATAAATATAAATGCTAGAGAGGGTGTGTGGAAACAGAAACCCTCATACACTTCTGGTGGGAATGTAAATTAGTGCAACAACTGTGGAAAACAATATGCAGGCTCCTTTAGAAATTAGAAACAGAACTAGCGTATGATCCAGCTATCCCACTATTGGGTATACACCCAGAAAAAATGAAAACTCTATTAGAAAAAATACACACACTCCAATGTTCATAGCAGAACTAGTTACAGCAGCCAAGACATGGAAACAACCCAAGACAATTAACAATTACCTTAATAGACAATTGCCTTAAGATGTCACACATACACACACCCACACCCACACACACACACACATGCACATTCACACACTACTCAGCCATCAAAGAGAATGAAATATTGCCATATGCAATAACATGGATGGACCTAAAGAATATTATACTTAGTGAAGTCAGACAGAGAAAAACAAATATCATATGATATCACTTCTATGTGGAATCAAAAAAAAAAAACATATTTATATTCAAAACAGAAACAGACTCACAGAAACATAAAAAACAAATTTATGGTTACCAAGCATAGAGGAGGGACATAATAAGAGTTTTGGATTAAAACTCTTATTATACATACACAGAATAAATAAACAACAAGTATGTAAAGTATAGCACAGGAAATTATATTCAACATCACATAATAACCTATTATGGAAAACAATCTGAAATATAAACTGAATCACTTTGTCATACACCTGAAACATAATGGTGAAAGTCAACTACAATTAAATAAACAGAAACTATGAGGTAGATAGAGGATATAAATACACACCCCCCACACACACACTAGAATATTACTAAGCCATAATAAAGAGGGAAACCCTGCCAACATGGATGGAGATGGAAGACATTACACTAAGGAAAAGAAGAAATACACAGAAAAAGAAATAAGGCATGGTCTCACTTATATGTAAAATCTAAAGTAGTCAGACTCACAGAAGCAGAGTCCAGTGGTGGTTTTCCAGGGACTGCAGGGGGGAGAAGTAAGGCAATATTGGTCAAAGGATACTAAGTTCCAGCCATACAAGATGAATAATTTCTGGATATATGATATACAGCAAAGTGATAATAATTAATACCATATTGTGTACTTGTAATTCATTGCGAATTAAATCCCTTTCCCAACCCCAACACAGAATGGTAACTATGTAGAAGTAATATATATGGTATATGTCCACTAAAGAAAAACACACAACCTAAAAGCTGGGTATTTTGTTCTATTCTGGGGCCTTACTGAGAACTATAGTCCAGGAGACAGGCTCTTGGATAACTCTAAGAAATTGTTCCAAAAAGGTAAGAAAGGAGCCAGGATACATAGGAGTTTTTCTTGGGGGGAAAATAAATAGTTCAATATCAAATTTTTGCTAATCACAAAAAGCAGACATTTCAATTCAAGGATTTCAGTACCTTTTCTATGTTTGGGAAGATGCAAGAATCTGGGCTCATTGAAATCATTCCTTAGATATGCATCTTAACTACCTAGGGCCAGTATCCTATTTTTCTCCATCCTGAATTCCTCTCAAGGTGCACTGTCAGAGGCAGCTTCAGGGGCTGACTGCAGGTGACATTTGTTTACAGGGATGGCATATCATGTTCTTTGCTTACTGAAATGGCTGGCAACATTTTTTGTCAATAATAGCATGATTGTGGTGATCATTTCATAATGCATATATATTAAGACATCAAGCTGTATATCTTAAATATATACAATTTTTATATGGCAATGATATCTCAATGTTAAAAAAATTTAAAAATTACTTCAAGGAATCCTGTCAGACATGTGTCCCCTAGTAATGGAAATATCAGTAATGTTTTGAAAAAAGAAACAAACTTGTGATAAAAACTGAAGGTCCTAAAAATATGATTTTTACTTCAAAATTATAATAATTCCTATGCCTTTATTCTATCCAAAATTGTGTCCAGGGCCTTTTTGACCCAAGTTCCCACCACTTTTCAATTTCTCCATAAAAAGCAAACCTAATCAGTGTTCTCTCTCCTCCTCCTTCTCTCCATCGGCTGCTTACTACCACCATTGCTGCACCATTTTTATTGCTACATCTTTTCTCCACTATATCCCTGAAGCCACTATCATCTAGGTACTCGTCCACTTTTCTTTCCTCTTTCACATTTATTCCTTTTTTTTTCTTTTGCCTCCTATTGATTCTGCAGCAGCCTTGGACTTCATGAAGAAAATTTAGACTTGAGAGACAGAGCCCAACCACTAGAATTCCTTCTGCCAGGAAATAACTGTTCAGAATGTATGGGATGTGATTTTTCAAGAAAGATAGCTCTGGCTCTTCCTGATTGTTTGCTGCTATAAATTTCTTCTTCAGCATCAGATATTTTGTTTCACTTGTCTTTTCTGTCTATATTCAGAGTGACTGAAAATTCTTATAGTTACTGGAATACCAGTTTATATATGATTTCAGTTTTACTATAAAAGATGTGACAGAAGGGAAACCCCTGATTAACTAGAATGCTCAAGGAATGGAATGCCTGTTTACACCTTCTGTTGGTCACGGCTAAATATCTTAGTCCACTCCTCTGGAATCCCATGAGGCATCAAGGTCATTATTCTGGATTTCAACTTAAACGGGGCTGGTTCTGTGTACCTAGATATAAGAGGTCTACTTCTCATATGTATCCTGGAAGTCTTATAAATTGTCATACATGACAATACCTAGGGACTAATGGTGCCAGTGGAAAATTGGTGCCACTTTTTAAAAGAACACTTGACAATATGTATCTTGAGCCTTGACAACATTCATAAACTATACCTAGTAATTACATATCTAGGAATTTAATTATAGGGAGGACTAGTCAAAAATTATACGCCTAAAGTTCTATCACAGGTATTTTGAAAAATAAGAACATAATTATCCAACATTAGATATGTCTTGATATACCCATAAAATAGAATACCATGCAACTATTAAAATTCGTATTCTTAAGGGATAGAAAATGCTCATAATAAGGGGAGAAGGAAACATATAAAGTAATGTAATCACTATGATCTAAGTTTGGTAAAATACATATATGTGCACATGTACTTTGTGTATGTATATGTGTGATATAGAAGATTTATGGTATATACATCAAAATATTAATGGTTATCTCTGGCAGGAAGAAATACGGGTGTTTAAATTTTCTTATTTTCACTTTTTTATAATCTTTTGCATTGTCTATAATCAAAGCTTATTTTTAGGATCACAAAATATGTAACATTTAAAATTTTCTATCGAAATTTATTCCTACCATGTAACTTTCTCTGAAAGGCAAAATTCAGGGAAATGAACTTGAGTTCTAGTCTACGGTTTCTTTCTCAATCAGCATTTTCATATTTTCTTGTTCTCATTATTTTTTAATTTTCTTTGAAGTTTTATATGCACAAACTTATTTGAATTATTGTCTTGACTCTTATGATCAATACCTTTTTACCTTCGAAGGGTAAAAAACAAGTTATTGCAGAATTTAGGATTTTTTCAGCAGCTTCAATTATTGGGATTGCTCAGGACAATCAATGGCACACAAATCTTTAATTACTCATAACAGAGGAAATATTTGTAAAGTGCAAGTGTCTTTAATAGCCCTGCTTAGGAGTCAGACTTAGAAGTCTGAAATACCCATTAACCTAATCTCTTCTTAGCCATCCTCACTTCCACTACCTTGGTTCAGGCTCTGGTTATCCCAGTGCTTCACTCTCCTGAATTGTCCCCCTGTTTATATCAAATTAGGAAAGCTACCTTTTATCTAATTTGAAAGAGGATCATTTCTGGAAAATTACAATTGAAAAAAAGGTCAATCTTTTTTCTATGGCAAATATTTTATTCTCTTTCATGTTTCAAATAATAGCAACATACTGAGGCTTTGCTGCATAAAATACTCCTCCAGGAGTTCCCACCGTGGTGCAACAGAAACATTTGACTAGTATCCACGAGGATGTGGGTTCAGTCCCTGGTCTTGCTCAGTGGATCAGGGATCTGGCATTGCCATGAACTGTGGTATAGGTCACAGATGCAGCTCAGATCCCGGCAGCTGTAGCTTCAATTCAACCCCTAGCCTAGGAACCTCCATATGCCACAGGTACAGCCCTAAAATGCGAAAAATAAAAATAAAATTAAAAATTTAATTTAAAAATAGGAGTTCCCATCATGGCTCAGCAGAAGCGAATCTGACTAGCATCCATGAAGATGCAAGTTCGATCCCTGGCCTTGCCCAGTGGGTTAAGGATCTGGCATTGCCATGAGCTATGGTGTAGGTCACAGACTCGGCTCAGATCCCATTGTGATGTGGCTGTGGTATAGGCCAGCAGCTACAGCTCCAATTCGACCCCTATCCTGGGAACCTCCACATGCCATGGTTGTGGCCCTAAAAAAAAGACAAAAAATTAAAAAATTAAAAGTTTAAAGTAAAAAATTTTAATTTTGTTTTAAATTTAAAAAAAAATACTCCTCTCAAAACTTAAATCGCTTAAAACAGTAATCATTTATTAGTTCTTAAATCGGTAGTTTGGGCCTTGAAGCTGGGTCTAGCAGGGCAGTTTTTCTGCCTGTCTCAGAAAGGGTCATTCACACATCAACTGTCAGTTGATGGCTTGGCTGGAGCTGAACGTCTAGATGGACACACTTACCTGTTGTGCAAAGGGTGGGCTGTTGGCTGGAGAGCCTCAATCGCTTACACATGATTTCTGTAGCAGGGTAGCTGAGGCTTGTTCACATTGGGAGAAGCAACAAAAGATGAGTGAAAGGTGCAAAATCTCCTGAGGACTAGCAAATCTCGCATCCCTTCTTTTGCAGTGTAAGAAAACCAACCTAAATGAAAGGAATGAAAAAAACAGATTTATCTTTGTAAAGCAGGAGCTCCAGTGAATTTTTGGCCATTTTAAGACAACTACACTGTGTAGTCTTAATATATGCATTAAAAGGAAGCAAAACAAGTCACTTTCCTGGCTACTAAGTCAGGCTCCAAAATGACCCAATAACTTCTTTTATTAACTCACATTGGTCCGTGGAGGCATTCATGTAGTGATCCCTTCCCTCTAATCCTACCCTATTCCTGGAACTCTGGCTCTCATCATCCATATTCCCCCTTTCACTTCCTGGCACAGCCTAAGAGAGAAGTTCTGAGCAGGTTGGGTAGTTGCAATCCATGCAGATCATCCCTATCAGGCAGAGTTCTCACACTAGATTATCTCCAGAGGGTGCTGGCCTGTTTAAAAATTTCTGATTCTTTGAGTTCCCAGTGTAGCTCAGTGGTAACTACTATCTATGAGGATGTGGGTTCGATCCTTGGCCTCGCCCAGTGGATTAAGGATCCTTGAGCTGTGGTGTAGGTCGAAGTCTCCACTCAGATCCCACGTTGCTGTGGCTGTGGTGTAGGCTGGTAGCTTCAGCTCCAGTTCAACCCCTGAGAACTTTCATATGCCATGGGTGCGGCCCTAAAAATATAAAAAAAAAAAATTTCTGATTCCCAAGGGGGAGAGGAGTCAGGAAGAACTCCCTACAAAGAAGGCAAGCCAGAATCACCTTTTGACCGTATTAATTATTGAGCATGAGAAACTTACTAACAACAGGCTCTAAACCTATAAGAACTACTTCTATTGTAAAATCTTCCCCAGCATCCACAGGCACAATCAGTGGCTCCCACCTCTGTGGTCTATTTTTTTTTTTCTTTTTTTGGCCAACCTGCAGCATGTAGAGTTCCCAGGCCAGAGATCAGATCCAAACTGCAATTGAGACCTATGCCACAGGTAGAGCAATGCTGGATCCTTAAGTCACTCTGTTGGGAAGGGGATTGAACTTGTGTCCCAGTGCTCCAGAGATACCGCCGATCCCATTTTGCCATAGCAGGAACTCCTGTTCTCAGTTTTTGAACCAGTTATATTTTATAGTAATAGTGGACAAAGCACTGGGGAGGATAAACACAGTTAAAGGAACATTTCCGGTAGCAAAATGGACTCAGACTGAAATTTCCACAAAGGTTGCCTCATGCAATGTTTACCTCTATTTAAAACAAAAATACTGAGTAATTTTAAGAATCTCCTTGGCTTTATTCAATGTTTCATGATCAGGCAGCATCCAATACAGCAGACAGATGGAGTGCTGAGGAGCTGTACAAAGTGAAAAGGTACAAGGCAGCAGGAATAAAGAAATAATACTAGACATAAGAAAGGGCTGGTTATTAAAAGTTTCCTTTCCTTTAGGGAATAACAGGAGTCTTATCAGGCAGATCATCTAACTAGTGATCAGGCAATTCCTGATTGGTTTAAGATTCCATCTCTGAAAGAGCCAAAACTGTAAGTCTCGGTTTATAATATGAGGGTTAGCATAAGTGACTCTATTTTAGGTCTGTGTCTTATTTCTAACACCTCTAAAGGTCTTGAAGTATAATTATTGACCAAGCCTCCTGCTTCTTAAAATGCTGGCAAAAGACCAGTCCTATTACATGGTTAACTTAAACAAGGATGCCATTAAATGAAGTGGTTCTAATGCTGTGGCAGTCTATGGAAGCAGACAAAAATCTAAGCCTGTCAATGCTTCAAGGTTACAAAAGAGTAACCGAAGGACAACCAATCATAAATAGCCAATGAGGCTTTAAGATTTAGTCAATCAATTTCCTTGCTTTGCTTCTGTCTTTTCTCTGTAAAAGTCTTTTCCCAGCTCTTATTGATGGAGCACTCCTGACCATTCAGAGCTGCCCAGTTTAAATTGATTTTTGCTCAGATAACTCTTAAATTTTTTAAATCTGCCTTTTAAATTTTTTAAAAATGCCCCCCCCCCCCTTTTTAACAACCCCAGAGCAACCTCAGAAGTTAACAATTGGTGTTACATGTGTGATCTCACATATCCCAATAAGGTATTTCGGGGTGGTTCTCAGAAGGGCTCAATTGAAAGACAACTTAAGTCATCTTTTTGTGTATGTGTCTTTTCAGAGCAGCACCTGAGGCACATGGAGGTTCCCAGGCTAGGAGTCAAATTGGAGTTGTAGCTGCTGGCCTACACCATAGCCACCAGCAACACCAGGTCTGAGCAGCATCTTCGACCTACACCATAGCTCACAGCAATGCCAGGTCCTTAACCCACTGATCGAGGCCAGGGACTGAACCTGAGTCCTCATGGATACTAGTCAGATTCGTTTATGCTAAGCCATGACAGGAACTTATTAAGTCATCTTTATGTCACTATCCTGACCAATATTCCTGCTGAATCTAAAATCATGGACTACAGATGGTCCCCAACTTGGGATGGTTCAATGTAAGATTTTTCAATTTTATGATGGTACAAACATGATACGCATTCAATAAAAACTATTTTTCAAATTTTGATTTTTTTTTCCCCTCTGGTTAGTGATATGTGGCTGCAATACCCTCTCATGATGCTGGGAGTGCCAGTGAGCCACAGCTCCTGGTCAGCCACGCAGTCACAAGGACAAACAGCCAATATTCATACGACCAGTTTGCTTTTCACTTTCAATACAGTATGCAATACATTACAGGACACACTCAGCATATCATAAAATAGGCTCTGTGTTAGATAATTTTGCCCAGCTGTAAGCTAATATAAGTATTCTGAGCATGGTTGATTGAAAAAAATTCATTACATAAATATTGTGAGTTGAGTTTTATTTGGAGCAAAATGAGGACAATAGCCCAGAAGAGAGCCTCTCAGAGAGCTCTGAGGAACTGCTCGGAAGAGGTAGGGGGTGAGAGGTCAGTATGTATGTAATTTTAGTGATGGAAGACACACACGGTCTACACATTTTGGAAGAAAGTACTTGCTAGTCATGAGATGTCTCCATTAACGATTTTGGTGTTTTTCTAGATAAAAGATGCAAGAAATTGGGCTCACATATTTGTTAATGCAAGAAACAATAATCTTGTAAAACATGCAGAATATAAGTAATATAGCTAGAAATATTAGTGAAGGTCATAAGTAAGAATTTAAGCCAAGAACTTCCATTAGGTGTGGCCCAGTATATCCTCAGGTCATCTGTCTTGGTCTGTATCAATTCTTATCTTTAAGGGAAATGAGACACAGCATTGTTCATAAGGCACCCAAAACAATCTCCTAGTGTTATTAGGCTGCTTATCCCTAGTATGGCTTAACTGTTCCCAACATATGAGGGGAGACTTAAATTTAAATAACCTGGTATTTGTCATGTAAATCCATCCCACAACCGAGGTTATATTCATTGGCCAAAATTTCATTTGTTGCTCTGATTGAATTTGAATAACTTTAAGAGTAAATTTATATTTTTGGTGATGGTCAGAATAAGAATGATTGGCTAAAGTGAGGGGGTCCCATGTAGTAACATTAACATAGCACAAACAGAACTATAACTTTTTTCTTCTAACTTCCTGAGGGCTATACAATTAGAAACTTGGCATGAAGAAATCCACCTAGGTAACCAAGAAGCACTGGATATAAGTAGTTGACCATAAACATGACAGTTGGATTAACTTTAAACTCTACATAAGATTGTGCCCCCCAAAAAAATACATTTGCTTCATAAGCAAAGATGTGAACATTTATCAAAGTAAGTCGCACACAGGCCTGGTCCAGTATCTTGGGTCAGCTCTCTACTTCAGATGCAATCTTTTCATCCTGGTCTGACAGTTTCTGCTCCATTGGAGCATTGCTTTAAGGTGACTTTTTGACATTAGCAGTAGTCCAGTCCAGTGCAAGGGCCCTTTCTTTTTCTTTTTTCTTTTTTTTTTTTTGTACTTTTGCTATTTCTTGGGCCGCTCCCGTGGCATATGGAGGTTCCCAGGCTAGGGGTCGAATGGGAGCTGTAGCCTCCGGCCTATGCCAGAGCCACAGCAACTCGGGATCCGAGCCGCGTCTGCAACCTACACCACAGCTCACGGCAACGCCTGATCGTTAACCCGCTGAGCAAGGGCGGGGACCGAACCCGCAACCTCATGGTTCCTAGTCGGATTCGTTAACCACTGCGCCACAACGGGAACTCCAGCAAGGGCCCTTTCTAAATGAAAATATGAACCCAAGAGTCAATTCCCTTCAATTTCACTGTGCATGAGCTAAATAAAATTACCTAGTAATAGTCCTTCCATTTAGACTGGAGATAGTTCTTTCCATGATATCTTTTCCAATATATGTAATCTCCTGGTTGCAGGTTGTAGGGGCATCTGATGTCATCCAAAGATATATTACTGAAATAAACTTCAGAAATAAACTTACAGTGTCCTTTTAATAATAATCCAACTAAACTTTATAATGTTATCATAGTAAGGAGCTGAGAAGTCAATCTTAAGCAAATACATACCTCAATTAACAAAACTAGAATTTAATATCCACTGAAACAATCTTTTTCTTTCTAAAATTACCCTCATTTCTACCACATATAGCCAAATTAAGACTAGTTTGTTTGTAAAATAAGTCTGGTTTCAATAATCTTGGCCTGATGGTTTATGTGAGTATGATTAATTATATAGGATCTTTTAAAATTGGCTTTGCCAGAAGGTCCCATTGTGGCTCAGCAGGTTAAGGAACCGATGTTGTTCCTGTGGAGATACAGGTTTGATCCTGGCCTTGCTCAGTAAGTCACAGATGTGGCTCAGATCCGTTGTTGCTGTGGCTATAGAGTAGGCCTCAGGGGAAGTGCCAATTGGACCTGTATGGGAACTTCCATATGCCATAGGTGTGACCATAAAAAAATAAAATTGGCTTTGCTGGAATTTTTTTATAAGGAGTCTGAGATTAAATTTTTAAAAGGACTCTCGAGACCAGGAAAGCCACACCAAAGGCTTGTCACAGATTTTGCCTGAGATATCCATAGATTTAGGTGAATTCATCCCTTTTCAAGATTCCCCAAAGTACATTGAGATTCCTGCACCTATTAGGAGGTGGCCTTCCTAATTGACCTGACAAAGCTTCTGAGAACCAAAGAGTTTCCAATCGGTGGAGGAATCAGGTAGAGAGAAATGATAAGTATTTCAATTGTGTTTAGGTGTAATTTACCAAACTGATGTCAATCATAATTGGCTTGAGTTTTTATATTATAAAAAAGGGTTTTTTTTTCTTTTCTTTTTATGGCCACACCTATGGCTTATTGAAGTCCCCGGCTGGGGGTCAAATCAGAGCTGTAGGTGCTGGTGTACGCCACAGCCACAGCAACATGTAAATTTCTCAGATGCCTAGAAAGCCATAACTGAGAGGAATCTTGTCTCTCTTCTTCATAGCAAAACTCTCATGTAATATCTTCATTTTTATCCCAACAAATTCAGTAACGCAGCCAAACTGAGTAAAGGCATCAGATCAGCTTCCTACCTAAACACTCAGCTCAGACAGCTCAGTGTCTTTCAAGCAGGTGGGCACTTTCTCCAGTGTCTTTCAATGGACTGAATACCCCCTTCCAGTATCTGGTCAACTGGTCAACTGAGGGACCAGGTGCCTATTATATACCACCAAATAAAACTCAGGATCATCAACCAATATGGGAGATCCAAGACCCAGAAGAGACTCAACCAAATCTGTCTAGACTCTCCAAGGAGGCAGAAGGGCACAAGAGGCCTTTGCTGGTACTGAGCTCTGGTTCTTTGTAGAGTTAAGGCAAAAGAGAAAAGTCTTCTCTTCTGGATCCCTTTTGTTGGTCACCTAAACTATTGACCAGGGTCAGGGGAGCTCAATGAGAGCTGTGAATTATGTTCATTTAGGATAAAATGAGGATGATAGCCCATGAGGCGGCCTCCAAGAGAACTCTGAGGAACTGCTCCAAAGAGGGGAGAGGGGTCAGTATATATATGATTTTAGTGAAAGGGGATTATGTGCAATCAAGCACATATTTGGGCAGAAGATTGCTGCTAGTCATGGGGAGATGTCTCCATTAATGATTTTAGTGCTTTTCTAGATATAACATGCAAGAAATTGGGCTCATAAAATTTTCTCCTGAAAACACCTAACTATCTGTAGTACTGTTCTTCCAGTTTTTCCAAGAGTACCTCATTCCTGATCTCTGCCCTCAACCTCTTTCAGGGTTAAAGGTCAGTAGCTACAGTGGCTAGTGACTTCTTTCTTGTAGAACCAGATGGTGAGCAACAATTTTTAGGTGGCAGCACATTTAAGGAAGACTAGGCTAAGTTAAATGTTTGGTAGGTGTGTTAAGTGTATTTTCAACCTAGGATATTCTCAATTTACATGGATTTACTGGGGTATAACCCCACAGTAAGTAAAGGAAAATCTGCATTTCCTTTTACATTGGTATCTGAAAAAATACAGCTCATTGACCTGTAGATGACTCTTTACAAACAAGTACCAGTTTTGATAAAAATGGTACATTTGCTAGAGTCAGATAATCCACTTTTAACCTGTTAAAATTACAGAGAAGGAACACTTTTTCATTCTACTCTTCTAGGTTTTACAGCTGGCTTAAGAATTAAATTGGCATAACATATCAACAGGGAAAAAAAACTATCTTAATTATGTACTTACATACAAGGAGCACTCCAGAGATGTGAGATTCAAAAGGCAAGCAGACAACTGAGGACTATATACCATCTTGACCTAATTTAAGTGACAGAGGTCTGAGTGTCAAAGCCATGGTGGGGGCAGATGGGGTGGGGGAGCCAATTTGCAATTTGTGGGAAGGTAAAAAAGAGGAAATGAAGTGACTGCTAAATAAAAAGTACCCTGCCTTGTAGGTAAGCATCTCAGGGTGAAATTATCTCTGGTAATATCACTCTTGGTAGTATAGGCCTCCTTAAACTACCCTTACCAAAGAGGGCAACTTCTACTGGTTTCAGAGCTTCTCCAGCACCTGAAAATAACCAGCTCAAAACAACCCTTATGCCAAAAAAGCATGATCTGGGATGGCATATTCTGCTACCCTTCAATGTTTTACTTCCTTTAATAGAGCTGCAGAGAAGAAACCAGCTTTTCAAAAATAGAGGAAGCAGAACCAAAAGAATAGGATGTATTTTCCTAAAGACAATGATTTCAAGCAGTGTGACAAAATCAGGTGTTCTTCTCATTGGCAGGTTGTATCTGAGATTGTGCATTTGAGTCATTTAACATGATTAGTCAAGTAATTTAACATGATTAAAATAACTAAAATTATCTGTGTTTTAAAATTAATTTGCGAAATAGCATAGTGTCTCAGGTTGGGTTCTCCAGGAAGCAGAGTTTAGCTGTAGAGTCTTTATGAAGGAATGCCATGAGGAACAACATCTGCGGCAGGGAGGAGGAAGGAGGCGAGGGCAGAACAAGAGGCCAAGATTCAACGCAGGCCAAGAAAGCCTTGTCTGATGCTCCAGAGTTATGGGCCTGGGATGTTCAAAACTGTCCTGAAGTATCCCAAGATGTCCAGGCTTTCACACCCCTGCCTCAATTAAGGGAGAGTATAAGCTAGTACAGATGTTCTGGAGAGCAATTTAGCAGTAGTTAGTGGAACTGGGTAGGCACACACCCTGTTACTGTCCATTATTACCTGTTTGTGTGTTCAGAGAAATTCTTGAATAGCTTTATAGGAGAAATAGTGGTGTAACAGAGAATTGGAGTCTGTCTTGTCCATCATCCAGGGGTTATCTACCTAAACAAATGTGGCAAATGCATATGACAATCCTCTTCTCTTCAGGGGTCAGAACCGATGAAATAGACGACAGCAAACATGTAATGAGCTGCTAGGTAATGATGATAATACCAGCTAATAGGGGCTGGTCACTGTTTGCCAGCCCCTTTGTTTACCTGCTCCACCCTTATTCAACCCAGTGTTCCTCCATTGTGTATTCCTAAGTGTAGAAACCGAAGTATGGAGAGGTGAAATAATTTGCTCAAGATCACATGGATAAAAAGTAGCAGAGGCAGGGTTTAAAAGGAAAAATTCTAGTTTTGAGCAGTTATGCTTTTCACCACAATCTCGAGTATAGATCTTGGAGATAAAAATGTTGAATGGGGAGTAGAAAAAAGAAACAGTGTTATGTGCTAGATCTTGCTCTAATTAAATATGTCACACCTTATATATAAACTAACATAACTTTGAATGATCCATACTTGGCCAAGGATTTATATTAATTACTTCAGAGTAGTAGTAGCCTTTGATTGAAGAAGAGAAGTAGAAGCAGGAAAATGAAAGGGAGAAATATAAAAAAAGATAAAAAATTAGCATGCATCACCAATGCTGTGCTATAAACCATTATGACTAAGCCACCTCCCTTCATTTGGGGCTCAAAGCAGACAAAAAAAGTCACAATAAAAACTTTAAATCAGGTCTTAACTTACCCAATAAAAACATTTGTCGCCTCTCTTGTGATAACTTACAAAATCCTTGAAAAAGAATACAAAACACGGGCCATTTCTACATTACTCTCAATGTCCAGCCATAGAGCTTTTGTTCTGTTCTTTGAGCACCTTGTACCTTCCCATCAGAACCTTCCCCTACCATCTTCTTTCAGCCTCAGTGTCTGCTCCTTCCTTCCCCAGCGTGGTTACATTCTGCTCATCCTTCAGGTCTTAGCTGCAACATCTTTTATAGGCAGTTCTTCCCTTGACCCCCAGACCAGGTCAGCCCTCCAGAGCACTTATCACTTTTTATTATGTAGTTATTATGTTCTTCCGTCTTCACATCTTTCTCCCACCTAATATGAGGGCATATATTTTATTTCCCATGTCCACATCCCTAAGCCCAGCAGAGTGTTTAGCACATATTGGGCACTCAATAATATTAAATGAAGTTGTAGTTTATAAAAATGGTGACCAACTTTTGGACATTTATCCCTTTAAGAGATAGAAATCTATATTTCCATCCTTTGAATCTGGTGGGTTTGTGATTGCTTCAACCAATAGCATGTGCTACAAGTGACACTATAATCGTTTTTTTGAAAACTAAGTCTCAAAGAATGATACACTTTCCTCCTAGCTCTCCTGGAAGACACCTTTTCAAAAAAGCCAGCCACTACACAAGAACTCTGACGACACTGAGAACACCATGTGTAGGCACAATAGACACAGCTGAGCCCAGCTTTCCAGCTACCCCTGCCAAAAAACAATAGCAGGAACATTATCTTGTGCCCCACACACCAGGCCATCCACCAGTTGGGTACCATGGAATGCATTCATTTGAAGACATGAGGAGCAAAATTGTCAAGCCCTGTCCAAATTTCCAATCTACCAATTATATGAGCATTCCTAAAACAATTGTTATGAGCATCGCTAAGTTTGGGATTAGTTTGTTTTGCAGAAACAGCAAATGGAACATCCAGAGACTAGAGTAGAGAGATCTAAAGAAACCCTTAATATTGAGATAGCATGTGTATGCCAGGTGAACAATAAAAATAGGGTTAAATATGTACAATACAGCCACACATATTCCGGTAATTTTTTTTTTTTTTAAGGCCACACCTGTAGCATATGGAGGTTCCCAGGCTAGGGGTTGAATCAGAGCTACAGCTGCTGGCCTACATCACAGCCACAGCAATGCCAGATTCAAACTGTGTCTTCGACCTAACCACGGTTCACGGCAACACCGAATCCTTAACCCACTGAGCAAGCCCACAACCTCATGGTTCCTAGTCAGATTTGTTTCCACTGAGCCAAAACGGGAACTCCTAGTGAGATTTTTAAGAGCAAAGAATCCAATAATTATCGAGGATTTCAGGTATAAGTCTGTCCCCTTCATTATAGGATATACCTTTAGTTTCCAGATACTAATTCTAATAAAGTCTCCAATCACTGTGACAACCCCAAAACATCTTTACACATTTATTTGAAAATGCACAAATAAAACTCATTTCTTAGAGACTCACCACAAACTAAAGTCCATACTTTCTATAACCACAAACATTTGAAAAAGAGGTTATAAGACACAGGATTGAATTTTCAGGCCATGTTAGGCAAAAGCTCTCTTCCAGTTTTGAAACTTTTAAACTTTTAAAAAATTCTAAGAATTTAAAAATTACACCTGAGAAGTTGGGTTTATCAGTGTGTGGGTTCAGAGTTACAGGCTCAGGCAGCTCCCTCTAGAAGATGCAGAGGAAGAAGAAAAATCTCCACTATCATTACGGATTTTTTATGTTTCTTGAGGTCTCAAATCCTGGTAAGTTGCCTCCCAGCTCAAACTTGAAAAAATATTATTACATCGCTTTGTATTCTCAACTTGAGACTCCAAAGCTATTAGAATGCTCTGTAAGGAAAATCTCATTGCCACAAC
Source organism: Phacochoerus africanus (assembly GCF_016906955.1). Taxonomy (NCBI): domain Eukaryota; kingdom Metazoa; phylum Chordata; class Mammalia; order Artiodactyla; family Suidae; genus Phacochoerus; species Phacochoerus africanus. The sequence goes on along the minus strand of NC_062544.1, from coordinate 52,594,308 downwards.
AAAGGATGTGTGATTACAGAATTCAAAGCTTCTTTTACCCAAAATTGTGGAAAACAGCAATTATGATAGAGTTCTCTGCATAGTATTATACATAGCATAGTGCCTTTCATTATCACAACTTCGATCAGGACTCTGGTAGACAACTGTCTCAGCTATGTTCTAGTTATTTTGGCCTTATTTAAAAGGAGTTTTGACGATATTGAATTTTGCTCAATAATTTCAAAATTTTTCATGGACTAGCTCTAAAGATATGGCTGAAAATGGTGAAAGTCAAAAAGATATCTTGGTTTTTTTACTATGTAGAATGGAGTAAACCCCCTGAACCCACACCCAACAGGTATTTTAGTAACTGATTTCACCTACCTCTGGTACTCCCTAGATCACAAGATTAAATCAGCATTTGTGATGATCTAAGTCACAAATATCTAAGTCCCAGATTTCCACTCTGACTTCCAAATACCCATCCCATCACCAAAATTCAACCTCCACAAAACATAACCCAAGTACACTGCTGGTGGGAATGTAAACTGGTGCAGCCACTATGGAAAATATGGAGGTTCCTCAGAAAACTACAAGTAGCACTACCATCTGATTCAGCAACTTCATCTCTGGGTATATATCTGAAGAAAATGAAAATACTAATACAAAAAGATATGTGCATCTCAATGTTTATAGCATTATTTACAATAGCCAACACATGAAAACAGCCTAAGTGTCCATCAACAGAAAAATGGATAAAGATATGGCATATATACACAATGGAATATTGTACACCTGAAACTAATATTGTAAGCCAACTATACTTCAATAAAAAATGAAATTAAATTCAACTTCCACATATCCTTTATCTCCTAAGGGTTTTGTCTGATTTCTCAACTTCCTCTTCCGTAAGTTCTGACATCACTTGAATTCTCTAAAACACAGATGTAATCAGGCCAATCCTTTGGTCAAGACATGTGGATGCCATTCAACTGCTACCAAAAGTTTATCTTCCTTGTTAGCCTGATAGTCAAGGCTCATCAAAACTTGTCCCTAGCATGTTACAGAGTATCACATCAGGCACTTCTAATTCATCTCTCAATCTAGGGCCAACCCTTAACTGAAACTGAGCTTCAGTTTTGGCTGGAAGCTTTTGATGACTCACGTGGATTTTATTTTTAAGGAATTGACTTAATGGCCTTAACCCTGCCCTGTGTCCTGACTCTCCATGACTCCATCAAATCTCATCAGCAGAGCCAAGCCTCCTCCCCTGACCCTAACAAAGTTTTTAAAATAAGTTCAACTGTATTCTTTTGAATAGGTCACTGACAGTATTTTACACTGCTCCATGTCTGTGGGACTCAGCGACAAAGCTCGAGGGAAACAGCAACGCCAGCATTCCTCCCAAGAGGTTGTGCAATGCTCTGGGGAAGTCACCAGGGGGCGCTGCAACTCCCTCCACCTCTGCATCTCAAGTACTCCCAGCAAATAACTACAGACCCTAAACTTCCAAGACAAACAGGGGAGCTAGAATAATGTAAAAAGCAGTGGAGCAGGAAAGCAGGAGTGGAAGGCAAGCCACTTTCATGTGTATGTGTGTGTGTGTGTGTGTGTGTGTGTGACCTGTGTGCTAACAGAGAGCTCCACATACAGAAGGGCCCATCCTTTGTTTAATGCTCTGTTCTGTCTTGAAATTCTTTGTTTTTATACAGAAGCTCCCAAAATTTATGTAACCAGTTCTAGTCAGAGAACTTGGCACTTCCAACCATATCTAACCTTCCCTAAGGAAAGACATGTTGGAGTCTCTTCAACTTCTTTCTACAGTCCAAGTCCAGCCATAAGATCTTTCCATCCATCTCTTCCTAAGATTAGTTATAAGGTATTACTGGGCTTCATCCTGCAGGCCTACAAGCCTTGTAGTCGCCCAGCGTCAAGACCAAAGAAATCCTGGAAACAGAGATATCAATTGTTTATTGGACAGGGAATCTTACCAATCTGAAGCAGGAGATCTTGGAACAATACCCCACTCTATATGGCAGGCAAAACACAACAGCAACTTTCCCTACTCAGGGAAGAAGGAGGCTAGTGATATAGGGGGAATCGACTCCAGATAGGCTTATCAGTTACCATGGAAACCAGCTGCTGGGGCAGGAGGCTAGTACATAAGCAGTTACTGATTAGGCCCTAAAATTAAGAGAATTGGATAGTTGTGTGAGTTAAGCAGGGTCTGGTCAAGTAGAAGATATTCAGAGGGCTAGAGAACACCCATCTCGAATGGCCTGACCATATACTCCACCCCAACACACCCTGCACAATGCCTAGAATCTTGACCCATCCACTCCTCTTCCACGATATCCCTGGGGTCAGGTAGGCAGAGGTGGACTGCAACCAAATGCCACAAATGCAATACAAACAACTGTTAAGTGGAGTTCCCGTCATGGCGCAGTGGTTAACGAATCCGACTAGGAACCATGAGGTTGAGGGTTCAGTCCCTGCCCTTGCTCAGTGGGTTAACAATCCGGCATTGCCCGTGAGCTGTGGTGTAGGTTGCAGACGCGGCTCAGATCCCGCGTTGCTGTGGCTCTGGCATAGGCCGGAGGCTACAGCTCCCATTCGACCCCTAGCCTGGGAACCTCCATATGCCGCGGGAGTGGCCCAAGAAATAGCAAAAAGACAAAAAAATAAAAATAAAAAATTTAAAAATTAAAATTAAAAAAAAAAAAAAACAGTTAAGGAGTATCCAGAGTAAGACACCTAGTATACTAAGGAGTATCCAGAGTAAGATACTTAGGGGAAAAAAAAAAGTACCTAGGTGGGCAAATTTTGAAGCCAGGCTTTGGCATGCACGGACAGAAAGCAGGTAAACGACTTCAGTCTTCCCCACATAGTCACATTAGCCGGGTCCATTTCCCACTGGCATCTCCCTGCCCCACCCAGCTATCAGACTCATTTCACAATGAGACCCCATTGTTGCCCAGTCCTGGAAAAGATTCCCTCCGCTCAGACTAGAGCTGAAATGTGAGATGTTTAACAAGTATAATACTCGTGAGATCATAACCATTAAGCAAATTAGAAGCAGTAATAGCATTCTGCAATATTACTACCCTGCCTATAGTTTTCGTCCTGGCCTGCAGTGCCATACCTCCTGTCCACCCTCAGTGTCCACAGCCCGTGCCTAATACTGGAGAGGCAGCATGGTGAACCACAGTGTTAATATAAAGGTGCCTTTCTCCAATAGGGGGCCCAGATCACTTTAGTAGTTTAAGGTGTGGCTGGGTAGAGGCCAGGTGAAATCTGTGAGTTCCTTTTGAATCCTATTCCTCACGGGACAGCAAACCCAAGCCACCAGGGACTTACACATCAGTCCCAGGGCTATCTTATATGTTCCCCTTGGTGCAGATCCTGTGGCAAGGGCGAAAGTGAGTTATTGCCAGGATCTATGGTTGGCAATGGGTCCTTCAGTGGTCAACAGTTAAACTCAGATAGTGTTGATTGGGTTAACATGGCGTAGGCACTGTGATAATTGCTCCTAGGAAGTTCAGTTACTGTTTGTAGGGTTTGAGTCAGCCTCCTGGTCTATGCATTGAGATAGCAGGTTTCCTATCTCAAATGCTGTTTAAGTAGTCCATTCATCCTGCTAGCAGAAGTGGGGTTGTAGGGCAGGTGGAAATGTCAGTGTGTGTCAAATTTCACGGCCAGCAAAGCTGGTTCCTTGGTCACTGTCAGTGGTCATGGGGGTCCCGTATATTGCACATAGCTGTTCTAGACCCCAGATAGTTGGCTTTTTGTGTTGCTCAATGACTCAAGTAGGCCTTCTAATGTCTTTCACCTGTTGTAATGCATTATAGACCACATAAACCTGTTGCTCCATCACACTGTTTTGTTGCTCTGTCCCCTTGCATAGCTGGAACCAAAAGAAGCCCAAGGACACTCGTATTTTGCCATTGCCATAGGCCCCAACCAAACCTTTCTGGGTAACTGGCCACGTCCAATTCACAATCCTATCCCCAAGTTATTATCTCTAAAGCCTGTGTCTACTTGTTTAGGGGTGGCGAGTTGAGGTATGTTTGCCTTATCCAACCAGATAACACCCAAGTATTTCATAGATAATCCAGGTGCAATTAGAATGAGCTACAAGCTCAGGGCTGCTACTGGAATGAGACTCTGAACTTCATGGGGCATCATCATTATAATGAAAGAGAACAATATCTTGCATAATAGTCAACTGCCTCCATTCTGGGGATGGGAGCTGCTCTTCATCTATGTCCTATGGGGCAGGGACCTCTGTGACCTCACCCCAGTCTTCTTTATCAGTGCTCTCCACAGTGTCCCACACCTTGGGATCCCAGTTCAGATGGGCCATGACCATCTGGACTTCTTGTGAGCACCTATTCCTTCCTCAAGGGCCCCATCGCAGGGCCCCACATACTAGTGGACAGCCACACCAGGATTCCTTTCCCCACTCTTATTACCCAAAACCTTGGTGCTCAAAGGAGTTTCTTTGGCCTCCTGGATGTCTCATCAATTGTTGGGCTGCACCCTGCAGACCTGAAAGAAAGAGTCTGGAAACAGCAACAGAAACATCCCATTATTGAATAGGGAAGCTTACCAGTCTAAAGAGAATGTCCTAGAGCAACACCCTTATTGAGGGCAGACAGAGCAGGCGGGTGGGTAGGTGGGTGGGTGGGTGGACAAGAGAGAGCAGCAACCTTCACTACTGGGGAAGATGGAGGCTGCCATTTATAGGGGATATAGATGATTGGTTGGTTCATCAGTTACCTGGGAAACCAGTGGCTGGGGCAGGGGGCAAGCACATGGGCAGTTACTAATTAAGCCCTATAATTGAGAAGACTGGGAGTTCCTATTGTGGCTCTGCAGTAACAAACCCGACTATTATCCAAGAGGATGCAGGTTTGATCCCTGGCCTCGCTCAGTGGGTTAAGGCCCAGTGTTGACGGGAGCTGTGGTGTAGGTCGCAGATGTGGCTTAGATCCCATGTTGCTATGGATGTGGTGTAGGCCAGCAGCTGTGGCTCCAATTCAGTGCCTAGCCTGGGAAACTCCATATGCCACAGGTACAGAAAAAGCAAAAAAAAAAAAAAATGAACAAGAAGACTGGACAGTCATGTGTATGAAGCAGGATGTAGAGAAAACAAGAGGACAGCCATCTTGAGTGGCCTGACCATATAGCTATTTTGCCAGTGTTCGTTTTATTTTACCACTTGCTAATACCGGGCAGCTGATTTTCTGTGATTCCTTCAGTGAGCAAAAGGATCTAGATAGGATTTATCTCCTTCTGTTTCATATGTGGTTATTTTCACATGGGGGGATATTATTTTCCATAATTTCCCAACAGGGATGAAGGAATAAGCTTCACTGTTGGGAGCTGGTTTTAGTGTTTGGGCCTGAAGATTCAGCTGGAGAGGTTAGTGCCTTCATTCCAGCAGCTTAGAGGTGCTTAATGCTTCAGCTGAGTTTGTGAGGCTACAGTAACTTAGATTTCTGTAGTAGTTCTGGTTTCCAAAGCTGGAAATGAGTCTTTTTGGTTCTCAGTGGTATTTTGTTTCCCATTGTTCTGATTTGTCCTCAGACAAGGCTTTGAGAGAGTTCAACATATTTTGGCAAAGAAATAATGCAGCTCCTTATGGAGACATGGCTGCAAGTTGAAATCACACAGTGGGCTCCAGAGCAGCCTATAAAGGGATCAAGGGACAGGCTGTCACTTCTTTCTGTTTGACCTAGAAGTTCTCTTTAAAATCCCCAAATAGGATTTCCCCTCGTGACTCAGAGCCCAACTATTATCCATGAAGACACGGGTTGGATCCTTGGCCTTGCTCAGTGGGTTAAAGAATCTGGCATTGCCGTGAACTGTGGTGTAGGTTGCAGGTACGTCTCAGATCACATGTTGCTGTGGCTGTGGTGCAGGATGTAAGCTGCAGCTCTAATTAGACCCCTAGCCTGGAAATTTCCATATGCTGAGGGAGCAGCTATAAAAAGACAAAAAAAAATTTCTAATCCCCAAATATAATAAACTCTGTAAGGATTATAATATCAGCTTAAATGGAACTAGAGATCACCTTTCTGCAACAAAGTCAATTAAGATGTGGCAGACTCAAAGTGTTCTTAATTCATACCATGTAGCTGAGGAGACGCTGATAAAAAGCAAATTCAGAATCAAGCAATGTCTTAAGAAGCCAATGGATAAATTTTTTTGTAGGAGTTATCATGATATAAAAATACTCTATCTCCTTAAATCTTTTCAAATTCTATGCACAATTGCTTTACAATCAAATTTTGTTGATGCTTCCTGGTAAAGTTGGAAGATAATAAGGAGATCACAGAATCTCACTATGCAATAAGCTAGCAAGGTGAATGAAAAATAGATGAAAGCAGTCCAAAAGTTCAATAAGAACCAAAAAAGAGAAACACCATGAACTTATGTCACAAATTTAAAAGGTGACAGCTGAGAAAAGAAATAGAAGAGGGTTCATGAAATCTCTTCTACCCACCCTTCTGCAAGCATCACTATTGAGTCAGAAAAGTCCTGAGATTTCTGCTTATTCCTTCTAACTATGGAGAAAATAGACGATAAATATAAAATAGACAATAAATAGAAGATAAATAAATATTGTAACTTTCTTGTGATAAGGGAACAGTTGGGAGGCTGGGTGGGAAAAGCTACTGGGTGAGATGGAGAAAGGGAAAAACCTTGACTGACTCTGGTAGAACACAAGCTCCCAGGTCTCCAGGCCAAGTCTGAGAAAGAATCTATGTCCTGAAGATATCTCTCATGGAGCAGAATAAGCTCTCATTAAAGGATCTTCATTTGTGAAGATTTAGCACAATCTGAGAGGAGATAGCATAGTCTATTTTTCCAGGGAAAACCACAAACAGATTCATCTGAGTCATTCTCAGTCACGCTACAGAAAAGTGGCTAAAACTCAATTCCCAGTCTTCAGATAGAATTCAGAGGCAAGATAGATTAATTTAAGCCACAATGTGAAATTTATATTTGGATTTATAATAATAGATATGAATAGATATTACATTTTTCTCAATCCCCACTGAGCCAAAAGCCTCTCTCTTAACCTGGTCATGAGAGTCAGAGTGAAAAGTGCCCTAAAACCCCAGGAGGATGAGAACCAAGTCCCTTCTCCAGGGTGAGTGCCATGAGGCCTTCTGGTGGAAGATCCAGAGATCACTAAGAGAGAATAGTGAAAAATAAAATGTAAGAACAGAAAAGTGGATCAGGGAGAGTAATATTAAGTAAAGGGGGGGGGGGTTCCCATTGTGGCTCAGTGGATTAAGAACCTGATATTGTCTCTGTGAGGATGTGTGGTTCAATTCCTGGCCTCACTCAGTGGGTTAAGGATCTGGAGATGCCATAAGTTGCAGATGCAGCTTGGATCTGGTGTTGTCAGGGCTGTGGCACAGGCTGCAGCTGCAGCTTGTGCAGCCATGAAAAAAAAAAAAAAAGAGAGAGAGAAAAAAGAGGAAGAAGAAAGGGGACAGAGAAGGGGTGAAGGGAGTGAAATCTCCAAGTAGCATCACCAAAGGTAGCACAGGGCCTGCCTGGACCACCACTGCATAGCCAGGTGAAGGGGTACCACCTGGGGCAGTCTGAGTGCCGATCTATCAGGAAATATAACAAAATGAAGAAAACTACCCATAACCCCCCTCTAGTCAGCCATATATGGTTGGAAGAAATGTTTTGATAACTTGTGTTAAAGGTAAACTAAGGCATCTTAAAATTTTAAAAGGTCTATTTGAGCAAAAATAGACTCCAATCTAGTAACACCAAACCAGAGTGATTAGCAGTGCTTCACTGAAATGAATCAGGAGGAATAGAAAGTGTGGAAGCAAAGAAAATAAATTATTTGATTGACTATAGCTTAAAGCCAGGTCAACCATCTGTGTTTGGTTGTCCTTAGCATTTTGCTTTTGTAACCTCATGCATTTACAGCTTAAATTTTGGTTTGATTACATAGGTCACCACAATATCACAACCACACCAATCTAAAGGCCTCCTTGTTTATTTACTTAATATTTGTTTGGGGTGGGGATTGAGAATGCCTAAAAGATGATCCCAAAAAAGAAGGAGTTAGGTTGAGAGAGTGACTGAGTATGGAAGGCCAGGCTGGAATGTTCAGTGCATGAAGGAAGTCCATGCTAAGAAGTGGCCTTTAAGCTAAGAAGTGGCTTTTCACTTTCTCTGCTTAAAAATGAGATTCAAAAGCTTCAGCTGAAATTGCAAATACTGCCTGGACTGATCAAGAACATGGAATGTGGAGTTCCTATTGTAGCGCAGCAGTAACAAACCCGACTGGTATTCATGAGGACACAGGTTTGATCCCTGGCCTCACTCAGTGGGTTAAGCGATCTGGCATTGCTGTGAGCCGTGGTGTAGGCCCCAGATGAGGCTTGGATCCCAAGTTGCTGTGTTTGTGTCATAGGCCAGCGGTTGCAGCTCTGATTCAACCCCTAGCCTGGGAACTTCCATATGCCATGGGTGTGGCCCTAAAAAGATAAATAATAATAATGTGTAAAAGTGATTCAATTTACCTCATTAAGTTTCATCAGTTTTAAAAGCAACACACACAACAACCACAAAACTGGAGCTAAACTTATTTTTATTGTTTTAGCTCTAAATTTATAGATTAATTAATTTAGAGAGGTTGACATTCTGCAACCGCCTGCTTTTTATTTTGCAATTTTTAAAAAATTTTATTATTTTGTTTAGGATATTCTATTTTGTTTGAATGTACCTAAATTTTATGCACTCATTGTGAAAGTTTCCTCTTTAAAAAATTAACCCAGTTTACTTATTTTATATAATATGTAAAATTAATGTTCCAGAATTTCATTTTTAGTTCAATTGTTCAGTATTCTGAATGCATCTTTCAGTAGAAACACTGTCAGTTTCTATGATTAAGCACACCCATAGAAATCTACTTAAACCTGAGTGTAACTTAAATGCTATATACTCATGATGAAATTGTAGATTCTGTACACCATTTAAGAAACAACTTTAAAAGTATCCTTCATTTCATGTTTGAAAAGAGCATTAACTAGTAGAGGATGAGGAGGCAGAAGATGGCTTGTGTGACAAGAATGAAGAGGACTCGCAGAAATTTCCAAGGGCTTCAAAGAAGGTGGTATTGGTTCCTGATTTTATATTTTCTTTTACATGGGTCACACTGCATTTATGATCCAAGACTAATTCATATTGGTAACATACAAACAAATCTAAGACAGAAAGAGAGAGAGAGATCCTTAAGATTACTGAGCACAAAGTGAGCAGAATAGAAAGGGGTTGTTGAAAAGAATGTGGGAATACATACACCCATATGTTCATAGCAGCACTATGCACAATAGCCAAGACGTGGAAAAAACCTAAATGTCTATAAACAGATGGATAAATTAGGATGATGTGGTACACATATATAATGGAACATTAGGCCATTCGCAGCAACATGGATACAACCAGAGATTCTCATGCTAAGTGAAGTAATAAAGAGAAAGACAAATACCATATGGTATCACTTATATGTGGAATCTAAAGTATGGCACAAATGAACCTATATGAAAAACAGAAACAGCACAAATGAACCTATATGAAAAACAGAAACAGACTCACAGACATAGAGAACAAACTTGTGGTTACCAAGGGGGATAGGGGAGGGAGTGGGATGAACTGGGAGTATGGGGTTGGTAGAGGCAAACTATCACATTTAGAATGGATAAGCATTGAAGTGATACTACGTAGCACAGGGAACTATATCCAGTCTCTTGGAATAAATCAAGATGGAAGATAATATAAGAAGGAGAATGTATACATATGTATGGCTGGCTTCTCTTTTCTGTACAGCAGAAACTGGCACAACATTGTATATCAACTATACTTCAATAAAAAATATATTTTAAAAAAAAGAATGTAGGTATACCTGGGAGAAGGCAATTATCTGAGCAGAATTTACTGAACCATGATAAATAACATGGCAAAGAAAAGAATATTTCCACTTAGGGTCTAGACTCATAGAGTAAAATCTTGACTTTTTTTTCCCTGATCTAAGCTTCTTTTCAAGAAGAATGTAGTATCTCCAAGGTCTACAGCTACCCCGTTATGCCCTATATAGCCGATTTACACATCTGGCTTCAACTTGCTAGTTTTTTGCTTGTTTGTTGTTTTTTACTCACAAATACATTCTAGAGATCCTAATGCCAAGGCTGCTAATGACTCTCTTGGTGGGAAGCAGAAGGTAGAGGCTGTCCAAATTAGCTCAGTTTTAAGAATTGCCTGCCTCTTCATTTTCTCCATTTCGTTTTAATATTGCTTGATTAATTACAACTGCCTAGGAGGATACATACACCCCTGGATATGGATGATTAAAAGTAGGAGTTGTCTCCAAAGGTATTTCATCCTGCAATCTAACCACTATTAGAGCTAACAACCAAATTTCAATTTTTTACCACAAAAATCAGATGCCCCCCAAGTTTTATCAGGTTTACATTTAACCATTATATACAGTAGGCCATTTGTCCCCTTTACTTAGGTATGCATTCTGCAACTATTTCATTTCAATTAGCAGCTGGCCTAATTATCTAAAGATAGTTATTGGTAATTTTATTTTTTGAAAAATGGCTGCAATTATTACCTTCCTTGTATTCTCCCTGTTTGCAACATGAGTTTGCAACTTCTGCCATCAAAAGGTGGAATCTGTTCATTCACCACTTGTGTCTAGGTGGCCTTGTAATGCACTTTGGCCAACAAAATGGTGTAGTAGTGGCTAGGGCTAGTGTTGAGCCTAGCCCTCTAGAGTGCCCTGCATGCCTCTGCTTTCTCTCTTGAAACCCTGGCATTCCCTGAGAACAAGCCTGGCTGAGTCTGCTTGAGAATAATTGACCAAGTGGCAGAATGATAAGTCATCCCAACTCAGGATCCCAAGACATAAGAGACCAACCAAGACCAGCAAAGCCACTTATGCCACTTACTTGATCCACAGCTGACCACAGGTACATAAGAGAACCCAGAAAAGACAAGACAAGAAAAATTATTTACTGAATCCAGCCTAAATTTCTGACCTTGGAGTTCCTGTTGCGGCACAGTGGAAATGAATCCAACTAGTATTCATGAGGATGCAGGTTCAATTTCTGACCTCGCTCAGTGGGTTGGGGATCCAGCCTTGCTGGGAGCTGTAGTATAGATTGCAGACATGGCTCAGATCTGGTATTGGTGTGGCTGTGGCGTAGGCCAGCAGCTGTAGCTCCTATTCGAAACCTAGCCTGAGAACCTCCATATGGCAAAGGTGTGGCCCTAAAAAGCATAAATAAATAAATAAATAAATAAATAAATAAATAAATAAATAAATTTCTGACCTGAAATAACATCAGCTAAATAAATGGTCATTTCAACCACTGAATTTTAGAGTAATTTATTATACCAAAATAGCTTTCTGATACTGGAATGAACATTGTTCATTGTTTCATTCATTCATTCAACAAACACTCATTTCTGGCCTAATCTGAGCCAGCCCCGATAAGATATCTCATTTTACCTCTACCACAATCTTCAGAAGTTTGTTCCCATTTGAAAGTGATGAAACCAAGAGGCAAAAAGATAAACTGACTTGCCTAGAATCACCCAGCTCATAGCAGCAGAGCTGGGATTTGAAGCGAGGCATGCCTAAAAGTCTATTTACTCCCTCTCCCCACAACCACATTCTCACTAAGAAGGTAAGTTATGAAAAAGTTGATTTCTCTAGGAGAAAAGGAATTTTTGGACCCAAATCATTAAACTCTTATTATATTATGATTTCAAGGCTGTTCATGGATAATTTTTTTATGTGCTTGTACAAACTTAAAACTGTATTTTGAGGAGTTCCCGTCGTGGCGCAGTGGTTAACGAATCCGACTAGGAACCATGAGGTTGCGGGTTCGGTCCCTGCCCTTGCTCAGTGGGTAGACGATCCGGCGTTGCCATGAGCTGTGGTGTAGGTTGCAGACGCGGCTCGGATCCCGAGTTGCTGTGGCTCTGGCGTATGCCGGTGGCTGCAGCTCCAATTCGACCCCTAGCCTGGGAACCTCCATATGCCGCGGGAGCGGCCCAAGAAATAGCAACAACAACAACAACAAAAGACAAAACAAAAAAAAAAACTGTATTTTGAGAAAAAAATCTATCTGGCTTCTTCTGAGAGTACCCCATAGCTACCTCCAAGTAACTATGGAATGCTGCACCACTAAGAGTTGGTTAGATTTTTAATTTTCACAAAAATACATCACCTTTACCATATACTCACCATCTAAAGTATATTGATTCCTTCTCAATACATGAAATAGAATACTTATACTTTCTGTCCTCAACCAAAAATAAAAATTCTGTCCAGTTATTAATGTGATCCTACTTTTAACAGAAGCCTGTTGAGAGATAGACTATTAAAATATGTAAGGATGATTGTTTCAAGAAAAGTAGTCCAAGTATTCCATGGTTTAGGCTTTATCCTGGGATCATGTCCAAATTCCTCTCTCTACATGGATGCGAAGGGGTGGGTGTAACCAACATGGTTCCATAGGGTCACAGACCTGGTGCACAGAGTGCCTCTTATCCAATTACTGCAAGTAATGCTCAGAACAAAGGAGCCACAGAACTGGGACCTAAAGTTGCAGTCGAGGCCAAAACAATATCGTTCAGTTCAGTAGCGGATATTAAAATATGGGAATCAGATAAACACAGAGATAAGATCAGCTGAGACGTGTGCCAAAAAAGCAAGCAGGAGGTTTTTAAAAAAAAGGCAACCCTAGCATTTATTGTTGCTCACAGCTAACGTTTTGATGTACCATTCAGGTCTCTCTCTCATCTTATTTGCTCTGAGACAGTCCCTGACCAGTGTATCTAAGCAACTCCTGTTCACTTTTTAAATCAAGATCATGATTTGTGTTTCTTTCTTTGCAGTTATTATACTTTTTATTTATCATTTATTATCTATTTCCCTGTCTAAACTGTAAGTCCTCTGTGGTCAGGATTTATGACTCTTTTGTTTAATCCTAGTGCTTTCACGGATCCCCTAACATGGTTGGTGCGCAACACATATTTCTTGAACAAATAAATGGGTAAGTGCTAACAGTCTTAAAAAGGCAATCTGTGAGATTAAAAGCCCCAAAGCAGAAGAAAATAGTCTTAATTATTTTGCTCTCCTTAGCACCTGGAACCTCAGTACCAGCTGGTACCTTGCAAGTACTTAAATATTTTAGAATGAATTAATAAATGAAGTTGCTTGTAACCTATAAAAACATTAATGTATCATTCATCTTAAGACCCTTACATATATAAATCAGTAGTTTCTGATTTTTTTTCAATTGTCTGAGTGCATGTGCATTGATTTTCCAAATCAAGGTACCTTCTAATGGAGTCTTAACATTACTTTCTTTATATTCCTCTTGTTAGTATGACATAATATGGTCTGTTGTTTCTCTCTTACAGTATTCAAGTCAGTTTCTGAGCAAATATTCGAGTCCTTTCTGTTTCTCAATAAGATGGTATTTGATGAATAAAACAGTGACTACAACTGTGAAAGGCATTCCCTTTTTAAAGATGAAATCATAGGAAGCTCATATAATTTCTCATTGACAGACATATTTTGAACTTGCTAGGATTCTTTCCAGAAAATGCTAACATCTATAAATTGGAATAGTAGCTTGTGACTCATTTCAAACTAGAAAAATCAACCCAGGAGTTCCCGTCATGGTGCAGTGGTTAACGAATCCGACTAGGAACCATGAAGTTGCGGGTTCGATCCCTGGCCTTACCCAGTGGGTTAAGGATCCGGCATTGCAGTGAGCTGTGGTGTGGGTCGCGGACACGGCTCGGATCCCACATTGCTGTGGCTCTGGCATAGGCTGGTGGCTACAGCTCCAATTGGACCCCTAGCCTGGGAACCTCCATATGCCACAGGAAGCGGCCCCAGAAAAGGCAAAAAGACAAAAAAAAAAAGAAAAGAAAAGAAAAAAAAATCAAGCCAAATTTTCATGATTTATTTCTGGTATATTGGTCCATTTCTATTCCGATTATGCTGGCACTATGGAGAGAGGTATATATAATATACATTTACGTAAAATAGAAAATTATATAAAAATACTAAATATATATATGTATATATACGTGTGTGTGTGTATATATATATATGTATATATATATAGGAATTTTTTCCCCCAAGGAGCAGACAATACAGCAGGAGAGATAAAATAATTCAAATAACCCTAACAAATACCACAAGAAGGCCAACATTGTCCAAAGTGTAACAGAAGCATTTATATGATCAGTAAATGCCCCATAGAGAAGGTAATATTTTAGGTAGGTCTTAAAATGGGCTCATTTTAGTAGCTATAAGTGACATAGAACATTTAACATACATGCTAATTGGATAGAACCAGCAATTCAAAGGGCTATTTCAATATCCCTTTGTTGTTAGTAATGTCAAAGAAAGCCTCCTTGAGTAGCCAGAAGTTTCAAGTTTCATCTTTTGAAATCTTTAAATTGTGTGTGGATGCATGTGTGTGAATTTTGTGAAATTAATGAGGTAAAGAACATGAGAAAATGACATTTCCAAAACATTTTGATGAGAAAATTTTTATCATAAGACTAGTTTAAAATCTTACAATTTTACCTCTGTTATTTAGTTCATTTATCTTATTTCAAAAAAAAAAAATCTTGGGAAATCCACCCTTTCCAAGCAGCAAAAAGAGGACTCTTCCTGACATTTCCCACTTTGATCTAGTTCTCCTACCACCCTGCTATAATACCTTTCAAATAAACTATGAATTATCCTATTATGGTTCATGTTTTTCTGCTTGCCAAATTTGTGGTTTCATAGAAAAATCAAATAAAAATAAATCTCCAGTCTCCCCACAACAAAAAAGTAGATAGGGCAAGGTTGGCAGTGGATACACATTCAAATGGTTATTGAACAAAATTTTTAAATTATAATAATATTTTAACACTTACCTTATGCCAGGAAGTGCAATAAGCACTTTTAAAAGGCATCATTTCATTTAAACATTGCAACAACCCCATGAGGTAGGCATTTTTATTAATGTCTATTTTAAAAATAAAGAAGCTAAGACAGGTATAATTAAAAACTTGCCTACAATCATCCTGTTGTTATGGATCATCATAACCCATCACTAATCTTTGCCCTTAACCACTAAGATATCAAGACAGAACTCTGTAGAAGGGAGACATATCCATCAACTGACTCAGGACTGAGAGAATACATTCATCCATGCTTTTATCTCTATCACCTAGCACAGTGACTGGTACTATATAAGCTTAATTTATGTCACTAGAAAAAATATGGATTATTACTTACTCAAGAGTGCTGATTCATTCATCAAAACTTAACCCAATGTGATTTATTCTTTGCTCGAGAAATAATTACTAATCTGACAGTCGCTAAGTGGTAAACCATATTCTAGAAACTACACGAAATTACCTAAGAAAGTATACAAAAATACCTAAGAAACTACATAACATTGCCTAAGAAGCCCACGGAGGTAAAGCTAGAGGAGGCGCCCTAAGGCAAGGCACAGGCGGGACCAGGAGTTGGGCGGGCCCATTGTTGGGGGAACGGCTTTCCAGGGAGGGGACAGCAGTCAGGGGAGGACCAGCACCAAGAGGAAGTGCCGAGGAGACGTGGGGAAACGTGAGAGACAGCAGGTAGCTCCAAACCTTTGGTCAGCAGGTTCGAAATTCCCACCTTTTCCGTGGATGTTCTTACCTCACACCTCCTCACAATTTCCTGGTTCGCAACAGGATTTTGACGCAGCCGCTTCTCACTGAGCATCTCGTTCTGCCACGGAGTTGGGCTCTTAGTTAGACACTGGGTTATGGGTGGAGGGAACTGGAGCCCCAGGCCTCAGGACTGAGGGTGAATTCTTGCAGGCGGCAGGAAAGGGAAATGGAGAAGTAACCCACCCTGTCCTCGGGCTCCAAAAGAGAGCGGGCTCCTAACTAGGGCGGGCCTGACTCCAGGGCCCTGACTCAGGAGGAGGTCACAAGAGAGGGTAGGGCTGCCACCTACTATGAGAATTGTTCAATTGGGGGCCATGAAGGTCACAAGTCAGTACCTGCTTCTCACCAAGAATTCGGCAAGCACCAAATCAGCTAAGAAAACCCACCCAAGAAATCCCTAAGAGGAGTTCCCATTGTGGCTCAGTGGTTAACTAACTGAACTAGTATCCATGACAACTCGGGTTTGATCCCTGGCCTTGGATCAGTGGGTTAGGGATCCAGCTTTGCGGGGAGCTGTGGTGTAGGTCTCAGATGGCTCCAATCTCACCTTACTGTGGCATGGGCTGTCAGCTATAGCGCCTATTCCACCCCTGGGAACCTTCACATGCAGCGGGTGTGGCCCTAAAAAAAAGACAAAAGACATAAATCCCTAAGAAAGCCCACCTTATCGGCAAGAAGACTGACTATTCCAATCAAAAAGATCTTGACCTCGTCTCTCATGGGGGAGAGACAAGGGCAATGAAGGCAACTAAGAACAATCCCATGGTTTGGCCAGTGTGACAAAATGGATAGCATGCAATAATAACCAATGGAATATTAGTGAAGGCTTTATAAGGAAAAACAACTAAGGGTCTCATTAGGGGGAAGTAGATGAGATAAAATCAGGCTAGAATTAAAATGAATTTAGTTTAGGAGCCAGGTTCTGAAATAGACCCTAGCAAAACCTTTTTTATTTAAAATGTTAGGGAGAGAGTTCCCCTCCTGGCTCAACGGAAAAGAACCTGACTAGTATCCATGCAGGTTCCATCCCTAGCCTCACTCAGTGGACAAGGATCTGGAGTTGCCCTGAGAAGTGGTGTAGGTCACAAACATGGCTGGGATCTGACATTGCTATGGCTGGAGCATAGGCCTGTGGCTACAGCTCCACTTAGACCCCTTGCCTGGGAACTTCCATATGCCACGGGTGCATCCCTAAAAGGATAGATAGATCGATAGATAGATAGATAGATAGATAGATAGATAGATAAATTTTTTAAATGTTAGGGAGTTCTTTTGTGGTGCAGCAGATGAAAGATCTGGTGTTGTCACTGCTGTGGTTCAGGTTAGATCCCTAACCTGGGAACTTCCACATGCCACGGGCAAGGCCAAAAAATAAATAAATAAAATATTAAATATATTATTTATAAATAAATAAAATATTAGGGAAGAAAAAAGTTAGGAAGATGGATTTTGCTTTAACTACTTCAGATTATCCTGTAGACCTATTAAATAAAATAATAAGTATATTAAACAATATTATATTAAAAATAACATTATATTAACAATAACATATTGTATTAAACAATAACAATAATAAGCATAGAGTGATGATTTCTAAATTTCACCTCAAAAGGAATTTTACTGTATTTATCATGGAATGTTATTACAATTAGTCTCCTGTCTTAAGGATCAAGTTTTAACTATTTAAGTTTTACTGGTATATGTGATAGAAAGGATAATAATTCAATAAACTGAAAGTACATAGCTAAAATGCTCTCAAAATTAAAACCACTAATAGTCATTAACACAATATAATATTTAAAAAGGAAGCAAATAGAATTTCTTTATGAAGTAACAAAATGTTAAGCAATGTCTATATTTTGGTGTATCTCATTTTAAACATTATGTCCCAAAAATCACTTTGAGTAATTACTTTAGGAATTTTACTTTCACTTTGTATTACTTGTCACTGCCACTTTCATACACCAGGCATTGGCACATGCCCTTTCCTCAATCTAGAATGCCTAAATTTCCAATTTGTATTTTCTTCTTCCTCTTTGCTAGAGAAAAGACTAAAGGCAAGTGTCTCATGCTTTTAGACTATGTTAATCCTGATTCTTCTAGACAATCTCCCATCCTCAAATGTAAATTCTCGCATTTACATTTTGAAGAGGTCCATTTCTTCATCTTAACTAGATGAGTTTATCTCTGGAATTCTGCAGAATTTCTTATGATTGTTTCCATAGAACTAAAATTGAAACTCTTATTCTTCACTTTTATAGTGAGTTGGCTATACACAAAGGTATTTTTACACAAAATAAGAAAATAGAAATACTTAGTGATTGTTTTGAGCATATTACTTTCCATATGTCCTTTATTTACCAGACAGATTACCCTAACCCTAAATGTGAAAAATAGTGTATTTGTCTACTCGGGCTGCTATAACAAAATACTACAAACTAGGTGGCTGACACAGCAGATATTTATTTTCTCACAGTTCTGGAATCTGGGAAGCCCAATATTAAGACACCAGCAGTATTAATATCTAGTGAGGTCTCTCTCCTTGAGTTTCCTTCTCACTGTCTGCTCTCAAGGCCTATCCTCAGTTTGGGCATGTGGAGAGAGAGCAAGATCACACTCTCCTTCCCTCTTCTTATAAGGTCCTATCCCTAGAACTTCATTCAGCCTTAATTATCTTGTAAAGACTCTATCTCCAAATACAGTCACACTGGGGTTTAGAGCTTCAACATAAAAATTTTGGAGACAGTTCAATTCCTAGCAACAAGCAGACTTCCAGGAAATACAACAAAATATATATATATATATTGTAGCATGATAGTTCAATATTTTAAACATCTTAAATTGAGAATACCTATATTTAAAAGTCATGTACCAGATTTAGTAATGCATCAGATTTTAAGTGCAGCCATCCTGATAGCAAAGAGATGAGTATTGAACTGTGGTATAATTAGTTTTTTGTGTAATAGGAACAAATAATTTCTACATATGCATATATCATTGCACTAATTTTAGATGTTTAGAGAAAACTTGGCTGGAGTAAGAGTGTAAAGGAGTGGAGAAGACAATTCATTCAACTGTTGCTAACAATGAGGGTATAACATAAATTCTCTGAGTGCAATGGAGCTCCGGTGGGTGCTCCATAAGTGGAATACAGAAACTTATAGTATTGAAGCTATCACCACTATTATAGTGCTTTAGATTTTATTTGTTTGTTTGTTTTAACACTATCTACTTTTCTCTGGTTTAGATATGAATCAAAGCAGCGAAGGATGTATGAAAAAGATTGGCAGTGTGAATCTTGACAAACTTATAAATGACTTCTCACAGATAGAAAAAGTATGTAAAGATATCAAAAAATTGTAGAATATAAGGGAAAATGAAAAGCTTTTGCCAAAGGGAACAAAAAGAATGTACAAAAAATGACTGAGGTAAAAATAATGGAAGTGTATTTTGCTAAGCCCCTTCTCTCTCATTTTTAAAATCTGTATTTAAAATATATGTGGTTTTGGTTCACTTACAATAATACATTAAAATGTTTTGGGGGCAAAAGAACAGATAATTGATATTTTACTAAAGTTAAAAGGAAAATACATATACCCAGGATGTCCATAAACTCAATTTTTATGGACTAATACTCTAAATTTTTTTTAGGCTTTCCTGTTCTATCTCTTCCCTTTTTCTTCTCTTTTGCCTAAAAGCAACCCATTTGAAGGCCCCCCCTCCCCCGCGCTGTAATTCTGGACAAATTACATAGTAGACCATGCCCACAAATATATATTAGGTTTTCTTAATCCCCTCCTCTACCTGGGAGAGGAATAGGAATAGCTGTTGAGAAATGTAGGTGGATAAATTAAATATTTGGGAAGTAAATTTTTGAAGTAAGAGTAGCAGTGGGAGTAATAATACCTTTGTTTTCTCTCCTTTCCTTATCATTCTTCTCTATTCCTTCTTTTCCTCTGTGCAACCTAGGGTTGCCATAATAAAAGAATTTTCATGATGATAAGTATTTTGAAATAACATGAACTTTTTTTTAACAATGGACTTGTGTTTTCTTAACCAAGTGATTCTTACCAAAATAAGAAAAAAGGAAATAAGAAGCACTTTGGTGGGAGAGGAATTGGTACAAAGTACTTGGAAATTAATTTGGAAACGTCTCTCATATTCTTTTTTTTTTTCTTTTTTTTTTTTTTGGCTTTTTAGGGCCGCATGTGTGACATATGGAAGTTCCCAGGCTAGGGGTTGAATTGGAGCTGCAACTGCCAGCCTACATCACAGCCACAGCAATGACAGCTCTGAGCCTCGTCTGCAACCTACACCACAGCTCACAGCAATCCTTTACTCACTGAGCAAGGCCAAGAGTCAAACCCACATCCTCATGGATACTAGTTGGGTTCGTTACTGATGAACCACAGTGGGAACTCCATTTATACACTTTAAATAAGAAATATTGCTCATTTTTGATGTGATAATTGTACTGTAATTGTATTTTTTGTCATCTCAGAGATGCATAAAAATGGTAATGTTATTGATGAAATAATATAATGTCAAGGAGTTGCTTTCAGATAAATTCAGGAGTGATAATAGAGAATGGGTAAAGGTATAGGTGATATAAGCCAGGTCATGAACTGATGATTTTTGAAGGTGTTTGAAGGGTACGTGGCAGTTATTACACTATTCACAAAGATACCAAAGATATATGTTCAAAAATACTTATTCAGGAGTTCCCGTCGTGGCGCAGTGGTTAACGAATCCGACTAGGAACCATGAGGTTGCGGGTTCGATCCCTGCCCTTGCACAGTGGGTTAACGATCTGGCGTTGCTGTGAGCTGTGGTGTAGGTCGCAGACGTGGCTCGGATCCCACGTTGCTGTGGCTCTGGCATAGGTTGGCAGCTACAACTCCGACTCGACCCCTAGCCTGGGAACCTCCATATGCCGTGGGAGTGGCCCAAGAAATGGCAAAAAGACAAAAAAAATAAATAAATAAAATAAATTTAAAAAATACTTATTCATTACCTGTAATAGCAAAAAAGTGAGAACAGAACAAATTTTCCTCAGTAGGGAAATATTTAAATAAATTATATTCATGATGGAAACTCTATGCATAAGCAACTGTTAAAAAGAATGAGGTAGACCTTTATATGCTTATGTGACATTATTTCCAAGAAAATAATACTAAGTGAAACATCCAAGGTGCAGGACAGAGTATAATATGACCCTTTCCTATAATTGTATGGTCATAAAACATTTTGGAAACATATATAAGTGATTGTTAACCATAGGACTAAAGGTTGAACAGTTAAAAGAAGGGGATTCAGCTTAGGTCATACTTTTACTTTTCATAATTTTTCAAAGCTGTTAATTTGTTTTAACTTTTTACCATGTTACTCCTTAAATTAAAAATTAATTAGGGGAGTTCCCGTCGTGGCACAGTGGTTAACGAATCCGACTAGGAACCATGAGGTTGCGGGTTCGGTCCCTGCCCTTGCTCAGTGGGTTAACGATCTCGGCGTTGCCGTGAGCTGTGGTGTAGGTTGCAGACGCAGCTCGGATCCTGTGTTGCTGTGGCTCTGGCGTAGGCTGGTGGCTACAGCTCCGATTAGACCCCTAGCCTGGGAACCTCCATATGCCACGGAAGCGGCCCAAAGAAATAGCAAAAAGACAAAAAAATAAATAATAAATAAAATTTAAAAAATTAATTAGGAAGTTGGATTATTTAAAAATATATGCCAGATTTGGAGTTCCCGTCATGGCTCAGTTGTTAACAAACCCAACTAGTATCCATGAGGACACAGGTTCAATCCCTGGCCCCGTTCAGTGGGTTAAGGATCCAGCATGTTACCGTGAGCTGTGAGCTATGGTGTAGGTCACAGACGTGGCTCGGATCCTACATTGCTGTGGCTGTGGTGTAGGCCAGCAGCTACAGCTTCAATTCAGCCCCTGGCCTGGGAACCTCTGTATGCCATGGGTGTGGCCCTAAAAACAAATGACCAAAAAAAAATAATAATAATATATATATATACACACACACACATATGTGTGTGTGCCAGACTTAATTATTAGACTTTCAGATATTAAAAAGTTTGTATTTTTATTAGTCTTCATATCCGTAGGTAAAAAAAAATCAAAATAACAGCAATGATTTGGTCATGATATTTATTCTGTTTCTTCTGTAGAAAATGATAGAAATCAGTGGAAAGAACAACATACTGGATATGCAGTTGGAAAAAGCTAACTGTTTGCTAAAAATAATGCAAACAAAGGAGGTCTCAATTAAAGAAGGTTAGTCTTTGATGCCTGTAGAAACAATAATTCTAATGGGTGTGCTTTTTGCTACAAAGTGATTTTACATTTGTAAAATGTTTTAAATTCATATGGAACTTTCTAGACTACCATTTCATTTTATCGTTAATATAGCCCTGAAAGACAGATAGGACTGGTATAATTATTCCACTTCAATAATGAAAAATCATCAACAAAAGAAGATAATCTGAGGCCATTCAGCTGAGAAATGGCAAATCTGAGGCTCTGTCCAGACCTTCAAACACACAGAAAAAGCACAGTTGAATTCCTGCCTCATGATTATGCCAGAAGAAATTTCAGATGGGTCAAAAATTTTAGTGTTAAAAATGTTATCCTAGTCTGAAGCTCCCCTCACTTCTCAGACACCCATACCATGTGCTCTGCTCAGCTCCCAGCAGCCACCATCCACCCTTGGGGCTCCTCACTCTATACCTTCTCTGGGTGCCCCTTGGCCCTCAGGGAGCCTAGAAGCCTGGGCATCCAGCCTGGCAAGGTGCTACACATTGAGAAAGTGGCATTGCTGTGCAGCACAGAAGTCTGAGACTACACTGAGATAAATAAGCTACAGTGGCACCTTCACCTGGGCCAGGTAGTTTTGGACTTCCCATGCAATCAGTGCTGGGCATCAGGATAATGCCAAGAACAAAGACAGCCTGAATTCCCTGAAGTCAGTCGGGGATGGTCTCGCTTTTCCAGAAGCGTGTGGTGAATGGCACACAGAGGCACCTGCTCTGTGCCTTCCTGTGTAAGGCCTTGCCCTAGTCTACTGCAACGCCACCATGTTCCACCCATTCCAAGTTCATCACCTGGTCTTCACTGAGCTATATTAGTGTTGCCTGGAACTTGGGGAAGTTCATCAAAAGTGTGCCTCTGCCCAACATGGAAGCCCTGCTGTCTCAAGGGCCCAGCTATGCCTAGGGCTCCCTTCCTACCCCTGTTGCTTGTCACTCACAGTACTGCCCTCCCAAAGGGTTTCATCCGTGAGGGTATTTCTTCTAAATCTGGATTTAGTTACATCCAGTTACATGGAGTAACTGCCTGAAAACCTCCTTATATGGATGCTAGTCTTGGTCATCCCAGCCTCCCCTTTCCCAGATCCAGGCTCCTTACTAATGAAGTGCTGGGCATCAGAAAAAGAAAAAAGAAGAAGAAGAAGCCATATATATATGCATATAGTTCCTTGCTGTGCCAACTGAGAGGGCATAAAATCAACAATACCCCAAGTGTACCTAGCACTGAGATCTGGCTTCTAATACCATTTTATAATAAAAGGAACCAGAGATCCTTGAGGAAATGGCTGATTTTAAGACTTGGACAAGATATTTATGAGATGAGCCTGAATCATCTTGTATTAATGGAAAAACTTAGAAGTGCTCAAAAAGAAAAAAAATTCCTCAGTGATAGGGATACGTCAAAGGGATACAGGACCTGAGTGAAAGTTCTCAATGGCCAAAGCTGGAACAATTTGAGCAACAAAATACATAAAGTAGTATTCGTTTATAACACTCTCCACAGAAAAGAAACTCATGGACTTGGAGAACAGACATGTGCTTGCCAAGGGGGAAGGGAGGGAGTGGGAGGAACTGGGAGTCTGGGGTTAATAGATGCAAACTATTGCATTTGGAGTGGATAAACAATGAGATCCTGCTGTATAGCACAGGGAACTATATCTAGTCACTTAGGATGGAACATGATGGAGGATAATGTGAGAAAAAGAATGTGTGTATATATATGACTGTATCACTTTGCTGTATAGTAGAAATTGACAGAACACTGTAAACCAACTATAATGGAAAAAATAAAAATCATTTTTAAAAAACCCCAAAGTACAAATAAATATCCATAAGTACATACTGTACTGATAAAAATAAACAATTAAATAAATAAATGGGGGTGGGTGAAGAGATAAATCTCTGCAGAATTCCAAATAACTTGTATAAATGATTTGGCCTCAAGGAAGTATATCATAACACCACACTCATCAGTTGTGGGCCCTGTATAGTGACTTTCTTCCCTGTGGCGAAACATACAGAATGGAAGAGGGGGTGGTGATCTGACACACACAACCTAAGGCAAGCAATCAAGGTCAACTTGATGTCATGTTAATAGTACGTACCCTGGATATGATATGATGAAAATGGCACTTTACCTCTATGATCTTCCTCCCCATAACCTCATCTAATCATGAAACAGGCATCAGACAAATTCATATAGAGGGACATGCTACAAAATACCTGGCCAGGACTCTGCAAAACTGTTAAGATCATCAAAACAACATAATTCTGAGGAAACTGTCACAGCCAAGAGGACCCAAAAAGACTAAACTAAATATAATACGGTATTGTGGATGGCACTGTAGAACAGAAAAAGGACATTACCTGCTGTATAGCACAGGAAACTATATCCAGTGTCTTGGGATAGACCATGATAGGAGATAATATGAGAAAGAGAATGTGTATATATATATATGACTGTATATGTATGACTGGGTCACTTTGCTATACAGCAGAAATGGGCACAACATTGTAAATCAACTATACTTTAATAAAAAAAATTTTTTAAAAGGGAACATTAGGTAAAAATTAAGAAAATCAGGATAAAGTATAGATTTTAGTTAATAATGATATATCAACATTGGTTCCTTAATTGTAACACACATATCATACTAATATAGGATAGTAATAATAGGGGAAACTGGGTATAGGATATTTGGGTATAGGATATTTAATATCTTCCCAATTTTCCTGTACATCTAAAATTGTTCTTAAAAAATAAAGTCAATTAAAGGTCAAAAAGTGAAGCCACCAAAAAAAGTAGAACAGAACATAGGATTTTTTTGTTTTTATATTTTTAAGAACAGAGAAAGCCTTTGCAAGTATGGCATCTATCAGTGGATAGCTAGTTAAATAAATTATAGTATATTTATTTAATTAAATATATATAACTGATCAAAAGAATGAAGTAGCTTTATATGATATAAAATAATCTCCAACATATAGTAAATGAAAACAACAACATATACAAGAGTTATCATTTTTATAAAAATATATCTTACATGATAAAGGCCATATACAACAAACCCACAGCGAACATCATTCTCAATGATGAAAAGCTGAAAGAATTCCCATTGAGATCAGGAACAAGACAAAGATGTCCACTCTCGCCACTACTCTTCAACATAGTTTTGGAAGTCCCAGCCACAGCAATCAGAGAAGAAAAAGAAATAAAAGGAATCCAAATTGGAAAGGAAGACGTAAAACTATCACTATTTGCAGATGACATGATGCTATACCTAGAGAATCCTAAAGACGCTACCAGAAAGAGCTCATCCACGAATTTGGCAAAGTCGCCAGATACAAAAATCAATACACAGAAATCGATAGCATTTCTATACACTAACAATGAAAGAGCAGAGAGAGAAATTAGGGAAACAATCCTGTTTACCATCACATCCAAAAGAATAAAATACCTAGGAGTAAACCTACCTAAAGAGACAAAAGACCTGTACTCTGAAAACTAGAAGACACTGATGAAGGAAATCAAAGATGACACAAATAGATGGAAACATATACCATGCTCGTGGATTGGAAGAGTTAATATTATCAAAATGACTATACTACCTAAGGCAATACACAGATTCAATGCAATCCTTATCAAATTACCAAGGCCATTTTTCACAGAACTCAAACAAAATATTTTAAAATTTGTTTTAAAGCACAAAAGACCCAGAGTATCCAAAGACATCCTGAACAAGAAAAATGGAGCTGGAAGAATCAGGCTCCCAGACTTCAGACTATACTACAAAGCAACAATCATCAAAACCATATGGTACTGGCACAAAGACAGAAATATAGATCAGTGGAACAGGAGAGAAAGACCAGAATTCAACCCACACACCTACAGCCAACTCATCTATGACAAAGGACGCAAGAATATACAATGGAGAAAAGACAGCTTGTTCAATAAGCAGTGCTGGGAAAACTGGACAGCCACGTGGAAAAGAATGAAATTAGAACACTCCCTAACACCATACACAAAAAGAAACTCCCAATGGATTAAAGACCTAAATATAAGACCAGACACTATCAAACTTTTAGAGGAAAACATAGGCCAAACACTCTCTGACATAAACCACAGCAACATCTTCTCAGATCCACCTCTTAGAGTATTGACAACAAAAACAAAAATAAACAAATGGGACCTAATCAAACTTAAATGTTTCTGCACAGCAAAGGAAACCTTAAACAAAACGAAAAGACAACCCATAGAATGGGAGAAAACCTTTGCAGGTGAAGCAACGGACAAGGGATTAATCTCCAAAATTTATAAACAACTTCTGCAGCTCCATACCAAAAAAACAAACAAGCCTATCAAAAAATGGGCAGAAGATATAAACAGACAGTTCTCCAAAGACATGCAGATGGCCGAGAAGCACATGAAAAGATGTTCAACATCACTCATTATTAGAGAGATGCAAATCAAAACCACTAGGAGGTACCACCTTATACCAGCCAGAAGGGCCATCATCAAAAAGTCTACAAACAATAAGTGCTGGAGAGGGTGTGGAGAAAAAGGAACCCTATTACACTGTTGGTGGGAATGTAAATTAGTGCACCACTGTGGAAAACAGTATGGAGATTCCTCAGAAGACTAGACATAGAACTACCATTTGATCCAGTAACCCCACTCCTGGGCATCTACCCAGAGAAAACCATGACTGAAAAACATACATGTACTCCAATGTTCATTGCAGCACTATTTACAATAGCCAAGACATGGAAACAACCTAAACGTTCATCGACAGAGGAGTGGATCCAGAAGAGGTGGTACATATACACAATGAAATATTACTCAGCCATTAAAAAGAATGAAATACCAACATTTTTTGCAACATGGATGGACCTAGAAACTATCATGCTAAGTGAAGTCAGCCATACAATGAGACACCAACATCAAATGCTTTCACTGACGTGTGGAATCTGAAAAAGGGACAGACGGAACTTCTTTGCAGAACAGATGCTGACTCACAGATATTGAAAAACTTACGGTCTCCAAGAAGACAGTTTGGGGGGTGGGGGGATGTGCTTGGGCTGTGGGATGGAAATCCTGTGAAATCAGATTGTTAGGATCATTATACAACTACAGATGTGATAAATTCATTTGAGTAATAAAAATATATATATATATATATATTTATATCTTTAAACACACACAAACACCCTGTCCTCTATATTGAAAGATAAATAGCATCCTGGTAACAGTGCTTCCTTGGAGGGGGAGGGAAACTGGTTAGTTTTGGAGCAGAGATCAGTAAGATATTCACTTTTCACTAAACTTGTGTTTCATGTGTATGCATTATTTGAAAAACATAATCAAATACTTTTAAAAATCCAGTTATGTTTTCTGAATCTATTGGATGGCCTTTTTGCTGAATAATATACAGCAGAAGTGAAAGAACAAGTGAGAATGATGACTTAGAAAACAAAGTGTGTACTAATTCACTTCAAGAAGAAGAATGAACTACATGTATGATTGGACTTGTTCAACAATAAAGAATGGGATCTTGATGTTTTATTTCTTTCGCTTCATACCAGATAAAGAATTTCTTGGCCAGTTCAAGATAATATTGATACTGAGGATCAGGTACTATAAAAAATGCTTTTTATACATAATTGTATTTAGTATTCCCAACTGCTTTATGAAATAAACGTTAACACACACATTGATAGCTAATAGTAGAGCCTAAGTTTAACCTCAAAATATTTACTAAATTATATCATGTAAGCAGTAGCTTAATATTTTGAGCTCTAGTTTTTAAAGTTGAATAGGATAGTTTTCTTCAAATTGCATTGTGAAGTCCAACAGAAATGATAATGTAGGTAAAGACTTGCAAAGAGATTTAAAAGCTATTACTCTAAAATAGTGAATGGTATTCTACCAGATGGAGAATTCCTTATTTAAAACACTTTGCTTTGTTTAAAAAAAAAAAAAAAATGTGTTGAGAGAGCCACCTTGTGTTCTAAATTTGAAAATACACATTTTTGAAACATTCAGTATACTTTCATTTTCAGGGCTCTGTTTTCAATTCGCTGATTACCGAGGTACCATATTTCATGAATGCTGGATTCACGCTTTCAAAGGGACAAAGACAAGTGATAGCAGTGTCTATGTCTCCACTTTTAATTGTGGCAGCTAATACAGTGACATACATAAAGTAGGCAATGTCAAGTTGTCATTTAACCATCATTCTATTCCTAGGAAACAGCAAAAGGGAAGAAAAAAGAAAAAAAAAAGGAGGATAGTAGGAACTTTGAGTTGGTGGCAGGGAAGGTTGAGGGGAAGTGTGGAGGAGTAGAATCTTAAACTTGCATAAAGCTTTTTAACTTCTGAAAACTACTTTCATTTCTATTAGTGCAACTGAAAAAAATACACGGAGACTGAGTTCAGGACCTCTAACTGAAAGGCGAAGCTTTGTATTCACCCCTTGCAGTACTGGCTCTTTCATTCAGTCAATATGTTAAAATACTATTGAACACTTATGACATAGTCACCATGTTAGATGTAAGGAATATCAAAATAAATATGTCTTTACCTGAAAGTGTTCACTATCTAGTGGGAGAAATCATAAATAACTAAAATGTATTATAAACAATGGAGAAAAGCGATGTATACAAATTTTTATGGAACACAGAGGACAGAAATAGTAACAATAACAATGCTAAATATTTGTAAATTTTAAAAGTATTTTTTTGGGTTGTCAGAACAGTCTGATACATGAGAATAGTAGCTTACCCAGCGTGTCATAGCTACCAAGTAAAGAAGAGAAAACTCTAATCCAATTCCTCTGATTCCAAATTTCATAGTTCATCAACATATACTGCAATTCCTGAGAAAGTATTGAATTGAGAGCACAGGACTTGAAATGCAGAAAACCTATGTTCAAACCTAGACCTTCCATATAGTGTGGAATCTGGTCAAGTAACCAGACCTCTAGAGTGACTTCCTCCCTTTGAAAATCAGGATAATGATACCAACTTCTCAGTATTAGTTTGAATACTAATTG
This sequence comes from Phacochoerus africanus, assembly GCF_016906955.1. Lineage (NCBI taxonomy): Eukaryota > Metazoa > Chordata > Mammalia > Artiodactyla > Suidae > Phacochoerus > Phacochoerus africanus. The sequence continues at coordinate 52,565,182 of NC_062544.1, read as the reverse complement.
AGGTATTTTTTTTTCTTGTTATGGCCACACTTGTGGCATGTGGAAGTTCCCGAGGAAGTGTCCAGGCCAAAGGACAAATCAGAGTGGCAGCTGAGGCCTATACCACAGCCACAGCAACATGGGATCCAAGCCGCATCTGCCACCTACGCCACAGCTTGGGGCAACGCCAGATCCTCAACCCACTGAGGATCAAACCCGCATCCTCACAGCAGCAATGTCATGTCCTTAACCTGCTGAGCCACAACAGGAATTCCTAATGGGAGTAACATTTATAACATACTTAGTGTAATGCCTGGCAATGTAAACATTCGATAATAGTACATTATTGTACCTAGATAACTTTTTATTTTTAGATACAAATGCAGTATTTAACCACCAAAATAGATGCCCAACTAGAATGGAAACTAGTCAGTACTTCTCACTAATGCATAATAGCTGAATATCAGTCGTGGGCCTCTAAAACTGAAAGAAAGAGAATAAGTTTCAATGTTTATTAGCTATTAAGCCAAGCACATAAAAGTGAAATTGTTTAATCTTTCTTTTTTAAAACATTAAGTTACTCTTTCATGAAGTTTTCATCCTTATATATTTAGCTGTTATAATTGTAAACTTAAACTAGCATGACTTTTATTTCTTATAAGATGTGATAGCAGTAACTATCAGAGTCTTTCTCTGACTCTGTTCTTGCCCTCTTTCCAGGGCCTCTACTCAAATTACTCTGAAGAAATGCTCCTGTGCTGGTCTTGGTGGCAGCAAAGTAGTTAAACTCATAGACCTTAGTGCTGGACTGCTAAGGTTCTTTTTTTTTTTTTTTGTCTTTTTGTCTTTTCTAGGGCCACTCCCACGGCATATGGAGGGTCCCAGGCTAGGGGTCCAATTGGAGCTGTAGACGCCATCCTACGCCAGAGTCACAGCAACGCAGGATCCGAGCCGCGTCTGCAACCTACACCACAGCTCACGGCAATGCCGGATCCTTAACCCACTGAGCAAGGGCAGGGACCGAACCCACAACCTCATGGTTTCTAGTCGGATTTGTTAACCGCTGAGCCACAACGGGAACTCCTAAGGTTCATGTTGTACTCCTACCACTTACAACTCATAAGTGTGAATTTGGATAGTTTACTTTACATTTGTATATTGATTTCCTCATATGTAGAATGAGGCACATACTAGGACCAATGTCATAGGGTTAAGATGGTTAAATGATTTAATATTTGCAAAGCACTTAGAATAAAAATATGTTATTTTCACACCCCAGTTTGTCCATTTATTCTTTTCTTCCTATGATATTGCCAGTCATCAGTCAACCACTCAACAAATATTTATGGAATGCTATTAGGACCACAATTGTTCTAAATCCTAGGAAGAAAGGGCAAACAAAACAGAAAATAGCCCCTGCTATCCTGGAGCTTACAGCCAAGGGGACTGCTCAAAGTTATAGATGTTTCCAGTACTCTTGCTACCCATCAAATGTTTAGCTATTGCTGCTGATAACCAAGGGTATATCAAACACTAATATGCACATGTCAGGACACTAATGCTTGCAAAGAAGGCTCCATCTCCCGTTATACAAGAAGTCACTGGCACCAAAGTCGCTGATGCTTGTAATTCAACACAGTGAGATTTTATTTCTTTTACTGCTACTCCCTTGACCTAAGACTCGGACAAGAGGACAGGCTGGAGGACAGTGAGGAAGAAAAGCATTATGTTCTCCCAAATTACACTTTCTCACCAACTCTGGCTGTCTTTGAACAGAACTTAATGTACCTTGACTCACTTTCCTTGGGATGTTCTTTTATGGAAAATTCACTTGGACACATGCTTCATAGTTCTCTAAACATGTCCAAATAGGTCTTACTTCTAGTGTAGATGTTGCTAAGGCACATGAGGGGAATCCTTACCACCCTGGATTTATTATGCCTCAGAAAATTCATTACTAAATCCTGGAATGCATTTGACTTTAAGAGTGTTTAAAGAGTGATTTTAAAGTATTTATTATATCATTTATTTTGAGATACCTGGTTGCTTTGTCTCATAATTTAAAATTAAATATTATTTTATGTTAACCATTTCAATTTTAAGAGACTAATCCCAAAGTGAAAGCAAATAATATTAAAATAAATTTATCTTTTATGTTTTAGAATGTGCTACTCTTCATGATATGATAAAAGGGCTGCAACAGACTGTTGAATATCATCATAATTTGAAAGGTAAGCTGGAAAAAAATAAAATCTAAAAAAAAATCATATATTTGAGCACCTTTAAGAATAGAGTTTTTAGGAGTTCCCGTCGTGGCTCAGTGGTTAATGAATCTGACTAGGAACCGCGAGGTTGAGTGTTCAATCCCTGGCCTTGCTCAGTGGGTTAAAGATCTGGCATTGCTGTGAGCTGTGGTGTAGGTCGCAGACATGGCTCAGATCCCATGTTGCTGTGGCTGAGGTGTAGGCCAGTGGCTACAGCTCCAATTCGACCCCTAGCCTGGGAACCTCTATATGCCACAGAAGTGGCCCTAGAAATGGCAAAAAGACCAAAAAAAAAAAGAGTTTTTACATCACTGACAGTAAATCTTTAATCCAGTCTTGTTCAATTCACCGGTTAAGGGCGGGCTCCTTACCACTTAATAATACCTTTCTAAATTATTATGAAATAAGAAATGCCATGGTGAACAGAACAAATCATTGTGACAGGTACATCAGGGTTTTGTAATTGGTTTTAATAATTCTCTCTTTAGAAAGTTTAAAAGTATATATATATATTTTTTTTTTGTCTTTTGTCTGTTGTTGTTGCTATTTCTTGGGCCGCTCCCGCGGCATATGGAGGTTCCCAGGCTAGGGGTCGAATCGGAGCTGCAGCCACCGGCCTACGCCAGAGCCACAGCAACGCGGGATCTGAGCCACGTCTGCGACCTACACCACAGCTCATGGCAACGCCGGATCGTTAACCCACTGAGCAAGGGCGGGGACCGAACCCGCAACCTCATGGTTCCTAGTCGGATTCGTTAACCACTGCGCCACGACGGGAACTCCTAAAAGTATATTTATTCTCAGTTGTATTCTTGGTCTTTAATAACCCTGTGTTCAATTTTGAAGGATGGGTATTTCTAGTAATTATATGATAAGTATTCTATTCAAACTTCAGTGATAGTTTACTATTTAATTTTTGTCATAAACTAAGACCCTGTTTGTGTAAATGAAACCAACACATTCAGCTTACCTTATTTTTGCTAGTTATGCTAACCCAGTAGACCTACCACTGACAAAACTAACAAAGCAACCAAGTTTTTTTTTGTCCTGTTCTGGTTTAGCTGCAGTGCAATATCTGTGGGATTTTCCTCTGCTATACTGGAATTTAGACCAAATTGCCTTCAAGGTCTCTTCCAACATCAAATTCACATCAAATAAGAATTTTTCATCTTAGTCCTCTGCTTTTTATCACAAAGAAACTACTTTACACATGTAGGTGAGATATATTAGTGATCTTATATGCTGTTTATTTGATTTGACATGTTATTCCTTATTGTCTTTATAATGTCTTGAGATTTATCTTTTTCAAAGAATTACTATTAGTTCTTACTTTTTCCCCATTGCTTTACCTTAAAATATTTTCTCAGCAGTTCCCCTGTGGTTCAGGGGTTTAAGGACCCATCATTGTCACTGCTATGGCTATGATTACAGTTATGGCACAGGTTCAGTCCCTGACTCAGCAACTTCCACATGCCACAGGAGTGGCCAACAAAATACTTTGGCGTTCCCACTGTGGCACAGCGGGTTAAGAATCCAATTCCAGAAGCTCAGGTCACTGCTGAGGCAGTTTGATCCCTGCCTGACACAGTGGGTTAAAGGATCTGACATTGCCACAGCTGTTTTCAGATTCAGTCCTTGACCCAGAAACTGCCATATGCTACAGGTACAGCCATAACTTTAAAAAAAAAAAAAATCCTCAAGTGTTGAGGACACAAATATAGAAGAAACTGTACTAGAAGACTCCACACTTACATTGTCAGACAGTATTTGCAGTACATAAAGGATTCATTTTTTTCCTTCAAAATAGTATATTTAGATTATTGCCAGGTTGAAATTATATAAAAGATACAAAGTTTTAAAATGAAAAAATGAATTCATCTCATCTCATTCTCTACATTGTTCTCACTAATAGCCATACTGCAATCCTTGGTAATACACCACTGAAAGCTGTTCAGGATACCTAGAAAGGTAATAGATAGGAACCATACCACCTCCAAAGTCTTTTCTTTTGGCCAATTCCTACCGACATCTGATTACCATATGTTCCATAGATTTTCCTTTTACTTAGTTCTAGCATTCTGCTCATTTTTTCCCACATCTGGTTGGGGCTTTCATTTTTCTATGTCAGTGCTGATAGCTCAGAACTTTTCCCTTCTCTGACTAAATACAACACCTAGCTGCATTTTTTTAATGTGTATGTTCAAACCCGTTACAGGATTCAAATGGTATTTAATTTAACTCTTTCCAGGACTTTGTTCAAATAAAACATCTACCAGAAATTAAAGTTAAGTACTTGAAGCCCCAGAAAGGCAATTGTAATTCAATAGTGAATGTACGAAACATTATTTCCGTGTGAGAGGATATCAAATATTGACCAACAGTCAAAAGTACCATCTTTTCATATATATGGCAGTACAACTTTTTAAATAACCTTTTCCTAAAAATGGATATCCTATGGTGCCTCTCAGGAGGATGCAATGATTCATTGATTTCATTTTTCCAATGCTTCTACAGGCCCTGGTTTGGTCAAAGTGATAGATGTGAACCACCTATTTTTCACCTTTCATCCATTTGTTTGTCAAGATTTCATGGTTAATTTGCTTATCTAGGCTACAGAGTGATTACAACTGTCTGCCTCCCCAGAAAGTATTTCCTCTTCTTAATAGAAACCTGATTTTTTTTTCTGACATTCATTCTTCATCCATGCAACCATATCCCTCAGGGAAAGCTAATTACACCCCAGCTCCAAGGCTTCTGGAATAATTTTCCTCTCTTCCAAAAAACTGTGTTCTTCTGCTTATTGATAAGTCTGCATATAATGCCTGAAATTGTGGCAGACTCTTTGCTTTCAGCCTAAAATTTATGACAGCTTGAGGATAGCAGAAGAAAAGACTAAAAGGGCATGGTTTCTAGACAGCTTTATTGAGCTAGTGAATCATTCATTCTCTAAGCTTAAGAGTTTCTTCAACCACTGTGAGAGAAATGATACCTCCCTTACTCTTATTCATCAGTCTTTTCAGTAGCGGCTTATGGGCTGTGTAAAAGATGATCCATTGAGATGCAGAAAGAAAATAGCGGAATTCCCATTTACATTTATTTTTATCTAAAAATCAAGGCAAGTAATTTGATGAAAATTTAATAATGGAATGTTATTCCTTACTCATTCTGTGTGTCAGTTATGCATCATTTATGATTCACAAGATTCTTCTTCTCCCAGGGCAGGTGGGAGTTCTGAAACTAAACAGCTGCATTTTTTTTTCTGCAGTCTCAATGTTGACATGTACTACAGTTTATATTTACCTGGTTAAGAAGGTTTATATATTGCTACCTATAATCAAATTAATCCTCTCAAATAGGACAGTAGCTTGAAGAAATAAAACACATTTGACTAATAATACTAATAATGCAAGCATAAGTCAACAATAAAGTAGCAGAGCAGTCACTTCTACCATGTGCAAGTTCATCAGACACAGTCAAGAGTTAAAAATAAGGAAAATCTATCATACCTAATGAAATGTCAGCCAATGGTGGCCAAGTAACTGCCTTTGGGAGAAAATTAATCTATAGTAAGATGTTTTCAAATGAATATTTAGAAATGGTTCCATAATTAAGTGATTTGGGAGCTGAATATATGTCAACTTTTCACCTGCATGTGAAACTGGGCATAGAAATGCTAAGTTCAATAAAAATTCTTTAAACAATAATCAATGATTCCCAGGGATTTTGAACACTTTCGTTAAATGTTCGTTTTTAAAAACCTTTTGAGAGGCTGATAATAACAATTAACATCAGAAAAGATGGATTTTGACACAATTTCAAAAACAATCACTTTTGCCCAATTGGTGTTTGGAACTGAAAAATGGATATAGGGAGTCCCCCTTATGGCTCAGCAGTGAGGAATCCGACTAGCATTTATAAGGATGCAGGTTTGATCCTGGCCTCCCTCAGTGGGTTAAAATATCTGGCATTGCCGTGAGCTGTGGTGTAGCTCACAGATTCAGCTCAGATCTAGCATTGCTGTGGCTGTGGCATAGGCCAATTGCAGCTCTGATTCGACCCCTAGCCTGGGAACTTCCACATGCCGCAGTGCTGGGAGCCACAAAGTGGCTAAGAAGAATAATCCTGTGTGAGGCCTAACTGTAAGCAAAGCTACAGCAGAGGCTGAAGAAACTGAAGCTGCAAAGCAGTTTTGAAGAATCCCCCAGCTGATCCTGTTTAGTAAAAATTTCTGAAATATGATTTCCTCTTCTATTCTTGTGCTTCTTTTCTGTCTGATGCTTATGTGTGTTGTGAGTCATTCTTGGCTCATAATATAGGAACTTTCTCAAATTCCTGAGCTTCCACCCAAGTATGGGCCATTACTTACTTATAAACCTAAACCCTTGTTAAATAGGTTGAAAACAATTGAACCATGCATAAAGAACTTTCCTAAGAATGGGAAGTTTCCCTTCAAAGGAGTAATAGTAAATATTATGCAGAACTGCCATGTAGGCCTGGAGATTTTTGTTGGACTCTGGTCCGTCCCCATGGAGACAGATTAGGGGGTGGTTTGGGTGTCACCCATGGCCCAACAATTGTGGGTATTATAAGACAAGACATATTTTTTTCTATAATAAATGCTACCTGTTGGGACCCAGCAGGTGGAAATTATTATTATAATTGGCAAGATTTTTTTAATATATAAATTTTATAATTAATAAAGATTTTTATAATAGATAAGGTTTATTTAGGACAGTTTATGTTCGCACAACCTGCTATGGTTTGAGGTCAGCTTGACCTCGAAAGCAAGCCACGTGTGAATACCCCACTCCCTATCAATGGCTATTCATGCCTGCTAGAGGAGCACAATAGGTAGCTTAGGCAAGAATATCTATCACCTTATGCCAAATCATTGTTAAAGTAAAAATTAGATACCTATTATTCTGCTTGCTATTTACTTATTTTCTAAGAATAAAAGTACAGTTTGTACGTAATCTTCATTTAAAATCTAAAACTAAAAGAATAGTTTGGAATAATAAATTAACATATATTGTTGTTTGTATAATCATGCATAAGAGTAAAATGTGTAAAAGCTGATGCTCTCCTTTCAATAAACGGGTCATCTGCAGCACTTGCTGAGGGAGTTGGCTCCAATTCTTTCCACGCCTGTTTGTAGCCCCTCCTCCTGTTCGTCATCTCCTGGCTGCTGGGGCTGGACCCCAGCACCGCAGGTGGGGCCCAAAAAAAGCAAAAAAACAAATAAAAAAAAAAAGAAAGAAAAAAGAAGAAAAATGAATACAGTGGGTCCTCCATATCTGCAGGTCCTACATCCATAGTTTCAACCAACCTGGATCAAAAATAGTTGAAAAAAATTCAGAAAATTACAAAAATGTAATGTAATGTGTTATTAAAATTTTTTTTGAATTTGTCAAGGGCTAGTAACTATTTACTTAGAAGTTATATTGTAATTTAATAACATTTCTGTTGTATTATATATAATCTAGAGAGAAAAAATATACAGAAAATATATGTATTTTGTATGAAAATACCATACCATTTTATATAAAGGATTTGAGCATCCATGAATTTTGCTACTCATGGGGGTCCTAGAACCAATCTCCCACGGATACACAGGGATGACTGTCCAGTGATTTGATAAGTGCAGGCAGTGATACATTTGTTCCATTGAAACCAAGTATCAAAATAATCTGAATATTAAAACCAGCCTTCAGAAGTTCCCACTGTGGCTCAATGGTAACAAGCCCGACTAGTATCCATGAAGATGCAGGTTCAATCCCTGGCTTCACTCAACAAGTTAAGGATCCATGAGCTGTGGTGTAGAATGTAGATGCGGCTCAGATTCTGCATTGCTGTGGCTGTGGCATAGGCTGGCAGCTGTAGCTCTGATTCTACCCCAAGCCAGAGAACGTCCATATGCTACAGGTGCGGCCCTGAAAAACAAAATAAAAATTAAAAAAAAGCAGCCTTCAAGTTTCTATAATCAAAGTGTTAATCAACATTATCAAAACTATTGATATATTTTTCAGTTCCATTGTGTCATTAAAATTAACAATAATAATTCAATAATTTTAGTTTTTAATTAATACTTCAAAAATATCACAATAAATTAACATTTCCTTCTTTACCTTTTTAACTTCTACTTTTATCTCTTTTAAGAATTGTATATAATTAGAAAGTAGTATACATATACACAGATATATATATTTTATAAATAGACAGTTGGGTATACATGCTTATTAGTTTTATTAAGAGGGCACACAAATATAAAAGTTTGGAGACTCTTAGTTTAGAACACTTCTACTCTTTGTCACTACTATTTAGATTTTGTTATTTATGTTGGCCAGTCTCTTCTCTCCTAACATCTTACCAGTTATATATGAGAGAGTGGTTGGTCCCTTTTACCAAGGTGTTAAAATGTTTATGGCAATAACACTAGAATTTCATAGGGAAATTCAAGGGAAAACTTGATTCTCTTTTTCTTATGAGTGATTGGATGATCAAGTTAAATATATTTTCTGAGATGTTCTCATTGTCAAGAACCAAAGAAGCTCTTGCTTTTATTACTGCTCACCTGACACTGAGAAGAGAGTCATGAAACAATATTTAATGAATTGCATCTGATATTCTATCAGAGTGGAGAGAGGCAAGGATCCATAATGCCGGTAATGCAAGAGTGTTGGCAGCCCTTTATAGTATTTTTTTTTCTTGTTGCTTGATTACCCTGTCCTCTACTCCCCATATTTTGACTTTATACCTCAAAGAATGAATTCATTCTATCTTTGAAGCAATATTTTTGGAGTTCAAGATATAAACATAGAAATAGAGTATGACTCATCACAATATATCAAATGATAGGAATACTTCTTGTATTATATTACTGTATATTACTCCATATGCTAGTTTAGGAGAACCTCAGTAATTTGTTATATGAAAAATAATGACATTATGCCTTCTAATTTATGACCAGTGGTTACTACAACTAGGGCAAAGAAAATAAGACTCAGCTTTTTCCACATTAGAGGAGAATTATCACCATATAACTAGTCCCAGATCAAGTGAATTTCAGGAATGTAAACACATGGGTGATAAAAAGAGAAAATAGAGAGGCACTTAAAATCGGCCGCAAATACGGAACACCTCCAAACTCAGTAGAATTGAAACTGATTTTTGCCAATTGTTGTTAGATAATTTCTTACAACTCAGTATTGCTTTTTTCTTGTCTGAACTGAATCTGAATGACTTGAATTTATTTAGGTCATTATACTCTAACAGGGTAGGTTTAAGGAAGGCATTGTTATGCACGATGTAATTTTACTGTACAAAATTGTACTGAAAATGATTTAGTCAAAAGTGGTCATTGAAAAACAGACAATAGCACATAGTTCAGTGCTGTACTTTAAGAGAATTATCCGAGAAAGTAGGCTAATCCCTGATCAGCTATTTCTTAAGAAAAAAGTATTGCTTGGATGAAAAGTACTTTAAAAAAAGGTAGAAATACTTCTTTCAATATAATTGTAAAAATATTTCCTGACAAAAATTGGACTTAGCTTATGGTATATCATTGGAAGAATCCTATATTTATATAAGCATCTTCCATATGGGTAGATAACTTGTTATGGATATATACTTCAGAATCTCTTATTTACAAATTGCTACCTTCCAAAGAGATTTCCTAAAGGAGAATTAAAAGGAAGCTAAAAGGAAAGCAGCCAAGAGGGTGGAATAAAAAGACCCTGAGGTCACCTCCTCTCATGAGCACATGAAAATCACAACTATTTGCAGAACAACTATTGATTAAAAGACTTAAAACTAACAGGAGTTCATGTCGTGGCACAGTGGTTAATGAATCCGACTAGGAACCATGAGGTTGTGGGTTCAATCCCTGGGCTTGCTCAGTGGGTTAAAGATCTGGTGTTGCTGTGAGCTGTGGTGTAGGTTGCAGACATGGCTCGGATCCCGTGTTGCTGTGGCTCTGGCGTAGGCCGGCATCTACAGCTCCAATTAGACCCCTAGCCTGGGAACTTCCATATGCTGTGGGTGCAGCCCCAAAAAGACAAAAACACACACACACACAAAAAAAAAAGACTTAAAACTACCAGAAAATATCTTTGACAGCTAGGGACGTAAAGAAGGAGCCCCAGAAAGACAAGTGGACTTGCAATATAATCAAATCCCAAACCCCCATGTGGGCCACTTACAAACTGGAGAATAATTATACTGCAGAGGTTCTCCCATAGGAGCAAGAGTTCTGAGCCCCATGTCAAACTCCCCAGCCCAAGGGTCCAGCAATAGGAAGATGTGCCCCCAGAGCATTTGGCTTTTAAGGCCAGTGAGACTTAATTACAGGACCCTCATAGGACTGGGGAAAATAGAGACTTTACTCTTAAAGGGTGCACACAAAATCCCACGTGCAGTAGGACCTGGGGAAAAAGTATTAATTTGATCAGAGCCAGGGCCAGACCTACCTGCTGGTCTTGAGGAGTCTCCTGGAATGGCAGGGGGCTGGCTGTGGCTCACCCTGGGGACATAGACACTGGTGGAAGGTATATTCGGGACCAGTGTTGGCAGCTGACACATTGGCTCATTAGCTCCAAAATGTGGCCCCACCTAACAGCCTGCAGACAATAGTGCTGTGATGCTGCAGGCCAAAAAACTAATGGGGTATAGACACAGCCCCACCCATCAGCAGAAAAGCTGCATGAAAACTAAAGAGTCCACAGCTGCCATGCCCCTAAACATGGCCCAGCCCACCAGGGGACCAAAATCTAGCCCCATTCACCAGTGAACAGATACCAGGCCCTCCCACCAGAAGGCCAGACCAAGCCTCTAGACCAGCCTCATCCAACAGAAGGAAGACACAGAAACCAAAACCTCCAATCCAACAGCATAGGCCGGACCCTACCCTGGGACCAGCTGGGTCTGGCCTGGCCAACCAGCAGGCCTGTGCAACCTTTGGGACACCCCAGACCTGTGTCAGGAACCAACATACAACCACCTCCACCACCCCAATGATCTACGATGAGCTGTGCTATTCCTGGGCCCTGCAGCCAGACTCCAGGAATCATCTCTGCCTTCCAGTAGAGCAACACTAACCCTATGATCTGGCTTCACCTGCCATGGGGTTAGATAACAGCCCCAGTGTCTTTGGGACACAGACTCTGCCAATCAGTGAGCCAGTACTAGTCGTGGGGGCCCCCTAAGATTCTGCAACCATCCACCTTGTAACCAAGCCCCACTAAACAGCAGCCAGCAGCATCTGTACAAGGCAGGGCCTGGCAATCAATCAGACTAGGGGCTGACCAGTTTGCCCACAAGGTTAGCCCGCCACAACAGAAAGACCCATATAGCCTGAGGGTGAAGCCCTAGAACATATAACTTGAGTGATGAGAGGGAATTATATAGGATATCTCTACAGAAGGCCACTTCCCCAAAGTTGAGAAATAAAACTAACCTACCATAAACATAAAAATACAAATAGAAATTTAGACAAAATGAAACAGCCAAGGAATATGTTTTATAAAAAGGAACAAGATAAAACCTCAGAAAAACTAAGTGAAGTGGAGATGGGCAATCCACCTAAGAAAGAGTTTAATGATCATGAAGATGATCAAAGAACCTGGGAGGAGAGTGGATGCACAGAACAATAAGTTAAAAGTTTTTAAGAGAGAGTTGGGGGAAAAAAGAAAAGAAAAAAAAGAGAATATCCTAAAGAAACCACCAGAAGATTACTAGTTTCAATGATTTCGGCAAGTTTGCTGGAGAAAAAATTAATATACAGAAATCCGTTGCATTTCTATACACTAACAACAAAATAACAGAAAGATAAATAAATAACCCCATTTACCATTGCATCAAAAAGATATAAAATACCTAGGAATAAACCTACCTAAGGAGGCTAAAGATCTATACTCTAAAAACTATAAAATGCTGATGAAAGAAATTGAAGATGACACAAACAGATGGAAAGATATACCATACTTTGGTTTGTAAGGATCAATATTGTTAAAATGACCATACTACCCCAGGCACTCAACAGATTGAATGAAATTCCTATCAAATTGCCAGGGCATTTTTCACAGAACTGGGGCGAAAAAAGAAGTTTTAATTTGTGCAGAGACACAAAAGATTCTGAATAACCAAAACAATACTAAGAAAGAAGAGTATAACAGGAGTCACATTCTCTGACTTCAGCCTATACTGTACAGCTACAGTAATCAAAACAGTATGGTGCTGGCACAAAAACAGACACATAGATTAACGGAATAGGATAGAAAGCCTAGAAATAAACCCATGTACTTATAGTCAATTATGTATACCAAAGAAGACAAAAAAAAAAACCACAATGGAGAAAAGACAATCACTTCAATAAGCAGTTCTGAGAAAACTGGACAAGTACATAAAAGAAAGAAATTATAACATTCTCTAACACCATATACAAAAATAAACTCAAAATGGATTAATAGCCTAAATAAACCTCCTAGAGGAAAACATAGGAAGGACAGTCTTTGACATAAATTGCGGGAATATCTTTTTGGATCCATCTCCCAGAGTAATGGAAACAAAAACAAAAATAAACAATGGAACCTAATTAAACTTAAAAGCTTTTGCACAGCAAAGGAAACCATAAACAAAATGAAAAGACAACCTACAGAATGGGAGAAAATATTTGCAAATGATGTGACCAACAAGGGATTAATTTCCAAAATATACAAACAGCTCAATATCAAAAAACCAAACAATCTAATCAAAAAATGGGCAGAAGACCTAAATAGACATTTCTCCAAAGAATACATACAGATGGCCAACAGGCACATGAAAAGATTTTCAACATTGCTAAGTATCAAAGAAATGCACATCAAAACCTCAGTGAGATATCACATCACAGCAGTCATAATGGCAAATATCAGAAAGTCTACAAACAGGGTGGGATCAAGATGGCAGAGGATTAGGATGTGGCACTCATCTTCTCCCACAAACACATCAAAAAAAATCTGTATGTAGAACAATTCACAGGAAACATCTACTGAATGCCGGCAGACCTCAGACTTCCAAAAAGGCCAAGAAACCCTCCACATAACTGGGTAGGACAAGAGAGAGAGAGAGAGAAGAGAATAAAAGGTATCAGGACAGGACCAGCACTTCTGAGAGGGAGCTATGAAAGAGGAAAGGAATTTATACCCTGGGTGGCTACCTGACAGGAAGATCAGCCCCTGAGAAAAGTGAAGCAGCTGGTTTGAGGAGGGAAAATCAAGAGAAAGAGCCACACAGACCATCAGTACCAAAACCCAGCACACCACAGCATGAAATACTTTGGAGGGTGCTGGGCTCTGTGACTTGGGCTTCAGAGGTCAGCTCTGGGGAAAGGACTAGGGTTGGCTGTGTGGAAACAACCTGAGGGGGCTATGGAGAGGTGCAACACAGCCACAGGAGTGCAGGAGGAGGCCTAGGCCCTCCAGAGAAGCCAGGCACCATTGTTGGGGAGTACAAGAGGGTATGGGGGTGGGATCACCATAGGAACTTCTTTCTCTGTGTATCTGTGAGCTCTCAAGCAGCAGAGCACCTCTTGTGCAGACTACAGGGGCAGGTGCAAACCACCATAGCCATCTTGGACTCCAGAAGTGGGTGCAGCCCACCACTACTGAGGGTCCTATAAATAGACACCACCTGCAGTCCAGTCATCTCAGGTGGTACTGCTGTGGAAGGTATTGCAGCCGAGTACCACCCACTGCCCTAAACTTGCTGGGAACACACACCCAACCATTGTTGCTGCCAAGGGCTCTGGGCACTTCCCCCACCTCCATGAGGGTGACTTCCACTGCTGAGGGCCTTACAACCAGGAGCAGCCTACCATCCCCACATCTCCTTAGGTCCCTACCACTGCCAAGGGCTCAGCAACTAGGTGCTGCCTGCAGGTGCAGCCCATTGCCCCCACCTTCCTGGAAGCACACACAAGCCATGTACCTGCACACCCCCTATGAAGAGTTTAATGGCCCATACACATTGAGGAGACAACAAGAATCCAAATCAAAAGCAGCATGCATGCACATACACAAATAGTAAGCCCCACAAGCTACCCAGAGATGCTCCTGCATATAAATATCTCTCTAAGACTACAGTAGATAATTGTTTTCCCTAAACTCAACTCAGAGTAAGAAAAATACAAGCAAAATGAAGATGCACAGGAACTACTGCCAATTAAAAGAACAGGAGAATTCTGAAGTTTCTGTTGTGGCTCAATAGGTTAAGAACCCAACATAGTGTCTGTGAGGATCCCTGGGCTTGCTCAGTGGGTTAAGGATTCAGTGTTGCCACAAGCTGCAGTGTAGTTTGCAAGTGTGGCTGGTATCTGGTATTGCCATGGCTTTGGCTTAGGCCTGCAGCTGCAGCTCGTTTGACCCCTAGCCCAGGTACTTTCATATGATGCAGGTGTGGCTATAAAAAGAAGAAGAAAAAAAAAAGACTGGGAGAATTCTCCTGAAGGAGCAAACAATGATACAGACCTATGCAGTCTAGCAGATATTGAGTTCAAAAAGGAGATAATGGGAATATTAAAGGATTAAGAATGGATATTCTAAGAATGGATATCAGTGGTAATGCAGGGAGTTCCCATTGTGGCTCAGCAGAAACTAATCTGACTAGTATCCATGAGGACGCAGGTTCAATCCCTGACCTTGCTCAAATGGTTAAGGATCTGGCATTGCCATGAGCTGTGGTGTAGGTCACAGATGTGGCTTGGATCTGGCATTGGTGTGACCATGGTTTAGGCCAGCAACTGCAGCTGCAATTCAACCCCTAGCCTGGGAACTTCCATATGCCATGGGTGTGGCCCTAAAAAAGACCAAAAAAAAAGTAATGCAAATTACAAAGGACCTAGAAACTATAAGGATGAGCCAAGATAAATTAGAAAATTCATTTGCAGAGATGAAAGCTGAGTTAAAGACATTGAACGGCAGAATGAATAATGCAGAGGAATGAATAAGTGATTTGGAAGATAGAATCACCCAATCAGAACAGCAGACAGAAAACCAAATTTAAAAAAATGAAAGCAATATAAGAGATCTGTGGGATAATATAAAGTGTGCCAATCTATGCATAATAGGGATTCCAGAAGGAGAAGAAAAAGAAAAGGGTATTGAAAATGTATTTTAAGAAATTATGGCTGAAAACTTTCCAAATCTAAAGAAGGAAACAGATATCCAGATACAGAAAGAACAAAGGACCCCAAACAAGTTGAACCCAAATAGACATACAAAATGGCAAAATTAAAGAAAGGATTCTAAGGCAGCACGAGAAAAACAACAGTTAATTATAAGGGAACCCCTGTAAAGGTATCAGCTGATTTCTCTACAAGATATATTCAAAGAAAGAAGAGATTGTCAAGATATATTCAAAGTTCTAAATGGGAAAATTTTGCAAGTTAGAATACTCTACTTAGCACAGTTATCATTGAAAATAAGAGAAATAAAGAATTTCTCAGACAAAAATTAGAAGAATACAGAAATACTAAACCCATTCTAAAAGAAATATTGAAAGGGCTCCTCTAAATAGGAAAGAAGTAAGAAGATATAGGATGGAGGAAATCACAATTGGAAAGTAATCACTTAAGTAATCCAGTATACAGATCAAAAAAGGAAGAGAAAAAAACTACTTATGAAAGCAATGATAAACACAAGGAACAACAAAAGGATAAACATGAAGACGTAAAACAGGGACATCAAAATCATAAAATGTGGGAAGGAGAGTAAGAAAATCTAGACTCTTGTCTTTAGAATGTATTTGAGCCTATATGGCTATCAGTCTAAATCAAGTAGATATAGGAATGGGCTAACATACTTGAAAAACAGGACAACCACAAATCAAAAGCAAACAATACATTCACAAAAAAAAAAAAAAAAAGCAGAGGATGTAAGCATAAAATAAAATTATCCAACCAAAAGAGAAAAAGAAAGGAACAAAGGAGAGACATAGAATCAACTGGAAAGCAAGCTTTAAAATGGCAATAAATACATTTATTTAAATAATTACCTTACATGTCAATGGACTGAATGCTCAAATCAAAAGACATAGAGTGGCAGACTGGATTGAAAAAAAAAAAAAAGACCCTACAATATACTGCCTACAAGAGATTCACCTTAGGGCAAAAGACACATATAAATTTAAAGTGATGGGATGGAAAAAGATATTTCCAGCAAATGGAAAAGATAGGAAAGCAGGAGTTGCAATACTCATATTAGACAAAATAGACTTTAAAACAAAGACCATAAAGAAAGACAAAGAAGGATACTATTTAATGATAAAAGGACCAATTTAAGAAGAGGATATTATGCTCATCAACATCTGTGCCCCTAATATAGGAGCACCCAAGTAGATACAACATATACTAACAGACATAAAAGAAGAAATTCATGGGAATACAATAATAGTAGGAGACTTTAACAACCCACCTGCATCAATGGACAGATCTTTCAGACAGAAAATTAGTAAGGCAATAAAGATCCTAAATGATACAGTAGAACAGTTAGACTCAATTGATATTTTCAGGACAATACATCAGAAAAAAAAAAACAGAATATACATTCTTTTCAAGTGCACATGGAACATTCTCTAGGACTGACCACATACTGAGGCACAAAACTAATTTCAACAAATTAAAGAGTTCCCATCGTGGCTCAGCAGTAGCAAACCCAACTAGTATCCATGAGGATGCAGGTTCTATCCCTGGCCTTGCTCAGTGGGTTAAGGATCCAGCATTGTCTTGAGTAGTTCACTGATGCAGCTCAGATCTGGCATTATTGTGGCTGTGGTGTACACTAGCACCTTTAGCTCCAATTCGACCCCTAGCCTGGGAATGTCCATATTCTGTGGGTGCAGCCCTAAAAAAAGATGAAAAAAAATCTAGGAGGTATTCCCATCGTAACTCAGCAGAAATGAATCAGACAAGCATCCAGGAGGATGCAGGTTCAATCCCTGGCCTCGCTTAGTGGGTTAAGAATCTGGTATTGCCATAAGCTATGGTGTGGGTCGCAGATGCGGCTCAGATCCTGCACTGCTGTGGCTGTGGTGTAGGCCAGCAGCTACAGTTCTGATTCGACGTGTAGCCTGGGAACTTCAATATGTTCTGGGTGTGGCCCTAAAAAGATTTTTTTTTAATTTAAGAGTATAGAAATTATTCCAAACATCTTCTCTGACCACAATGGCATAAAACTAGCAAGCAACCACTGTAAATAAAATGAGAAGATAATGAATACATGGAGACTAAACAACATGCTACTAAAAAGCTAGTGGGTCAACAAGGAAATCAAAAAGAAAATTTAAAAATACCTTGAGACAAGTGATAATGAAAACATAACCATTTAAAATCTATGGGATGCTGCAAAAGCAGTTCAACTAATCTTTGACAAAGGACACAAGAATATAAAATGGGAAAAATATAGTCTCTTCAGAAAGTCATGCAATGAAACTAGAACACACTCTCACACCATACACAAAAATAAACTCAAAGTGGCTTAAAGATTAAATTAAGACACCATAAAACTCCTAGAAGAGAATATAGGCAAAACATTCTCTGACATCAACAATGCAAATGTTTTCTTAGGTCAGTCTCCCAAGGCAATTAGAAATAAAAACAAAAATAAACAAATGGGACCTAATTAAACTTACAGGCTTTTGGACAGCAAAGGAACCCATTAAAAAAAAAAAAAAAGAAAAGACAAATGAGAAGGAAGATGGCATAATAGTATGACATGAGGCTCACCTACTCCCACAAATACATTGAGATTGCATCTACATGTGGAACTATTCCCACAGAAAATTTGCTAAACACTGACAAAAGACCTTGGGATTATGATTGAGCAAGAAAAACTTCAGGAAACCATATAGGATAAAGGAAAGAAGAGAAAAGAAGAGAGATGAGTCCCACTCCATCCCTAGGAGGGAGCTGGAAAGAGGAAATGCTCCTGCACACTGGGAAGTCCCCCTACTAGTGAGGAAATCTGCTGGGACAGAGGAAGAGCTTAAGAATACTGGAGGAGTACACAGTGACCAGGGTGAAGCAGTTAAAAAGGAAACAATCCTCCACAGTCAGTGCTATGGCAACCAAAAACCATATTCTGGTGCCAGCAGGGGTCAAGAACTTAAATTCTGGCCTTAGAGATCAAACTAAAAGAGAGAGCTAGGGCTAGCCATGTGGGGAAAAAACTGGGGTTGGCCGAGCAAAAACAGACTGAATGATTAGATTATTAGGTGACCATACCTGAGGCCATAAATTGAGGCAACCCAGTTGGGCTTTGAGGCTAAGCACCATTGTTTGAGAGTGCTGGGGGGAAGGGGCAGGATACATCACCTTGTTCCCTGTGCATGCTCTAAGGTTGCAGGATACTGTCTGCTTCAGCTCTGGGAGCTACCTGGCAGCAGCAGCTGCCTAGCAACAGCTGGGGAGCAGCCCTACCCTTAGGCTACAGAGAACTTGGAGAGGGCAGAGTAACCACCTAGGGAATAACACAAACTCCACGGCTCCTGCCAGTGGATCTGCAGGGGTCCATGCCAGTGGCACTCCTTCTATGCTAAAAGAATCACCAACAAAGCATGTTCCCTGTGGGAGTCACAAACTGCCCAGCCAGAGAAAACCACAAGCTCCATGGCTCCTGCCACTGGCTCTACAGGGGTCTGTGCCAGTGGTGCTGCTTCTATACCAAAGGAGCTGTGAGAGGCCCATTTTTCCACATTCCTATCCTCAGCAGCTACAGATAGCACTCCTGCCACAGACAAGCAGGGGGAGGCACCACCAGAAGTGCATGTCCTGCAGCTACAGAAAAGAGCCTTTTAGCAACAGTTAGGGAGCAGTCAGATCTCTGGGACAGACAGAGATACATAGAGTGGCCAAACAAGAGGAGTGGCTACAGAATAGCACCTGCTCCTACAGCTACAGAGAGCAACCCCAAGAGCCACCCTGACAAAGGGAGGGACAGTGGGAGCAGCTGATGACATTGCCAGCTACACAAAATAGTCCTGAAAGCTACCTGGCAGCAGTTGGGGGTCACAGGAGCCACTGCTGCCCCTGCATGCTACAAAAGCAGCCCTTTGAACTGTGGAACACTGCCACCTCCCTGGAGCCATCCATCTTCAGGAGAGGGAATGTCATACGGCTGTGGAATGGGCCAGCAGCTACAGCTCCAATTCGACCCCTAGCCTGGGAACTTCCATATGCCATGGGTACAGCCCTGAAAAGACAAACAAAAAAATCCACAAGGGAAAAGCAACAAATAACATACAAGGGAACCCCCTTAAGAATAACAGCTGATTTTTCAGCAGAAACTCTACAGACCTGAAGGGAATGGCAAGATATATTTGAGGTGATGAAGAGGAGGAACCTAGAACCAAGAATACTCTAATCAGCAAACCTCTTACTCAGATTTGATGGAGAAATCAAAAGCTTTTCAGACAAGTAAAAGTTGAGAGAATTCAATACCTCCAAACCAGCTCTAGAGCAACTACTAAAGGAACTTCTCTAAGCAGAAAAGGAAAAGCTGCCATTAGAAATAAGAGTATTCCAAATGAGAAAGCTCACTGGTAAAGACAAAGATAATATAATAGTAGAAATCACCCATGGATAAATATGACATCAAAACAAGCAAACATGAGGAGATGACAAATGCAGAACATTAAAATGGCATCTGAAATTAAGAGAACAGCAACCAGAAACAGTTCTGCATACATAGAGATAGTTATATCAAAATATAATGGGGGAGTTCCCATCGTGGCTCAGCAGTTAATGAACCTGACTAGCATCCATGAGGATGTGGGTTTGACCCCTGGCCTCACTATTAAGGATATGGCATAGCTGTGAGCTGTGGTGTAGGTCACAGATGTGGCTCAGATCCTGTGTTGCTATGGCTGTGGTGTAGGCGGGTGGCTACAGCTCCAATTGGACCCCTAGCTTGGGAATCTCCATATGCTGCGGGTGCAGCCCTAGAAAGATATATATATGTACCACAAATCAAAAAACTGTAATGGACACTTACATAAAAAAGAAAAAGCAGTCCAAGCATGACAATAAATATGGTCAGCAAATCACAAGAGAGGGCAAAAAAAGGAAGGAAAGAAAAAAGAACCAAAACAACCATCAAAAAAAATTAAGAAAATGGCAATAAGAACATACTTATCCATAATTACATTGAATGTAAATGGATTAAATGCTCCAACTAAAAGAAACAGACTGGCTGAATGGATACAAAAATAAGACCCATATATATGTTGTTTACAAGAGACCCACACATACAGACTTAAAGTGAGGGGAATGGAAGAAAGTATTACATGCAAAAGGAAATCATAAAACAGCAGGAGTAGCAATACTCACATCAGACAAAATATATTTTAAAATAAAAATCACAAGACAAAGAAGGATGTTACATAATGATTGAAGGATCAGTCCAAGGAAGAAGATATAACAATTGTAAATATATATGTACCCAACATAGGAGCACCATAACATATAAGGCAACTGATAACAGTCACAAAAGGAGAAATTGACAGCAACACAATAAGAGTGGGGGACTTTAATACCCCACATACAGCAATGGACAGATCATCTAGACAGAAAAAATCAACAAGGAAACACAGGCCTTAAATGACACTACACCAGATAGACATAACTGATACTTACAGAACCAAAGCAGAAGAATATACATTCTTCTTAAGTGCACATGGAACAGTCTTCAGGATAGATCACATCTTGGGCCCACAGATAAAGCCTTGGTAAATTTTAAAAATTCAAAATTATTTCAATCATTTTCTCTGAACACAATACGAGAAGACTAAAAATCAACTGTAAGAAAAAAACAGCAAAAAAACACTAACTCCTGGAAACTAAACAATATGCTACTAAACAACTAAGAGATTGAAGAAATCAAAGAGGAAATCAAAAGATACTTAGAGAAAAATGACAGTGAGGATACAATCCGAAACCTATGGGACAAAGCAAAAGTAGTTCCAAGAGGGAAGTAGATAGCAATACAATCTTATCTCAGGAAAGAAGAAAAAACTCAAGTAAAAAAAACACCTAACCTTCCACCTAAAAAATCTAGAGAAGGAAGAACAAAGCCCAAAATTAGTAGAAGGAAAGAAACCAAAAGATTAGAGCAGAAATTACTGACATAGAGACAAAGTAAACAATAAAGAAGATTAATGACACCAAAAGTTGGTTCTTTGAAAAGATCAGCAAAATTGATAAACCTTTAGGCAGGCGCATCAGAAAAAATGGGAGAGACACAGGAGAGAAACCCTATGAATGCCAGCCATGTGGGAGGGCCTTCAGTCAGTTTGATCATCTGAGACGACATGACAGAACCCACACTGGAGAGCAGCCCTATGAGTATCAGCTCTGTGGGAAACACTTCAGTCACAGCTCTTCCCTCAGACAACATGAGGGAACACAGCATGGAAGAGAAGATCAGGGAGCCCTCAGGAGACAGTCTGACCTGGGGTGACATGGCACAAATGTCAGGGGAGTGGAGGAAACATCAGTCATAGCTTTAGTATTTAAACACATCACAGTACATACCCATTATGGCAGCATCCTCTGCAATCAAAATGAAAGCTGCTTCAGGCATCATTCTCCTCAGTCCCAACAGGCTTTGACACAAGGAAGGAGATCATGTGTGTGTTGTCCCTGTGGCAAAGCCTTCAGTCATGGCCTGACCCCAGGGAACATGGCAGACTCACTCTGTAAATCTAATATGCATGTTTTTAGCAACAGCTCTCAACTCAAAAGACCTAGACAACTTGGGCAGAGGATAACCCCTTGTTCTTCACTGATAACGATTGTTAAATGGGAGCCAACTCCCTGTGGAGAAGCACCAGGACTGTAGTCACTGTTAACAATTATTCAGCCCAGCACCAGGCTAGACATGCACAAGGAACTCAGTGAAAGGGGAAACACTGAAACAGGAAAGAAGATGACTTCTCAGAAATACCAAAGAATGCTGAGGAACATTAAAACATACTTAGAAATAATTCATCTTGGAGAAGTACTTCAATGTAAAGACTGAGAAGTTCTCCTCTCAAAGGGCAACCCCTCTGGCCCATGTGTGGATTCAGACTGTATAAAACACCCTCAGTGGCATGAAGTGAGGAAGTCTGCAGGGATCACTTATTTTTTAGTTAACATTAAATTCTCACACTGAGGACATAGCAATCCTCAAAATCAAAGTGGAGTCACAGCTAGACTTCATACCACAAAATGGGAGTGTTGGGGCAGGGAGGGAAGCCTCTAAAAGACTCCTTTACACACAATCAGGCAGATTGTGATTTGGGGAAATACCTCTTCATGAAAATGTGGGATAACAGGGACAGTGAAGGGATTGAACTGTATAATATATAGGGCTTTGTAAAAAATTAAGATTTGTAAGTAGAATAATAGCTGCAGATATTCAAACAATAAAGCCTGTGGCTAAAGGGAAAAAAGAAAAGAAAAAAGAAACAGGAGATGGTTCAAATCAATAAAATTAGAAAGGAAAAAGTAGAAGTTACAACTGACAACACAAATAAAAAGGACCAGAAGAGACTACCATGAGCAACTGTATGCCAATAAAATAGATAACCTAGAAAAAACTGACATATTCTTACAAAGGTACAACCTACCAAGACTGAACCAGGAAATATAGAAAATATGAATATACCAATCACAAGCACTGAAATTAAAAATATAATTTTAAAACTTCCAAAAACCAAAATTCCAGGACCTGATGTTTTCACAGGTGAATTCTATCAAACATTCAAAGAAGAGTTCACATCTATGCTTCTGAAACTCTTCCAAAAAATTGCAGAGGAAGGAACACT
The DNA here is from genome assembly GCF_016906955.1 of Phacochoerus africanus. Taxonomy (NCBI): domain Eukaryota; kingdom Metazoa; phylum Chordata; class Mammalia; order Artiodactyla; family Suidae; genus Phacochoerus; species Phacochoerus africanus. The sequence goes on along the minus strand of NC_062544.1, from coordinate 52,542,104 downwards.
CCCAAGAACATTCTATGAAGTCACCATTGCCCTGATACTGAAACCAGACAAAGATACCATAGAAAAAGAAAACTACAGGCCAATATCACTAATGAACATAGATGCAAAAATCCTCAATGAAATAATAGCAAACTTCATCCAAATATATATTTAAAAGCTCATACACCATAATCAAGTAGGATTAATCCCAGGGATGCAAGCATTCTTCAATATGTGCAAATCAATCAGTGTAATACACCACATCAACAAACTGAAAAATAAAAACCATACACTCATCTGAATAGATGCAGAAAAAGCTTTTGACAAAATTCAACACCCATTTCTGATTAAAAACTTTCCAGAAAGTGGGCAGAGAGGGAACCTACCTCAACATAACAAAAGCTCTATATGACAAACCCACAGCTAACATCATTCTCAATGGTGAAAAACTGAAAGGATCAGGATCAAGACAAGGATGTCTACTTTCACCACTGTTACTTAACATAGTTTTGGAAGTATTAGCCATGGCAATCAAAGAAAAAGAAATAAAAGGAATGCAAATTGGAAAAGAACAAGTAAAACTATCACTGTTTACAGACAACATAATACTATACATAGAAAATCCTAAAGACACCACAAGAAAACTATTAGAACTCATCAATGAATTTGGTAAAGTTGCAGGATACAAAATTAATACACAGAAATCAACTGCATTTCTATATACTAACAATGAAAGATCAGAAAGATAAATTCAGGAGATCATCCCATTTACCATCGCATCAAAAAGAATAAAACACCTAGGAATAAACCTACCTAAAGAGACAAAAGACCTGTACTCTGAAAAATATAACATGCTGAAGAAAGAAATCAAAGATGACACAAACAGATGGAAAGATATACCATGCTCTTGGATTGGAAGAACCTATATTGTCAAAATGACTATACTATCTAAGGCAATCTACAGATTCAATGCAATCCCTATCATATTATCAATGACATTCTTCATAGAACTAGAAAAAATATTTTAAAATTTGTGTGGAAACACAAAAGACTCTAAATAGCCAAAGCAATTTTGAAAAGAAAAAACAGAACTAGAAGAATCAGGCTCCCTGACTTCAGACAATACTCTAAGCCATAGTCATCAAAATAGTGTGGTCCTGGCACAAAAACAGAAATATAGATCAATGGAACAGGATAGAAAGACAAGAAATAAACCAAGCACCTATGGTCAATTAATTTATGACAAAGGAGGCAAGAACATACAGTGGAGGAAAAACAGTCTCTTCAATAAGTGGTTCTGGGAAAATTGGACAGCTACATGTAAAAGAATGAAATTGGAACATTTTCTAACACTATACACAAAAATAAACTTACAATGGATTACATAAATATAAGGCCAGATATTATAAAACTCCTAGAGGAAAACATAGGCAGAATGCTATTTGACATAAATCTCAGCAACATCTTATCTGGTCCACTTCCTAGAATAATGATGATAAAGACAAAAATAAACCAATGTAACCTAATCAAACTTACCAGCTTTTGCACATCCTTTTAATGGAAACCATTAAAAAATGAAAAAACAACCCACAGAGTGAGAGGTAATCTTTGCAAATGATGCAAAAGACAAGGTCTTAATCTCCAAAATACACAAACAAGTCATACAACTCAACAGCAAAAAAACGACCCAATCAAAAAATGGACAGAAGACCTAAATAGACATTTCTCCAAAGAAGACATACAGATGGCCAGCACACACATGAAAAATGCTCAACATCACTAATTATTAGAGAAATACAAATCAAAACTGCAATGAGGTACCACCTCACACCAGTCAGAATGGCCATCATTAACAAGTTAACAAATAACAAATGCTGGAGAGGATGTGGAGAAAAGAAACCCACCTTCACTGTTGGTGGGAATGTAAATTGGTACCACCACTGTGGAAAACAGTATGGAGGTACCTCAGAAAACTAAATATAGAACTAATATATGATCCAGCAGTCCCACTCCTGGGCATGTATCTAAACAAAATTTTCACTCAAAAAGATAGATGCATCCCTAGCACTATCACAATAGCCAAGACATGGAAACAACCCAAATGTCCATCAACAGATGAAAAGATTAAGAAAATATGGTATGTATATACATATGTGATGGAATACTACACATCCATAAAAAGGACAAAATAATGCGATTTGCAGCAACATGGATGGAACTAGAGATTCTCATGCTAAGTGAAGTAAGTCAGAAAAAGACATATATCATATGATGTCACTTATATGGTGATATGTGATAAAATACAGTACAAATGGTTCTGTATCTAAAAAATAGACACAGATCATGGACTTGGAGAGCAGACTTCTGTTTGCTGTGGGGAGTAGGGAGAGAAAGAGTTTGGGGTGGTAGATGCAAACTATTACATTCAAAACAGATGGGTAATGGGGTCATACTTGTACAGCACAGGGAACTGTGTATAGTCTCTTGGGTTAGGACATGATGGAAGATAGTATGAAAAAAAAAAAAAAAAGAATGGGAGTTCCCATCATGGCCCAGCAGAAATGAATCTGACTAGTATCCATGAGGATGCAGGGTCAATCCCTGGCTTCACTCAGTAGGTAAAGGATCTGCCATTGCCATGAGCCGTGGTCTGGGTTACAGATGTGGCTCGGATCTGGTATTGCTGTGACTGTGGTATAGGCCAGCGGCTATAGCTCCGATTTGACTCCTAGTTTGGGAATCTCCATATGCCATGGGTGTGGCCCTAAAAAGGCCAAAAAAAAGAAAAAATAAAAACATGTGTGTGTATATATATGGCTTGGTCACTTCACTGTATTAGCAGAATTTGAAGGAATATTGTAAATAAACTATAATAAAAATTTTAAAACAAAAATTATGATAGGTATGAAATAGGACAAATTAACTATGCAAAATCATATTAATTTTTTCATTATTTAAGTTTTACATGAAAAGGCATTATATAAATACAACTCAATAATGTTGCTGAAAAATAAAATCTCCCTTTCTTTTTAGGTTAGATATCCAGCTTAGGGTATCACTTATGTTCTCTTTTGACAGTAGTTTTGTTTCCCTCACCCATTCTGCAATAGAAAGCATACTAATCCTCAAATATAGATCAACCCAACCACACACTTATTTTATTTACAAAACTACAGCTAATAAAGGCTATTGGTGAAAAATCTCATATTAGATACTCATTAATTTACAACTCCCAGTTTCACCAATATACTTACTTTATCCTGGCTTTTCAAATTTTCACTCTTTAAGCCCATAATTTTAAATATTTATCTTTCAGCCCACTTTACTTTCTACTTCACAGGGGAAAAGATGAAAGCTGTCAGACATAAACTACCTCATTTCTTGTCATCTACCACCCCTTCTTCCCACTGCACCTCCTCCAGAGTATTCATAACCAGATATATCCTTACTTCCTTCCTCCTTAGCTTAGAAAAAAGAAAATCATTCTTCCTATCCAAAGTTAACTTCTCCCCTTAGGTTTATCTCTCATCTCTCTTCACCTCTCTATTCTGGGATGTTCTATCTTCAACTTGCCCCTTTCCTTTCATTTCTCTTTCTATTGGCCATTCCTCTCAGCATTTAAACAGTTCAGATGTCTTCCATCTTTTAAACAAACAAGAAGACAAAGTTTCCTTAACTTTGGGTTTATTCCTTTCACTTACCTTCACTCTTTCCTTTTACAATCAAATCTCAAGGAAGATCTGCAATCAGTATCTCCATTTCCTCACCCTCACCTAGACCTCAACTTATTATAAGTGGGTATCTCCCAGGGTTCTCAGATTCAAAGTTCTTTCAGTTGATCTTTTTATTGCATTTATTGCCATCGATTACAACCCTCTTAACCTCTTTTCATAGTAACATCCTTTCCTGCATCTCTTCATACTTCTTAGTCTCTTTTATAGGACAGACTTCTTTTGGCCACTTCTGAATGTTCCTCAACCTGTTAGAAATGTTCTCCTGGATATCTCAAATGTTTCAAATTTAGCATGATAAAGATCTATATTCACCACTTCATCCCTACCCTTTTACTTTTCCCCAAACTGATGAACATCTTTCAACTATGGAGATGAGAAACCTAGAAGGCAAAGTTTCCTCTCTCTATTTTGCCTCTATTATCCAGCCAATCACTAAGTCTCATGGCAATTCTATCCTCTAAATAGTTAGCTTTATTTTCCTTTTGTCTTCTACTGCCCTGGCCTAACCTAGTCCTCTACTAGTTGATCTATCATTACTTACATTGCTCTAGGAGCAAAACCCTCCCATTCATCCTCTACATTGTAGGATAATCTTTGCAACATGTAACTAATAATTTCACCTCACTGTTCAAAATCTTTGGTGACTTTATAACTTATAAAATGAAATTCAAAATAATTCATATAGAATATGTCTACCTCCATTAGGATATATCCCCAGCTCCTTTAATACATTCTCTTCACAATATACACTCCAACAATACTGTACTTGAATTTTAATTTTTCTAAATATGCTACATTCATTCAAGTGTAAAGTCTTCTGTGCTGTTTTCAGTATCTGTATGCACCTCTCTAACTTACCATGTAAGTCTCAACTCAAGTGGATCCTCTTCTATAAACCCTTTCCTGACTTTAAGCTGATCTAAGTTTTTCCTTCCAAGCTCCCCACCACTTTCAGCCACACTTCTATTACAGAACAATGATCATAGCATATCATAACTAAACACGTCTTTCCTGCCACTAGGCTCTAAATTTTTTGAAGAGCCATTATTTTTTTATTTCAGCATTTCCAATGTCATGCACAGAGCCTGATGTGTAAGCAGATACCATATTCATGTGTTGAGCACATATATGAATGAAAACTTTTTATGTTAAACATATTTCCAGTTAATTGAAAAGTGCTATATATTAGGATGCTCTTTGATGATTTTTACACAGGTGAAAATGAACAACTAAAAAGAAATTCTGATCTTATGAAAGAAAAGTTAAAATCTCATGAACAGGTGAGTTTATGTGTCTTTATATTCAATCAAATCCCTGTGGAGAATTTTTCTCCTCAAATTAGAAAAAGATAGCTTTTTCATTAATAAAGACATCCAAAATTTTTAAGGTAAATATATACAGAGGATGCCATAATTTTTAGTAAATAGAATTTGTTTAAAAAATACAACTTTTGAGGACCCTGGGCTTTTTTACAGACTATAAAGCAATAATATATCATGTGTAATACTTTTTCTAACAAAAAGGGATGCAACTACTTTGCCATATGTTTTTAATCATGTTAATAGAGTTTTTACTCTACAGTATACTATATTAATTAGCACTTTAAAAATTTTTTATGATAAAGTAAATGTCTTCAATCTTTATGATTTGAGTAATCTACAGCAATTTTACTGCACCATCCAAATGAAGAGAGCATTTTATGTGGATCATCAAATAATTTTTTTCCCAAGAGCCAACATACTCTGTTACTTTTTCTTTTCTCCTATAAGAACAGCATAGTGATGGCAATTATAGACCATAAAATACAGTGCCTAGAACATAAAACGTGCTTCACAAATGTAAGTTCCCACCACTCTGCTCTTTGGGAAGCTTATTATGCTAGTTTTTTCTCATTTCCCAAGAGTCAATAGGTCAAACTCAGGCAGACCTAAGATTTCTAAAACTCAATTTGGATCTATATCCAGCTTAGAACTTCAACTTAAAGGATCATCTCTAAATTCAATCTGATTCTTGAGGAGCCCCTAAAGAAACACAAGCTAATTCTGTAACCCTACCACAGGCTTCTGGGTAATACTTAGGAGTTATGAATGGCACCTGATTGTGCTTTCATAAAATTTAGCTTCTCATCACCAAATTTGAGATAATTTAAATATCTCTGACTTATGTCTCATCCCTTATTTTTTCATTTCTTTATCTGTTTCCTTTATTTTCCCATCCTTTTTATATCTTGCCTCTAAAGCTCAACAATAGATGGTGAAGTCAGGGTGTACCTGGAACAGAGAGAAAGGGGGAAATTGTTGCCTCCTTTCTCTTCTAAAATGCCAAGCTATAGAATACTGCTTTGACTAGAATAGCATACCAACTTTCAGAGAGATGGAAATTAAAGAGAAAACACCAAAATCCGAGATTCTGATGTTCTTAATTAACTGCTGTAGAAAGCAAACTAAAAATTTCATCAATCTAATGAAAATTCTCTAGTACAAAATCTCCAGGCACATCCAAAACATATGGAGAACCATTCCTGAGAAATTCATTTAAGAGTTACTTAAAGGCCCTATTTATGGGACTGAGAGAAGTTTTGTAACTTTTATACAAAGAATTCCTAAGTTTTATAAAAACAAAAATATAACCAGAGGCTATCCCTTGGAATTTAAAGTTCCCAGAAGGCAACTGAAAAGAAAGCAACTAAAAATAACTTGTGGGACTTTGTACCCTTAGAAAGAAGAAAGGATTGGACTCCTTGGGGCTGGAACAGGCTAAACTGGGGGGAGAAGAACCTAGTGATATACAGCCTTCCCAGCCTATACCTTTAGGCTTCGTGCCTCAACGCTGGAGTGATAATCCTGGATCTTACCAAATTCATGGAAACATTTCAGGTGGCAAAGTCAATGCAAAATGATACGTATATTTGTCTCTTGTGGTTTCCCAGTGCAGCAACTTCTCAGTGAATCCATTTAAGTCAGGAGTAATTTATGAAAGCCACTCTGTAGTTGCCCATCTAGAAAGCTAGATACATGCATAAGAAAAATAGAAATTTATGAGAGTCACACCTTTAGTCACCTGCTCAACTTTAATCAAAGGCGATGGTTGGATATGTTCAGCCATTCCTATAAGTTGCCTGGCAGAATAAGTAGCAGAAGTAGAAATCCTGACCCCTTGAATTTATGATCATCTGGAGGAATGTACCTTTATTTTAAATTATAGGTGCTTAAGCCAGTAGACCTTGACTTTTTTAACCTCCTCAATACTTGAATATACTGACTATCTATTAAAAGCTGTGAACCCTCTCTGAGAAAAATGCTCAAAGAAGTGCTTACTCACGTGTGTGTGTGTGTGTAATTTCACATACAATTTCAGGAAGTTAATGGACCCTCAACAACTTATTCACTGGGTCTAGGAAGAACCTCTGACTTAAGTAATTCTTATTGATACTCTCATTAACTGACTATATATATATATATATATCAAGAGATATATATACTAGGAATTAGGAGTAAAAACAAAGTCCCTGCTTTTACGGTGTTTAAAAGATTTTCTGGGCCTCTTGCCTTCATCACTGTCTCTTTCTTACTATCCTACTTCATTTTTATTCTTCCTGTTTTCCTTTTCTCCTGCCTACATCTTAGGCCTGTGAGTGGTTTCTCTATATAGAAACATACCTCTGGAAAAACTGTAAATTTTTTCTTTGGGGGATTTCTCTTTCAACACCTCTCTCAATTCTTCTCTCCATATTAGCATAATAAATCACTTCTATGATTCAACAACCTAAGAAATTAATCTCAGAAGGCTATTCAGTGCTTCTCAAATTCCAAATCCATCCTTCTTTAGCCTCCTCATAAAGCTAACCCTTACCATAGGTAATGCTTAACCTCTTTCTGGGAATTAGGGATGTTTACATAATTTTCAATAACAGAAATTCAGCCCACTTTCAAAAGGATTCATCCTAAATTAGGGTAAGTTCACTGGCTCTCAAACAGTGCCTAGAGTTGGCTCTAAAGTATAGCTTTGGCTCTTTTTTTTCGAGGGGGGTGACATATCTTAATGCTGTTGTGGCATTTATTCATACGATTAAACAAAATATTTTAGGCATCTATGATATGGTGATGAGTATTCAGGAGGCAAAGATAAAAAAATTTGAATCATTGAATCTACATGTTCACTGTCTACTTGGACCAGAAATTGGTCTTTCTCAAAGCTGATCAAACCATAAACAATATCTTTCCCTTCTAGATATGATTACATGTCAAAAATTAACATAGGGAGTACCCTTCATGGCTCAGCAGTTAACAAACCTGAATAGGATCCATGAGGATGTGGGTTCGATCCCTGGCCTCACTCAGTGGGTTAAGGATCTAGCGTTGCCATGAGCTGTGGTGTAGGTCGCAAACGTGGCTCGGATCCCACGTTGCTGTGGCTGTGGTATAGGCCTGCAGCTCTGATTCAGCTCCTAGCTTGGGAACTTCCATATGCCTCAGGTGCAGCCCTAAAAAGCAAAAAAAAAAAAATTAATATACAGTTTGAGGATTTCATCTGTCTAATTAGTCAAAAGTTGTGTACACATATTTAAGAATTAATATATATTTTAATATTTAGGAATATAAGAATAATATTGCCAAACTTATGAATGAAATGAAAATCAAAGAAGAGGGACATAAGATAGAAATAACAAAACTTTATCAGGATATGCAGAAAAAAGGTAAGTTTTTTTATTTTTAATTTACCGAACTCTAAGATATTACAAAATAATTTACATGCATATCTAAACTTTTTTCAGTAATTGCAAGTGTTCTTGAATAAACATTGCCTCAACACATTTGAATTTAGGTTTCGTACCTTTCTATACATTTAGTGATATAAATTACATTTATAAATTGGATTCATGGAGTTTGCACTTAACATTATTTAATATAAAATAGTTAATATTCTTATAAAATTAATATAAAATGTATAGTTAATAACTTTCATATTTTTATACTCAGCATATTGAATATAATTTCACAAATGAAATTGTCTTCCTTAAATAAAGTAGGTCTCATAAACTTATGTTGACAGTTTAATGCTTTTGTTTCCTAAAGGCAATTAAAAACTTTCTTAATGAGTCTAGATGCAAAAATTACTTGAAGTGGATGCTAGATCTAGATGTAAACCTACATCTATAAAACAGCTAGAAGAAAGCGTAGAAGATAATCCTTGTGACCTTAAGCTAGCCACAATTTCTTAGGGAAAAGCAAAAAGAACAAACAATAAAGGAAAATTTTTCAATTGAACTTCATCAAAGTTATTAACTTCTGTTCTTCATTTTCAGTGTAAAGAAAATAAAAAGATAGGTCACAGGCTGGGAGGTAATTCATAACATTATGTAAATAATAGCTCATAAAGGACTTCCATCCAAAATCTATAAAGAACTCTTATAGCTCAATAATAAGTCAAATAACCCATTGAGGAAATGGGCAAATATTTGAACACCCCTCCAGAGATACACAGGTGAAAAATAAGTACATGAAAATATGTTCAACATAAATTGGTTAGTAGGGAAATTCAAATTAAAGCCACAATGAGATACCACTTTGCACCTTTTAGAACTGCTAGAATCTTTTAAAACTATCCATACCAAGTGTTGATGAGGATGTGGAATAACTCAAACTCTCATACATTACCAGTGGGACTATATAATTATACAGCCACTATAGAAAAGAGTTTTGGAATTTGCGGGGTGGGGGGTGTCCTCTGAGAAAGAAATGCCTAGACATAATCAGATATTCAAGAGGTTTGTTAAGGAAAACATTTGTGAGGGTAGGTAGGAGGAGAACTGGGGAGACTGAGTGAGCCATTGGTCTGTGGCACAGGTCTAATCTCTGTGAAGAAGAAAGGAAGGTGTGTTGGGGAGAAGTCTTAGACTGTGACACATTGATAAGAAATTTTGAGCAAAGTTGAGCCAAAGTTGCCCATCAACTGGCTTCTGCAACTCTCAGAAACAACCCTGCCTTAGTATCCCTGCCAATTTCAGTCATTATCTGGGAGCAGTTCCTGGGAATCATGACTTGGCACAAACATGGTCATGAAGACATTAAGTCAATTAGTTCCCTGAAGTTGGAGGTCTGAAAGATGCATTTTCATGGCCACAACAATCCATTCCTTATCCTACACATACCTACTTTTCCATATGACTCAGGTAGCAGGTTCTCCATGGTTCCTGTGAACATTTCTTCCATAGAAGAGGGACCGCTGAAGTGTTCTATCTCCTTGGGACCTGTGTATTTCCAACCATCAGGTTCTAGACCAAAAACTAGGTTTAAACTAGGTTTCTGGTTTAGAACCAAGCAAAGAATAGTTTCTTTAATTGGGGCGTGTACACTCAGCCTATTATAACATTCTTAATTTTTTTTTGGTATTAGTTGTTAAACAGCATTGGCTGCTTATCTATTACCTAACCATACAACACTTGAAAATTAAGCTCCCTTTGGCTGCTCCCTTTGGCTGCTCATAATGACTTTCCTGGTCATTATGATAAGTCTGGCCTCCTGGCTTTTGGCAGTTAAGCACCATCATCTGGCTTCTTTTGTAGTGGGGGAGGGGACACCAACCCCATAGATAGTAATGAGCCCAGCTTGATAACCACCACTCTGGCAGCCCTGGTTTGCAGATTTGAACATCTTGGTGGTGGTCTTGGTTAATAGTGTGTTTTCTGGGCCCTCCTAAGGAACATAATCTTCTGGTGAGTTTTCTTGCCTCACATAAAATATCCACTCAAGCTTTGCAACTTTCAAGAGCCTCCTCATGCCTTCTCTACTATCTGCCTGTGTATAATCACTTTCCCCACTTACCACCCCCAGGATTACCCACACAAGTTATGCTGGGCTTTAATCTTAATCATTGACCTAGCAGCCAAAAGAGGAGGTGGGACAGATTATGTGAGGACCCTCTACAGCATCTTTCACCACAGGTTAAGGGCTACTCTTACTAGGACAAAGTAGCTCACCCCTGAAAATTCTGAGAATTTAGGGGAGTGGTCAAAGCTGGCATCCTCACAGGCATTTATTCAGATGTTCCTGCCCTATTTTTCAGGATATTAGGTGTTCCCAGCCAAGGCCCTGATTTAGCATAGCAGACCTGTTTCTCGGCTAAGCGTTTCAACATCTCCCGATGTTCAATGATTAGATTTTCTATTGCTCTGGTAAGAGACTATTTGCAAACTACCAAAAAGCCCCTCTGGCTCTCACACCTATTCTTTAAATCTCAAGTTAAGGAATTTAGTGGTTTTCTATGTATGGGAAGATGCAAGGGTCTGGGCTGACTGAAATCATCCGTTTGATGTGCACCTCAGCTATCTGGGGCCAGTATCCTGTGTTTTCACATCCTGAGTTTCCTCAGGGCTCACCAGCTCAGAGGTGGCTGCACTGATGACTATTACATCCTTTGTTTACTGATATGGTAGACAATACTTTATTTCTCACTGCACTTGTATGTTTTTTGCAGCTTTATTCATGATGACCCCAATCTGGAATCAAGCAAATCCATTAACTGGTGAAGGAATAAACAAATTATGATACATTCATAAGAGTAGTAAATCAGTCAGCAATAGAAACAAACTGACACACAAACAGTGTGATTATTTCAAAAGGATTATACTAAATAATAGAAACCAGATCCAAAAGGCCACATACTGTTTGATTCTGATCATATGGCATTCAAGAAAAAGGAAAATTAGAGTTTAAAAATTAAATAAATAATTGCTCCAAAAGGGTAATTACTGCAAAAGGGCCCAAGTGCTCTTTTTAAGATGATGAAAAAATTCCATTTCTTGCTTGTGGTTATGGTTAGGTGATTGTATATGTTTCTCAAAACTCCTCAAATGGAATTTTAATCCCATAAGGTCATATTCACCTGAGTAAACATGACTTTAAAAATAAAACAACCGGAGTTCCCGTCATGGCTCTGGGGTTAACAACTCCGACTAGGAACCATGAAGTTGCGGGTTCGATCCCTGGCATCACTCAGTGGGTGAAGGATCTGGCATTGCCGTGAGCTGTGGTGTGGGTTGCAGATGCGGCCCAGATCCCACGTTGCTGTGGCTGTGGTGTAGGCCGGCATCTACAGCTCCGACTGGACCCCTTGCCTGGGAACCTCCGTATGCCACAGGAGCGGCCCTAGAAAAGGCAAAAAGACAAAAAATAAAAAAAAATTAAAAATAAATAAATAAAACAACCTAAGAGTCCATTGTGGCTCAGCAGGTTTATAACCCAGCATAGTGTCTATGAGGATGCAGGTTTGATCCCTGGCCTCACTCAGTGGGTTAAGGATCCAGTGTTGTGGCAGAGGTCACAGATGCAGCTCAGATCCCATGTTGCTGTGGCTGTGGTGTAGACCAGAAGCTGCAGCTCCAATTCAACCCCTAGCCTGGGAAATTCCATATGCCATTGGTATAGCACTAAAAAGAAGAAAGAAATAAAACAATCTAAACAAGGTCAACTGTAAAAACTTTTAAATAAATATAGACCCAATTATGATCCACGTAATGGTATTATCAAACATAGAATTTATAATTACTATGATTAATATAATCGAGTTATAGGACTCTATGGGGATTTCTGATGAAAAATGAAAAGCATAATAAACATATGAAAATGTGAAGGCTAAAGACACAATTACTGAAAACTGTAAAGAATTCCCATTGTGGTTCAGTTGGTAGTGTCTGTGAGGAAGCAGGTTCAATCCCTGGCCTTGCTCAGTGGTTTAAGGATCCAGTGTTGCTGCAAGCTGCAGCAAAGGTCACAGATGCAGCTGGGATCCTGCATTATTGTTGCTGTGGCTGTGGTGTAGGCTGGCAGCTGCAGCTCCAATTCAACTCCTAGCCTGGGAACTTCTGTATGCCACAGGTGCAGCCCTAAAAAGAAAAAATAAAAGTTAGTGTATTGGTTTAATAACCAATTAGATATAATTAAAGACAAAATTAGTAATCTGGAAGATAGGTCAGAAGAAAATATCCAGCCCTTTTTCATGGGCCTACAAGAATATCTTATCTAGTATTTATAAAAGCTAAAGGAGGAATTTGGTGAGAAAAGAAGAAGATGTGAAACAAGATGCTTCTCTATATCAATAAGTTGTTCAATGACAACTACATGAACTGTAACATTAACTCATGCTCTACAAGGATATTTGGAAAATAACAGCTACTGGTTTGGTCAGCCAGAAGGCCATCATGTGTGAGGAGCAAAATTGCCTACCATCCCACATTGACCTCAGAACAAATAGGCTACTACTTTACCCCCACTTCTCAAATATTATGCAGATTTCTCTTGTGGCTAACTCTAACCTAGAACATAGAGAAAGAAATTCTAAGAATCATAGTTCTAATGTAATTAAGTTGACATAATACAAAGCCACAAAGAAAGGAAGAAAACAGGGAGTTAAGATGTTGTAAGATTATTATATCTTTAGAGTGGTAAATGTACTAGTTTCACCACATTCTAACAAGTCAGGTATACAAGTCATGGTTACAAGTCAAGTATCCATGTTTAATCACTAGGATAATCACTAAAGAAGAATAAAGAATGGAGTTCTCTTGTGGCACAGAGGGTTAAGGTCCCAGTATTGTCACTGCAGTGACTTGGGCTGCTGCTGTGGTATGGGTTCAATCCCTGGCCCAGGAACTTCCACATGTCACAAGCACAGCCAAAAAAAAAAAAAAGATGAAGAAGGAAAATAAAGGAATATTTATCAAGCTAATGACTATCAATGTAATAGGAGAGGGAAAAAAGAGAATAAAAACAGTCATGTGTAACACCATACACAAAAATAAACTCGAAATGGATTAAAGTCCTAAATATAAGACCAGATACTATAAACCTCGTAGAGGAAAACATAGGCCACTCTCTCACATAAATGACAGCAACATCTTCTCAGATCCACCCCTAGAGTAATGACAATAAAAACAAACAAATGGGACCTAATTAAACAAAAGTTTCTGCACAGCAAAGGAAACCCTAAACAAAACAAAAAGACAACCCACAGAATGGGAGAAAATATTTACAAATGAAGTGACTAACAAGGGATTAATCTCCAAAATTTATAAACACCTCTTGCAGCTCAATACCAAAAAAACATACCCCATCAAAAAATGGGCAGGGGAGGAGACAAGATGGTGGAAGAGTAGGGGGACACGCTCGCCCTCTGCCACAAACACACACAAAAAAAAACTCATCTATAGGATAAATGACTCGCACAGAACAGCAACCAATCGCTGGCAGAAGAACCTAAACTCCAATAATGGCAAGAAGTTCGTGACATTACTAGGTAAAACAAGAGAAAAGAGGAGAGTGACAGAAGGTGAATCCGAGCAGGACAGGAGCTCCCAAAAGGGAACTGTGGAGGAGAAAGGGATCCTGCACCCTGGAAAGTCACCTACTCGGGGGAAAAATCAAACGAACCAGAGGAATCTCCAGATGCAGAGAAGAGTGTAGCAGTAAGTTGGAGTTCTGAAAAGCAGATCGAGAACTGAACGGACTGTCTAAACTATGGGCACAGTCACCAAAAATTGAGACGCCTGGGTGGGGGCTGGGCACCGAGACCTCGGCTCCAGAGGTTAGTTCCCGGGAAAGGGCTGGGGGGCGGGGTGGAGCGGAGACTGCTTGGGAGGTCTAGAAACTGGTCTGTCAAGTTTGACGGGGCAGAGACTGCCTGGGAGACTAGAAAGCAAAGCTGTCGCAGGGGAAGGGAGCAATACTCTAAAGGTGAGGGAGTGGAAAGCCACATCAGAGGGAACCTGGGAGAAGAGCCTGGTCTGCGCCAGTGCTGGGGAGGGGAGGGAAGAAGGGGTGGGTCCCCATAGTGCAGCAAGCTTACCGGCCTGCTAGCTAGCAGAAAGCTGTGCTTCTCAGTGCATCCCCTCCCCCCACCCCTGCTACCCACTACGCACTCGCCAGACCTGGGGCTGCCTGCCATCCGGGAGGGTTGGCCTCAACAATTGCCTGAAGTCTACCACCACAGGGGCTGTCCCTGCACAGGCCTGCTTGCCCTTTGGAGGGGCTACACCCCCACAGAGCAGCACCAAACAGCATCAGCCCCCTAGAAAAGGCCTGCAGCCCAGAAAAGCTAGATCATGCCTAGCCAGGCCTTGAAAAGATCTGCCTAATTCTCGGACAGTCTTTCTGAGTTGGGCTGCCCTGGGGAGGAGCCTCTTGGGTTGGCAGTGGCCCAGCTAGGTGCCCAAGCCCTCAGGGGGAGCCAAGCTTTTGTGGATCAGCTGCACAGGACTGCCAGCTCCTGGCAGGACCCCCTGCACCTCAGAAAAGCTACAACAAGCCTGGCCAGGCCATGAAAGTATCTGCCTAATTCTCAGACAGCCTTTCTGAGTTGGGCTGCCCCAGGGAGGAGCCTTTTGGGTTGGCAGTGGCCCAGCTAGCTTCCCAAGCCCGCAGGGGGAGCCAAGCTCTCACGGATCAGCTGCATAGGACTGCCAGCTCCAGGCGGAACCCCTTGCAGCCCATAAAAGCTACAACAAGCCTGGCCGGGCCTTGAAAAGATCTGCCTAATTCTCGGACGGTCTTTCTGAGTCTGGCTGCCCTGTGAATGAGCCTCCTGGCTTCACAGCAGCCCAGATACCTGCTCCAGCCCTCAGGGGGTGCTGCACTCCTGAGGAACAGCTTCCCAACACCACCAACCCCCTGTAAGAACCCCACAGCCTAAAAACACCAGAGCAAGCTCTGCATGACCAAGTGAAATCTGCTACCATCGTGGTGTGGACCTCCCAGTCCTGTCTGCCCTCAGGAAGTCCTCCTTTGCTTCAAAGAGACCCTGTTAGCCCCATCAACACTCCAGAAAAGCCACACTGCCTCAAAAAACATTGACCAACAATGCCAGCCCTCAGGAAACATTCCACGGCAGTGACAAGGCAAACACTGCCCAGTCACAGAGAGTACAACTCCCTCAGGAAAAAGAAAACAACAAGCAAGATGAAGAAGCAGACAAACCACCCCCAGTCAAACCAACAGGAGAACTCACCCAAAACAGTCAACAATGAAACAGATCTCTGCAGTCTGACAGACCCGGAGTTCAAAAGAGAAATAGTGAAAATACTGAAGGAATTAAGAGAAGATATGAATAGTAATGCAGATACCCTCAGAAAGGAACTAGAAAATATGAGGAGGAGCCAAGAAAAACTAGAACATTCATTTGCAGAGATACAAACTGAACTAAGGGCAGTAAAAACCAGAATGAATAATGCAGAAGAACGAATCAGTGATATGGAAGATAGAATAATGGAAATCACCCAATCCGGTCAGCAGACAGAAAACCAAATCAAAAAACAGGAAAGCAATATAAGAGACCTATGGGATAATATAAAGTGGGTCAATCTATGCATAATAGGGATTCCGGAAGGAGTAGAAAAAGATAAGGGGATGGAAAATATATTTGAAGAAATTATTGCTGGAAACTTCCCAATCTAAAGGATACTGGGTTCAAGGTACAGGAAGCACAGAGGGCCCCAAACAAATTGAACCCAAATAGACCCACACCAAGACACATCATAATAAAAATGGCAAAAGTTAATGATAAAGAGAGGATCCTAAAGGCAGCAAGAGAAAAGCAGAATGTTACCTACAAGGGAACCCCCATAAGGTTATCAGCTGATTTCTCTACAGAAACACTACAGGCCAGGAGGGAATGGCAAGAGATATTTAAAGTGCTAAAAGGAAAAAATATGCAACCTAGAATACTCTATCCAGCAAGAATATCACTTAAAATAGAAGGAGAAATAAAATTTTTTTCCAACAAACAAAAACTAAAAGAATACAGCAACACAAAACCCAGGCTAAAAGAAATACTGAAAGGGCTTCTCTAAACCAAAAAGAAAGGAAGGAAAGGGAAGAAAAAAGAAAAAAAAAAGAGGAAGAAGTAGGACTGAGGAAACTGCAATCAGAGAGCAGTCACTCAAATAAGCCAGCATACAGATTTAATCATGAACATGCTTCAAACAAAATAAAATTAAAAAGAAAAAAAAAGAGTCATCAAAATCATAAAATGTGGGCAAGGGATGTTAGGAAATAAATAGACCCTTTTTGTTTGTTTGTATGTTTCTCTTCTTAATTTTAATATAGTAATGAAGCGTTTGAACCTACAGGACCATCAGGCTAAAAAACACAATTATGGGAAGGGGTTAGCATACTTAAAAAACAGAGCAACCACAAGCCAAAAGCAAATATTGCATTCGCAAAAAATGAAAAAAAAAAAAAAACCACTCAAGCAGATAGTAACAGGAGACCATCCAACCAAAAAAAAAAGAAAGAATGGAGAACCATAGAATCAACTGGAACACGAGGTTCAAAATGGCAATAAATAATCATCTATCAATTATCACCTTAAATGTCAATGGACTGAATGCTCCAATCAAAAGACACAGAGTGGCTGGGTGGATAAAAAGGCAAAAACCTTCAATATGCTGCCTACAAGAAACTCACCTTAGGACAAGAGATACATATAGATTGAAAGTGAAAGGGTGGGGAAAAATATTTCACGCCAATAGACATGACAGAAAAGCAGGAGTTGCAATGCTCGTATCAGACAAAATAGACTTTAAAACAAAAGACATAAAGAAAGACAAAGAAGGACACTACTTAATGATTAAGGGATCCATCCAAGGAGAGGATGTTACTATCGTCAACATATATGCCCCAAATACAGGAGCACCCAGATACATACAACAAATATTAACAGACATAAAGGGAGATATTGATGAGAATACAATCATAGTAGGAGACCTTAATACCCCCCTCACATCAATGGACAGATCCTCTAGACAGAAAACCAATAAAGCAACAGAGATCCTAAAGGAAACAATAGAAAAGTTAGACTTAACTGAAATCTTCAGGACACTACATCCAAAAAAAGCAGAATACACATTCTTCTCAAGTGCTCATGGAACATTCTCAAGAATCGACCACATATTGGGACACAAAGCTAACCTCAATAAATTTAGGAGCATAGAAATTATCTCAAGTATCTTCTCTGACCACAATGCCATGAAATTAGAAATCAACCATGGGAAAAGGAAGAGAAAAAAACCTACTGCATGGAGACTGAACAACATGCTACTAAAAAACCAATGGGTCAATGAGGAAATCAAGAAGGAAATTAAAAACTACCTTGAAACAAATGATAATGAAGACACAACCGCTCAAAACCTATGGGATGCTATGAAAGCAGTGCTCAGAGGGAAATTTATAGCAATACAGGCCATTCTCAAAAAAGAAGATAGATCCCAAATGGACAACTTAACCCTCCACCTAAATGAATTAGAAAAAGAAGAACAAAAAAGGCCTAAAGTCAGCAGAAGGAAGGAAATTATAAAGATCAAAGAAGAAATCAATAAAATAGAGACTCAAAATACAATAGAGAAAATTAATAAAACCAAGAGCTGGTTCTTTGAAAAGGTGAACAAAATTGACAAACCCCTGGCCAGACTCACTAAAAAGAGGAGAGAAAGAACCCAAATAACCAAAATTATAAATGAAAAAGGAGAAATCACAACGGATACTGCAGAAATACAAAAAACCATAAGAGAATACTATGAACAACTATATGGCAACAAGTTTGACAATCTGGAAGAAATGGACAATTTTCTAGAATCTTACAGCCTGCCAAAACTGAATCAAGTAGAAACAGACCAACTGAACAGACCGATCACTAGAAATGAAATTGAAAATGTCATAAAAACACTCCCTACAAATAAAAGTCCAGGACCAGATGGCTTCACAGGCGAATTCTATCAAACATATAAAGAGGAATTGGTGCCCATCCTCCTTAAACTCTTTCAAAAGGTTGAAGAAGAAGGAATACTCCCAAAGACATTCTATGATGCCACCATCACCCTCATTCCAAAACCAGACAGAGATACCACCAAAAAAGAAAACTATCGCCCAATATCATTGATGAATATAGATGCAAAAATTCTCACCAAAATCTTAGCCAACTGAATCCAACAACATACCAAAAAAATTATACACCATGACCAGGTAGGGTTCATCCCAGGTTCACAAGGATGGTTCAACATACACAAATCAATCAACATCATACACCACATTAACAAAAAAAAAAGTCAAAAATCATATGATCATCTCAATAGACGCAGAAAAAGCATTTGACAAAGTCCAACATCCATTCATGATCAAGACCCTCGCCAAAGTGGGTATAGAGGGAACATTCCTGAATATAATCAAAGCCATTTATGAGAAACCCACAGCAAATATAATCCTCAATGGGGAAAAACTGAAAGCCTTCTCACTCCAATCTGGAACAAGACAGGGATGCCCACTCTCACCACTGCTCTTCAACATAGTTGTGGAAGTCCTAGCCACAGCAATTAGACAAACAAAAGAAATAAAAGGCATCCATATAGGAAGAGAAGAGATCAAACTGTCACTGTATGCAGATGACATGATACTATACATAGAAAACCCTAAGGACTCAACCCCAAAACTACTTGAACTGATTCATAAATTCAGCAAAGTAGCAGGATATAAGATCAACATTCAGAAGTCAGTTGCATTTCTGTATACCAGCAATGAACTATTAGAAAAGGAATACAAAAATATGATACCTTTTAAAATGGCACCTCACAAAATCAAATACCTTGGAATACACCTGACCAAGGAGGTAAAGGACCTATATGCCGAGAACTATAAAACTTTAATCAAAGAAATCAAGGAAGATGTAAAGAAATGGAAAGATATTCCATGTTCCTGGGTTGGGAAAATCAATATTGTAAAAATGGCCATGCTACCCAAAGCAATCTACAGATTCAATGCAATCCCTATCAAATTACCCAGGACATTTTTCACAGAACTAGAACAAACAATCCAAACATTTATATGGAACCACAAAAGACCCAGAATCACCAAAGCAATCCTGAGAAACAAAAACCAAGCAGGAGGCATAACCCTCCCAGACCTCATGAAATACTACAAAGTCACAGTCATCAAAACAGTGTGGTACTGGTATCAAAACAGACAGACAGACCAATGGAACAAAATAGAGAACCCGGAAATAAACCCTGACACCTATGGTCAATTCATCTTTGACAAGGGAGGCAAGAACATAAAATGGGAAAAAGAAAGTCTATTCAGCAAGCATTGCTGGGAAACCTGCACAGCTGCATGCAAAGCAATGAAACTAGAACACACCCTCACACCGTGCACAAAAATAAACTCCAAATGGCTGAAAGACTTAACTATATGACAGGACACCATCAAACTCCTAGAAGAAAACATAGGCAAAACACTCTCTGACATCAACATCATGAATATTTTCTCAGGTCAGTCTCCCAAAGCAATAGAAATTAGAGCAAAAATAAACCCATGGGACCTAATCAAACTGAAAAGCTTTTGCACAGCAAAGGAAACCAAAAAGAAAACAAAAAGACAACTTACAGAATGGGAGAAAATAGTTTCAAATGATGCAACTGACAAGGGCTTAATCTCTAGAATATATAAACAATTTATACAACCCAACAGCAAAAAAGCCAATCAAGCAATGGAAAAATGGGCAAAAGACCTGAATAGACATTTCTCCAAAGAAGATATACAGATGGCCAACAAACACATGAAAAAATGCTCAACATCGCTGATTATAAGAGAAATGCAAATCAAAACTACCATGAGATATCACCTCACACCAGTCAGAATGGCCCTCATTAATATGTCCACAAATAACAAGTGCTGGAGGGGCTGTGGAGAAAAGGGAACCCTCCTGTACTGCTGGTGGGAATGTAAACTGGTACAGCCACTATGGAGAACAGTTTGGAAATACCTTAGAAATCTATACATAGAACTTCCATATGACCCCGCAATCCCACTCTTGGCCATCTATCCAGACAAAACTCTACTTAAAAGAGACACATGCACCCGCATGTTCATTGCAGCACTACTCACAATAGCCAGGACGTGGAAACAACCCAAATGTCCATCAACAGATGATTGGATTAGGAAGATGTGGCATATATACACAATGGAATACTACTCAGCCATAAAAAAGAACGACATAATGCCATTTGCAGCAACATGGATGGAACTAGAGAATCTCATACTGAGTGAAATGAGCCAGAAAGACAAAATACCATATGATATCACTTATAACTGGAATCTAATATCCAGCACAAATGAACATCTCCTCAGAAAAGAAAATCATGGACTTGGAGAAAAGACTTGTGGCTGCCTGATGGGAGGGGGAGGGAGGGGAAGGGAGTGGGAGGGATCAGGAGCTTGGGCTTATCAGACACAACTTAGAATAGATTTACAAGGAGATCCTGCTGAGTAGCATTGAGAACTTTGTCTAGATACTCATGTTGCAACAGAACAAAGGGTGGGGAAAAAAATGTAATTGTAATGTATACATGTAAGGATAACTTGATCCCCTTGCTGTACAGTGGGAAAATAAATATAAAAATAAAAAATAAAAAAAATGGGCAGAAGATCTAAACACTCAGTTCTCCAAAGAATACATACAGATGGCCAAAAAAAAAAAAAAAAAAAAAAACACCTGAAAAGATGTTCAACATCACCAATTATTAGAGAAATGCAAATCAAAACCACTATGAGGTACCACCTTACACCAGCCAGAATGGCCATCATCAAAAAGTCTAAAAACAATAAATGCTAGAAAGGGTGTGGAGAAAAGGAAACCCTATTACACTGTTGGTGGGATTGTAAATTGGTGCACCACTGTGGAAAACAGCATGGAGATTTCTCAGAAAGCTAAAAATAGAACTACCATTTGATCTTGCAGTCCCACTCCTGGGCATCTATCCAGAGAAAACCATGACTCAAAAACATACATGTACTCTGATGCTCATTGCAGCACTATTTGCAATAGTCAAGACATGGAAACAACCTAAACGTTCATCGACAGAGGAGTGGATCAAGAAGATGTGGTACCTATACACAATGGAATATTACTCAGCCATTAAAAGGAAAGAAATAATTGCATTTGCATCAACATGGATGGACCTAGAAATTATCATGCTAAGTGAAGTCAGGAGGACAATGAGACACCAACATCGTATAGTATCACTTACACGTGGAATCTAAAAAAAGGACACAATGAATTTCTTTACAGAACAGATACTGACTCACAGACTTTGAAAAACTTATGGTTTCCAAATGAGACAGGTTGGGGGGTGGGGGATGTGCTGGGGGTTTGGGATGGAAATGCTATAAAATTGGGTTGTGATGATCATTGTACAACTATAAATGTAATAAAATTCATTGAGTAATTTTAAATAAATAAATAAATATTCTGGACTAGAAAAAAAAAAGTCTTGTGGTCCAAAGGCAAGAAAAGAGAGAAGGAACAGAATGGGAAAAAAGGCAAATAATAAGCTGATAGATTTAAACCCAAATATATTAATAAATGCATTATATGTAACTTGGCTGTCCAAATTAACAAAGATTGTCATAATGGATTAAATTTAAAATCGTATGCTATTTTCAAAAAATGCCTAAAATATAAAGAAAATTAAGTAAAAGTTGGAAAAGGATATATCATGCAAATGGTAACCAACATAGGGTTGGCAATAAATACACTAGTGTTGAACAAAGTATACCTCAATGTAAGAATCGATGCTAAAGATAAAGATGGATAGTTCCATACTAATAGAATGTTCAACCCACCATGTAGATATAACAAGACTAAATTTATATGTACCAAGTATCAGGGCTTTAAATATATGCATCAAAAATTGGCAAAACTTGGAGTTCCCGTCGTGGCTCAGTGGTTAACAAATCCAACTAGGAACCATGAGGTTGAGGGTTCGATCCCTGGCCTTGCTCGGTGGGTTAAGGATCCGGCGTTGCCGTGACCTATGGTGTAGGTTGCAAATGCAGCTCGGATCCCGCATTGCTGTGGCTCTGGTGTAGGCTGGTAGCTGCAGCTCCGATTGGACCCCTAGGCTGGGAACCTCCATGTGCCGAGGGAGCAGCCCTAGAAATGGAAAAAAGACAAAAAAAAAATTTGGCAAAACTAGCAGGAGAAATAGACAAATCTACAATCATAGTGAGAAAGTTTAACTTACACCTTACAGTGGAAGAAAAAGTATACACAAACACAAAATCAGTAATAACATAATTTTATATAGCAAAATTAACAAACTGGTACTAATTGTTATATGTAAACCACCATGCCCAAAAAATGAATGCAGAATGCTTATTATTTTCAAGGAGGCATGAATCCTTTAAGAAAACTGACCATATCTTAAACCAAAAAAAAAGCAATTATCAATGTATTTAAAAGGTCTGAAATCATACATAGTAGGTTCTTTGACCACAGTGCAAAGATCAAGTTTATTGAGATAAACTTAATAAAATGCAGATAATTATAAAATGCCCTTGTTTTTGGAAATTCTTCTCTTTTTTTGGCTGTGTCCATGGTGTGTGAAAGTTCCTGGCAGGAATCAAGCCAGGCCTCTACAGTGACAATGCTGGATCCTTAACGTGCTGTATCACAAGAGAACTCTGGGGGTATTATTTTCTGAAAAATCTGTTGATCAAAGTAGAAATCCCAAAGAAAGTTATTTTGAACTTAATTACACACAAAAAATTTGCATATTAAAACCCATGACACAGAGATAAGGCTGTATTTACGGGTAAATTTATAGCTGTACATACAAATATTAGGAAATGTTAAAAATAAATTATTTAAATATATCAAGAAGTTAGGAGAGTCAAAAGGTACAAACTTCCAGCTTTAAGTATCAGGCAGGGATGTAATGCACAACATGATAAATAATTAACATTGTTGTACATTATATATGAAGATTGTCAAGAATAAATCCTTTGAGTTCTCTTCACAGGGAAAAAAATTATTATCATTTTTTGGTCAAGCAAGAGAGATTTATTAAGGCATCAGAGAGGCACAGGCTGAGTTCAAGATGGTGCCAGCTGAAAAAAATTATTTTCTAATGTTTCATCTATATGAGATGACAAATGTTCACTAAATTTACTCTAGTAATCATTTCAGGATGTTCATAAGTCAAATTATTATGCTATATACCTTAAACTTGTATAGTGCTGTTATGTCAATTACATCTCAATAGAACTGGAGGAAAAAAAAAGGGAGGCAGGAATCAAACTAAGCTCAGAGAAATTAGAAGGAAGTCAGATATTAATGAAATCACAAACACATACATAATAAATAGATCCAGGTTCAAAACTTTTGAAAAGGTAAAATCGGCTATTCCATCAAGACTGATCAAGAAAAATGAAGAAAGTACAAATAACCACTATAAGAAATGAGGAAAATCATTCGAATTTTAAAAAGAGAATGAACTTCATAATTAACTGTATAAGTGAACATCTTTATGCCAACAAATATGAAATTTTTGATGAATTAGATGTCTTTGAGGGAAAAAAGAATACACAAACACAAGAAGAGATAGGAAATCTTCCAACTGTTCTAGGACATTTAAAGAAATAAAGTCTGTAATAAACATTTTTCCCAAAGAGAGAATTCCAGGCTCACTCAGATGCTTTCCTGGTGAAATTCTACCAAAGATTTCAGAAAAAAAATAATGCTATTCTTACATAAACTCTTTCAGAGAATTAACACAAAAAAGAAACATTTTCTAGTTCATTTCATAAGGCCAACATAATCTTGATAAAATCTTTCAGGAGAATTATGGTAAAGAAAATCACATACTTATCCTCTAATACAGTGTCTAAAGATAGGTCAATTTTAGTGCTTTAGTTCTTGTAATCACAATTCCTATGCATTAATATCTTCAGCAGTGCTGCCTCTAGGCATATAATAACTACAGGCTGAGACCAGATGGAAGTTAATTCCACTAAGACTTTGGATAGCTAAATATATTCTTCTAGACTTTGTTTTGTCCCAGGCTAAGATGGAACCTTAGTACTAGACCCTGATACTAAATCCTGAATATGAGTCAGACTGATTGGTAAAGATGGGAAAAAGAGCCTCTAGACAAAAAGAAAATAAAAGCCAAGACATACAGAGAAGAATACATGAAACGTGCTAAGGAACAACAGTTCATTTCCTAACTCTTTTTTGTACTACAGAGAAAGATTTGGCAAGAAGGAAGCCAAAAACCATGGCTAGGGATGGATTCTTTGACCTCTTGAATTACCAGGCTAAGGCAATGGGAAGTAATTGAAGGTTCTTGAGAAAGTTACAGCTCTACTTAAAGATGTATGCTTTAGGAAGACTAACCTGGCAACAGTGTGTGGGGGGTAGAGACTGGAGATAGACTAGACTCAGAGTCCAACTGAGGAAAAATGAAGCCTGAAATTAATTTAGTAGTGGATTGGTTATGATGGAGGTCCCCTTTTTGTGGAGCTTATGGGTCATTTGACTCTTTTATCTCTAAAATCAAAGAATTCCTTAAGGCTCTCATCCTGGATAACATAGTATCATTAACAGGAATGGGGAAGTTGTGAGAAGAGGAAATGTAGTAAAGCATAGCAATGGGTGTGAATATGAGAGAGGCTCAATCATATGGAATGGAGTACAGTAGGCACTAGATGTAGCTCTAGAATCATCTAGTAATGTGAGGCCATCTATACCTAGGACCAAGCTTTGTGTCCCTCTTTAACCATTAAATCTCCTATTTATTCTTAGGCATTTACAGAATACTATTCTCTAGATGTTTAAAAGTACAAATTAGACTATTCATTCAGAAGCATTCGATGGGCAACCTTTGTATTTCAAGAATTCTTCAGGGGCTTGTCAAAAATAATGTAAAAGCTACCCAGCATGTAAACAGTTTCTAAAGTATGTTTTTATTAATAAAAATTTACTTTCTTATAGTTTAAAATACTAAAAAAGAATAACCTTATAATATTTTTAAACTAAGATGAGTTTGTTTTTATTCAGTTGAATTAAATGAAGAAAAGAATAAAGAACTGATAGAGAAAAAGGAGATGGAAATTTCAGAGTTAAATGCAAAGTTAAGAACTCAAGAAAAGGAAAAACAAAATGAAATAGTCAAACTACAGCTAGAGGTAAGTGCTTAAGGCTCTGCTAAATTCAAAGCTGCATCCCTTTGTCTAGGTGGTACTTTGGTTGTCATCGGAGTGAGATAAATTTCAGGTTTAGAAACAACCCTGTGAGAGGGCTTCGCACATGCTCATTCTTCATCACACGCACTGCTGAAACCCTATATAACTATTAGCTACACTGCCTTTCAGCACTTGGCCTCAAGGTGGGACTCTTTAATCACGCAAAATGTCCTAGCTTCCAGAGAGAGTATTGTTTTCTCTGACAGTGGCGATAGGTAACTCAGGGATAACCTGCATTTTACAGCTGAGTCTATGCAGCCTTTTTAGGATTACCATGCCAGCAGTGGGGAGAGTGTTTTTAATCCTTAACATTATTCTCTCTTCAGCAGAAATTATGGAACCCTGGTGAACCAAGTGGAAATTTTTTTTATTTAAAAAGAAATTTTTTCCTAATAAATGTGTAAAATATATATAGATACATGTATGTATGTGATAGAGTCAGAAAACCAGATTTTTTTTTAAAGGACTTTAAATAGGGTATCTCAAAGGCAGAGGTTCCAGTTCCTGGGTCAAAATCCTTTTCAGGCAGTTGTTTAATCAGATGTCAGACTCTCAAAGACATTGATATTTTGACAACATACCTGCCCTTTAAATTTTTGTTTAGATCCTTCCAATTTCCCTTTCCATCATTGTTCCTTCAGCCTGACTTTATCTAATTCTTGAAATACAAAGGTTACCCACTGAATGCTTTTGAATGAATAACTGAATTTGTACTTTTAAACAAAATTTACCTACTTATTTAAGATAACTTACTTGTTATGTTCTTCAAAGTTTGGTATACTGAGGTGCTTGGTGAGGCACAATGTTGAAGGCTGTATAATCATTGAACAAAAGGGGACTGGTGTTGACGTTAGGGGCTTCTTTGATGGGGCTACTTGCCTTCTGGTCAAGCGTACCCACCAACCACAGAGAGGGCTAGATGGCCAGTTAAGATACAATAGACAATGTTGCAAGATCAACTATCAAATTCTAATTTATTGACTGGGAATTTGCATTTTGTTTGCCATTCTACCCAGCAAAGATTTAGCCCAGTTTTGTTGTTTGACTGATATACAGAACTCTTTGCTATTTGTCTTCATTGTAACTATCCATTTCTCTCCCCAAACCAGAACACAATCTCACAGAGTTAATTCTTAGTTCACAGTGAAGCTACAGCAAATTCAACCTGAAGGAAAAAACTATAATTACAAAATACAGGACCTATAAGAATGGCCCATGAGAATGTTTTGAATCTGATTCAGTTTAATGTCAAACCAGCAAGAGTTCAAACTAGGATTAGAGATAAGATGATGGAGTAGGACTCGAGTTCACCTCTCTTCATAAAAACACCAAAATCACAACTAATTGCTGAATAACCATTGACAAAATAGACTCAAAACTACAAAAAACAAACAAACAAACAAACAAAAAAACCCTATACCCAAAGACAAAGAAGCCACAATAGTCAGGAGAATTGTTCTCATGATATAAGCTAATCCCATGCCCACCAGGTGGGTAACCCAAACACAGACAATAATTATACCACAGGGGCTCTTCCACAGGAGTGAGAGCTTTGAACTCCATGTCATGTTCCCCAGCCTGGGGGTCTAGCATTGGAAAAAAAAGGAGCCTCCAGAGCATTTGTTTTGAAGGCCAGTGGGGCTTGAGCAAAGGAGTTCCACAGGACTGGGAAAGAAAAAGGACTCCATTCTTAGAGGGCATACACGAGGTTTCACATGCCAGGGGTCCCAGGGCAAAGGAGGCACTCAGTAAGAGTCTGGGCCAGACCTACTGAGGGTCTTGGAGGGTCTCCTGGGGAGGAAGGGTGCTGTGGCTCACTGTGGGGGCAACACACTGGAGGCAGAGGTCCCAGGGGATAATCATAAGTGTGAGCTCCTCGGGAGGCTGCCATTTTGGAAAAATCTGGCCTCACCCAACAGCCTGCAGGCATGAGTTCCAAGAAGCCTCAGGCCAAGCAACCAACAGGGTAAGAACACAGACCCACCCATCAACAGACATGCTGCCTAAAGTCTTTCTAGGCACACAGCCAC
Source organism: Phacochoerus africanus (assembly GCF_016906955.1). Lineage (NCBI taxonomy): Eukaryota > Metazoa > Chordata > Mammalia > Artiodactyla > Suidae > Phacochoerus > Phacochoerus africanus. The sequence goes on along the minus strand of NC_062544.1, from coordinate 52,514,297 downwards.
TTCTAACCTCACCCCTCAACATGGCCCTGCCCACCAAAGGGATAAAACCCAACGCCATCCCCCAGTGAGCAGGCACCAGTCCCTCCCATCAGGAAACCAGCACAGTTGATCTAGGAATCAACTTCACCCACCAGGGGGCAGTCACCAGAAACAAGAGGAGCTACAACCCTGTAGCCTACAGAGAGGAGACCACAAACACAAAAACCTAGACAAATGAAATGGTAATGAAGCACACTCCAGATGAAGGAACAAGACAAAACTCCAGAAGAACAATTAAGTGGAAAAAAGCAACATATATAATAAAAACTTCAGAATAATGATAGCAAGGATGATCCAAGATCTCAAAGGAAAAAAGGAGGCAAAGGTTGAGAAATCGCAAGAAATATTTAACAAAGAAATAGAAGATTTAAAGGACACACAGAGATAAATAACACAATAGCTGAAATGAAAAATATGCTAGAAGGAATCAATGGTGGAATATATGAGACAGAAGAATGAATAAGTGAAAGACAGACTGGTGGAAATCACTGATGCAGAACAGAATAAAGAAAAAAGAATGAAAAGAAATGAGGAAAGTCTAAGAGAAATCTGGGACAATATTAAATACACCAACATTCACATTATAGAGGTCCCAGAAGGCGAAGAGAGAGAAAGGATCAGAGAAAAATACTTGAAGAGGTAATAGCTGAAAACTATTGAGGGGTGTTGAGGGGTGAGGGAAAGGAAATACTCACTCAAGTACAGGGATATAGGATAAACCCAAGAAAGAACACACCAAGACACATATTAATCAAACTGACAATAATTAAAGACAAAAAAAAATATTAAAAGCAACTAGGAAAAAGCAACAAATAACATACAAAGGAATCCCCATTAAGTTTATCAGCTGATTTCTCAGCTGAAACTCTGCAGGCCAGAAGGTAGTGGCATGATATATATATATATATATATATATATATATATTTTTTTTTTTTTTTTTTTTTTTTTGCTATTTCTTGGGCCGCTCCCACGGCATATGGAGGTTCCCAGGCTAGGGGTCCAATCGGAGCCACAGCCACCAGCCTACGCCAGAGCCACAGCAATGCAGGATCTGAGCCACGTCTGCAACCTACACCACAGCTCACGGCAATGCCAGAGCATGATATATTTTAAATGATGAAAGGGAAAAGCATACAACCAAGCATACTCTACCCAGCAAGGCTCTTGTTCAGATTTGACAGAGAAATCAAAAGCTTTACAGACAAGGAAAAGCTAAGAGAATTCAGTACCACCAAACCAGCTTTACAACAAATGCTAAAGGAACTTCTCTAGGTGGAAAATAAAAGGCCACAACTAGAAATGAGAAAATTACAAATGAGAAGACTCACAGTAAGGGTAAACATATACTAAAAGTATAATCATTCACACACAAATGTGATATCAAAACAGGCAATGAGAAGAGGAGAGTATGATTGCCAAGATATTGGAAAGGCATTTGAAATTAATAGACTAGCAACTTAAAACAATTGTGTGTGTGTGTCTTGGCAGCTATGTCAAAACCTCATGGTTTTTGTAACTGCAAACCAAAAATCTATGATACACACACACACACAAAAGCAATCCAAAGATAACACTGAAGATAGTCATCAAACCACAAGAGAAGAATGCAAAAGAGGAAGGGGGAAAAAAAGACTAATAAAAATAAATCTGAAATAATATAAAGGCAATAAGAACATACATATTGATAATTACCTTAAATGTAAATGGATTAAATGCCACAACTAAAAAACATAGACTAGCTGAAAGGATACAAAAACAAGATGTATCTACATGCTCTTTACAAGAGACTTACTTCAATTCTAGGAACACATACAGACTGAGAGAGGATAGAAAAGGGTGTTCCAGGCAAATGGAAATCAAAAGAAAATTGGAGTAGCAATACTCATATTAGACAAAATAAACTTTAAAGAGTTCAAACTAGATCAATAAAATCATATCCAAGTTTTACTATCTAGCCTCAAAGTTTCTACAAAAGGGTATATATGTTTTTCTCCCATGACTGTTGACTGTACATTTTCTTTAGTATATTCATTGTAAAATGAAAATATTTTTACCTATCTTTAAGTTAACTAGGTTCTTAACCCTGCATTATAGAATCAGCTGATGTCTTCAGAAAAAGATAATGCTGACCCCACCCCATTATCTCTAAGGTAGTGTCTACATTTTTGGTTCTTTTAAAAAGCTTACCAGGTTGTTGTTGGAGTTTTTTTGTTGTTGTTTTGGTTTGTTTTTTTGGTTTTGTTTTTTGTTTGTTTTTTTTTGCCACACCCATAGCATATGGAAGTTCCCAGGCCAGGGACTGAATCCATGCCACAACAGTCACCCAAACCACTGCAATGACAATGCTAGATCCTTAACCCAATGTGCACAAGAGAAACTGCTCCCACCAAGTACTTTAAAAATACAGCCAGGTTTAATCTTGTTTGAGTATTGTTTGAATATTCTTTGTTCTTTCTTAGAGACTTTTCTATCTTCTATCATACAGTGAATAGAATTACAGATTACATGTCCATGGATATAATAGATATTTGTATTTACAGAAACAGTTGTTTCTAATTCTTTAACTAGAATGTTCTCAATAACTTTCTTTTTAAATTTGGTTCAGTTTGATGCCAAGCTAGCAAGAGTTCAAACTAAAGCAAAACCATATCCAGATTCTACTGTTCTGCCACACAGTATCTACAGAAGGGTATGTGAGTTTTTCTTCCACGGCTGTTGCTTTAAAAAATAAATTATTTTAGTCTGCTTCCACAAAAGTTATCTAGTATTTACTAACAACATACTTAAGTTTTCCTTAAAATATATCACAATCAGAAAGATGTTACATTTTTAATAATCTTTAAAAGTCACATAATTTAAACTAGAAATCTTAGTAGTAAATTAAAACATTAGAGAAGTCCTCTAACTCTTTGGACTATCTAAAGAATTTGATATTTGAACTACAGCTGACTTACTATTTTGGAGTTATTTAAGCACTCAGCAGATTTCTTCTTGTTCAACTCTTCCTTATTTATGGTTTTTAATTTCAAGCTATGTAGGGAGAAAGGAACAAACTAAAACTGTGTTAATGCATGTTTTTGTACCCTTATTTTATCCCCATTAAATCCCACAAAAATAAGAGTATAGATCTTTCGAAATATGGTATCTTTTTTAATACCTACTTCTCCTTAAACCAGAAGTAAGCTTTTGCTGTTGTTTTGTTGTTTCATTTTCTTAATCTTATTATTTCTGAATTGCAATAACAAAATTTTTCTGCTCCATTTAGAAGCTTCAACATCTTCAAGAAGAAAAAAACAAGGAGATTGCAATTCTTCATAATACCATTCATGATTTAGAGCAACGCCTCTCTGTCAGCAAAGATTCTCAACTTAAATTCGTTGGCAAAGATTCTCACTTTAAGCGTAGACGGTTTTGAATATAGAAGTAAATTTATTAGTTGCTATTTAATTTCTTTAAAAGCAGCTGAAAATTCATTTCTGTTGACAAATAACATACTACCTAATAACAACAATGACAACAAAAAGACAACTTTAAACTGTTTTATTGAGTTTAAACATAGCCATACTTTTGCCAATTGTGTACTGCATTCTTGCTTAATAGTATTAACCATGAAAGAGTTCAGGTTTATAGGACTTAGTTTACCTAATGAACCATCATTGACTATGGAAATACTTTCTAAATACTTTCTAAGCCATCAAGAGATAAACAACATTCTTTTATCTCTTCCTATCTTCCACGACTGGCAATCTCAAATTTTAAAGAGTATGATACAATACTAGATAAAGAAAACAAGATCTAAGGCTTCATTCTGATGTGATAGTAAAAATCAAGGTATGAGTCTTAGATATAAAAAAGTATAAATGGATATTTAAAATATAATCATAGCAAAATATTCATGTGTAAGTATTTCTGGATCTGAAAAGATAGAATTCACTTTTCTTTAAAGGTTTGATCTGTTAAAAACATAAGATTAAGAAGACAAAGGTAATATTGTTTTGAGAAATAAGTAAAGAAAAAAAATGGAAAACATGTCTTTGTTGTTCTTCCTCCATTCTAAATTGCCAACTATCCAACAGAAACCCCTAGGTCATAGTTTACGTTTCTGTTCTCATTAATGCAAGTAGAATGCTGGAGAAAGAAAAAGAAAAACACATTAACCAAATGCTGCAGTCACCTTTCAGTTGCCCTGTAATAAAAATATGGTTTGGGTCAAAATTTCTTTGACTTAAATTTTAAAATGTGGAAGCCAATATAGTAATTTCTCCATGTTTGCACAAATCCAATTCCAATTCCAATAGTAATTTTGGATCACTATTAATTAGGTGGCTTATAAAAATGCTGGAAATATAATTGTCTAGACTGACTTGGGGAGTATATCCAATTTTAAATATTTAATTTGAAGGTCATTTTCACCTTCCTGCCTTATTTTTTCAACTTCATTTGGTGGGGTTGAGCTGCTGACTTGCCTGTCAGGCAGCTGGAGGCAAACGTCACTGTCAAGATTCAATGACGTTCTCCTCTGCCAGAAGGCCCTGTCAGCTACATAAAGAAGGGAGGTTTTCTCCACACTGTCAGGTGACTGCAGACTCTGTTTTTTCAAATATCAGATGTCGACAGTGTCAGCATCAGCTTCTCAGAGCTGACTCTGAATTTTTGGGAAATTTGCAGAGTAACTGACTTATGCATCCCCTTCGTCAGAGCTTTTTCTGTGGAAGAGAAAGTTGTAAACTTTCACTTCCTGCTGGCATATCTCAGTTCTCAGAATGACCCTGTCTTTGGTGACCCTTGTGCCCATGATGGTGATGAAGACCTGAAGGAGGGGGCTGTTCAGGAGCGTCTGGCGCTTCTGGTTTCGGATGCTCTGAAAGATGACCGTTCCCAAGATGCTGATGCCCGTGATGGTGATGGTGATGGTGATGGCGATGGTGATGGTGATCATGATGTTGATGAGGCTGTGGAGCCTCAGTTGTTTTTTCCTCAGTAGCCAAATATACATTTTTACAAAAGTCTTCATCTTTCAGTGTCTGGAATAAATTTAAAAACCACTTAACAAATCAACAGATTTATCAAGACTGCATAAAAAAGATTTGTAGAATTAACATGAAATTCAAACTAGTTACTTGGGATTTAACTGGCTTTGTTTTTCTAGCATCATATTAATGAAAAAAATTAGATGTCAATCTCAACACATAGATATTTTATTAAAATTTGGCCCCCATCCATATCTAATTATAGTGCTTCATGTGCAAAATTTGCATTTAACCAGACTCCTCAAGCATCTGACAAATGAGTCAATATTAGTGTTTTGAAAATAGATAAAAAAGGATGTCATACAATTAAAGTTTTAACAGTTCACCTAAGCTTCTATACTAGTTAAATAAGCAGCAGAATTCAAATTTTCCTTTTTTTATCAAGATCATTTCCCAAATTTTTAAGAATTCAGAGGAAGAATTTGAGAGATACATAAGGCTTAAAAGAAAAGCCAACCACTGTATTTATTTCTGCAGAAACAAAACTAAATAAACAGGTTAAAATAACTTAAACTGATTACAATAAAGTCAAACAACTATCAAATCCTAAAATCAGTTTACCTACTGGAACCTTTCACACCTATGTCACTAATGCATCTAATCTAATATTCCATTCTGAAACAAACAAATTCCTCCCTGATAATTAAAAACTGCCAATAAACTGTTCAAAATCAATAGTTTTTTTATACCTCGGCCTTTTTTTTTTTTTCCTTTTTAGGGCCACACCCATGGTATACGGAAGTTCCCAGGTTAGGTGTTGAATCAGAGCTACAGCTGCCAGCGTATGCCACAGCCACAGCCACACAGGATCCGAGTCATGTCTGCGACGTACACCACAGCTTACGGCAAGACTGGATCCTTAACCCACTGAGTGGGGCCAGGAATCAAACCCGTGTCCTCGTGGATACTAGTCAGGATGATTACAGCTGAGCCGCAAGAGGAATTCCTTTACCTCAGCTTTGCTAGGAAATTTTTTGAACTTCACCAAAGCTTTAGTAATGTGTTTCTACTATAATGCTGTTAGCTGAAAGCAGCAAGTTACTGCCCATTTTTGATTGAGCATAATATTCCATGATGCATAAATCTAGTTCTTTGATTTGCTGAAAATCTTTACTGTTTTCTGTGCCTACAGGTCATAGACTCAAAGCTCATAGATAGGGCAATGCAATATTAAACTTCCAACAAAATAAAGTTACAAAATCAACTTGACCAAAGACTCACTAAGTGACATGGTTTGGTATTTGGTTGTTTCTAAATTACCTTTGAGAACCTAATAGTGTTTAATTAAAACTAAAAAATTTGATATGTTTATACTATGTAATGTTCTAAATGTTCATAGATTAAACAAAGATAAATAACTATAGTAGTATTCTGATTAGTTCCAAAAACCCAATTACTATATTTCACTGATTCTACAATGTATTTTTTTTGCATTTTAGTATATTTAAGGTTGGCATGCATCTTACTATTAATACTGTTTATAGCATTGTTTTTGCCTGTTTCAATATAACTAGGTATATTTACAACTATTAAGCATTTGCAAAAATGCAGAATACTGAAAGACTTCCAAAATATGAGGAATCAATATAGTTAACATTCATTAAGCACGTCGTATGAGCCCGATATTGAATTATCTAGCTCATAATTAACTATTGAATTAGTACTTTATCTCCATTACCTCCATCTCCTCACCTGTGAAAGCAGTAAAATAACCCTCATAGGATTATTATGAAATTAAAATGTGAAAAATGACATAATTAGAGTAATTAACCCATTGAGCTTCTTAATTAAGCGATTCATTAAAAACTGAATGGCTTTTCTTAGAGCTGGGAAAAATCTGAAGGAAGTACAGCTCACAAACAAACTTTAAAATTATTTTTAAACCTGAGTTCATATTTTGCCAACTTGTTCTATCAAGGAAACATTGTTTGGAATTATTTTCCTTCTCAATATGAGGAGGAAACAAATCTACTTAATGTAAGCTAAAATCAATTCCTTGAGTATCTTTTCTATAAACAATATGTAGTTTTTCACAATAAATAAATATTCTTATGGTTAGTAGGAAAGAAATGACAAAAATTAATGAGTAAAAAAGTTATTTCATGTGAAATTAAGGCAGCAATTCTAACTGCATTGTGTAAGGGCTTCACAGAAAAGCTCATGGTCTTACACTCTTGGTAAATTAAGTAGTAGATTCCATTTCAGATAATGCCATGGATAACCTTTGCTGTCGCCATGCTCTTGTTTGAACACATTCAGAATGTTACAATAATGTATTTTACATTGGCTGAATTCCTTTTTTTTTTTTTTTTTTGTCTTTGTCTTTTTAGGGCCCCACCCGCAGCATATGGAGGTTCCCAGGCTAGGGGGTCTAATCAGAGCTACAGCTGCCTGCCCATACCACAGCCACAGCAACATGGGATCCGAGCTGTGTCTGCAACCTACACCACAGCTCACAGCAATGCTGGATCCTTAACCCACTGAGCAAGGCCAGGGATCGCACCTGCGTCCTCATGGATACTAGTCAGGTTCTTTAACCACTGAGCCATGATGGGAACTCCTATATCAGCTGAATTCTTTAAGTCACTCATGCAACATCATTTGGTGGTAACTGAGATATGTAATCTACATTGATTTTTGTTTTCTAAACTCATTCTAGATAAATGCAACAATATGGATCTTGAAAAGATGTTTTAAAGTACATGTTACGTAACAGGAAGTATGTGTTATTATAAAAATTACTGTTATCAGTAATTATGAATAACAATAACAAAACTACTCTTATCTTGGGTAGCTTTTAGTACACCAGAGAAACACTGGTTAGCTAACTAGTCATGAAGCACTAACTTAGATAGCTCTTAAAAGATTTCCTCTTTACTCCCAGCCAAAATAATTAAGAAAAATACCTTGAGAGAGCAGTTTCCACATTTATTTTCACAGTAAACAGTCTTAATGGCTTCTTCTACATATGGGAAAGTTAAGAAGGAATAAGGCAAACCAAGATGATATACAAGGAGGCCGCATCTAAAATAATAATAATAATAATACAATGTCATGACAACATTTGTTCTATCATAATTCTACTTATATACTATCTGAGACAGGGATTATAGGTTTAACAGGCTTATAATAACTAAGACCTTTTCATACCTTCAGTAAATTTCCTTGAATGGGGTCTTAAGCTCCCTGGCACTACATACCTGGTCAGGTCCTAACAAAACTATAGTGAGTCTTAACACGATCATTTTTGAAATGTGAAATAGATATGTCACAATAAATAATGTAAAAACTGTGTAGTATAATTATTATGACTTGGTCAAATACAATTTTGACTTATAAATTCTATCAACGCTCAAACCACTGACATCATAAATTGGGCTCCACAAATCGCATGCTCCTTTCATAACTGCTAGGGCAGCACAAATTTCACACAATAAGAAATCATAGCATAATAAAAAGATCCTCAATCAAGTCTTGGCCAGTAGCCCACTGATTTAAAAAAAATATCTGATGCAACAAAAATTTTTACAACGAAAGAAACAAAATCATAACACTTGGCATTTTCAGATATAGTGGAGCTGAAATGTCCTTCTTGCCCACAGTTTATCTTGTATATACAATTTTATATGAATATCAAAGGGTTATACTTTGCAACAGAATAAATTAAAAGTTTGCAGCCCGATAAGAATGGTGTTTCATATTAAAAATATTTAGAGTAAGGCTAAGTAGGGCTTAGGCCTAGGCAGAGCCAAAACAAAAAGTTAGCATCAACCAAAAATGTTGGTGATATCAAATAATGTATGCACTGATGTTCCTTCAAAATATAAATGTTTTATTGTATTTGATTCAAATTCAGTCACGGCAAAGTGATTCAAAATCAAATCACAGCAAAATCAAATTGATTCACAGATTCAAAAGCAGATTCATGCAGATTATACCTAAATAACTTTCTTTATAGTTCAAAAATGCAGGTATAACCTTAAAATTTAGTAATTAGATATGATAAACAAGTAGTCAGCAAAGTATTCATCTGCAAAATTTTTGTTAGAATTGTATGTGATGTAAAATCGACCCTTCTTTTTATTTAATCAGAATACTAATTTTCAGGGGAAAAAAGATATAGTCAATTTTCTTTATTTCCCTACCGGAATGGTGAATTCTTTTGTATGAAAGAAGTCATTTCAAAAATCTTAAAACCTAACATTTTAATGGGCTCACTTTGAAACTGAGTATTTGGTAATAAAACAAAAGCAGATGTTTTATTTAAATCACTTATTATTAAATACGAAGCAGGCGTCCTTTAATCTGGAGGTGTGTGTGCATGTATGTACACACCTGTCATATATGAGGAAGTCATCTTTATTTCCATTTAAGAGAGTCCAGATATCTGTTTGGTTTTCTTCTTGTTGATAAACAGGAATATGCTCTGAAACCTTACTTTTAAGATACACATATTTTAATTGAGAAGCAATTCCTTGATGATTAACAACAATGTAGGAGATGTTAGAATATCCTTCTTTCTCCAGTTTTACTCGCAGGTCTTCCAATCTAAAATATTTGGAAAAAATACAAAAAAGGAATAATCTCATTTAATTTTCTTAGTGATTTCTCCCTTTCTCCTAACTCTGTATTTTTTTAACATGAAATGCTTTTGTTATTTTTTTACCTAGTCATACCTCTTCTTTATATTGTTTTAAAAGACTAAATAACTGTTTTTAAAGACCACTGGTTTTCTAATTATTTTTTGAGCACTTAGACCCAGTTAAAACCATATGCCAAGTGCTTGCACAGACATTATCTCATTTAGTCCTCAAATTAATCCTATGAAGTATATATATTTTTAATCCAGCTCACAATTACAGAGAATTGTACCCAATAAATATTTGGCAAATAACCTAACAAATATTTATTTATAAATTTGTTAAATGATTCAAGTCTTTTGGTGTCAAATCTAGCATTCAATCTACTCTGGCAAAGCTCATGTCTCTCTGCTTCCTATTGAATAATGAGTCCATTTGCAAGAGTACATTTTAGAATTGTTTCATTACACAAATAATATATATTTAGTAGGGTATTATAAAATACAGGTACACAAAAAGGAGAAGAAATTTCCATAGCCCCAAGAAAACCACTGTAAACATCCTTCTAATCTTCTTTCTTCTAAGGTTTCATGGAAACATATATAGTTTTTTTAAAAAAGTGACTTAATAAATATCTTTTTTCACTTTTATTTTATTTTATGTATGCATGTGTTTAATAACTATCCCTTTAAGAAATCCTAGGCCACAAGAAAACTGCCTTACCTGGATGCCTGCAGAATACACAGGTATCAGCTGGCCTGAAGAAGAGCAACCACAGTCACTGAACCATAGGAGTTCAGCATGGGGTCTTGGTCCTTTATGCTCCAGCCTGGAGGTTGCTCACAAAAGGAGCTTTTCCCCTGGCTCTCTGTTCCTCCCCAAGGGAGGAGACAGAGAGCCAGGGCCAGCCCCAGGCCTCTCCACATTGCTGGGGTCGTCCTGGAAAAGAGAAAACCTTTCTGTATTTTCATGGATGACATCACAGTCAAAACTAGAAACTTCTATAATTCTACTTTCTACAAATAGCTAGCCAGTGGTTTCTATCTCTATGTTGTTGGGTTCATTATGTTGGGCCTCTTAGCATCAAATCTCCCTGTAAAGGGGAAAAGGTCAGCCAGAGGCAAGAAAGCTGTCAGAATATCTCTTAACTATCTGGCCTAGCAAGATACTTTAGCAGGCATGTTTCGGAGGTCTGCCTGAACAGGCAGCCAAGGATATCTCTAAGAGAAGATACATGTTTAGGAAAATTTTGAGAATGTGGCCTCTACAACCAAGCATTCTGCAAACATTTTTGATTTGAGACACACCAAGTTCTAACTGCTTCTTTTTATTCTCTTCTTTCTGTTCTTCTAATCTAAGAAAGGAAAGGGTAAATAGGAGATTGTGTACAGAAATGAAAAGTCAGCACGGAAACCCAGGAAGAAAGGAGGTAGAGTAAGGGCAGCCTGCTAACATGAAGAGATTCAGAAGTCATGCCTGCCAAAATGTTGCTATCACATCCAAGACAAAGATGGACCAATGGAAAAATGACTGACCAGAAAGAAGTATTACAAGTCACGGGCCCCTGTACCATTTAAGACTCACTGAAATCTACACTGCCTACTTACTGGCTACCACTACTTTCAGGAAGTTCCTGAGACTAGATAGCATTTTCTTGGGTAAAAAGATGACCCCTCTTAAAATTAACTACCTGATGAGAAATATTCCCAAAATAAGGGCCAGCACTCTCTGCAGAAAGGTACAAATAAAGCAAGGGAACCATAGACAGGCGGTGGGGAAAAGAAGAATACTTTCAGAAGAGACGAGCAGAAAAAGAAAAATCCCCACATTTTATGCAAACATTTAATTTTTATTTGAGATCTATCAAGTTAATCAGTTAATCAGGCTCATTTTGATATGACAGTCTGTGTGGAGAGATAAGAACAAAATTCCAGATCTGAGAAGTTGGCACATTTTCAGGCACAGATCTGGGATATTTAAAAAAAGTAGAAGTGGTTTTTTTGCGGGGAGGGTGCAGAACAGTGGAGGGAGGATAGGCAGTTAATAAGTTACTTAGACTGAGCCCAGAATTAAGAGGAAATAGAAAGGCTAAAATCAGATTGATTTGGGCTCTAATGCACTAGTAGATATAGTTAAACTTTTTAAAACCTGATTACATTTCACATTATTTGACACCACAAAACCCCTAGCTATATAGAGTATCTTGATAAAAGCCTAACAAGAGGGAGAGAAATAAAGAGGGAGGGGGGAATTTAAGAGAGGATAAATTAAATGATTTATTAAGGCCATCCAAACTCTTCTAATATCTTTAAAATTCTAGTATTTAAAAAAGGACAGGCCATGTTTGGACTAACTCTAGGCAATTTCTTCAGCATAGTTCTTATATTGAGGACATAGTTATCCTTATTATAGCTACCATTTGTTAAGCATTTATAGAACGACATGCTGATGGCACTAAGCACTTTTTAATATCATGTCAATCAGTCTTTGCATCTATGTGATGATCATCCCCTTTGCAATTGAGAAAACTACAGCTAAGAGAGAGAGCTTAGGCATCTTGCCCAAGTCCGCACAAGTACTGAATCACAGGAGAAACCGGATTCAAACCGGTTCTGCTAATTCCAAAACAAGACCTCTTAGCTACGGTTTTTAGACAGGTCAACCTTTAATAGCTCTAGGAGCCAGGATTTTTGCCCTAAGATGACAAAGAGAATGTCAAAATTATTCAAGATGTTTTGTTTCTTACTAGAATGGCTAGATTTTCTCTGCTTTCTGGAATACACTTGGCACCGTCACTTTGCCATACAGCATACCATTCCGAGTGGCTGAATAGTGAATATAAATGAAAAGGTTCTATCACATATTTCTCATTTCGTTTTTTAATTAAAAAATAACTAAAGCCATTGGCAGAGGATAGTGGATTATATTCAGATTTTCCTGTCACTGAATCAACAGGCTGTTCGGCTTTGTTTTCGTGAGCTCATTTTTTACATAATAAACTTCTGATTGATTACAGCTGTCAGGCAGCTGTATAAAATAATGACGATAAATAAGAAAATTAGATTTCCTGGAAGGCAGTGCAATAACAATTAAAATGTAGTTGTGAATTTCACTAATCTCACCACTTTCAATCACAAAACCTAGATTTGTTGGCCACATAGAGACTTATATTTGTTTAAAATACCCCATTAGAAGGCAAAGTATGCACAATCTTTTTCCACCTTCCTCCCCTGAATTTCAGACTCCCATCTGAGGGTCCCACCTCACTCACCTGAAAACAACCTCACATTTAATCACAGACCACCTGATTTTGACACGGATTTAACTCTTTCCAGGGTGATCATTTCCACACAGTGAACCAAAACTGCCCTCCCCTTTTGCTGTTGTTCTTTAATGTGAAACTGCTCACAATACCCTAGACGTTTCTACAGCACTGTGGAATGGCCATATTTCAGTCCTTGCTCTTCAAACCCATGGGCTATTTTTCCCCTTAAAGCTCTCACTCTGCCTTTCGTGGGAGATACGTAAGCTTGAACATACAATATTGCCCATAAGACAGCACAACTTTTTGCAAAGTAAAAGTGTTCGATTTCTCCAGCCTCCATTGCCCCCATCTTCATCCTTAGCTGTGCAGAAGGCAGGGCAAAAATTAGCAAGAATTGTCAATGTGCCCACTGCCGGAGTTTAGACTCTTTTGTTCTTTCTTCGGTATTACTTTTATTTTCTTTACCTATCTCTTTTTTTTTTTTTTTAAATCTATTCTAAGGACAGAAACATTTTATCAGACTCAAAAATCAAGTTATTTGCCAAACTCTCAAGGAATCAATCATGAAAAACACAAAGTTCCATCTCCTCAGAAAAGAAAATCATGGACTGGGAGAAAAGACTTGTGGTTGCCTGATGGGAGGGGGAGGGAGTGAGAGGGATCGGGAGCTTGGACTTATCAGACACAACTTAGAATAGATTTACAAGGAGATCCTGCTGAATAGCATTGAGAACTTTGTCTAGATACTCATGTTGCAACAGAACAAAGGGTGGGGAAAAAAATGTAAATGTAATATATGCATGTAAGGATAACCTGACCCCCTTGCTGTACAGTGGGAAAATAAAAAAATTAAAAATAAATAAAAATAAAAAAAACACAAAGTTCCTACTTACACGACCCCTTCCGACTAGCTTGCTTCCTTTCTCTTTGCTCAGCTCCGCAGCTCCACAAAGCCACAGCCAGAAACTTGGATATTTATAGTCCTGTTGTTTACCTCACTCTTCAGTCATAATCCAAAGTTCAGTGCCCGCTCAGGCGGTGACCTTGCAAGCAGAGCAAACCCCTGAAATGATTCTTATAATCAACTTTTTTAAAAAGTAGTAAGCACTGCCAGGCATAAAATGGGGAGAAAGTTTTTTGGCAATTACAATTTTATTCCCTATTCTTTTCAGTCACCCCAGTGTCTAGGATTTAATGGTACAGTCTGGGGCGGGAGGAAGGGCTAAGGGTAAAGAAGGCCTCCAAGTCATGCTCTTTTGCAAACTATAATAGGGGAAAACATTTGCTGAGCCAGCAAGTTAAGCTGCCGCTTTAAAAAAAGAAAAAAGAATTTTTTCTTCTGTTTGTAGTGGCCAGGTGCTAGCCTAACCCAAACTGTGAGCTTTGTCAGAAAAGTCATCTGCTCTTTCAAATCTTTCCTGTCTCCTATTGGTACAGATCTGCTAGGATTATTTTGCAGTGTTTAAAACCTGAATCTGTGTGGAATCTCACAGTACCTCTGCTCCTTTCTTTTTCATTTGAGGAAATGAATAAGGAAATAGGGAGGGAAACCAGGCCTCATTCTTCTCATCACAGAAGTCCTGCTCCCTGGAAGATTTATGTATCTGACAGAAGTTTAAGTATTAAAAAAAAAAAAAACTTTACAAATTTAAATACCACACAAATACAAGTTAGCTGTGATAGTGGCTAGAAAGGAAACGGGTATAGAAATTCCAAAATGTAAAACTAAAATTGAAAATTCCTTCTCTTTCAGAAGTGGATAAAGTCTTTCCACCAATGGCTACAAATGAGCACACACATACCCCCTCTGTGACGGGTAAGGGCAGGAGCAATGTCAAATGATATCAGCCCTGGATGGTGATGGTTTTCAAGTAAGCCTTGCTTTCACTACGGATGCATTTTTGTGCAAACAAACCCCTATTGATTGCTGCAAGCTGGGTTCTATTATACAAGATGCAGGAAGTACAAAGAGGCTCAGATGGTTATCTATGCTATAAAGAAACATACTGTCGAAGTAGAAGCCTGGCATTTGAAAGCCAAATTCTATTTCCTCACACTAAGCAGTTGATCTTAACCTTTTGAGGTCCCAGATCCCTTTGAGAATCCAGTGAAATGTTTAGTTTTTCCCCAGGAAAAAAAAATACACCTATACACAGCTTGCTTTTTAAAAGAATCTTGTGGGGGAAAAAAAAATTGTATAAAGCAGATAATCCTATGGTTCATTTTCCTGACAAATTTATACAGTCATATTGGGTCCATCTGTAACAGAAAATCAAGTATTGGGCCATCAGCTCCTTCCTTTACCTGAGGCTTAGCCGCTGCCTCCTGTGTCAAAGAACTCCCTCCAAGTGTGTAGCTAGCTCCAAAACGAAGTGCCCAGGATTGGGTGTGTCCAGGTCCCTGTGCCTCTAAAACCCTAAGCTGACAAAAGGAGAAGATGGGGAGCTTGTGAGGTTTAAAAGGAATCCATTCCAAATAGCCTCTTTTGTGTGGGACAGTCCAGATCCAGTCAGCATTCTTAAGAAAGCAGAATTTTCAAACAAAGCTTCACTGGGTGCTAAAACAAATTACATTAAATCAAACGAAACTAAACATGTATTAGGTTCTTATTCTAGGCACAACATAGCACTTTATCTTAGGTTTTACGCTCTACCTCCAAAGCACTCAGCAAATCTGACCACAGCACTATCTAGAACGTTCTCTGGTTTCCATTTTTAGGGATGATTAAAACCTGAGAGGTTGTTCCAGGCACTACCATACAATGAACATTAAGATTACTGACTGTATCCTAGCACGTTGAACTTTATCCTAATGATCTCATCTCTCACAACTTCCAACCCTGGAGTCAAGCATCTACATTTTTTTTCGTATTGTCTCCTTCTTCCACACATCATCATTTTTTCCCCATTATGTTTAAACATATATTTAATCCATGTTTTTAATAAAAAATTTTCAACTTCTTATGGGTCATGGGCAATTTCCATGGAGAATAGGGCCCCAAGAATCTGTGGGTCCATGACAAGAGAGAGAAGGGCTGTGAATTGTGATTTTACAGACCAGTTTATTAGCTAGAGCGGCTAGTATATGGCATCAAAATATTCACAATTATAAAACAGCAATATTGTGAATTATTAAAAAGTGCATGTTATTACTATATGGAGGACCTATATAAAATATCAACCCCCTTATGGAGTTCCCATCGTGGCTCAGTGATTAACGAATCCGACTAGGAACCATGAAGTTGCAGGTTCGATCCCTACCCTTGTTCAGTGGGTTAACGATCCTGCATTGCCGTGAGCTGTGGTGTAGGTTGCAAAAGCGGCTCGGATCCTGCGTTGCTGTGGCTCTGGTATAGGCCAGCAGCTCCAATTCGACCCCTAGCCTGGGAACCTCCATATGCCTCGGGAGCGGCCCAAGAAATGGCAAAAAGACAAAAAAATAAATAAATAAATAACCCCCTTAGCTTGATCGTTAGGTGCTGTTTTACATGCAAAGGGAAATGAAGACTCTTCCAATATTGGGGAAATGGTGCTTGGTGACCTAAATATTCTTGCTTCCCCTCTCATGTACAAGAAGGTGCCCAAGATCTCATCTTATGCATTGCATCCAATATAATATTGCTTGAGCATCTATATGAAAGTTAAGCCACTGAGTATGCAGAGGGTGTCCAGGAAAAAGCAAGAAGTTTTCAAAGCAAACGAGCAAAATAAGAACAATGGATAGAGGAAGGCATAGATCAGCAGCTTGGATTAGATAAGGGCTAATGCAATCCTTTGAGATTCATGAAAGTGAAATATGCTTTGAAGGGAGCTCTTCTTCAAGCTCACAAGTTCACGGATCTGAGAACTGTTTGACATATCAAACATGAATGCAATTAAGGGGGAAACTCTACAAAGTGCCAAATTTCATGAGGGACTGAGCACATTCAGAGAATAACAGACATCAGAAGAATTTTTGTTTGAAAGAGGATGTTATTAATTTAAAAAAGAAAAAAAGCCTGGTCTAAACCAGAGCCGGTGCCTGCAGCTCCTCATAGGACATGGCCTTGGCATCAACATGCAAGCAGCATGAGGGCATCAAATAGCCTCCAAAACCAATCCACTTTTTTTGTTTCCTACATAACTTCCTCATTCTTGCTCCCTTCTGCTTATAGAAGTCTTTCATCTCGTACAGCTCCTTGGAGTTCCTTTCTATTTCTAGATTAGAATGATGTGCAATTAATAAGTCATTGAATAAAGCCAATAACATCTGTAAAATTTACTCAGTTGAAATTTTTGTGGGGGAGGTAAAACAATTTTCCCTCTCCCCTTCTATGTTCTTGGCTGGAAACCACACCCCCCCATCCCCCGTAACACAAGAATCACCCCCCAGAAATGGCGCGAGCCACCTCCTTAAATACCACATGGCAAAAGAAGGTGTGGGGAGGCGTGGGAGCCAGTTATGGGAGGCTACTGAGGAAAACACAGCAAAAAAGAGTTAGGTTGTTATGCAAATTTAGGTCCTAGCCTTCTCCACTGATAAGTTTCTAAAGGTTGGGTCACCCTCTCTTCCAGTTACAGAAAGGGAGATATACTTATAGGTGGAGATTTCCCTTATAAATGTAAGGGTGAATTCTACTCAGTTTTCAGAGCTTCTCCTGAGTCTGCAGTTTCTCTGAAATAAAAGCCCAAAGTAATTTTAATGCCAAAGAAGCGTAAGAGTAATTCTTATTTCCATTGAAGCTCCAGTATTCGTTTCCTCACATACCCTAGACAAGGAAATCATAGGTCTGTCTGAATTCCTTCTCAAAACTAGTAACGCCTTAGACTCACTGCTAAAAACCTTTCATGCCCATTTTCCTTAAAACTTAAGAGAGCTTTGTGTTGTGGGTCGATCATACTTTCCAGTTTGCAAAGGGGCTGGATTATATAGTTGAAACATTTTCTCCAGAATCACTCTTCCCCATCTCACTTAAGCGGATATTTCTTTTTTTCTTTTTAATTTTTTTACGGCCATACTTACAGCAAATGGAGGTTCCCAGGCTAAGGGTCAAATCAGAGCTGCAGCTGCCAGCCTACACCACAGCCACAGAACACCAGATTCAAGCCACATCTGTGATCGCCGAAGCTGCGGCAACGCCAAATCCTCAACCCACTGAGCAAGGCAGGGGATCAAACCCGCATCTTCTTGGATACTAGTCAGGTTCTTAATCCACTGGGCCACAACGGAAACTCCTAGATATTTCAAGACAACCTACATTAATTTTCTGGTGGTTTTAATTTGCACTTTATATATTACCAAAAAGTCTTCCAGGACTTGTACTGATGATTTCTCAAATCTTAAGTTTTCTGATAGAATCTTAAATATTATGAGTTTTCTGAAAGAGCAACTAAGTGTAAAAATTTCAGGCCAGGTAGCTTTGTTTAATGCTCATTAAAAATAATGGAACTTTTTCTAAAAAGGAAATATGGTCTTAAACTATATTTCTGACATATAATTTCTGCTTGAAATAAAATTGTTGGTTAAAGGGAATGCATGTTTCAAATTCTGAATGTTATTACCAAATTGCCCTTCTAGTATACCAAAAGTATACTCCCACCTAAAGGTACAAGGCAGTACTTATTTCCACCATCAAATTAATGCTTAAATTGAGTTTATCTCATTATTTGTAAGCTTATTGATTGTGTTAGTTCACTAAGGCTGCCGTCACAAAGTACCACACATTGGGCAGCTTAAACCACAGCAATTTATTTCCTCCCAGTTCTGGAGGCTAGAAGTCCAAGATCAAGGTGTCAGTAGGGTTTGTTCCATTTGAAGCCTCTCTCCTTGGCTTGTAAATGATCATTTCCTCCCTGTGTCTTTATATGGTCTCCCTGTGTGTGTGACTATGTCCTAATCTCCTTTTATGAGGGCACCATAGTGCATTAGAATCAACCATATCACATCATTTTACCTTAAAATGACCTTCAAGACCCTTGAAGACCCCATGTTTCAAGACCCCATCTCCAAATACAGTCACGTTCTGAGGAATTAGGCTTAGGACTTCAACTTCCAAGTTTGGGAGAACACAATCAGCCCATAGCATTGACCATTTGTACTCTGCTTTCTGTGAAATGCCAGTTCACATCATTGGGCTATTTTACATTAACCTTTTTAAATTTATTACAATTATTATTTGTATATTAAGGAAAGTAGGCTTTCTCTGTATGTTTTTCTTTGCTATTTTATGTATCAACTTACATAAGTTCCAGGTTCTGGTTCATGACCAATATATAAGGCTAAGTGTAGAAGCAATTTTACTTTTCTTACATGCTTAAAACACCAGCTAGAAGCATGACACCCCAATTTCTTTTTGGTGATTCTCAGACTAGGTTTTGCTACAACTTCGTCTCAGTGTAATGCTGGTAGCATGGGGCCATCCTAGCGGTTAATTATTAAAGCCAGAACTCATATTTAACTCTAAATTCTCTTTTATTGCCCCATTATTAAGTCTCTTGTGATGGTACAAGCAGTCATGTCATTCTAAAAAGAATTTTTTTTTAGTGGCCACATCCTTGGTATATGTTAGTTCCTGGGCCAGGGACTGAATCCAAGCTGCAGCTGCAACCTATGCTGCAGCCAAGGCAACATCGATCCTTTAACCCACTGCTCACCAGGCTGGGGATCGAACCTGAACCTCCACAGCAACCTGAGCTTCTGCATTCAAATTAACCCACTGCACCACAGTAGAAACTCCAAAAAATTTTTTTTGTAAAGCAGGTGCTTGTAGAAGCAGCTGCTTTTGTAGGCAGGTAAACAATCATCCATATGGTTTAGCTTGAGGGGCACAACGATAACTTCCTCTGTGCCATAAGTCCTCGCAAGAAACTCTTCCTTATCGCCAGTAAGCCCTGGGATAACTCAAGTGGTTATCTGAGTGAGAAGAGGCCATTCCCAGATAGCCAGCACTGCAGCAAAGTCAGGAGCCTGGGGAAATGAGACCTGGAGAGGAGAAGGGGGTCAGATGATGAAACTTGGGGCTTTGAACTATGGAGAATATAAGTTGTATTGTCCTCATCACACATTACTTATCATGCATGGGATGACATTTATTACCAATGAGACAGGTGGTCCCTGAACCTATGGGAATCACCATGGGACAAAGTGAAGAAACTGGATAGAGGACATTCCTTCTGGAGGACAGAAAGTAAACAGGAGACACACCACTCCTAGTTCTCCCTGGAAACTGGGACTTTATCACCCTCTATTCCAGCTTTCTCATTTGTAGGGCAATATCTTTACTCATTCTTTACCCCAGGAGCCTAATATCACAAACCATCAGGAAAAGGAGAGATCACCTCCCTCAGTGACAAACAAGTGAGCAGAGGCCCACCTGACTCCTCTACCTGGTGGAGGAAGGTGAGGAGACCAAGGTGGAAAAATGGACAGGTCAGCTACCTGAAACACTACTGGCAATTCATCGGTAATTCACAATTAGAGCTGGTGAAATACTCATCTTCCCTTTTGAAATGAAACACAAGTTGTATAAATAAGGCATCTGTTTCAGTTCTAGGGTCTTCTGTGTTTATGCAACTCAAATATACAAATCTCAAACAAAGCAGCCAAGAATAGGACATACAATTTTCTCAATTTGAGGATTAATAGAAAAAAGGTAGAGTTCCCATTGTGGCTCAGCAGTAATGAACCCTACTAGTATCCATAAGGATGCAGGTTCGATCCCTGACCCTGATCAGTGGGTTAAAGATCTGGTGTTGCTGTGGCTGTGGTGTAGGCCAGCAGCTGCAGCTCTGATTTGACCCCTAGCCTGGTAACCTCCATATGCCATGGGGGTGGCCCTAAAAAAAAGAAAAAAGAAAAATGGCGAAACATTTGTTCTTTTTGAAAAAGGACTCCATAATAACTATTAAAGCAAGTTTTCATCCTCCAGTGCATAGCTTAACCCTGAATATAGATTTGTGCAGGGTTATCTAACCATTAAAGTATCTAGTCTGCCCTTTATAAGAAGCACAAAAAGTGGAAGACCCACATGCAGTGGAGACCCACATGCAGCAGAACCCTAAACACTGGAACCAGAGAGGGAAAACACAGAAGACAAGCACATGAAAGACTGGGAACACAGATGCTGAAAAACAGCAGTTCTCCTTCAGTGTGAGTTTTAGTTCTTCTTGTGCTTATGTGCTTTTTTTCTAAAAAAGTCTACAATAATGATGGCTATCATTTATTATGTGCCTAAGTCTTTTCTAGGTCATAACTCATTTACTCCTCCCAAAAGCCTGGTACCCTAGCTTTAGAAATGAGAAAAGTGAAGCAAAATGGATGTGAATTAGCTTGCCCCAGATTCAGATCTACAAAGCAGAGGAGCTGGGATTCAGAACTCAGAAGTCCCAGTGTTCAAGAGCTTAGCTGCTGCAATAAACATGAATTTACTGTTCTTCACAAATGTGTGTGGATGTACATATGTGTATATGTGTGGGTATGTGTGGTGTGTGTGTATATATATATATATATATTTTTTTTTTTTTAAGGCTAGACACACACATGCTGAGACTTGGTACATTTAAATAAATGTAGAGCATCTAAAGTTGAATTCCATTCTCTTGGTTGGTTGCTGGAGAATAATCATTATAACCATTTTCCGCAAAACCTTAACTGCTAGGTTTTTCGATTAGAGAAAGAAGAATCTTGGACTAGGAGGAAGAAGGCTCTGTAAAGCCCTCCTGCTGTTTGGTTGCCACGTGACTCAGGACAGGAATGCTCTCAGATTACTACTTGGAGCCTAAAACTCAGATTGATTTCAGATGAGCACGATATATGGTTACGAAAGTGTAGATTTGAAATCCTCAAACTCCAGGCTCACACTCCATACACGGAACAATTCTAAAACTTCTCAAGAGTCCTCTAGCCTCCTCTTAAACACTTCAAGTCTGAAAAGCTCACCCCTCCGCAAAGTGACACATTCTCCCAGGGAGTCCCCCACAATGAAAGTAAAGTTTCCATACACGAACCTGAAGTCTCCTGGTGCAAGCCCTGCACTCAGGATCTGCACAGAAAAGCACATAACCTAAAGCTGATGAGGTTACCGTTTTGCATAGCACCCTCCTCTGAACTTCACCTTTGTCTTTGTGTTCCCACGACAATTACCCCGGAAGCTAACACAGGTGAAGCTAATATTTGAACGTCGTGGGAGTTCCCATTGTGGCTCAGCAAAAACAAACCCGACTAGTACCCATGAGGACGCAGGTTCAATCCCTGGCCTCGCTCTGTAGGTTAAGGATCCTGCCTTACCATAGGCTGTGGTGTACGTCGAAGATGGGGCTCAGATCTGGTGGTGCTGTGGCTGTGGTGTAGGCTGGCAGCTGCAGTTCCAATTTGATCCCTAGCCTGGGAACCTTCATATGCCACACCTGTGGCTCTAAAAAAAAGAAGAAACTCATAAGTTCAAATAGAAAACATTCTCCTCTATGGGGCTTTGGTCCTCTGACAGTCTAAGGTCATCACATCCTCTTGAACATGAAGTGTTTAACTAGGCTGAAAGCTAGTGCTGAGTAATGTGCTAACAATGTTGCAAAGGTGCAGGAATGGACAGGTATTGCTATAAAATCAATCAGGCCTTTGGTATGATGCAATATGCCAGGATTCCAGTTCAACTCTCTGACCCCAAACCAGCAGATGCAGACCTCAGCCTCCAGCTCCTTTAAGACCACTGGAGACATCTGAACGTTCCTGGACCAAACCTTAGCTATGCCTTCTCAGGGTGTCCCAGCTTCAACTTGGGTTTGCACAGACTGTGGGTTCTGGCACTGCTCACATCTGGCGTTCTCTCAATGTTCGGACCCTGGTCTTATTCGCTGACCTGGATTTTGCCTTCTGGACAAGGTTTTCATTTCTTACCAACACTTGCCTAAGTATATCATCATTATTTCAATCTCAGGACTGACAAGGCCCGTGACCCTGAAGGTCGAAGGAGGCAGATGAGCTGAAGTCAAACCACCCCTCCCTCCTTGCTGGCCATGACTCCTGGGTGTGGCTCCCCTGCCCAGCCATGCGGCCTCAGCTGCACACGGCTCTCCACACTCTGTCAACACCATGCCCCCACCCCAGAGTCCCTTTCCCTCCCCTCCCAGTTCAAATCCTAGCACAGGGTTAAAAATTCAGCCTCTGGAATCAGATTGCCTGTGTTTGGGTCCAGTTTTTCTACTTATTAACTACGTGGCCTTGGACAAGTGTGACCTCACGCTCAATACCGAGGTTTTCTCCTTTATAAAATGAGAATAACGGCAGCACCAGCTGTGGAGGCACCACGGGCTGCTGATCCAACACCCAGGTCCCTCCTCCTCCTTCAGGACACAGCTCAGAAGTGCACAGGCTGTTCTGTGCTCAGATTAACAAATAAAAACCAAAAGAGCATCCATTGCTCAGCTGATTCTGCCCCTGGGGTGTCTCTATGGCATGTTTCTAACCAGCGGGATGAAGAGAAACACAGCTCAGAAGTGCACAGGCTGCTCTGTGCTCAGATTAACAAATAAAAACCAAAAGAGCATCCATTGCTCAGCTGATTCTGCCCCTGGGGTGTCTCTACGGCATGTTTCTAACCAGCGGGATGAAGAGAAAGTCTGAAGTCAGCTGGGGACCAACCCTAGGGAGATTTTTTCCTTTCATTTATTAGCACTGGTTGTTTCCCTTATCTTTCTGCAGGGCTCCAGTACAGAGCCTGGAGTGGATCAGCCCTGCTGTACCCTGGGGATAACCAACCCCAGAGCTTGGTGGGGCAGAAGTTACAAGGACCTGGAACCATGATGATTTCTCAAGCACCCGTTTCAGCCCAGCCTGCCTACTCCTGTTCTTTTTTCTTTTTTTTTTTTTTTTTTTTGCTTTTAAGGGCCGCTCTTGCAGCATATGGAGGTTCTCAAGCTAGGGGTCAAATCAGAGCTACAGCTGCTGGCCTACACCACAGCCGCACAGGATCCCAGCCGTGTCTTTGACCTACTCCACAGCTCACAGCAATGCCAGATCCTTACCCCACTGAGCTAGGCCAGGCATCAAACCCGCATCCTCGTGGACACTAGTTGGACTCGTTAACCGCTGAGCCACAACAGGAATTCCCTACTCTTGGACTTCTTATATGTGAGGAAAAATAAGCCTCCACTTGATAATGCCACTACAGCCAGTTTTCTGTTACCTAACAGCTTTGTTGCTACCATACATACAAGCACCTCTCATGATGCCTGATGTGGTAAGTGCTGGCAAAGCGTTAGCTGTTGTTATTTCAAAGCCCAACTTAAGTCCCAATGTTTCCAAAGCCCACCAGCCCGCTCTAAGATCTCCACTCTCAAGGTGCCCTGAAAACTAATGTTTTATACCATTGGGCACATACGTGAAGCCTGAGGTCTCTTCTACTGCTATGTAATTTTTGCACTACTGTTATTAAATTTGTAGTTCCTAAACATGCAGATTGATAAGTTTCAGGGGGTAACAATGCCTCCGGGTCTCCCCACAATGCTTAGCCCAGTCCTATGTCTACAGGTGCTACTCCAAAAATAAACCATTGTTTGCTCAAGAATTTCACAACTGCTAAAGCATTTGAAAGGTGGTTTTTTTCTCACATTTCCTGCTATACTTTGTGGCCAGATTCTTTAAAACTAAAGAATTCTCTAGACGAATTAAACAGCTGAGCGTTTTTTATGTGAAATTATCCATAAATATTTTTTTTAGCTTTTGGTTACTATAGAACTGATACTCTATCAATGACAAGTTTTGCAAGGTTATTAACCAACATAGATTTTAACAGGAGCATCATCTATAAACTGCAAACTTTTTTACTTAATCAATGAGACAATGTTTTGTTTTTTGGGTTTTTTTTGCCTTTGCTAGGGCCACTCCCACGGCATATGGAGGTTCCCAGGCTAGGGGTCCAATCAGAGCTGTAGCTGCCAGCCTACACCACTGCTACAGCAATGCCAGATCCAAGCCACGTCTGCGACCTACACCACAGCTCTCGGCAACACCAAATCATTAACCCACTGATCGAGGCCAGGGATCGAACCCGCAACCTCATGGTTCCTAGTCAGATTCGTTAACCACTGTGCCACAACGGGAACTCCCAATGAGACAATGTTTTAAGAAACAACCCTCACTTCAGTATTTGGACTACAAATAGACCTAAGGCGGGAAGAGAAAATGCACTATCCACCATGACCTCATCACATCTTGCCTCTGCACAGCCCCAGAAGTCTCCAGTTTCTGGCCCCTCCATCCTGGGACTGATACAGGAATTGGTGGCCCAGGAAATCCTTCCCTGCTTGGATTCTCTGCAGCACCTTTTTTTTTTTTTTTTTTGGTCTTTTTGCCTTTTCTAGGGCTGCTCCTGGGGCATATGGAGGTTCCCGGGCTAGGGGTCCAATTGGAGCGGTAGCCACCGGCCTACACCAGAGCCACAGCAACTCGGGATCCGAGCCGCGTCTGCGACCTACACCACAGCTCAAGGCAACGCCGGATCCTTAACCCACTGAGCGAGGCCAAGGATCGAACCCACAACCTCATGGTTCCTAGTCGGATTTGTTAACCACTGCGCCACAACAGGAACTTGCAGCACCATTTTGACACCTTCCCCTCATGGTGTTAGTCACATTCTCTCCTACTCTACATATTTTTCATCGCCCTTCCAGATTATGAACAGCTAAAGGCCCAGAGTGGGTCTTCCTCAGCTTTTATCCTCTGCAGCCACCATCACAACATCTGGCGCACAAAAGTTTCTCAGTATCTCCTAGGTTTCATGAAGCTAAATCGCTCTGAAACTGGCCAGTAACGAGGCAGAGAAATAATCAGATACTTGGTTTCCTGCCACTTGCTGGCTGTGTGAAATCTGCTTCCTAAATAAGATTTGTTTCCCCTTGTTATCCAGATGTGTTTTTTTTTTTTTTTTAAAGATTGTCATAAACCCCAGGGAGTTCCAAGAAGGGAAAACCTGTGTTTGTAGTATCTTAGTCACTGTCCTTAGAATGTTTTTCTTAATTCCACAAATAGTTGAAGCATAAAAGACAAAAAGAAAGCTCATTCTTACCCTCATGGAGCTCACAGTCTGACGGTAGAACAAATGTCAAGAGGGAAGCAGCAGAGAGTAGAAAACAGGGAAAGTGGCCGGTTCACAGGGCTGGTGGCGCAGGCTTCCCTAAGGTGGTAGAACTGAGCTGCAATCCCAATGAAGGAATGAGATGCTGAAGTTCAGCAGAGGGAGCTGGAGGAAGACAGACGGTCCCTGCAAAGACCTGCAACGGGAGGGGACGTGACCAAGAAAAGGAACTGCGCCTGTGTAGCTGCAGCAGAGGGTAAGTGACAAACAGGAGACATGCACAGGGGCCAGGCCGTGAAACCTGTGGGAGTTTGTGTGGAACAGGATCGGATTTGGATTTTGAAAGATCACTTTAGTGCTCGGTGATGGGAAGACAGCAAGAGGGGCAGCGTGCAGCCTAAATGGTCCAGGAGAGCTGCTTCAAAGACTAGTCTCTGCCTTTTCAGCCATCGGCCCCCTTCTCACAGAGGCCCAAAGGCTCAACAAGGAGCCTGGAAGAGCTGTTCACACACTTGGCCAGGAAGGTCTGAGGTTGAAGAAGAGCCAAACTCAGTTGAAAGAGTTGTTCTAAGGTTGTTGTCGGACTCATATCTACCCTTCTAACTTTTGAGGAAGACTTAAAACTCATTCCTTGCCATCTTGGAGACCATAATTACATGCTATGTATGGTTTGGGGGTTTTTTTGTCTTGAGAAAAGGGAGATTTTTCTTCCTAAAGTAAGAAATTTAGGGACACTGAAAAATAGAGTGAGTGATATAAGGAGGAATCAAGAGTCTTAGGGAGATTCCATGTTTTTGTTGGAGAAAGATGTTTAAAGTAAGGATTTTGTGAGTTGGCGTGACAGCCTGAGGGAAAACAGATACACAACTGGCTTTCTGGCAAGTTCTCAACTGGCTCCAATCTTCCTGCATTTCCAGAGGCAGAGCCCAGACATAGCCCTTCAGGCCCGGGGGCTGGTAATCAAGTATTTTGATGAAAGTAAATACAGCATTCCTTGGAGCTGAAGCCTTGAATCAAAATGTTATTTGCATTTACTCTGAGAAAAGCCTAGAGTTTTCTTTTCTTGATCTTAGTCCAAAGGGTGAGGTTTTCTGGCAAGTCTGAGAAGAAATTTATGCCTAGTCGCTAGAGGCCTATAGGGAAGGAAAACAATTTTTTTTTTTTTTTCTTCCTGAAGAAAGCTCCAGCAAACAGCCTTACAAGCAATTTCTCTGGCATCCCTGAGCCCTTGGAGGGTGCACATTAGCCATTTGGTACCTACACACAAAATATCATTTAGTCCAATACTGATACCACAAGAGTTGGGTCAGCATAAGATGCTAAAAGTTGCTTAACAAAATCGGCTATAGGCCTTCATTCGCTTATTTGTTTATAAATAACTGAGCATCAACTAAGCAGCCACACTCTGCTAGATGCTGGGGACTGCAGTGGTATGTCCAGCATCTTTGATTTCACTAGGGAGCCACCAGGACAAATGTCTCATGAGCTCTGAAATCTGAGTCCCCAGGATTGGAGGCCATAATCTTGGTCTGAGCAATCAGGTCAGGCTTCCCATCCTGCAAAGTCCTGCAAAATATGCATTGTGGGTCACAACAATGTGAATATACTTAACATTACTGAACGGTACATTTAAAATGGTTAGAGTGGGGAGTTCCTGTCGTGGTTCAGGGGTTAATGAACCCTGAGTATCCATGATTAGCATCCACGAGGATGTGGGTTCGATCCCTGGCCTCGCTCAGTGGGTTAAGGATCCAGCGTTGCCTCGAGCTGTGGTGTAGGTCTAGCCTGGGGAGTTCCACATGCCATGGGTGTGGCCCTAAAAAGACAAAAAAAAAAAAATGGTTAAAGTGGTAAATCTTACTACACTGTGTGTTTTTACAGCAAGAATGTGCCCAAGGTCACAGAGCTAGTAAGTGGGTGAGGGGACTCCACAGTCCCTGCCCTTAACCTCTACACTACTATGATTCTGACATGGACTCACTTGTCACCTCCTCAGAGAGGCTTTCCTTTACTTGCTTCTAAAATCATTGTCCAAATTACGCTGTCCCCTCATCTTATTTAATCCATGGCACAGCTCATACTATATTAGTATTTTCTGGATTTTTTGGGTATTGATTTAGGTACATGTTTACTATCTGTCTCCCCAGCTAAAACCTGGGATCATGGCTGGCTTATTTACTTCTGCAGCCTCAGTATCTAGGAAAGTAGCTGGCTCATAGCAAACACTCAATAGATACCTGTTAATTACTATTACTAAAGTGCATCATTATACAGGGTAAAATAGCAAATCTATTAAAAGCACATAGTTTCAGTCCAAATCCATGTTTGAGTTCCATACTTCTACACTGCCATTGGCAAAATGACCTAACCTCTTTGTCTCCATTACTACATCCTAAAAATGGGAATAGTAGCTACCTAAGATTGACATGAGAATTACAAAATTTTTATAAAATCTTACCTGTACATAAGTGTTTGATACATGTTACCTATTAACAACAGAAAATTAAAAAAGAATGAATGACATATAGCCGAACTATACCCCTCCAAATGAACTCCTATTGTTTGCTTAAAGGCTTTCACTTACATATTGTTGTAACGCATATGCGCATAAGAAAACTAGCTCTTGGAGTTTCATCATGGCGCAGCAGAAACAAATCTGACTAGGAACCATGAGGTTGTGGGTTCAATCCCTGGCCTCACTCAGTGGGTTGGGGATCTGGCATTGCCATGAGCTGTGGCGTAGGTCGCAGACACAACTCAGACCTGGCATTGCTGTGGCTCTGGCACAGGCCGACAGCAACAGCTCCGATTGGACCCCTAGCCTGGGAACCTCCATGTGCCCTGGGTGCCCCCCTAAAAAGATGAAAAAAAAAAAGAAAAAGAAAACTAACTTTTATTGGGACTTATTACATACCAGTTACCGTTTTAAGCACTTTAATATCTACTGACTTATTTAATCTCTATTGACCGTATAAGAAAGCTACTATTACTATAATCATTTCACAGGTGAGAAAAATTGAAGTGTAGAGGGGTTGAGGAATTTGCCCAAAGTTATATAGCTAGTAAGTTGACTCAAATTTGACAGTTGTGCACTATAAACTCTTCCTCTTTTTTTTCCCTTCTTCCCGTCTTTTGTCTTTTTAGGGCCGCACCCAGAGCATATGGAGGTTCCCAGGCTAGGGGTCAAATCAGAGCTGTGTCTGTGACCTACACAAATCATAGCAATGCCGGATCCTCAACCCACTGAGAAAGGCCAAGGATCAGATTCACTTCCTCATAGATACTAGTCGGGTTCGTTAACCACTGAGCCATGACAGGAACTCCTATAAACTTTGTTCTTAACCACTACTATCGTGGGATTCTCCATATTTTGATTCACTTTCTAAAAAACTTAACATTAATTTAGTGCCTTTATTTTCATGTGTCAAAAAAGCCAACATGATTGTCATTTTTAAAAATTGATTATCCAATTATGATAACAGAACAGTTTTTTAATCTGTTGGTGGATATAAATTATTTTTGTTGATCTTTAAAAAAATACTCTGAGGTCACTATTATTAGCCTCACTTTATAGCTGGAGGAACTCCAGGGCAGAAGTTTCAGTGATTCTCCCAACATTACACAGCAAGTTCAATAGCCAGGTCTTCAACATACAGTTCTAGTACTTCTGATCCTTTTGTAAGAGGTGCTAACTGTCTCCATTAATAGACTACTACATGTTTATGGGGTTCCCACTGTGGTGCAGTGGGTTAAGAATCCAATTGCACCAGCTTGGTTGCTGCGGAGATGCAGGTTTGACCCCTGGCCCAGCACAGCGGGTTAAAGGATCCGGCACTGCACAGCTATAGCATAGGTCACAGCTGTGACTCAGATTCAGTCCCTGGCCTGGGAACTTCCATATGTCATGCGTGCAGCCATAACATTAAAAAAATATATACTACTATTTAATATGGCATATCTGTTCAGTTTTGAATCAATGACTGGTGGTTAGAATTTGATATGTGAAGCATAAGTATTACTTACTCCAACACTAAAAATCCTCTCGACATAAATCAAGATCATGCAATGGCGTTCTACAAAATCAAAGTTTGCTCCTTTTGGTTTCTGGATTGACTGAAAGGGTTTGACCAATTTGAAATTGTAACGGCCTTCATAGTGACATAGTAGGAGGAATCCTATGAGGGTAACGGATCAATAAGAAACCCAGAATTATAGCTTGGCCTACAAAGTAAAGAAAGCTAAAGATCCAGGACAATCACTCAAAATAAAGCCCAATCAATGCAATGAAGATGAAATCAGAGCAGGAAGGAACATCTGAATCCTTCTGATACCTTCTTAAATGAAAGCAACAGTTATTCATTCAGCTTTTGGGTTTATAAACCCAGCCCAGAGTTGGCCTCCCAGAAGCCTGTTCCATGGGGATAAAACTTACTTCCTGAAGGGAAAAGTACCAAGTGAAGCATAAATACATGCCCATTGAGAGTGGAACTAGGGTAGGCAGCTGCTAAGCAGTCCCCAAAGATCCCTTCCTCCTGCTTCTCATGACCTTGTGGAATCACAGGACATAGGGATTACTTCTAAGGGATAAAATACAGCAAAAGTGATGGGATGTCACTTCAAATACTAGATTACAAAGACTTTGGTTTCCATCTTTCTTCCCTCTCTCACTCGCTCCCTGGCTCTGAGGGAAGCCAGGTGTATGCTGTGAGCTTTCCCATGGAGAAGCTCCATGGAAAGGAACCGAGAGAGAGACCCTCAGTGCAACAGCCAGCAAAGAAATGAATCCTGTCAACAACTGCATAAGCTGGCTTGGAACTAGATCCTCCCCAAGCTGAGCCTTCAGATGAGGCTACAGCCCCAGCTGCCACTTTGACTGCAACCTTGTGAGAGACCTTGAGGTAGAAGTAGTTACATAAGCTGTTTCCAGATTCATGACTCCAGAAACTGTGAAATTAAAAAGGCTTGTTGGGAGTTCCATCATGGCTCAGTGGTTAATGAATCCAACTAGGAACCATGAGGTTGCCGGTTTGATCCCTGGCCTTGCTCAGTAGGTTAAGTATCTGGCATTGCCGTGAGCTGTAGTGTAGGTCACAGACTCAGCTTGGATCCCACGTTGCTGTGGCTGTGGTGCAGGCCAGAGGCTACAGCTCCAATTAGACCCCTAGCCCGGGAACCTCCATATACCACGGGAGAAAAGGCAAAAAAAAAAAAAAAAAAGACTTGTTGGAGTTCCTGTTGTGGCTCAGTAGGTTAAGAGCCCAATTAGTATCCACAAGGATGCGAGTTCAGTCCCTGGCCTTGCTCAGTGGGTTAAGATACCGGTGTTGCCACAAGCTGCAGAATGTGCACTCAGATCTGGTGTTGCTATGGCTATGGCATAGGCTGGTGGCTACGGCTCCAATTTGACCCAATTTGACTTCCATATGCCATGGATACAGCCCTAAAAAACAAAAAACAAAAAAAAAGTTTGTTACGTGACTTAAGTTTCAGTATCATTTATCATGAAACAATAAAAACTAATACAGAAACTACACCATAAGCAAGGGCCCCTTTATCTGAGACTCATTTACTTAGCACCTAGTTTTTGAGTATCACTAAGATAAAATCATATCAGGGAGGGGAGTTCCTGTTGTGGTGCAGCGGAAACAAATCCGACTAGGAATCATGAGGTTGCGGGTTTGATCCCCGGCCTTGCTCAGCTGGTTAAGGATCCAGTGTTGCAGTGAGCTGGGGTGTGGGTTGCAGACGCAGCTCGGATCTGGCGTTGCTGTGGCTCTGGCATAGGTCGGCAGCTGCAGCTCCAATTAGACCCCTAGCCTGGGAACTTCCATATGCCACGGGTGTGGCCCTAAAAAGCAAAAATAAATAAGTAATTTTCCTCTAAAAAAATAAAATCAAATCATATTAGGTACAAGAAGAGTTTCCTGTCTTCAAGGAGCTACATTCTAGACAAGTCTACAAACACCCAGGCTAGGCAGCAATATTGAAGGCAGTCCGGAGGATGTGAGCTAGACTCTTGGTTAAACTTCTACGGGCAGACAGTATTCCACTGGCAGGCAGAGAGGAGGGTAGGATAAACCAGGGGTGAAGTGGATGGTGACAGGTGGGAAGCAGGTTGAGACCTCTGAGAGGTGACAAGTTAGGGGGAAATGCATGAGGAAAAGCCACAGGGGAGAAAAAACAAGGCTCATTCAGGGTTTCCTTTCTGACCAGTCACCACAAGCATCGGGGACTCTGGAGAAAGAGGGCATCCTCTGCCTGGTCTTAATACTGTGTACACAATTGGTTGATCTTGTCAAAGATGGGGGGCGGGGAGTGAAATTTCTTCCCTTCAGTTTATTGTACCATCTCTGAGGTCATTGTTCTACTGCTCCATTGTTCCTGAGCTTGAGCAAACCATTCATCACTGAAAACAGTGAGGGGAGAACAAAAGGAACAAAAGGGATTTTCAGATACAGCATCCTGAGAATTTAGGGCTCATCAGCTGGATTCTAGAAACTTAGCTAAAATGATGCCTATAGCTCATGAAATGTGGAAGAAATTTTTGAGTCACAAATACAGGCCACTAAGAAACACGGCTTTGTGATGCTCATCACAGGATTTTGAATTCCTAGTGTACGACAATTGCATGTCTGTATTACCAGCATTAGACCTCTCTTTGGCTCTTTTTTGGAGTCTTTGGGAAAGTGCTATAAGGTTTACTCTAAAAATATTCTTTATTTCACAAATGAAATATTGGAGGGGAAGACACAGGATACTCTTCAAACTTCTGCTAACATCATTTTCATCACTGGCGTTAACTTGAGAAATTTAAATTATTTAGGTTTGACATTTCCATGATGGAAGTTGTTACAGGCTGAATTGTGTATATCCAAGATTCATATGCTGAAGTCCTAACCTCCAGGACAACAGAATGTGACTATGTTTGGAGACAGGGCCAACAAAGGGGTAATTAAAGTAAAATGAGGCTTTCCCACTGTGGCACAGTGGGTGAAGGAAATGGCATTGCCACAGCTGTGGCTTGGATTCAGTCCCTGGCTGGGAGAATTTCCACATGTCATGGGTGCAGCCATTAAACAAAATAACTTTCTATTAAGAAAAGATGTTCTTTGAAGACAAATTGGAAAATACACATAAGCAAAATGAAAATAAAAATCACTTATCTTTTATCAACCAATATTATGATTTATCACCAGTGATTTATCCTTGCAGATATATATATATAGGAGTGGTTTAAAATGCTCTAATGGGGCATATCCCTTTTCTACATATTATTAATGTGACTTTGGTTAAGTTTGGGCAAGCTGTAACCTTCATGAGCTTCCATTTTCTCATCTATAACATGGTGTAATAAGAACTGCCTTCCTGGGTTTTTGTCAGCTGCATGTAATACAACATATAAGCACTTAACAAAATGCCTGGCACATAGTAAGCAAACAATAAATGATCTGCATATTTTTACATAGCCTGTATCCTACTGAAATGGGTCATTCTGCACATGCTGTTTTTGCAGTCTGTTTTTGTTGTTTTTCACGTTTGGTATGGTTTCATCACGAGCTATCTATGAAGTACTGTTTCTGGGTATTTAAGTATCCCACACATAAGAATATTATTTTCTGGTTTCCTGGTGTTTTCACTTGAATAGTCTTTCTTCAGGCCTCCTGGGGTAGAATTTCATGCTGTTTTAAGACTGCTGGTCTTTTAGCAGACATCTTGTGCTTGGGAAGACTTCCAAAAGCACAGTTGGGGATTGAGAACTCATTCAAATTTGAGATGTTGCCAGACAGCAAAGAGAAAACTGAACTGTTTCTGCTGACTCTGCACTGCAACTGCCAGATGCCTTGGTTAAGCTGCGGAAAGGGAAACAGAACCAAATCATGAAATGAAATGCTTTGGAGACCACAAAGTGGTGGTGGCAGCTTGGAGGGTTAGCTCCTCTGATGCTCTCTCTCAGGAGAGGTTCCAAGGGTCAGGATGCCCCAGGCCCACACTGAGCCAGAGCCAGGCCACCCCAGGCTGCAGGAAGCCGACAGGCTGTAGGAGGAGACTTCTGCAGGGGTGCCAAAAGTACTAGGAGGTCACCCCCTCTCTGCCCCTGTACCACCACTACCCCCTCAAAAGTGACCTCCTTCACCTGAAGCTTTGTTCATTGAGGTTTCTTAAAATGCAAACACTCATGATGGTATTTAGACCCAAAGTTCTCAGATGAATGAGTTTCAAGCCCTTTCCTAAAGCAGGTTTTGACAGGGGGACGGGAACAGCTTGAGAGAATACACAGCATGTGTGGCCAAGAAAGACATCAGTTAAATCCAAAGGGGAGGCTGGAGGCTGAAGTGAATCCTATTTATCTCCAACTGTACAAAGGCCAAGGGAAGGAGTGGGG
Organism: Phacochoerus africanus; assembly: GCF_016906955.1. Taxonomy (NCBI): domain Eukaryota; kingdom Metazoa; phylum Chordata; class Mammalia; order Artiodactyla; family Suidae; genus Phacochoerus; species Phacochoerus africanus. Next base: position 52,479,952 of record NC_062544.1, on the reverse strand, counting down.
GAGGGGCGCATTGCCTTAAGTACTTACAGTCTCTTAACAAATACCCTACAGCTAGCACAAGGAAAAGACTACATCCTAACCCAGCATCAGCATATCTCCTGTGGAAGTGCAGCCTCAAGCAGCTCCCAGAGAGAAAACAACTGCTTTTATCCAAGGGGTGCTTTAGGGAGCAGCCTCGGGCTCAGTAGAAAACACAGGCAGGGGAGGCAGTGAGCTTCCACCTCTCAGCAGCAGTTCTTTCCTCCAGGAGTTCCTTTTTCACATCAAGTCACCTCAACAAGTATTTGCCAGGCATCCACTGTGAGCAGGACACTGCATGAAGGCAGATCTATGAAGTGAAGCCTGCTCCAGGGAGCTGGAGTTTGTTTGTGCAGCAGCTAAGAAAGGGCTTTGGCGCTGGAGGCTGCAAGGAAGCCAGTAACAGGGAGACTGACAGAGGGACCCACCCTGCCATACTCAAAGGTAAGCTGCTGTTGCCCCACCACCCGCCCACACTAAAATGGAAGGATCCTCACGATTCCACCTGCCAGCCCCGTGGGGCTTTCCTGCCAACCAGTTTTTCTGAAGACAAAATGATAATCTCTCTAATCGGGAGGAGCAATTTAACATGGATCTTTGAGTCACCCTGAGAAACAGATGTGACTATCTCCTAAGAGAGAGATTCTGTGGAACATGTCAGGAATGTGTGTCAACAGCAAAATATTGCTGCAGCTGGCTATATATATTTTAATGCCTTCTTTTTTCCAGCTTGTTTTTCTACCAGAGTTTGAAAGCACAGAAGGTCCACAACATAAACTTTATGCTCTGAAGATGGCCTTGGGAGAAACCCTGAAAGGACACAATTCCCAGAGTCTTGCTTACAACTAGGCAACCCCATCCTCCTCCCCTTTTTTTCACAGGATGCCTGAAGGCAAGGGCTCTCCATTCTTTCATTTGAAAAATGTGCCTTACTGGCCACATGAATAACAGTGCCTCCTAAACCCACAGTCACATTCCAAAAGAAAACTGCCACTTAAAGCCTGTGGAGGGAAATTGTTTCAGACCATCGGACCCAACTCTGGCTGCACATTAAAATCACTGGAGAGCTTTTAAAACATGTTCCTCTCCAGGCTCCATCCCCCCAGAATCTAATTCAAGGCTCCAATTAATCTCGGATGGGGTCTAATTTTTAAAGTCATCACTGAAGATTCTGTTTTGCAGCATGGGTGGAGAATCACTGCCTCAGACCATTTCATAAGCTGGAGAAGCCAAACACAACTCTACCCTCCCTCCTCCATAGGCAATTAATGCACCAGGGTTGAACTCTTGGCCCAGGGCCAGCCAACACCTCTGTTGGCCTGGGTCCTTTGAGGTGGCCTGTGTTAAGATTCTCGAGATAATTCTCATGTTCAGAGACGTTCTCCAGGGATTCACGGGACTCAACATTAGTTGGACTCCTGGCTAAGATTCATTACAGTGATGACAATGCTCAAGTAAGGACACACAGGCAGATCCTAAGGGAAAAAGACAGGCAGAATCTAGAGAAATCCATGCACAGGCTTCCTGTGCTCTCTTTTTATGAAGGGGTACACTTGAACATACTCTTTTTTTCCAGCCATGAAAAATGCAGTAACATGTGCAATGTTTCTGTCCAGGAAAGCCCAGTAGAGACACAGTATTCAACATTTTTATTAGGGGGTTGGTCACATCTGCACTCTCTGCCTAGCATGCACCAAAATTCCAGGCTCCCACAAGGTGTTCAGCATAAATATCCTTGTTTGCACAGGCTGGGCACAGAGAACCACCCTTATCAGTTTTGAGAGCCATGTAAACACCCAGACACCAGCCAAGGACCAATCCTGCAAGCAGGCCCTTCTGAAGAGTACAGTCTTGGGCCCACTAGGGTTAACTCTTTTTCTGCACCCGGTGCAAAAGAGAGATAATGACTAATGGTTAGATGGGTAAGTTCTGTCTCAGGAATTTGACTTGGGGAGATAAGAACAGCCTCAGATAGTGGTTCTAAAAGGAGAAGCAACCACACATCAAGAGAAACACAGATAAGAACATGACTGAGTCACATGCTGATGATGCTCCCGTGAAGAGAACAAACTCCAAGGCTAAGGAGTCAGCAAGGTAACTCGGCTCTTAGATCTCTGTGGGTTCTTCTGCCCCCCAAATCCTGTTGCTCCTCTTTCCCTGGAACCCGTCACCCCCAGCCATCCCTGGCTTTCCATGAATTCTGTGTCCCTTAGAGCCATTTTATAAGTTTATCCTCCCTTTAGGTGGTCTACCCTCACTGTAAACCTCACTCACTCAGCCAGAGTAAGTCTTAATATCTTTTAATCAAAAGAGCTAACAAGCCTACTCATTGCTCAATACTGACCGAAGACCACCTCAGAGGCATGCGGAGAAAGAGCAACTAACAACCACCTCAAAAAAAGGAAAAAAGGCATGTAAGTTAATCACCCAGACTCGGCTTTACAAAGCCACAGTTATTCTTTGCCACATTCTTAGTCCACATCAAGTGGACTTTGGGCTGAACTGGTAATACCTCTGCAGAAATTATTGCAAAGTTTAAGTCATGGTGACCATGAAGATTTGGTCTTCATGGTCCCAAAATACAAAACCAATTGAGACTTGTGGACAAGTTCTCAGCTCTATGAAACTCACCCCGTTACACCTTGGTCTCACTCATTTTCTGTTTAGCTGGACATACCTATGGACGTCAAAACCTTTTTAAACGGTGCAATAGTCACATAAATATTCGGTTCAGATGCTGCAAAATTTAAGGGTTTAGGTTGAAGGATTAAGTCCCTCCTCTATCAAATGATCGCTAGTTATTCCTCTGCATTCTACAACCCATCTTTCCAGAGCTAACTCTATCGCCATTCCATATTTTTTCTTATCACAGTGGTTGTTGATTCAAATAAATAGGAGAATCTGAGAATAGCCAGTCACCTGAAATTCAATCCTCTGGTTTTAAAAATGAGAATCTATAGGCCCAGCAAGATTTATAGGTTTATCCAAGGTCTCACAGCTGGCTTGAAGCAGGGCAGAACTAGAACTCTCATCTCCTGACTCCCTGGCTAATTTATTGCCACTCTGGGCTCTTGATCTTGCTCTTTTCCCACGCAATAGAATTCAGGCTCCAAAACCTTGGATAACTTCTATTTTTGCAGCTTTTATCTTTCCAAAGTCTGTTATCATTCCCAGAAAATATTAACATTCACAAGGCTGTGGATTTGTGATTGTGCAATAAGTAAATAACATATTGTTCTCAAATGTGCTAATCTTTGCAAACTAGGATCACATGCTCACAAATAACAGGAAGCTAACACTCAAAATATGTACTTTTGAGCTTCTAAGAACAAGTCAGCACAATGTGGTTTTTGCTATAGTTACACTTAAAAGAGAATTCAACCTTCATTCATTTACTTTTAAAACTATATTCAATTCAAAAAAGGTAAATGTTACCTGCATCACAGCTTTATTCAGAAGTTAGGCATTAGTTGATCTATCAGTAATCAAAAGAAGAACTTGGTTGACCATTATTAGAATCCCAACGCTGTCCCAGGGTTGGATGTGGTGGAGAGAGGCAAAGCATACAAACTAAGGTGGTCTCGGAGCATTTGATGTGCAGAAGACAGAAGGTAAAAAGATATTTAAAATGTGCAGAAAAATATTAAAAATAATACATACTACGTCATGGAGTGTATCTTTTTTTTTTTTTTGTCTTTATAGGGCCACACCTACAGCATATGGAGATTCCCAGGCTAGGGGTCTAATTCGGAGCTGTTGCTGCCGAGCTACACCACAGCCACAGCAACACCAGATCTGAGCTGCGTCTGCGACCTACACCACAGCTCACAGCAACACCGATCTTTAACCCACTGAGTGAGACCAGGGATAGAACCCGCAACATCATGGTTCCTATGAGGATTGTGGTTCACTGAACCACGACGGGAACTCCAAGAGTGTATCTTATAATACCCCCAAGAACTCAAGGATGAAGGAGAACAACAGACAGGTCCAATTAATACTTTTCTGACTGGGCATTTATAATGGGACATAGGTAGAACATTTTTGCCACTGAAGCATAGCAGAAAGGCAGGCCAACTTTGATATCAACTTGATTTTTATTTCCTTTTTTTTTGCACTTTTTTTTATTTTCCCACTGTACAGCAAGGGGATCAAGTTATCCTTACATGTATATATTACAATTACATTTTTCCCCACCCTTTGTTCTAATTTTTTCATTCATATGATGAGTATTTATTGAGCCCATTTGGATGTGCCTAACACTTTGCTGGCCATTGCAAAGGATCCAGCCATGGACGCATTGCTTATCTTCTCAAGGTTAGTCTCCTCATCACCGAAATATGAAAAATGGACATTAGGCCCTTTCTAGTTCTTCCTTTCTATGAGTCTAACATCTCCAAGATGAAGAAAGAATTCCTGCTAAGTTCTTAGGATCTGTTTGAAACAAAATTCATGTCCACGGAACATTTAAATTTATTAAAGAAATAAACAATACCAGAGGTGGGAGGGATAAATTAGAAGGATTGGATTGACATGTATATACTGTTACATACAAAATAGATAACTAAAAAGGACCTACTGTATAGCATAGGGAAATCTACTCAATAGTCTGTAATAACCTATATAGAAAAAAAGAATGGATATATGTATATGTACAACTGATTCATTTTGCTGTACACCTGAAACCAATACAGTAGTGCAAGTCGGCTACACTCCAGGAAAATTTTGAAAATAAAATAAAATAAACAATACCTGATTTTCAGGGTTTGTAGACTTTTTTGCCCTTCTACACAGGAGGGTGGTAACATTCTCCCCTCAGTGACTCAGTCAGTACACCTAGGGAATGGGCTCCATAGACAGGCAAATGGAGGACTATACAGGTTTGAAAGGTTCTCCCAGGTGATTCAGACCTCAGAGGGGCTCTGTCACCTCTTTGCTCAATTAAGAGTCATTGGATCAAATGTTCAAATGAATGGAATGGTTGAAGGAGGGCATAATGAGCAGAAATGGTGAAAAATAAAAACTTCCTTCTTTCATTCAAGATAAAGTCAAATGCCTACTATATTCCAGTCTTTCTGCCAGGTACTGCAGATTAAAAATAGTAAACAAACTAGAGACCTAGCCCTTAAGGGACTTAGAGCATTGCAGCCTAGATAATTGCAGGACAGTCTAGACTACAAATATCAGAAAACCTGCTGGGCTTAAGCACTAAGGACTGTTATTGGATGATGTAACTGTAATCCTAAGAGGATAGCAGTCATGACAGTTGGCTTAATCTAGTGATTCCAACTAGCTGGTTTCAAAGAATCTTGGCTTCAAGTCCCAGCTTCTCCACTGACTAGCAATATGACCCAGGTGAGTTGTTCGGTTTCTCTAAATCTCAAGTTCAACATCTATAAACAGGAATCATAATTGTTCCTCCCGTACAGTGTCATTAAGAGGATTAAATGGTAATAAAGCACTTAGCCTGATACCTAGCAAAAAGCAAGGGCTCAAATCAGTTATTATCACCATCGTAATAATTGAACTAGCTAACTACACGCAAAAGTAAGTTTTTTTTTAAATATAGAATTTTAAAACCCACAGCCAAGCTTGTGAAAGAAGATAAAAATTTGGTTCAAAAGTGATCAGGGAACAATTTTTAGAATGTAGCAGGAGCTCTGAGAAAGGAAGTAAAATAAAAAGGTGATAGCTGGAGAGAGATCTCGGGATGGAGGCCGAACTTGTTATTTTGGAAGAAACCTAAAGATTTTTATAATCAGTGAGGTAGGATCTAGTAAAGGTGAGGAAATTGAAAATACTAGAGAAAGAAGATATTGCAAATTGCAGAGTAGACAACAGTGTAGGAATTTGCCTTGAGCAGCTGATATGATAATTATTTTAATTACTCCATTTTGTTAAATGCTTACCATGCCAGGCATCAGTCTAAGTATTAAGCGGGTTCTTATTTTATCGTCACAACCACCTTAAGTAGATACGTTTTTTATGTCCCTCGAGCACTTCTGTTCAAGTCTAAAACTGAGGTTTTAAATTGTTAAATAACGTCTAGCGAGAATGGAACACAAACATGAACTTGACTTTCACACCCAAACCTGTGTCTTGATACCTGTGTTAAACTGAGGTAAAGAAATGAGAAGAGGTGCATATATTAACATATTTGTAGGTTTGGGGTAGGAATTTCTGAGAGTGACTGTGCTGGATAGAATCCCTATTCTCCAGGAAGTATACAAAATTAACTACTGAGGTAAAAAAGGAGTTCAGACAAGGTCCAGAAGTAACAAAGGAAGGAAAAGAGTCACTGAGGGAGAGGCAATCGTCAAAGAGAATTTTTCCAGAATCAGTGAAAGACTTAAATGTTCAGACTGAAGAATCACAATGAATACTAAGCTAAATAAGTAAAAATTAATCCACACTGAGATTCATCAGAGTACAACTACAGAGCCCTATTGATAATAAGAATTTTAGTACTCAGAGCAAGAACAGAGATTACCTACAAAGTAGTGATTACCGCAGACCTTTCAAAAGGAAAAAAACAAAGACCACAAAATATAAAGTGCTGAAGAAAAATATCAGCTAAATTATCATTCAAGAGGAAAGCGAAAACAAAGTTGGAATGTATGTGTTTCCAAATAGTCTCTGAAAGAGCTACTAAAGAATGTACTTTAGAAAAAGGAAAGTTAACTGAAAAGGAATGAGTGGAGTGCAAAGCCCAGGATGGATCAAAGAACTTGGTAAATACTCATTCACTATTTGAAATAACAATAATGACTACTGAAGAGAGGAATTTAAATGAGGTAAAACTAAAATACTAAAAAAAAAAAAAAAACAAGATGGGGAAGGTAATTTAAAGAATTCTCAAGTCACTGTTTTGTTCAGAAATAAGAGTAAACATATTAACTTTTCACTTTCTTTAAAGTATGTATTTTTTTGGCCACACCTGCAGCATGAAAAAGTTCCCTGGTCAGGGACTGAATCTGAGTTATAGCAGCGACTGGAGCCACTGCAGTGAGAATCTCTGATCCTTAACCTGCTGCACCACAAGGGAACTCCAAGTATGTATTTTTTTTTAATGTAAAAGTAACCATTATAGAAATAAAATCACAATCTCCAATTTCAAAAGGAGAGAACTTCAAAACCATGCTTTTAGAGTAAACATAGGAATGGGTGTGACTTACTGTAGGTGCCATTAATTTCTATAGAGAAAAGGAAGGATCTAAAGGAAATATGGCAGTTCCTGTCGTGGCTCAGAGATAACAAACCTGACTAGTATCCATGAGGATGCAGGTTCAATCCCTGGGCCTGCTCAGTGGGTTAAGATCTGGCATTGTGGTGGGATGTGGTGTAGGTCACAGATGCAGCTCAGATCTGGTGTGGCTGTGACATAGGCCAGCAGCTGCTGCAACGCCTATTCAACTTAGGAACCTCCGTATGCTTCAGGTGTGCCCCAAAAAAAGACCAAAAAAAAAAGAAATATGACAAAATGTTAATATTTGTTAACATATGTCTATTATTTTCTATATTTTTGAAACATTTTACCAAAAAATTTTTTTAAAAAAATAAGCTTCTGGTGCTTTTGACTGACAGAGTTTGCTTGATCACTTACGCCACAACCACTGAATCTTCACTCAATAAAGAAGCTGAACTAGCAAAGCTCAGCTTTGTCTAGGTAGGGCCCTGCCTCCTGCAGAAGCAGATGTTGATATGTTCCTTTCTGTTTCTATAAGAAAAGTGTCCCTGTAAGGCATTTGAACTTTGAGCACATGAATCAGGCTCATAGTTCCAGTCACAGGCTGTCTCAGGAGGTCACAGTGACCTCCATGGTCTGCTTGTGATTATCACTTAGATTCTTCTGGGAGAGTAATCTTAATCTTTCAAAATCTTTGCCAAGTCTCTTTTCTTCGGTGTTCATCATTTTCATGGTCTAATTGGGCAGTTTTGATAAATGGACACAAACTATGGTCTGCATGATCACAGTCAAGCTCTTCAGCTGCTGCAAAAAGACCATCACCACCTCTGACTACAGGTGTATTTATTAAAGTACTATGAGAGTACTTTAATGGCAAGCTAATCTCTTCAATTGTAAAAAAAAAAACGTGAGGGACAGAGAAATCAGTTTTCTCGCCCAAGGTTTTACAACTAATAAATGATAAAGCTGAAAATCAAATTTTCCACCCATCACTATCATCATTCTATAAGATAATGTCTACATTCCTAAGCTATTACAGAAGGAAATATATTATCTGTGAAGATCCTGAAAGTATCATGAAGACATCATAATTTATAGCCACCTTATTTAACTCCAGCGGAAAAGCATGAGTGCAATACCTCTGGCATTCGAGGCCACAGCCCTGGGATATTTGTGTCTAGCCTGTGCCTGTCTAATGCAACCAGGCTCCCGGGATCTTCAGAGATAAATACACCTGTGTGACTTCAAGTTATGAAGAGTTTGAGGCAGGCAGCACAACCTTAACAGCAGCCGAAACATTGCAACATGGTTAGACACACCTCACTGGAACTGGAACTGAGCAGGAACCTATGGGGCCCTCCCAGAATAAACTCCCCACCCATGTTTTCTGACTGCCTTTTATCTCTAGAAGAACTTTAATCAAAGAATAAACTCACAGAAATGAGAAAATGCAAAAAGAAAAGCAGTCAAATAAAACAAAATAATAGTTTAGCCATAAAACAAAGTCAGGGACCTGTAGTTCCTCAAGGGCTATAAATATGCAGAGTCATGTCCTTTGAGCTGTTTTACAGATACTGAAACCCCTACCAGGTGGAAGAAATTAACTATACGCTGCCCACAAGCATGTAAAACCCAAACCAGTTTGGAACCAGGAGGTTGATGATGCTGACCCCAACTACCTCCCCACCAACTAATCAGAAGAATGTCCACAAGCTGACCACACACACCTGACAACCCCCGCCCTCTTCACCCTATCTTTAAAAATCTTTTGCTGAAAGCCTCTGGGGAGTTTGGGCCTTTTAAGCACTAGTTGCCCTGGATTCCTTGCTTGGTGCCCTGCAAAAAACGCTCCACTTTCCTTCAGCACAATTTGGTGTCGGTAGATTGGCTTTACTGTGTGCAGGCAAGCAGACTCAAGTTTGGTTTGGTAACAGAATCAGAACTGCCCACATCATCAACTACACGCCAATATTTTTTTAAAAAGAGGAAGGAGAAGAGGCAGTTCCTGTCATGGCTCAGCGGTAGTGAACCTGACTAGTATTCATGAGGGTGCGAGTTCAATCCCTGGCCTTGCTCAGTAGGTTAGGATCCGGCATTGCTATGAGCTGTGGTGTAGGTCGCAGATGCAGCTCAGATCCCGCGTTGCTGTGGCTCTGGCGTAGGCCAGTGGCTACAGCTCCAATTTGACCCTTAGCCTGGGAACCTCCATATGCCGCACAGGCGCGGCCCTAGAAAAGGCAAAAAGACACACAAAAAAAAAGAAAAAGAAAAAGATAAAAGAAAAAAAAACAGAAGGGACAGGAGGAGAGAGAGAAGAAAGGTAGGAAGGAAGGAAAAGAAAGTGCAGATCTGGAGTTCCTGTCGTGGCACAGTGGTTAACGAATCCGACTAGGTACCATGAGGTTGCGGGTTTGGTCCCTGCCCCTTGCTCAGTGGGTTAACGATCCGGCGTTGCCGTGAGCTGTGGTGTAGGTTGCAGACGTGGCTCGGATCCTGCATTGCTATGGCTCTGGCATAGGCCGGTGGCTACAGCTCCGATTTGACCCTTAGCCTGGGAACCTCCACATGCCGCCCCAAGAAATGGCAAAAAGACAAAAAAAAAAAAAAGAAAGAAAGAAAGTACAGATCTAAGACAGAAAAAGTTAAATATAAACCCTACAGCATGGGGGAAAAAAAAAAAAAAAGCCAAGGTCATTAACTATTAGGTTGAAGAACCACTAACCCTGGAGAAGTCTTTTCAAAGTCACAAAGGACATCTAGATCTAAATGCAGCATTCTCAAACTTCAATGTGCACATGAATCACACAGGAATCTTATTTTATATATATATATATATACATTTATATATTTATTTTTTATATATTTATATATATAATGATTTTTTTTCCATTTTAGCTGGTTTACAGTGTTCTGTCAATTTTCCACTGTATAGCATGGTGACCCAGTTACACATACATGTATACATTCTTTTTTCTCACATTATCATGCTCCATCATAAGTGACCAGACATAGTTCCCAGGGCTACACAGCAGGATCTCACCGCTAACCCATTCCAAAGGCAATAGTCTGCATCTATTAACCCCTTTAAAATACAGATTGTGTTTAAGTGAGTTGGGATGGGGCCTGAAATTCTGCATTTCTAACAAACTTCCAGGTGGTACCTATACTGCTGGTCCCATAAGCACCCTAGAAGTAGCAAAGATTTTTCCCACACATAAAACTCTTCCAGGGTATGTGATGAGGAGACTATGCTTCTCTAAGGCAGGGCTTTGGTGGCCAGGGAGAGCTGGGGAGCAGGTGAACTGTGTGAGCAGTAGCACAGAGCTAGTCATGTACTAACTGCTTGCTTGCATATGCTTGTCAAAGGTAATGACTATTTGGCAGCACCAAAGTGCTCAGCCTGACATTTGCACTGCAGCATCTAGAAATTCAAGGTACTATTAGCAAAGAGCAAATTTCCCCATTCTTTAATTTAGAGAGAATGTTTCTTGGGCTATGATCTGAAAGAAGCAGATTAAAGAAAAAAAATGGAACTTGGAATGAGAAAGCTCAGATCTGTTATTAGATTAGAGCTCTTCCATTTACCTCCTATGTGACCAAATTAGTCTTTAAGACACTTTAAAAAGCCTTTGAAACAGTTTCTACAATCTGAAGGGGAAATGGTATCAATAACTGATTCACATTAAACAAGGTAATGATTTGAAAAGTACTTTTTGTACAAGATCTTAAAGAGGTCTGCACTCCCATATTCACTGCAGCATTATTCACAATAGTCAAGATATGGAAACAGCCTAAGTGTCTGTCTACAGATGAATGGATAAAGATGTTTTATAAACGTATATATTAAATGGAATATAATTTAATCACAAGAAAGGAAATCCTGTCATTTTCAACAACGTGAGTGAACCTTGAGGGCATTATACAGTTGTCTGTCATTGACCTCGAGGTATTGGCTCTAGCACACCCTCCCTTCGATGCCAAAATCCAGGGATGCTTAAAGTCCCTCATATAAAATGGTGTAGTGTTTGCACATAACCTATGCACATCCTTTAAAACACTTTATCTCTAGATTACTTACATCATACAATGTAAATGCTATGTAAATAGTTAAGATACAATGTAAATGACTGTTGATGCACAGCAAATTTAAGTTCTGCTTTTTGGAATTGTCTGGACATTTTTTTCAAATATTTTGATCCATGGCTAGTTGTATTCATGCATGCAGAACCTGCAGGAACAGAGGGCCAGCTGTACTGAGATACTTCAGACAGAAAAAGGCAAATAATGTATGATATCACTTTAATGTAGAATCTAAAAGAGCCAAACTCATAAAAACAGAGCAGTATGGTGATTACCACGGGCTAGGGGTGGAGGAATTGGGGTGATGTTGTTTAAGGGCACAAACTCGAAACTGGCAGTTAAATGAGTCCTGAAGATGTCATGCAGAGTGCATCAACTGTAGACAACAAAACATTCTATAAACTTCAAAGCTGCTGAGAGACTAGATTTTAGTTGTTCCCACCAAAAAAAAAAAAAAAAGAAATTATGTGATGATGGAGCTGCTAGCTAACACTGTGGTGGTAATCATATACATTACAAGGCTAATACATAAACGTACCAAATCAACATTTGTATACCTTATACCACCTTACACCAGTCAGAATGGCCATCATTGAAGTCTACAAACAATAAATACTGGAGCGGGTGTGGAGAAAAGGGAACCCTCTTACACGGTTTGTGGGAATATAAATTGGTACAGCCACTATGGAAAACAGTATGGAGATTCCTCAAAAAACTAAAAATAGAACTACTATGTGATCCAGCAATCCCACTCCTGGGTATAAATCTGAAGAAAACCATAATTTGAAAAGATACATGCACCCCAAGTTTCATTGTGGCACTATTTACAACCACCAAGACATGGAAGCAACCTAAATATCCATCAACAGAAGAATGGATAAAGAGGATATGGTACACATATACAATGGAATATTATTTGGCCATTAAAAAAGAATGAAATAATGCCATTTGGAGCAACATAGATGGACCTAGAGATTATCATAGTAAGTGAAGTAAAGCAAATTATTACATGATGTCACTTATATGTAGAATCTTAAAAAAGGATACAAATGAAATTATTTGCAGAACAGAAGCAGACTCATAGACTTTGAAAAAACTTATGGTTATCAAAGGGGACAGGTGGGGGGTGGAAAGGGATGGACTAGGGGTTTGGGATTAGCATATGTACACTGTGGTTTATAGAGTATAGCACAGAGAACTCTACCCAATATTCTGTGATAATCTATATGGGAAAAGAATCTGAAAGAGAATGGGCATGTGTACATGTGTAAATGAATCACTTTATTGCACAAGAGAAATTATCGCAATTTTGTAAATTAACTATACTCCAATAAAATTTTAAAAGATGAAAAAAATGACTATCATTTCAATTATATCTCAATATAAATAAAAAATTTTAAAGGGTGATTTTTCTAAACTAAGTGCTCTGCAAATCATAATTTTATTAAAAAGACAAAAGCTTAAAGGAAAAGAATAGGTAGATCCTAATGCTATCTCCACTGAAGCTTAAAAGCCTCAGCAATCGTACTTTAGAAGATGACCAGCACCTTAGCCTTTACTCATCCACAGTGAGTCTAACATCTGAGAGAAGGAAGGTGGGCAGAGCCTCCCTTCCACACTGCATCTTCTCACAGTCCCTGCCACATATTTGTATTTGTACCTAGAAGAACCCCAATGCCATTAAAGCACAATGTGACACTAAAAATAATGCGGTTCCTCAAAATGGCCTTTCAACCCGCCTAAACTTAGCAGGTGCTCTGTTAACTACCATCTACCTAAACCAAGCAGGAAACCAACTGAGACCAGTTGCTGGTATTAGACAGTAGTGAACTTAATCTTGTAAAAAAAAAAAACAATGTACAGATTTGATCTAATGGTGTACAAATAATAGCACATGCATACTATGTATTATAGGGTTTTATACTTTGTGCCTTTGTGTGTGTGCCTTTGTACCTCCACCTAATTTGACTTCTCTGCAACTTGCTTATTATTACTGCCTAAGGATTACACATTACCCCAATACATATCCAAATAACTGGTAAATCTTTTATGTTATAAAATATGATGCTTGTCAGACTCACAAATATAGGGAACAAACTAGTGGTTACCAATGGGGAGGGAGAGGGGCAACAGAGACTTGAAGAGTGGGAGGTACAAACTACTGGGTGTAAGGTAAGCTACAAGGATGTACTGTACAACATGAGAAACACAGCTGATACTTCATAATAACGAAACAGACGATAACCTTTAAAATTGCATTAAAAATTTTTAAGAATGTATATATGTATGTGTGACTGGGTCACCTTGCTATAAAGTAAAAAATTGACAGAACACTATAAATCAGTTATAATGGAAAAAATAAAAATCATTTAAAAAGAAAAAAAATTAATGATGCTCATATACCATAGGATGCTTGTCTTTTATAAATTATATGATGGACTCTGCTGTTGCCCCACTTTCTCTTGGTAATTACTCCACACTTCATTTGGATTCATGTCTCCTTGTGGAGTCTCTATACTTAGAGCAGGAGTTCTCACCCCCACTCTTGGGACATCTGGAGATATTTTCAGTTTTCTCAATGGGGATAGAGGTGCTTCTGCCAACTTGTGAGTAAAGGCCAGGGATGCTGCTAAACATCTTACAATACACAGGACAGCCTCTCACATCAAAGAATTATCAGATGCAAAATGCCATGATCTCAGGGTGAGAAACTCTGATGTAGAGAGAAGTTAGCTATACCACTGGTTCTAGCAGTGGGGCATGTGGTTCAAGCCCAGCTTAAAAACTGCAATCCGATCTTCTTGCAAAAGTCATGGCTTCGTGCTGAACACATGACCATTAATGATGAATGAAATGTAAGGAGATATTTCCTGAAGGTTTCTGGGAGAAACATATTTCCTTACACTTCTGAGAGAGGTTTGAAAGTTATTCCTGATGGTTCACTTTCCAGCCATAATGGATTAGCCAGGACCATGACCCTCCTGCTAGAAATTACTAAAAAGCAATGATTTTGCAGCACTATTTGCAGTAGCCAAGAGATGGAAATAACCTAAATGTCCATTGACAGAGGAGTGGATGAAGGTGTGGTACATATATACAATGGAATATTACTCAGCCATTAAAAGGAATAAAACAACAGCATTTCTAGCAACATGGATGGACCTAGAAATTATCATGTTAAGTCAGTCAGACAATGAGACACCAACATCAAATGCTAACACTTACATGTGCAATCTGAAAAAAGGACACAATGAACTTCTTTGCAGAACAGATACTAACTCACAGACTTTGAAAAACTTAGGGTTTCCAAAGGAGAGAGGTTGGGGGTTAGGGCGATCCGCTGGGGGTATGGGATGGAAATGCCATAAAACTGGATTGTGATGATCATCGTACAACTATAAATGTAATAAATTTATTGAGTAATAAAAAATGAATAAAATTAAATAAAAATTAAAAGCAATGATTTCCAGACATTGGACAGTAGGTTATGCAGGACAGTAATCCCTGAGAAAGAGGGACAATTGAAAAAAATAAACAGAGTATCGGTGAGCTGTGGAACTTCAAGCAACCTAATTATATATATTATTATATATTTGGAAACAGAAAAAAAATATTTAAAAGACAATGGTTGAAATTTTTCCAAATTTGATTAAAAAAAAAAACAGAAATAAGATTTAGGAATCTCAATGAGCCCCAAGCACAAAAAAAGAGAAGAAAAGAAAGAGAGGGAAAGACCATACTATAATAAAAATAATTTAAGTCACTGGTGGAAATCTGTAAAATATTTTCCCTTAAGAGGTCTGTATATTAACCAGTTTTGAAGAACCTGTTTTAAATGAATTGCTGTCCTCCTTTAAGTCGTTTCTACACTGATGACAGTTGACTTCTGTTTCAGCAGAACTCAAAACTAGCTTGGAACTATATGTGAATAGACTTCATTGTTCTGCTAATGTATTATTGATCTTGGTCACATGTTCAGGCCAGACCAAGCTCAAAACACAGCCCAAAATTCTGTGCCCATGAAATTTTCCATTTCATCCCAGCTACAAATCCTATACTCCTTTAATATATCTATTTAGGGGCTAGATTCCCCTCTCATTCTTCATTTAGATATAGTGAAGGCCAGTTTGGTCTATTCGACCTCTTGCAAACTATCTTTTTTTGTGTGTGTCTTTTGCTGTTGTTATTGTTGTTGTTGTTGCTGCTATTTCTTGGGCCACTCCCGCGGCATATGGAGGTTCCCAGGCTAGGGGTTGAATCGGAGCTGTAGCCACCGGCCTACGCCAGAGCCACAGCAACACGGGATCCGAGCCGCGTCTGCAACCTACACCACAGCTCACGGCAACACCGGATCGTCTACCCACTGAGCAAGGGCAGGGACCGAACCCGCAACCTCATGGTTCCTAGTCGGATTCGTTAACCACTGCGCCACGACGGGAACTCCTGCAAACTATTTTGAGTGAAAATACAGTGACAACTTTTTTTAAAACTTAATTGTTCCAAGTTCTGTACACCCTTCAAGTCCAGAACGTCCTCTCACGCACCGCTTCACCCCCACCACACTGCCCCACTCTCAGTTTCACAATACACACCCCTTACTGTCCAAAGACAAGAGGAGCTTCCACTAATCAAATGGTGAAAGAAGGAGAAAAGCAGACATGGTCACCAGCAGCGCCACTACCACTCATGGCCCTGCTCCACTTCACGACCGTGCATTTCTGCTCCAGGTTACATTCCAAGGTTTCAAAGCCTCCATTTCACAGGCACAAGTCCACCCTCTGCTGTCCAGCCATCTTTTCTGCAAAGGTTTGAAATCAACCTTTGATTGATTAGTCAAGGGGAAAGTGTCAACTTGGAGGGTTCCTGCCTTCAACTCATTCTGCCCTGAAACCCGCCTTGACCTGAAATCCTTAGACCCCTACATTGAGTCTTGAAGCCCCTGTCCTCCTGGTAAGGTCTGCTTTAGGGTCCATGCTGTCCTTTCCTGTCAACAGACTCCCCCGTTCAGCCTAATAGTTTCTCAAATCTACATTCCAGGGAGCAGGTCTCAGGTTTGCCCTATTCTTTCTCATAGGGAGCCCTGATCCATTTATGCAACTGGTCTCCCCATCTCCAGAATTCTGCATACCAAGCAAAGGGCTCTTGTCATCAAATACAAAAGGTTCTGTCCCCTTTCCCAGGATATCAGCTCATTCTGGTCTCATCCTTGATAATTACGAGGAGGCCACTTCTCCTCCTCTTAAAGAGCCCTTCATACATAAAAGTAAAACCGATATCTACACCAGGTGATTTTCTCTCTCTTTCCATAAACATGGAATTTGTTCACATGATACTTAAAATTCTCTTCGGCCCCTCACCCCACTATTCAGAATCTCCATCAGCTGAAAGAATTCCAAAGGACATGTATCAATAGGTGGGGGGAAAAAACCCACACTGCTTTTATTTGTTTGTTTTAATACCAATGATCATTATTAGACATTGACACCATCTGATAGATTCCAATTCCAAGGAATCCCAAGCTCCCTATATGTCCTCCTGGCCCCTAGCTTGCCTTTCTTAACATACATGAGCCGAGAGTCTCTCCTACCCACCTGATTGGTGCACAGGGATTTCCTTTTCTCCCCACACACAGTCCATGGCCTCTTAGCCAGGGAGTTGTCTCCACTTGTGCCACAAAGGGCAAGTCCACTGGGTTGACATTTTCACAAATAGTGCAAAGGCAATGATGGCTAAAACTGCTGGCACCTTCCCATATATCAAGGCAGTGGCTCCAAACTGTCTCAAATGTCCAGGACTGCCAGTTTGCCATTATAATCATGAAAGTATGTACATATACCTTTCTTATGAATCTATGTCCTGCAAAGACTGTTCAGAAATTAAAAATAACCCAACTTCTAAAAAAAAAAAAACCAGCAACAACAAAAGATGAGTCCAGATGGTCATGGTTTGGAATTCTTCCCTTGCTCTTCCTGGGTGTGACTGAGGAACAACAACTAGGGAGGGAGACCCCTCAGAAAGTAGGTGTTTCTCACTTAAATCTAAAACATCTTCATCTCTATAAGCAAGCCCTTCACAAACTACTGATCAGAAAAACTATCAGTACCTCTAGCATCTAGCCATTGCCTAGCACACAGTAGGCACGTGTTCAATACTGAATAAGTGAATGAATGGATCCAGACATTTCCATGTGTCTCCAACTGCAGCAAATACCATGAATTTCAATCTCGTAATATACCTTTATATTCACACTTCAGCAGGAACCTCCCAAAATCATAAGGCAAAAGAAATATCATGGCTCTGAAATACCACAGTTACTCTAATAATAGGATCTCAACATGGGTCATTTTTGCTGTCTGAAGCTATACCATCCAGGTTCATTAATGCTAGCTTCTACAACGAACAACTTTAAAATTTCAGTGGCTCAAGTCACAGCTATTTTATTTCAAGTCCACTCACATCCTGATGTTGACTGGGCAGCTCTCCCAGGTGGACTTCTTCTAAGCATTGACTCAGGGATCCAGACTCCTTCCATCTGTGGCTCTGCCTCCTGGAAAGGAAAAAAGAGAGTAGATCTAGAAAATGTGAGTGGCTGTATCACTGCTAGTAATACTCGATCTGCCATAACTTAGCCTCATGGTCCTACCTAGATGCAAGCGCACTGGAAAATGTGATTTTCTTATGTGCTCAGGAATTGAATGTACACAGCTTGGTGAATGCATTGCACTATCTTTGCCACAGGGGCTAAAGGAGAATTTCCTGTTGGGGAGGGGGGGGCCAAGACCCTAACGTTGTAACCTTTACCCCTTTTCTCCCATGCATTTCTCATCAGTGCAGACTCATCACGCATATCCTCTCAAGTCAGTCATTTAGAATATGACAGCTTTCACCATGTTCTGAAAAATTATAGTAAACACTATACAAACAGGGCTGTTCCACGTAAACAGCCTGGTTTCAAAGTCCACAGGTGTGTTGCTTATGAGATAAAGATTGTCTAGAGACTCAGCAAATATTTGCTGTTGATGGTGAAAATGATAGCAATGATTTCTCTGCCTGAACTCTGGCCTTAACCCTTTCCATCGCAAAACCCTCCCTGCAAAGCCCTGCTACTCTTCCCAGTTTCATTCTGCTCTGGTCCCCAGTTTTACTGGGGGAAGTTATTTCCACAGCCTCAGATCAAACCAAAATGAGTTCTCGCAAATCACAGTTTGGGGTGCCAACCCTAACTTTCTATAGGTATTCCCTTTCTACTGCTATTCATTAGATGCGCTTCTCTCTGCATGGAGATAATTTCTGTCTCACCCACCGAAGATCTTGTGTCTAAGTACCACCTCTGCTGCAGAAGCAACTGCACACACTGAAGCAAGGGTCCCTTATACTAGGTCCTCCCATATACTGCATGGTCTCCCAATACGCTGTTATCATCCACCTCACCAGCTTCAGGACTTTCCAGAAAGAAGAGGGTTCTATTGACAAATTCTCCTTCTCCACTTCCCAGTCAGCTTCTTGTTCCCAGGACCTCCCTCATTCCCAAATCAGCGATCACAGGGCCTCAGGGAATCAAAAGGAGTGAGCAGCAGGAGGAGCCTGGGTTTTTATCAGCATTTGCTGAAAACAGAACCTACTGTTTTCAACACAGCTCAAAGAGCTTTCAACGGATTATCTCGAGGAAGATTCAGAATGCCTAAAGACTAGTATAACTTCCTTTTTCCAGGTGAGGGACCAGAAAGTTAAGTAACTTGCCCAAGGCACACACAAGTGGTTGGTGGAGTGGCATCCAGGCTCAGTATTGTGCAACGGTATGTGTGGTGAGGAACAGGAAGAGGAGGAAGATGCTCCTTCCTCTGTGCTCATGGTGGGACTACTGTGGGGAAAAAAACTGGGGGCAGGAAGACACAAGGGACCTGCTTCTGTCTTCAGCCGGCCCTCTTTTCCCCCTCCCCCACCTGCACTGCACAGAGCCAGGAGGCGCCTGCCTTCCTGCCTCTCTCAGGCTCAGCTGCAGTTTCTCTAGCTCATTCTTCAACTCTCGGTAACTAAATTGGTTAACTTAGTTCAAAGGAGAAAAGAAAAGGAAGCTGCGTTTTTGCGTTTAACCCAAAAAGCATTCTTCCAGCCAGTTTTTCCATTGATAAAACCAGCCCTTTAAACCTCCAGTTTTCAAAACACATGTACCATGTACACAGACACAGAAAGACAATCAGCAAGGCTGACACTATCGGCATGTCCACTCTGATTACTTGCTAAGGAAGCTGAAGACAAACTACTGATGGGTCCATGAACTACTTCCTCAGGAACAGAGCACCTGGTTCCTGTCACGTCCCTGGTGACGAGGAGCTACAGCTCTCCCCACACAAAGCGGCCTGGATGGAAGCCCAGCAGAGCCCTCGAACCCGCGCTGTCACCTTTCTGGTCCCTGGCTATGTGGCTTGTCTGCCGAACAAAATGTGTGTTGTTTGTCAACCCCTGGGGCTCCTTTTCCCTCCCTTCCAGAGGGACCACTTTTCTATTGTGCACATTTAAAAAGCACAGTCAGGTGAAAGGAAATGAAGCAGCTTCTGAAAACAAAGGCTAGAAGAGCCTGTGTTCCAAACAGAATTTTCTGATCTTTTCTCCTTACTTGCTGTTCAGAAGTGGAACTTGAAACTGCCATCTCAAGTTTTGCTTTGCAAAGGAAGCCAAGAAAGTTCATTAAAACCTCCATCTTCCTAGGGGCTCAAGTAGGGGAGGAATGTTGCCAAGTAAGCACTGGCTCCCTCTTTCCCTTTTCCTTGAAGAACTGATATTAAGAAAGGCGATTAACTGATTTTTTTTTTTTTTTTTTTGCACGCAGAAGTTGCTAGGCCAAGGATCCAACCCAGGTCACAGCAGTGACAATGCCAGATCCTTACCTACTGCACCACCAGGGAACTCCAGTTAACCATGTTTCCATCACAAAGAAATAATTTAGTTTCAAATCTGAGAAAAATCGAGGAAGAATTAAAGAATCTCAGGCTTTTTCAGATGTTTGTCCACATTTGCTGGCATTTTTTTTTAATCAACACATCTTTTCTGACCAAAAACTATTCTTTTTATACTATTTGATTGAGAATTTCAATTTTTCCCAACAATCTCAGTGGAGTTTAAATTTGAGCCTGAGCTACAATGTTTAGGATGAAACCTCTTTTCCACTCTTGCTGGGCCAGAACCGCTATGGGGGAGGCAGGCAATCAGCCAACCCCTGAGTTTCCAGGGACCTGCCTTCTGCCAGTCACTGCAGGAACAGGGACTACCAACGCTCGGGGGACAGGAGCCCTGCCACACTCGCCTCCACATTTAGTCCCATCCTGATGGAGACATCCTGAATCATGTAATGCAGGAATGAATCTATACAACCACACAATTTATCTTCATTTCCAGTATTCAAAATCACACACACACCAAACCCACAGAGCTGCAGCTTAGATTTCACCATTTCAGTAACAGATGTCATATACTATCTTATTTCATGGTTTATCATGTTTTGCACAGTTGCAGTTATTTTACTTCCTCTGAGATGATGCAACATTGTGAGCTAGAGTGGCACGTGGGTGGTGGGTGCAGGAGGGTATGTTCCTCCTTACTACAGTACTGAGGACACCTTTTTTTTGTCCATACCCATGGAATATGGAAGTTCCCAAGCCACAGCTACGGCAACACCAGATCCTTAACCCACTGTGTCTAGCCAGGGAGCAAACCTGCGCTGCCACAGAGACAACACCAGGTCCTTAATGTGTTGTGCCACAGTGGGATCTCCTCGAGGACACCTTTTAATGTTATTAGTACAACAGGTTATACTGACAAGGAGACCAGGGTGCTGAATATATAAGGATCAGGGTCTGCATTTCCCTTACTGGATCCTGTCAGAAAGAGAGACAAGAAAGGTACTGCATATTAATATAAA
Source organism: Phacochoerus africanus (assembly GCF_016906955.1). NCBI lineage: Eukaryota > Metazoa > Chordata > Mammalia > Artiodactyla > Suidae > Phacochoerus > Phacochoerus africanus. Next base: position 52,458,749 of record NC_062544.1, on the reverse strand, counting down.
GTTTGGGTTCAGACGCTACTGTGGCATAGAAGCCCCATTATGTGTGAGTATTCCAACTTCTAGACAGTTTGGGGGCTGTCATTTGGTCTTCCTCATAAGACCACCACTATCTAGACTATAACTCTAAGCCAGCGCTAGTCTTTATCACACTCTCCTAGAGTTACTAACATGTTCTTCTAGAACAGGTCTATGTCTTGCCTGCTTTGTAGCTGAGCCCCTTGCTCAGTGCCTGGCACACCACAGGGCACTATCATGGGTGTTCTCCATGCGCCCCACAGATCCACTCTCCACCCTTGTCCACCCTGCTCTGTGCTGCATCGGGAAGGGTTTCTTGCCTCCAACTTCTGGCTGGATTCAACCAGTGGAGCTCACTGGCAGGAGACTGGGTGAGGGGCAGAGATTAGAGCCCCTTTGATCAGGCTTCCGTTTGGCAGAGGCTACATCCCTCTACTGAAACTTCCAGGGCCAGCAGGTGGCTTCTCCCCTGGCTGTGGTCCTCACTCCCTCTCACCCATGATTATTCCCTCCCTTTCTCCTTCAGGTCTAGGGTGTAGGCTCCCTCTGCTGCTAGTCTCAGCCAGCATCGGGGTTCTGGGTGAACCCACCCACATAGTATCTGCAAAGTTGGGAAGCACCTAGTTCTCAGTCTGTATCTCTTATGCATGTGAAGAAATCTCTAGAAGTACTTCTCAAACAGTGCTCCCAAAGTTCACTGGGAAACTGGGACTAAAAGAAGCAGGCAGAGCTTTAGTCCTTGCTCTTACTTTTTATTTTACATACTGGATTTCCCAGTAAGATTATAACTGGACAAACAGGGTTACCTAATTTTTAGTTTAAAAAAAAAACACAAAACCACAGATGCATTAAGGAACGTTAAGTGGTTTGACATCAAAGCCTTTATCTTGTTCACTGATAATCCCCAAAATTTGGAGGAGGGGAGACACAGAGTCGGTCTCTGATAAATATTTGTTGAAAAAAAAAAAACATGCATGAAAATCTATTAACCCATTTAATCCTTACAACAGCCTTAAAAGAAAGATGTGGCAGGTATTTTCTCCTACACTTTCATAGGAACAAACTCAACTTCAGAGACTTGACCAAATGCAGGTCATCTATACCCCCAATGAGTTTGATCCCAGTGGTTTATTAAAAGTAAATATGCCTGGGAGTTCCCATCATGGCTCAGAGGAAACAAATATGACTAGTATCCATGAGGACACAGGTTCGATCCCTGGCCTCTCTCAGTGGGTTAAGGATCTGGTGGTGCCATGAGCTGTGGTATAGATCACAGATGAGGCTTGGATCTGGTGGTGCTGTGGTGTAGACCAACAGCTACAGCTATGATTCAACCCCTAGCCTGGGAACCTCCATATGCCATAGGTTCAGCCCCCCATCCCACCCCAAAAAAGAGTACATATGCCTGTAATAAAAGTGAAATCACATCAATCATCTTTTCTGATGACAACACTATAAGACTAGAAATTACAAGGAAAAAAACTATATGGACTTCCCATTATGGCTCAGCAGGTTAAGAATCAGACTAGTATCCATGAGGATGCAGGTTTGATCCCTGACCTCAATCATTTGGCTAAAGGATCCAGCATTGCCTCGAGCTGTAGTGTAAGTCTCAGACATGGTTCAGATCTGGCATTGCCATGGCTGTGGCATAGGCTGGCAGCTGCAGCTCCGATTCGACCCCTAGCCTGGGAACTTCCATGTACCATGGGTGAGGACTTAAAAAGACAAAAAGAGAAAGAAGAAAAAAACACAAACACATGGAGGCTAAACAATATGCTACTAAACAACCAATGGATCACTGAAGAAATCAAAGAGGAAATCAAAAAATACCTATAGGCAAATGACAATGAAGACAGGACAATCCAAAATCTATGGGACACAGAAAAAGCAGTTCTAAGAGGGAAGTTTATAAAAATACAGTCTCACCTCAGCAAACAAAAAAAAACCTCAAGTAAACAACTTAACCTTACACCAAAAGCAACTAGGGAAAGAAAAACAAAATCCAAAGCTAGCAGAAAGAAAGAAATCATCAAGGTCAGAGCAGAAATAAATGAAATAGAAACAATATAGAAGATGAATGAAACTAAAAGCTGATTCTTCCATATTGCTGCAAATGCCATTATTTAGTTCCTTTTAATGGGTGAGTAATATTCCATTGTGTATAGGTATCACATCTTCTTGATCCACTCTTCTGTCGATGGACATTTAGGTTGTTTCCATGTCTTGCACACAGTGCTGCAATGAACATAGAAGTACATGTGTCTTTGTGAGTCATGGTTTTCTCATGCCCAGGAGTGGGACTGCAAGATCAAATAATAATTCTATTGTTAGTTTTCTGAGCAATCTCCATACTGTTTCCCACAGTGGTTGCACCAATTTACATTCCCACCAACAGTGTAATAAGGTTCCCTTTTCTCCACACCCTCTCCAGCACTTATTATTTGTAGACTTTTTGATGATGGCCATCCTGGGTGGTGTAGGTGGTAACTCACAGTGGTTTTGATTTGAATTTCTCTAATAATTAGTGATGTCAAACATCTTTTCATGGGTTTTTTTTTTTTTTTTGCCATCTGTATATTTTCTTTGGAGAACTGTCTGTTTGGATCTTCTGCCCATTTTTTGATGGGGTTGTTTGTTTTTTTGGTACTGAGCTACAAGAGGTGTTTATAAATTTTGGAGATTAATCCCTTGTTAGTCACTTCATTTGCAAATATTTTTCCCATTCTATGGGTTGTCTTTTTGTTTTGTTTAGGGTTTCCTTTGCTGTGCAGAAACTTTTAAATTTATTTAAGTCCCATTTGTTTACTTTTGTTTTTATTATCATGCTAAGTGAAGTCAGTCAGACAATGAGACACCACTGACACCAATATCAAAAGCTATCACTTACATGTGGAATCTTAAAAAAGGACACAATGTAACTTCTTTGCAGAACAGATACTGATTCACATACTTTGAAAAATTTATGATTTCCAAACAAGATAATTTGGGGGGGTGGGAGGATACATTGAGGGTTTGGGATGGAAATGCTATAAAATTTGGTTGTGATGATCATTGTAAACTATAAATGTAATAAAATGCATTGAGTAACACAAAGATAAAATTCAATAATAAAAATAAAAGCTTGTTCTTTTAAAAGATAAACAAAAATTGATAAACCTTTAGCCAGACTCATCAAGAAAAAAAGGGAGAGGGTTCAAATCAATAGAAATGAAAAAGAAGTTACAACTGACACCACAGAAATACAAAGGATCATAAGAGACTACTACAAGCAACTATGTGCCAATAAAATGGACAACCTAAAAGAAATGGACAAATTCTTAGAAAGGAGCAAGCTTCTAAGACTGAACCAGGAAGAAATAGAAAATGTGAATAGGAGTTCCCGTCGTGGCTCAGTGGTTAACAAATCCGACCAGGAATCATGAGGTTGCAGGTTCGATCCCTGGCCTTGCTCAGTGGGTTAAGGATCCGGCGTTGCCATGAGCTGTGGTGTAGTAGGTCGCAGAGGCAGCTCGGATCCCATGTTGCTGTGGCTGTGGCGTAGGCTGGTGGCTACAGCCCTGATTCGACCCCTAGCCTGGGAACCTCCATATGCCGTGGGAGCAGCCCAAGAAAATGGCAAAAAGACAAAAAGACAAAAAAAAAAAAAGAAAGAAAATATGAATAGAAGAATCACAAGTACTGAAACTGAAACTGTGATTTTAAAATTTCCAAAAAAACAAAAGTTCAGGACCAAATGGCTTCATAGGCAAATTCTGTCAAATATTTAGAGAAGAGTTAATACCAATTCTTCTGAAACGACTCCCAAAAAATTTCAGAGGCAGGAACACTCCTGAACTCATTCTATGAGACCACCATCATCCTGACACCAAAACCAAAGAGACCACCACGAAAGAAAATTATAGCCCAATATCACTGATGAACAGACATAAAAATCCTCAACAAAATATTAACAAATCAAATTCAATAATACATTAAAAGTATCATATACCATGATCAAGTGGGATTTATCACAGGGATGCAAGGATTCTTCAATATGTGCAAATCAATCAGTGTGATACACCACATTAACAAACCAAAGAATAAAAACCATATGATCATCTCAATAGATGTAGAAAAAGCTTTTGACAAAATTCAACATCCATTTATGACAAAAACCCTCAGAAAGTAGGCATAGAGAGTCCACCTCAATATAACAAAGGCCATATATGACAAACCCACAGCTAACATCATTCTCAATAGTGAAAAGCTGACAACATTTCTGATAAGATCAGGAACAAAACAAGATGTCCACTCTCACCACTGCTGATCAACATAGTTTTGGAATTCCTAGCTATAGCAATCAGAGAAGAAAAAGAAACCCAAATTGGAAAAAGTAAAATAATCATTGTTTGCAGATGACATGATACTATACACAGAAGATCCTAAAGTTGTTACCAGAAAACTACTAGAGCTCATCAATGAATTTGGTGAAGTTACAGGATATGAAATTAATATACAGAAATCTCTTAAGTTCCTATACCAACAATGAATGATCAGATAAAGAAATTAAAGAGACAATAACATTTACTATTGCATCAAAAAGAATAAAATACCTAGGAATAAACCTACATAGGGAGGCAAAAGACCTGTACTGTGAAAACTATAAGATGTTGATGAAGAAATAGAAGATGACACAAATGGAAAGATATATGTCCTTAGATTAGAAGAATCAATATCATCAAAATGGCTATACTACCTAAGGCAATCTACAGATTCAATGCCATCCCTATCAAATCACCAATGGCATTTCTTTTACAGAACTGTAACAAAAATTTTAAAATTTGTATGGAAATACAGAAGACTCCAAATAGCCAAAGCAATCCTGAGAGAGAGAAACAGAACTGGAGGAATCAGGCTCCCTGACTTCAGACTATACTACAAAGCTACAGTTATCAAAACAGTATGATACTGGAGTTCCCATCGTGGCTCAACACTAACGAACCCAACTAGTAACCATGAGGATGCAGGTTCAATTCCTGCTCACTCAGTGGGTTAAGGATCTGGCATTGCCATGAGCTGTGGTGTAGGATGTAGACATGGCTCAAATCTCAGGTTGCCGTGGCTGGTGTAGGCCAGCAGCTACAGCTTTGATTCGACCCTTAGACTGGGAACTTCCATATGCCACAGGTGAGGCCCTAAAAAGACAAAACAAAACAAAACCCAGTATGATACAGGAGCACAAGAGCAGAAATATAGATCAATGGAACAGGACAGAATGCCCAGCAATAAACCCCATACTTATGGTCAATTAATCTTTGACAAAGAAAGTAAGAATGGCAACAATGGGAAAAAAAGTTTCTTCAATAGGTGGTTCTAGGAAAACTGGACAGCTACAGGTAAAAGAATGAACTTAGAACACTTTCTAACACCATACACAAAATTAAACTCTAAATGGATTAAAGACCTAACTGTAAGGCTGGATACTAAAATCTCTTAGAATAAAAGAGGCAGAAGACTTTTTGACATAAATCACAGTATCTTTTTGGATCAACCTCCTAGAGTAATAAAAATAAAAACAAAAATAAATAAATGGGACCTAATTAAACTTAAAAGGTTTTGCATAGTAAATTAAAGCATAAAAAAAAGAGACAACCCACAGAATGGGAGAAAATCTTTGCAGACCAACTATCCAACAAGGCATTAATCTCCAAAATACACAGATAACTTATGAACTGCAGTATCAAAAAAAACCAAACAACCCAATCAAAAAATAGGCAGAAGAGCCTAGAAGACACTTCTATAAAGACGACACAAAGATGCCAAAAGTCACATGAAAAGATGTTCAACATTATTAATTATTAGAGAAAATGCAAATCAAATCTACAATGAAGTATCTCACCTCACACCAGTCAGAATGGCCAACATTAAAATGTCTGCAAACAATAAATGCTAGAGAGAGTATGGAGAAAAGGAAACCCTCCTGTACTGTTGGTGGTAGTAAGTTTCAACAGCCACTATGGAAAAGAGTATGATGTTCCCTTTAAAAAAAGCTCAAAATAGGAGTTCCTGTGGTGGCACAGCAGAAATGAATCCGACTAGGAACCATGAGGTTGTGGGTTTGATCCCCGGCCTTACTCAGTGGGTTAAGGATCTGCCATTGCCATGAGCCACGGTGTAGGTCATGGACGTGGCTCAGATCTGGAGTTGCTGTAGCTGTGGTGTAGGCCTGTGGCTACAGCTCCAATTAGACACCTGGCCTGGGAGCCTCCATATGCCGTGGGTGTGGCCCTAAAAAAAAAACAAAACTCAAAATAGAGCTATCATATGATCCAACAATCCCACTCCTGGTATATAATCCAGAGAAAACCATAATTTGAAAAGATATATGCACTGCAATGTTTATAGAGCACTACTTACAATAGCAAGACATGGAAGTAACCTAAGTGTCCAATAACAGAGGAATGGATAAAGAAGACATGATACATATACACAATGGAATATTACTCAGCCATAAAAAAGAATGAAATAATGCTATTTTTCACCATATGGCTGGACCTAGAGATTATCATACTAAATGAAGTAAGGCAGACAGAGAAAGTATCATATATTACTCATATATAGAATCTTTAAAAATGATACAAAGGAACTTATTTACAAAACATAAACAGATTCACAGACTTTGAAAACAAACTTACGGTTAGTAAAGGGGATATGAGGGAAGAGGGATGGATTAGAGGTTGGGGATTAGCATGGGCACACTAATGTATATAGAATGGATGGTCAACGGGGACCTGATATCCAATACTCTGTGATAACCTATATGGGAATGGATATGTGTACATGTATAACTGAATCACTCTGCTGTATAGCAGAAGTTAACAATTATAAATCAACTATGCTTTAATAAAAAAAATTATTTTATTTTTGTCTTTTTGCCTTTTCTAGGGCCGCTTCTGCAGCATATGGAGGTTCCCAGGCTAGAGGTCTAATAGGAGCTGTAGCTGCCAGCCTATGCCACAGCAACGCAGGATCTGAGCCATGTCTGCAACCTACACCACAGCTCATGGCAACACTGGATCCTTAACCCACTGATCGAGGCCAGGGATTGAACCCACAACCTCATGGTTCCTAGTCAGATTCGTTAACCACTGAGCCACGATGGGAACTCCAATAAAAAAAATTTTTAAAGAGTAAATACACCTGTGCATGGGGGCTGTGATATGTTCATACCCTTTCTCTCACCCATGTTAAAAGGTCCCAGAGACAAACAGCCAACATGACTTAGAAAATTTGATCATTTCATGCTCTGGAAGATTAGTAAATATGAAGTGAATAACTTGGAATAAAATTAAAATAAAAAGTCTTACATCTGACTTGAGCGGCCCTCACAGATCAGTGTCTCAGGACAGGTGTCACCCTCTTCATCAGATCTGGGACACTGGTCCCCTAATTGCAGTGTTGTGATCTCTTTTACTAGATTCTGTTGGTCTGATGGATTTCCTCTTTTCTCCCATACCCTTTCTTCTGCCCTCAGATTCCCAGATATTTAAGGTCCAGAATCTACCCTCAGAATGTCTAAGCCCTACCCCAGTGAGAAGCACTGAGCCAATCCCCTTAGCCCCTGGACTGTGCAGAGCTTCTGCGTGTCCTTCAGGGCATCACTCTTCCTCTTTCTGTGCTTCCTCCCCTCTCAGGGCACAGAGGAAGAGAAGAAGACCCAGGGATCATAATTGAAAACAGAAAGTGGATGGTCACAGATCTCAGTCTGTGGCAATAAAAGAACAGAAGGCACTCTTGATGAGCAGACCATCTAGCTATTTCTTTAAGTCTCCCTGGGGCCTGGGCCACCTGCCTCAGGTATAATCCTGAAGATACCTGAGTTGGGATAGAAAGGTCCCAGCATCCCTGAGTTTGTCAGGTCCTCCCTACCTGGGGTACTCACCACCGACTCTCCTTAAGCCCAGGATTAACCTTACTCACTCCTGGAGGAGATGGGTGCCCACCTGGTGTGTGATTTCAGAGGAACCAGAAACCCCACCCATCAGAGGTTCTTTTTTTTTTTTTTCTGTCTCTTTTTAGGGCCATACCTGTGGCATATGGGGGTTCCCAGGCTAGGGGTCTAATTGGAGCTGTACCCTCCGGCCTACACCAGAGCCACAACAACACCAGATCTGAGCCATGTCTGGAACCTACACCACAGCTCACTGCAAAACCAGATCCTTAACCCACTGAGTGAGGCCAGGGATTGAACCTGCAACCTCATGGTTCCTAGTCAGATTCATTTCTGCTGTGCCACGATGGAACTCCCCATCAGAGGTTCTTTTGGGGTTAACCACCTTCCTTTACAAAGTCTATTATTAGGACCCATTTGTACGACGGTAAAATAGAAGGACTGGAGCTCAACTTCTCTCCTAAGAACAACAAAATTCACAACTAAAGGCTGAGCAAACTTCACCAAAATTGACCAGAAACCTTAAAAAACATACCCTACTCCAGAAGAAAAAGAGGAGGCTACGTCAAGAGGTAGGAGGGGTGATTTCACAATATAAGCAAAGCCATACCTCCGAGGTGGGAAGCCCCACAGACTGGAGACTAACTGGTTCACAGAGACTCACCTACAGGAGTGAGAGTTCTGAGCCCCATATCAAACTCTCAGGTGTGGGGATCTGGCACTGGGAGAAAGAGCCCCCAGAGCATCTGGCATTTAAGGCCAGGGGGGCTTGTGTGCAGGAGCTCCATTGGAATGGGGGAAACGGAGACCCCATTCTTAAAAGGTGCACACAGACTTTCATGTGCACTGGGTCCCAGGGCAAAGCAAAGTCTCCATAGGAATATGGGTCAAACCTGACTGCAGTTCTTAGAGGACATCCTGGGAAAACAGGGGTGAACATGGATTGTTGTGAGGGAAGGACATTGAAAGCAAAGCTCTAGGGAATATTCAGAAGTGAGCCTTTCTCTGGAGGTGGCCATTTTGGGAAAATCTGGCCCCACACATCAGTCAGGTTGAGAAGCCCCAGGGCAAACAACAATCCAGGTGGGATCACAGCCCCACCCATCAGTAAACAGGCTACCTAAAGAGCCCTCAGGCACGCAGCTGCCTCTAATCCCATCCAGAGACTAAGCCCCACCCATCCAGAGGGATTAGAGTCAGCTCCACCTGCCAGTGGGTAGGCATCACCCCTCCCATCAGGAAGCCTATAGCAAGCCCCCCATACTGACTTCAGCCACAAGGGGGGCAGACACCAGAAGTAAGAGAGGCCACAAATATTATCTGTAAAAAGGTCACCACACCAAAAACCTATAAAAATGGAAAGACAGAGAACTATAACACAGATGAGGGAGAAAAGAAAAACCCCAGAAAATCAGCTAAGTGATAAGGAGAGTCTCCGCCTCCAGGAAAGAGACTTTAGACTATTGATGCTGAAGATGATGCAAGACATTGGAAATAAACTGGAGGCAAAGAAGGATAACTTACAGGAATCAATGACCAAAGAGATACAAGATATCAAACTTAAGCAAGAAGAGATGCAAAATACAATAACTGAAATAAAAAATTCACTAGAAGCAGCCAACAGCAGAATACAGGAGGCAGAAGAACCAATAAGCGAGGTGGAGGACAGACTAGTGGAAATTATGGGTATGGAAAAGAAAAGAGAAAAAAAATTGAAAACAAATGAAGAGAGTCTCAGAGAACTCTGGGACAATGTTAAACGCACCAACATCCGTATTATAGGGAAGGAGAAGAGAGAGAGAAGGGGACAGAAAAAATATTCCAAGAAATAATAGCCAAAAATGTCCCTGACATGGGAAAGGAACCACTCACTCAAATCCAGGAAGCACAAGTACCATATGAAATAAACCCAAGGAGGAATACACCAAGACACATATTGATCAAACTGACCAAAATTAAAAACAAAGAGAAAATATTGAAAGCAGCTAAAGAAAAGAAACAAATAACATACAAGGGAACCCTGATAAGGTTATCAGATTTTTCAGCAGAAACTCTGCATGCCAGAAGGGAGTGGCATGATCTACTTAATGTGATGAAAGGAAAAAACCTTCAACCAAGATTACTTTACCCAGCAAGACTCTCATTCAGATTTGAAGGAGAAAGCAAACCCTTCACAGATAAGCAAAAGCTGAGAGAATTCAGCAACACTAAACGAGCCCTACAACAAATACTAAAGGAACTTCTCTAGGCAGAAAAGACAAGACAGCAACAGGAAACAAAAATACCACAAATGACAAGGCTCACCAGTAAAGGTATATATACAATAAAGATATGAAATCATCCACACACAATTATGCCACCAAAATCAGAAATCATGAGAAGAGGTGGGTACCAATGCAGGAGATGAACTTGAAATTAAGAGACCAACAACTTAAAACAATCTCAATATATATAGACTCTTATATAAAAACTTCAGAATAACTGCAAACCAATAATCTACAATTGATACACAAAGAAAAATCAACTCAAATGGACAGTCATCAAACCAGAAGAGGAGAGAACAAGAGAAGGAGAGAAGAAAACAGCAACAAAAACAAACCCAAAACAATTAATAAAATGGCAATAAGAACATACATATCAATAATTACCTTAAATGTTAATGGAATTAATGCCCCAACCAAAAGACATAGACTGGCTGAATGGATACAAAAACAAGACCCATGTGTGTGTGTGTGTGTGTGTGTGTATATATATATATATATATATATATATATATATATATATATATATATACTGTCTTCAAGAGACCCACTTCATTCCCAGGGACACATACAAGTTGAAAGTGAGAGGATGGAAGAACATATTTCATGCAAATGGGGATCAAAAGAAAGCTGCAGTAGCAATACTCATATCAGACAAAATAGACTTTAAAATGAAGAATATTTTAAGGGAGAAGGAAGGACATTACATAATGATCAAAGGATCAATCCAAAATGATGATATAACAATTTTAAATATCTACACACCCAACCTAGGTTCACCACAATATATAAGGCAACTGCTAACAACCTGAAAAGGACAAATTGACAATAACACAATAATAGTGGGGGACTTTAACACCCCACTGACAGCAATGGACAGATCAACCAGACAGAAAATCAATAAGGAAACACAGGCCCTGAATGATGCATTAAACCAGATGGACTTAATAGATATTTATAGGACATTCCATCCAAAAGCAACAGAATACACATTCTTCTCAAGTGCACATGGAACATTTTTTAAGACTGATCACATCCTGGGCTACAAGTCCAACCTCTGTAACTTTAAGAAAATTGAAATCATATCAAGCATCTTTTCTGACCACAATGCTGTATGACTGGAAATCAACAAGAAAAAAACTGCAAAAAACACAAACACATGGGGACTAAACAACATGCTACCAAACAAACAATGGATCACTGAAGAAATCAAAGAGGAAATTAAAAAATACCTAGAAGCAAATGACAACAAAGATATGAGACTCCAAACCTATGGGATGCATCAAAAGCCATTCTTTTTTGTTGTTGTTGTTGTTGTTGTTGTCTTTTTGTCATTTCTTGGGCTGCTCCCACAGCATATGGAGGTTCCCAGGCTAGGGGTTGAATCAGAGCTGTAACTGCCAGCCTACGCCAGAGCCACAGCAACATGGGATCCGAGCCGCGTCTGCGACCTACACCACAGCTCACAGCAATGCTGGATCCTTAACACTGAGCAAGGGCAGGGATCGAACTCGCAACCTCATGGTTCCTAGTCGGATTCGTTAACCACTGCGCCACGACGGGAACTCCCCAAAAGCCGTTCTAAGAGGAAAGTTTCTAGCAAGACAAGCCCACCTCAGGAAACAAGAAAAAGCCCAAATAAACAAGCTAAATTTACATCTAAAGCAGCTCGAGAGAGAACAGACAAGACTGAAAGTTAGAAGGAAAGAAATCATAAATATCAGAGCAGAAATCAATGAAATAGAAACAAAGAAAACCATAGAAAAGATCAATGAAATGAAAAGCTGGTACTTTGAAAAGATCAACAAAATTGATAAAGCCTTAGCCAGATTTATCAAGAAAAAGAGGACTCAAATCAATAAAACTAGAAATGAAAAAGGAGAAGTAACAACAGACATCACAGAAATACAAAGGATCATAAGAGACTACTACATGCAACTATATTCCAATAAAATGGAAAACCTAGAAGAAATGGACAAATTCTTAGAAAAGTACAATCTTCCAAGACTAAACCGAGATGAAACAGAAATGAATGGACCCTCACAAGAACTGAAATTGAAACTGTGATTAAAAAACTTCCAACAAACAAAAGTCCAGGACCAGATGGCTTCACAGGCGAATTCTATCAAACATTTAGAGAAGAGCTAACACCTATCCTTCTGAAACTATTTCAAAAAATTGCAGAGGAAGGGATACTCCCAAACTCATTCTATGAGGCCACCATCACCCTGATACCAAAACCAGACAAAGATACCACAAAAAAAGAAAAGAGGCCAATTTCACTGATGAATATAGATAAAAAAAATCCTCAACAAAATACTGGCAAACCGCATCCAACAATACATTCAAAGGATTATACATCATGATCAAGTGGGATTTATCCCAGGGATGCAAGGGTTCTTCAATATCCGAAAATCCAACAGTGCGGTATACCACATTAACAAACTGAAGAATACAAACCATATGATCCTCTCAATAGACGTGGAAAAAGCCTTTGACAAAATCCAACACCCATTTCTGATAAAAACCCTTCAGAAAGTGGGCATAATGGGAACCTACCTCAACATAATAAAGGCCACATATGATAAACCCACAGCAAACATTATTCTCAATGGTGAAAAGCTGAAAGATTTCCCACTGAGATTAGGAACAAGACAAGGATGTCCACTCTCGCCACTACTCTTCAACATAGTTTTGGAAGTCCTAGCCACAGCAATCAGAGAAGAAAAAGAAATAAAAGGAATCCAAATTGGAAAGGAAGACGTAAAACTATCACTATTTGCAGATGACATGATACTATACCTAGAGAATCCTAAAGACTCTACCAGAAAACTGTTAGAGCTCATCCATGAATTTGGCAAAGTCGCCAGATACAAAATTAATGCACAGAAATCGATGGCATTTCTATACACTAATAATGAAAGAGCAGAGAGAGAAATTAGGGAAGCAATCCTGTTTACCATCACATCCAAAAGAATAAAATACCTAGGAGTAAACCTACCTAAAGAGACAAAAGACCTGCACTCTGAAAACTAGAAGACACTGATGAAGGAAATCAAAGATGACACAAATAGATGGAAAGATATACCATGCTCATGGATTGGAAGAGTCAATATTATCAAAATGACTATACTACCTAAGGCAATACACAGATTCAATGCAATCCTTATCAAATTACCAAGGCCATTTTTCACAGAACTCAAACAAAATATTTTAAAATTTGTTTTAAAGCACAAAAGACCCAGAGTATCCAAAGACATCCTGAACAAGAAAAATGGAGCTGGAGGCATCAGGCTCCCGGACTTCAGACTATACTACAAAGCAACAGTCATCAAAACCATATGGTACTGGCACAAAGACAGAAATATAGATCAGTGGAACAGGAGAGAAAGCCCAGAATTCAACCCACACACCTACAGCCAACTCATCTATGGCAAAGGATGCAAGAATATACAATGGAGAAAAGACAGCTTGTTCAATAAGCAGTGCTGGGAAAACTGGACAGCCACGTGGAAAAGAATGAAATTAGAACACTCCCTAACACCATACACAAAAAGAAACTCCCAATGGATTAAAGACCTAAATATAAGACCAGACACTATCAAACTCTTAGAGGAAAACATAGGCCAAACACTCTCTGACATAAACCACAGCAACATCTTCTCAGATCCACCTCTTAGAGTAGTATTGACAACAAAAACAAAAATAAACAAATGGGACCTAATCAAACTTAAATGTTTCTGCACAGCAAAGGAAACCTTAAACAAAACGAAAAGACAACCCATAGAATGGGAGAAAACCTTTGCAGGTGAAGCAACGGACAAGGGATTAATCTCCAAAATTTATAAACAACTTCTGCAGCTCCATACCAAAAAAACAAACAAGCCTATCAAAAAATGGGCAGAAGATATAAACAGACAGTTCTCCAAAGACATGCAGATGGCCGAGAAGCACATGAAAAGATGTTCAACATCACTCATTATTAGAGAGATGCAAATCAAAACCACTAGGAGGTACCACCTTATACCAGCCAGAAGGGCCATCATCAAAAAGCCTACAAACAATAAGTGCTGGAGAGGGTGTGGAGAAAAAGGAACCCTATTACACTGTTGGTGGGAGTGTAAATTGGTGCAACCACTGTGGAAAACAGTATGGAGATTCCTCAGAAGACTAGACATAGAACTACCATTTGATCCAGTAACCCCACTCCTGGGCATCTACCCAGAGAAAACCATGACTCAAAAACATACATGTACTCCAATGTTCATTGCAGCACTATTTACAATAGCCAAGACATGGAAACAACCTAAATGTCCATCGACAGAGGAGTGGATCCAGAAGAGGTGGTACATATACACAATGGAATATTACTCAGCCATTAAAAAGAATGAAATACCAGCATTTTTTGCAACATGGATGGACCTAGAAACTATCACGCTAAGTGAAGTCAGCCATACAATGAGACACCAACATCAAATGCTTTCACTGACATGTGGAATCTGAAAAAGGGACAGACGGAACTTCTTTGCAGAACAGATGCTGACTCACAGATATTGAAAAACTTATGGTCTCTGGAGGAGAGTTTGGGGGGTGGGGAGATGTGCTTGGGCTGTGGGATGGAAATCCTGTGAAATTGGATTTTTATGATCATTATACAACTACAGATGTGATAAAATCATTTGAGTAATAAAAATCTATTATTAAAGAATGTGCACATGTAAGTATAACTGGGTCACCTCGTTATATAGTAGAAAATTGACAGAACACTGTAAACCAGCTATAATGGAAAAAATAAAAACCATTATAAAATGAAAATTTAAAAACAAAGTCTATTATTAAAGAGGAGAAAAGCAGTTAACAGGCAGTCACACAGTGCTGCTGACAAAGTTAGGCTTTGAGTCTGCTGCAAAACTGGGCCTTTGGTACCTTCTCAAGAAGAAAAAAGAGGAGTTCCCATTGCGGTGCAGAGGAAATAATCCAGCTAGTATCCATGAGGTTGTGGGTTCAATCCCTGGCCTTGAGCTCAGTGGGTCAGGAATCCGACATTGCCATGAGCTGTGGTGTAGGTCACAGATATGGCTCAGATCCCAAGTTGCTGTGGTGTAGCTACAACTCCAGTTCGATCCCTTAACCTTGAAACCTCCATATGCCATGAGTACAGCCCTAAAAAAAAAAAAAAAAAAGAAAGAAAGAAAGAAAGAAAAAAGAAGGAAGGAAAAGAAAGAGTGCTTGTCAAAATAACAATCACATGTTAACATTCCTCCTAAAAATAGTGACAGGAAAATTCTCTAGGCGCTCCACAATGTGAGGCCCTCTATTCACCCCCCAGAGGAAAGCAGAACACAACACAGCCAACACAGCAGCCTGTTTTGGGTGACTTGTTTCATCATGTCACCTCCTTCCTAATGGCTAGTGGATACCCACCCACCAAACTGGGACGTGTGGGAGGCGGGACAAGAGATCATTGTGAAATATGGGTATGAACATGGCTCCCACTTCATTTGGGACAATCTGACCTCCAACACTCTCGTAGAGAGCCTCGTTGTACACTCTATCTGATCAGAATGTGTGTTTGAATTTTGAGCTAAGAGAGCAAGGTCATGATAAATACCCTTGGGATGGCAATGTTTTTCCTTTCCGTCAGGAAAACTGGTTTAAATATTCTGCCTTTTACTAGCTGGGTAACTGGGCAACTTAAACGCTGAGCAATAATTTTCTCATAAGCTAAAAGGGTAATGTTAGCTGACTCACAGGGTGGTAAGGAGTAAATCAAATTAGATAACCTACCTAAGGCTGCTACTAAAATGCCGGGGACTTACAGGAGTTCCCATCGTGGCTCAACAGAAACAAATCTGACTAGCATCCATGAGGACGCAGGTTCAATCTCTGGCCTCGCTCAGTGGATTAAGGATCCAGCACTGCCACAAGCTGTGGTGTAAGTCGCAGACACACCTCAGATCTAGCATTGCTGTAGCTGTGGTATAGACCATCGGTTACAGCTCCAACTCAGCCCCTAGCCTGGAAACCTCCATATGCTGCCGGTGTGGCCCTAAAAAGAGACACACACACAAAAAGCACTTGCATGCCCTCTAAATGTCATGTAGCCTAAACCATAAGATGTTTGTTTGCCCAAGCCGTTTTTCCGGAACTGGGAGTCAGCTGCGTCCAGTGGCAGATAGAGCCTGTTAGGACTGGTTAAGACCAGACCATCAACCCTCCAACAGAACATTCGTGTTCATTCCATGCCCTTTTGACATCAGAGGGCCAAAAGCTCACCCTCAGAAGGTGCTAACACCCCCAGATTCTGAACATGCAGCTCCTGGAAAAGCCTATAGTTTGGTTGCACAAGGATTACCTCACATTTTCTTATTTTCAATCACCTTCCCTCAAGCTCCTCAGACCTCAGCTTTATCCCATAAATATCCTGAGCTCCTCGTCTTCAGGGAGGCAGATTTGAGATTTGTTTTCCCATTTTCTCACTTGGCTGCCTCATGAATAAACTTTCTCTGCTGCAAACCTCAGCATCTCAGAGTGTGGCTTGCTGCATGTCAGGCAAATGAAGCTGGTTCGATGACAGCTTTTTATTTATTGTTGTGTGTTCAGAGAGCAGACTTCATTGGACCCAGGCTTCAGGAAAGAATTTTCCTGGGGGAATTGTATAACTGGGTGCAGAGGCTTAGGTAAGCACCGTTCACTGCCCTGGATGAAGCTCAGGTGACAAGGCCAGGGGTGCACGAAGAGCAGGAAAGAGGACCTTGTTCACCCAGGAACATGAGGCTCTGGGTAGCAGAAGGGTTTGGCTCCCAGTAGCAAGGAGGAGAATCTGTTTGGGTGGCATCCAGAACCCAATCCTTTCCTTCCCCACCGACTCCCTGGCACTGGCAACTCCCACGTGAGGGGTAGAGAGTCCTGTGGGGACCTCAGGTCAGGAGCAGGTGCACTCCAGGGGAAGAGGAGGACATGAGGAGGAAGGGCCCTGTGAGCTCAGAACAGGGCCTCCCAGATAGGAAAGGAGAGCTGCTCTCACTCACCAACTGGAGCCAACAGGACAATGATCCCTGGAGCTGTGGCCAGACTTGTCCCTAAACTGCCTCGGGGACACATCATTCATCTATGTGTGCAGTTCATCAGGGTCCAGGCTGCAAGAATGCAGGAAAACCTGCTCGGCCTTCCCCCTCACTACTTAATCTTTGCCTAGCCCAGAAGCTTGCTGAGGCCATGCCTCCTTCCTCCCTCTGTCTAGAATCAGAGGACACCAGCACCTGGCACAGCAGGCGCTGAGATGTAACTGAACCCTTCACCTTGTAGAGAATAATGCTGGTGTCCTAAAGATTAGGACACTTTCCCAGTCACACACCTAAGGTATGGCACAGCAGTATCTTAGTCTACTCCATTGGGCTGCATGGGGATACTTGTCCTGCAACCCCTGAGAAATGTGATCCTTCTCACAGTATCCTCAAGGGCACACGCTTCAAAGTCTGGAATCAAATTCAGGCTCTAAGAGCTTAACGATTGGAGATAAGCCCCTGGACTTCACAAAACCTCAGCCTCATCATCACCCATAAATTCACATCATAATCTGCATAGGATACCTTGAGGATTAAATGAGACAAGATGTAATATAGCTAGTGCATGGCCCCAACACCAGAGATGATCAGTGCTGCTTACTATTGTCATGAATTAAGCTGTGGTCAGTCACTGAACTTCAGATTGCTGGGGAGTCCAGGAACCTGGAAAAAAGATGACTCTTCTGAGGAGAAAGCAAGGCCAGTGAGCTTCACATCTTTGGTGGGTCTACCTGAGCCCTGCTGGACTCCAGATCCTCTGGGGAGCTGGGTCAAAGGTGAGGAAAATGGAGCTCAAAACCTTTAAGTTCCTCTTGGCTTTTTTTTTTTTTTTTTTCCTAGGGCCGCACCCACAGCATATGGAGGTTCCCAGGCTAGGGGTCAAATCGGAGTGTAGCTGCCAGCCAACGCCAGAGCCACACAGGATCTGAGCCACATCTGCGACCTACACCACAGCTCCTGGCAATGCCAGATCCTTAACCCACTGAGCGAGGCCAGGGATCGAACCCCCAACCTCATGGTTCCTGGTCAGAGTCATTAACCACTGAGCCACAACGGGAACTCCTCCTCTTGGCTCTTTTATCAAATTCTCTCTCAAGCATTTGACCTTACAACACAGAGAACTCAGGGTCAGTGGGAAACACAGCAGAAGAGACAGACAGTGCAGCAGAGCTGTCCTTGGAATGGAAGAATGTTTTTTAAAGGTAGGATTGGAATGGGGGTGAGGGGAATGTGAGTTTTAAATTTTAAAATTTAAATGCAAATTTTAAGGACCAAACCTAACAACTTAAAAATCCAAGTGTTTTATCTAAAGAAAGATAATTTTCATTCTAAAAACTGTGAACTCAACACTTAAGCCCTTTCAATGGGAAAGAAAAGATCAGAAAGAGATCATGTTTGTTCTGGTATTTAGTTCTCGAGGTATACCCCACGTCTGGAACCATTCATTCAATTTCAAAAATGAAAAGCACTTTGTAGACTTTGTGCTTGGTGAACAGCGTCCTCAGAATACTTCCTGTTCCTCAGTACAAAGAGTGTGTGAGTGTGTGCGCGCCTGTGTGCGTGTGGAGAAAGAAAGAGAAGCCAAGGACCGTATACTGAGCTCTCCTGATGTCTCACGTCCCTCCACCGGAGAGAGACCAGCATGTGTGTGTGTGCAGGGCTGGGGCTGGAGGTGGGGGTGGGAAGAGGGCAAGTTGGGGACAGGACTAAGGGAAGGCAGAGTAGAAACTAGAAAGACTAAAAATTAGTTTCTGTGTCAAGCTTGAAGTAAAGCTTAAGATAAAGCCAGCTTACGATCGGGCCCCAGCACATGCAGAGCAGCAAATAGGCCAGCTCTGACTTCACAAAGGGAAACTTCAGTCTAAAAAAGCTAATCAAACACGTCCTTTGTAGAATCCAGGGATAAAGAGTTACCTCCCTTGTACCTTGGGCTGGACTTGTCTATGAAGTCATCTCCCAAGGGTCAAGGCCCTCTCCCTGAGGCTTTATGATCTAGGTTATCAGATAGCTGGTGATCACTTTGAATTACCAGGGTCCCAGGCTTGACTGGCACCAAATGACCCAGAGAGACATCTAAGAAATAGAAATGGGATCTAAACCAGTGACTCTCAATCTGGGATCTTCAAATACTCAAGGTCTTTGAAAGTAATAATAAGTCTGGGAAGATTCTTTGAGTGTATTTCAAAAAAAAACCCTGCATCTTCATTTGCCTACTCTAATGCTACAAACACAGACTCTGAAGGATTTTTTGCTTTTAGCTAAAATTGTCAATTCATTTTAGGAACACGGGTTGTTTATGACTCAACAGATAATCCAATATTTTAAAAATCCAAATGTAACAGTGGTTCCTTACATGATAGAAGTATTTCTCCCTTCACCAAAATATTCGGTGTTTAAAAATTAGCATTTCCAGGGAGTTCCTATTGTGGTTCAGTGATAACGAACTCTACCAGTATCCGTGAGGACTCAGGTTCGATCCCTGGCCCCATTCAGTGGGTTTAGGATCTGGCATTGCCATGAACCATGGCATAGGCCGCAGACACAGCTCTGATCTGGCATTGCTGTGGCTGTGGTGTAGGCCAGCAGCTATAGCTCTGATTCAGCCCCTAGCCTTGGAACCTCCATATGCCATGGGTGCAGCCCTAAAAAGCAAAAAATTTTAAAAAAATTAAAAATTAGCATTTTCATATGCATTTCACTTTAACCTTTTAATACACATTGAGTCATGTTAAATTTATAATTATAGTTCTACCAAGTCCCTTGGGAATTGTATTTTCAGTTTATTTCTGACACAAATGTTTTAATCAACAGCTGTTCTAGGAGGCTGGCTATGCATTCTTTTCGAATTCAACAGCTGTTCTAGGAGGCTGGCTATGCATTCTTTTCGAATGTTGAGAATTTTAATGAGGATAAAATCTAAATTTGAAACTATCCTGTCTCTATATGAGTAAATAGACATCCTCCATTTTATAGTAGTTTAATTTTTCTGCATATAAAATCTGTGTATAGTTAAGGTGTACAATTTGAGTTTAGAGATAAGCATAGTGATTTTAAACAGTGATAACATGTTGATATACTCAGAAGTTTTTCATATAAATTTCTATGACATAAAGTATCAGCATAATTTGTAAAAATATGTACAAAGAGGATGAAGGGCATTGATAGAACAGATGCTTTCTATTTGCCCAGGATAATTTAGATTTGTTTTGAAGACACTTCCCAGGCAATCTGATTCCATGTGAAGTGGCAGGATTGGTACACGGTCATCTCAGAAGAAGCCAGATTGTTCTTTGTACTCTGTTGACACATCAGCAAGCTGGAAATTGTCCCCAGTAGTAGCTTTTGCACACTCCACATCTGGGCCAAGGAAGACTGCAGTCAGTAAATTTTTTTTTTTTTTTTTTGCTCTTTTTAGGGCCACACCCAAGGCATATAGAGGTTCCCAGGCTAGGGATCTAATTGGAGCTACAGCTGCCGGCCCACACCACAGCCACAGCAATGTGGGATCTGAGCCACGTCTTCGACCTACACCACAGCTCACAGTAACGCCAGATCCTTAACCCACTGAGAGAGGCCAGGGATCGAACCACAGCCTCATGGTTCCTAGTGGAATTTCTTTCTGCTGCACCACGAAGGGAATTCCCCTTCTGGTTTAACATCTAGTTCCCTAATGACCTTGGCTGCCAAAGGATCTAGAGGCCTTGATTTCTCAGGATAGAAGATACTGCCTAGGATGGATCTAAGTGACTATTTCTTTTTCTTGGGTGAAAAACCCTTGACATTTTGAAACATATAACTTAGAAAAACTCCTCTCTGGGAAGCAATGTTTTTCTACTGGCACCTATTATGCCGCTTGTTGAACTGTGTTTATTAGTAAAGGAAATAAGGAAATGATGGTTGTTAATCCAAAAGCATAAGACACAGAATGGATACAATGTCCCACATATTTCATAGAATAGCAAAGAACCCTTGGTCTTCTCTGGGACTTCAGTTAATTCAATGCGATGATTGCTATGTAGTTATAAAAGCCTGCTAATTTGATTTAGTATTCTCTTGAAACCTAGACCTTGAGTTAAGCACTTGGTGCAAGGAGCTTATCTGAGGTTATACCAGAAAGCAGGAGCGTGTGATCTCAGAGAGTGAAGCAGGGAAGAAGGGAGAGGTCACATCCGGGAACATTACCAAGTTCCCTGCCATAGGCAATGGAGGCCCAGCTCAGCTGGGGCTTCTGAGTGTGCAAAATTTTCCCATAAAGCTTCACCTGAAGGATGGAAGGTGGAATGAATTCTCTGATGCCTTCTCCCAAGCACTGCCCCATGGGCTTTAACTCTAACACCTCTCAGCTGCACTTGCAGAAAAGCCAAAGTAGAATGTGGAAAAGGACAAAGCAGGAACAAAAGTCAATAAGACCTACCCGTCACAGCTGCAGCTCAAACCAGAGGTGGGCTGAGAGGACACGATGGTGGCCCCAGAGGCACTGCCAGAGAGTGAACCTTTCATACACCTTCACATTATGTAAGCTCAACAGATTCACCAAGTTCTCCTTGGAACAATAGGAAATCTCCTCTTTTGACCAGGATGTGATTATGTTTGTGTTAAATCAAAGGAGTTTTCTTAGGTAAGTTTCCCAAAGCAATAGAAATAAGAACAAAAATAAACCAGTGGGACCTTATCAAGCTTTTGCACAGCAAAGGGAACCATAAAAAAAAAAAAAAAGACAACCCACAGAATGGGAGAAAATAGTTGCGAATGATGCAACTGACAAGGGCTTAATCTCCAAAATATACAAACAACTCATACAACTTAAAAAACAAACCCATTCAAAAAAGGGGGGGGGGAGAAGACTGAAATAGATATTCCTCCAAAAAGACATATGGATGGCCAGCAGGCACGTGAAATAATGCTCAACATCATTAATTATTAGAGAAATGCAAATCAAAGCTACAGTGAGGTGCTACCTTACATGAGTCAGAATGGCCACTATTAACAAGTCTACAAAAAACAAATGCTGGAGAGGGTGTGGAAAAAAGGGAACCCTCCTGCACTATTGGTAGGAATGTAAACTGATACAACTACTATGGAAAACAATATGGAGATTTCTCAAAAAAAAAAAAAAATATGGAACTACCATATAATCCAGCAATCTCCTGGGCATATATCCAGACAATACCTTCACTCAAAAAGATACATGCACCCCTATGTTCATTCTAGCTCTATTCACAATAGCCAAGACATGGAAACAACCTAACTGTCCATTGACAGATGAATGGATTAAGAAGATGTGGTATAGGACTTCCCGTTGTAGCTCAGTGATTAACGAATCCAACTAGGAACCATGAGGTTGCAGGTTCAATTCTTCACCTTGCTCAGTGGGTTAAGGATCCAGCGTTGCCGTGAGCTGTGGTGTAGGTCGCAGATGTGGCTTGGATCCTACATTGCTATGGCTCTGGTGTAGGCCTGCAGCAACAGCTCCGATTAGACCCCTAGCCTGGGAGCCTCCATATGCCGAGGGAGCAGCCCTAGAAAAGGCAAAAAGGCAAAAAAAAAAAAAAAGATGTGGTACGTATACACAATAGAATACCACTTGGCCATTAAAAAGAACAAAACAATGCCATTTGCAGCAACATGGATGCAACTAGATATTCTCATGTTAAGTAAGTCTGAAAGACAAATACCATATGATATCACTTATATGTGGAATCTAGCATATAGCAAAATGAACCCATCTACAGAACAGAAACAGACTCATGGACATGGAAAACAGACTGTGGTTGCCAAGAGGAAGGGGGGAGCAAATGGGATAGACTAGAAGTTTGGGGTTAGTAGATGCAAACTATTACATTTAGAATAGATGAACAATGAAGTCCTACTGTACAGCCCAGGGAACTGTGTCTAATCTCTTGGGATAAAACATGATGGTGGAATGATATAAGAATGTAAATATATGTATGATTGGGTCATTTTGCTGTACAGCAGAAAATGGTACAACACTGTAAATCAAATACACTTTAATTTTTTTCCCCACTTTTAACTGTAATGCAGAGTTCCTGTTGTGGCTCAGCAGGTTAAGGACACAACATAGTTCCCCTGAGGATGTAGGATCAATCCCTGGCCTCACTCATTGGGTTAAGGATCTGGCATTGCCACAAGCTGCAGTATAGGTCGCAGACGCGGCTTGAACCCTGTGTTGCTGTGGTGTAGGCCAGCAGCTGCTGTTCCAAATCCACCCCTGGCCCGTGAACTTTCATATGCTGCAGGTGTGGCCCCAAAAAGTAAATAAATAAATATAATGCTTACTATCCTATATGTTCATTATATTATTTAAACTTGTGACTAATTGGAACCGACTTGATTATCTGACAATAAAGGAAGGGCATCTGTGACAGAGAGCATGCAAGCTAGCCCCTAATGATCTCTGCCTCTTGGTATCCACACCTTTGTCTAATCTCCTCCCATACTGCCCCAGGCAGGTCTCTAGCCTCTGGAATAAAGCACAAGTGATGATGTTTCAGTTCCAAAATTAGACTATTATAAAATTGTACTTTTCTTCTCTTTTTCTCTCCCCACTCCTCCCTCCCTCTCCCAGTCACGGCTCACTCACTCTGTAGGAAGCCAGGGGGTGCAATGGCCTTGTGGAGAGGCCCATATGGTGAGACACCGCAGCCTCCAGCCAATAGCCTTGTGAATGAGCCTGGAAGAGGATCCCCCAGCCACAGTCAAGTCTTCAAGTATGGCAGCTTCAGCTGACAGCTTGACCCCTACATCATGACAGATCCTGGGCCCGAGCTACCCAGCTAAGGCACTTTAAGTTTCCTGACATTCGGAAACTGTGTGGGACAATAAATTTGTTGTTTTAAGCTGCTAAATTGTGGTATAATTTATACTAAAACAACAGGGAGTTAATAACAGTGTTGATACAAAGTAGAATATTAAGTGGAAATAAAATATCAGATTTCCAAAGAACAGTCAATGATAAAGTGATGTGTGTACACTATTAGGTGGAAACAGCAGGAAGCAGATGTGTGGAGTGTGTGTTGCATAAATGCTTTTTCTTGTCTTTTTAGGGGTGTGCCCACGACACAAAGAAGCTCCCAGCCCAAGAGTGGAATCAGAGCTGTAGCCGCTGGCCTACGCCACAACCACAGCCACACCAGATCCAAGGTGCATCTGCAACCTACACCACAGCTCATGGCACCACCAAATCCTTAACCCACTGAGCAAGGCAGGGATAGAACCTGCATCCTCATGGATACTAGTCAGATTCGTTTCTGCTGAGCCACAACAGGAACTCTCATAAATCTTCTTTTTGACTGATTAGCACATGTCCATCTCTCTTTCTTCCACTAATAGAATTTCCCTTTCTCATGGAAAAATAACTCCACATGTTTCAAGTGGCACTGACTCCAACCCACACTGGCCAAAGAAGAGAATCAGATCAAATCTAACTTCCTCATTCCTTTGGCACATCATGAAAGAGCGGCTAATGAGAGCAATTCCTGAATCTTTTCTTCCTAGAGTAGTTAAGGATGAAAGGGCCTTAATTACCAAAAGTTAAAGATGGTGAAGGTATCAGAAGGCCTGGATGAGTAGTTCTACAAGTCAGAACCAACCTTAGAATTTTGACTTATGAGCCATAAACTTTTTGCTTAAAGCAATTGTGTTTTGTTGTAATACACATTATCCCAAATTTTTATAAAATTAAAATTACTTGCAAACAGAGAAAGTAGTAGAATTTCCCAAATGTTAACAGTGATTCTATATGGATGTATGGTTTCAAATTAGTGAACCTGCTGCATCAGAATTTTTTAAATACAGATGCTCATCCCTCCCACTTGAAAACTTTGACTCAGTAGTGCTGGATTATAGGCCAGAAAAAAGCTCTCCATATAATAATGATCAGCAAACAGCACTGGAAACCACTGAGCCCACAGGAGTAGACTATAAATAAACATTTATTTTCCTCTATGCATATTTTATAACTTTATAATAAACAAGTATTATTTGGGTAATGAGTACATTTACCAACAGCTGTACTTTTAAGAACTTGGAAGCTAGTTTTGAACATCAGTGTTCATATTGATTCTAAAGTAAAACATTATCCAAGTTTCAACTAGGGCTTCAGGGTTACATTTCTCCCTGAAGTAGACTATTAACCTTTAATGCAGCACCTCTCTCCCCATTGCTCTGCTCAGTGTTTTGTGGGTTTTTTTGGGAAGGGGGGGGTTGTTTTGTTTTGTTTGCACTTTTTTAGGGCCACACCTGCTGTATAAGGAGATTCCCAGGCTAGAAGTCGAATCAGAGCTGCAGCTGCCAGCCTACACTGCAGCCACAGCCACATGGGATTCAAGCCACATCTGTGACCTACCCCACAGCTCATGGCAATGCTGGATCCTTAACCCATTGAGCGAGGCCCGGGATCAAACCTTCATCCTTATGGATACTAGTTGGGTTCCTAACCCCACTGAGCCACAACGGGAATGCCTCAGTCACTTTTTGCATTGAGAAGGAGTAGGCATAAGGCCAAGGGAATGGAAAGATCCAAAGCAGCAGCAGGAGAAGTAGATTCCTGGAGGATGAAGTGAGCTTTCAGGGTAAGGCAGGTGCTAAGGGCCCAGAGGTTAGGGGTACAGATCCAGTCCAGGGGCATAATGTCCAGAAGCACCAAGACACCAGGGACACAAGCCTGAGATCTGGCTGTGCCCCAAAGGCTCTACAAGGAGAAGAGGGTTAGGAACAGGCCTCCTGCAAAGGATCTGCTTGGAGCCTTATCAAAGTTCTCCAGAATCAAGTAAAGGGGCACGACTCCGAATGAGGGTTCAAGAGCAAGCCAGCAACTATAAAGGGGGTGCTCAGGTTTGAGAACAAGCAGAGTCCTGGACAAATCACAAATGCAGTTATTCGAGCAAAGGGGACTGGGCAAGAGGCCAGCTTAGTGGGAAGTAGGGGCTTAGACTGAAGCTGGTTACAGGAATAGGGCACAATGTCTGAGCAGGACCAGCTGCCAGACCAAAATGATGCTCAGCCACTGTGCCATGGCCTGGGAACCCTGAAATTCCTGATGTTTTGGAGGCAAGCATGCATGCACGGATAGGGACTTGTACCACAGGTGGCCATTCAGCATCAGGAACTGAAGGATTGGGATCAGGGAAATGGCTGGACCTTGTCAGTGGAGCTATTGGGTGGGGGGTGTAGTGTGGCAGCTGGGGCTCATGTGGCCAGGGAACTAGCACTTCTGATTCCTCAGGCCAGAGATGTGGAGCACTGAGGACATAACCAGAGCTAGGGGGCTTCTCCGCAGCAATCATGAGCCCTCTGATGACTTCATCTTCCATTGGGAGCAGCACAGAGGTTCCTCAATTGAGACAAGGCTCCATCAGGTGTGAAATCCATTAAGTCCTGTGGCCATAGTAATATAAGGGTTATATAGAAAACCACCTATATGTTTTTAATTGAGTAAAGTGATGCAGCTGCCAAACAGTCCCCATAGCCCCTCTGGAGGTACATGTGTCTCCTTTTAGGATCCAACAGTGGCAAAGGAATGGAAATCTTGCAGTCGGCCTCCCCTGGATCAAGAGGTGACATTTAAGGCTGTATTACCTCCACCAATCCAAATGAGCAGATTCCCTCAAGGAATTTCAGGTTCCAAAGTCAGGCCCAGGCTAGAACTAGCACCTGCAGCTTGCCTCTGTCCTGTGCCTTGCCTAGGCTCAGCCTGCCCTCGCTCTAGGACTTACCACAGGCAAAGGGATGTCAACAGCTCTAGCCCAATACCTAGGACTCTTCATATACCAAGTCCCGGAGCTAACAGCTGATTTATGACACCTAACTCCTTGCCCTGGTAACCTGCCAGACTCCGCTGATGCCAGCGACCTCCTACTTGGCATCACCTTGACCTACTTGCCAGAGACCCCTGGTATTACCAGATGTCCTGGATTCCCCGCTGCTTTGAGTAACCTCTTTGCTGGCACAACTGGACTTTCATTGCAGTCCCTGAGGCAGTTAACTCTCCCCTGTGGAGCATAACTCTATGAAATAACATACCAGCCCAATTTTATTTCTTAATCCAAGTTCAAGATATACAATAGATTTCACCCCTTCCCTTCAAACTTGGGTCCTGCTTCCCAGATACAACCATTTTTAAGTCAGATATTAGTCCTTCTCTTGGTTACCTATAAATCTAGATAACAGGCTTGTACTATTGACCTTTTGGTGAATTATAAACTCTAAACATCATTGTCGGCTGTTCTACACTACGGAGATTTTAGCTCTCCTACATCTACCTCTTACCACTCTATAGATTTTTGAGTTATATAATGATTTTTAGATTATTGAATACCTTCATCTTTATACAATATAGTCACTGAATACCTTCCTCTTTAATATATTCAAGCTATTTCCTTTTTTTGGCCACGACCGCTGGCATGCAGAACTTTTCAGGCCAAGGCTCGAACCCACACCATAGCAGCGACAACACCAAATCTTTAATCCACTGAGCTACCAGAGAACTCCCAACAAGCTTTATTTTAGAAGATAAAAAACATAACTGAAAAGCATAGGCACACAACCTAGGAGCCCCCAGTTTTCCTTGCATGTTCAATTTCTTTAGGGAAAAAAACTTCCAGTAGGTAAACTCCAGCTATCTGCTCTCAAATGGGGGCATAGGAAGAAAGGAAGTGTACAGCCAATGGGCACACTCACTTTGGCACCCTCTTCTCAGGAAGAATCAATAAGGACACAGTGGGAGTTCCCTTCGTGGCTCGGCATCTGATCAGCATTCATGAGGATGCAGGTTTGATCCCTGGCCTCACTCAGTGGGTTAAGGATCTGGCGTTGCCATGAGCTGTGGTGTAGGTTGCAGATGAGGCTCAGATCTGGCATTGCTGTGGCTATGGCATAGGCGGGCAGCTACAGCTTCAATTCGACCCTAGCCTGGGACCCTCCTATGCCAAGGGTGTGGCCCTAAAGAGCAAAATATATAAATAAGGACACAGTGGACTTGAACAACATCACAGACCAAATGGCCCTAACAATGACATGTAAAGGACATTTTCTCCCAAAGCAGATATAATGGAAAACAGTATGGAAGTTCCTCAAAATATTAAAAATAGAATTATGATCCAGCAATCCCACTTCTGGGTATTTATGCAAAGAAATTCAGATTAGAGTCTTGAAGAAACAGCTACACTCCATATTCACCACAGCATTATCATAATAACCAAGATATGGAAATAACCTAAATGTCCATCAACAGATGGATAAAGAAAATGTGGTATATACATACATAGGACATTATTTAGCCCTAAAAAATTTAGGAAATCCTACCATCTGTGACAATGTGGCAGACATTATGTTAAGTGAAATAAGCCAGACACGGGAAGACAAACTCTATGATCTCACTTACTTGTGAAACCCAAAATAGTCAAATTTATAGAAGCCGATAGTAGAATGGCAGTTGCTAGGGGTGGGGGAAGGGAAAATGAGTAGGTGATGGCCAAAGGGTACAAAGTTCCAGTTATGCAAGATACTAAGTTCTGGAGATCTACTACACAGCATACTGCATATAACAAACAACACTATATTGTGTGCTTATCATTCGCTAAGAAGGTAAATCATATTAATTTATTCTTTTGTTGTTTGTTTTATGGCCACACCTGGGGCATATGCAAGTTCCCAGGCTAGGGGTCAAATCAGAGCTACAGCTGCTGGCCTACACCACACCCACAGCAACTCAGCCCACACCCACATCTCCAGCAATGCTGGATCCTTAACCCAGGGAGCAAATCCTTGTCCTCATGGATACTAGTCAGGTTCATTACTGCTGAGCCACAATGGGAACCACCATTAAGTTACTCTTACCCCCCAAAATAATAATGGTAAAAATAATAAAGAGGGCAATAGCAAACTTTGGGAAGTGATACATATGTTTATGGACTTGATGGTGATGGTGTCACAGATACACACTAATCCCCAAACCCATCAAGGTATACACATTAAGTATGTTTAGATTTTTACATGTCATACCTCGATACCATTTTTTAATAAATAACTGAGTTTGGGGCTAGAAACTATTGCATCTGGAATGGATAAGCAATGAGATCCTGCAGTATAGCACAGGGAACTATATCCTATCACCTATGATAGAACATGATGGAGGATAATGTGAGAAAAAGAATGTGTATGGATGTATAGCTGGTCACTTGGCTGTGCAACAGGAACTGACAGAACATTTTACATTTTTTAAAGTATAGTCAATTTACATAAAATTACAAGACTCCTAGAAAATAATAAAAAATTTTCTTGGGGATTCATCTGTTATGGTCACTGTATCGTCTAAACAAAGGGAATAACTCTAGCCCTGAGGCAGGAGGGTCTGGGGGATTACATTCCTAAATGGGTTTTTAAAGACCCCACTGTCTTTTTTTTTTTTTTTTGTCTTTTTGCCATTTCTTGGG
The DNA here is from genome assembly GCF_016906955.1 of Phacochoerus africanus. Classification (NCBI taxonomy): domain Eukaryota; kingdom Metazoa; phylum Chordata; class Mammalia; order Artiodactyla; family Suidae; genus Phacochoerus; species Phacochoerus africanus. The sequence continues at coordinate 52,429,021 of NC_062544.1, read as the reverse complement.
CCGCTCCCGTGGCATATGGAGGTTCCCAGGCTAGGGGTGGAATCAGAGCTGTAGCCACCGGCCTACGCCAGAGCCACAGCAACGCAGGATCCGAGCCGCGTCTGCAACCTACACCACAGCTCACGGCAACGCCGGATCCTTAACCCCCTGAGCAAGGGCAGGGACCGAACCCGCAACCTCATGGTTCCTAGTCGGATTCGTTAACCACTGCGCCACGACGGGAACTCCTTTTTTTTTTTTTTTTTTTTTTTTTAAGACCCCACTGTCTTTAAAAGTCTACCCACTGTTCCCTACTTCTATAGCATGTCCAGATTTTAACAGCTCCCCCCACCTCCCCGTTTTTTCGTTGCTGTTTTTGGGGGTTTTTTGTTTTTTTTTTTTTTTTTCCTTTTTAGGGCCACACCTACAGCATTTGGAGGATCCCAGGCTAGGGGTCAAATTGGAGCTATAGCTGCCAGCCTACACCACAACCACAGCAAAGCAGCATCCGAGCCACCTCTGAGACCTACACCACAGCTCACAGCCAACTCCAGATCCTTAACCCACTGAGCAAGGCCAGGGATCCAACTTGCATCCTCATGGATGCTAGTCAGATTCGTTTCCACTGAGCCATGACAGGAAGTCCAAGATTTTAGTAACTCTTAACTTGGTATCACATCCAGTTAAATCACTCTGAATAAAATCAAATAAAATCCTATTGACTTTGTTTTAGAAAGAAAAAAGTAACACCATAAACTGCTTTGGGAATAATTCTAACACTCTAAATAGGAAGCATTTAAGTGTAATATGGCCTGATGAGAGTATCACATCTTAGAACTGAATTTCCCTCTCATTTTGATGTTTAAGTTTTTAATAACCTCCTTTGGCTGTAACATTGACTGGTAAACATTAAAGGCTCTTTAACACAGTCTGTATTTTTATATCACATATACCCAATGATAATCTCTGATTTTATGCATATGTATTTTATATTTGTAAATCAGAGGAAGCTACTTCATGGTTCTATTCACATTAAGCAGATTCATGCATTCGAGCATATTTCTAAAATATTCTTTTAATATTTTAACTTGAATGTAAAGCTTAAAGTATATATGGAAAATAAATTCTGAAATATAATAACTGAAGTATAAATAGATGCTACAGATGTTATAGAAAATGGGGATTATGATACATACACTGTAGGATTATTATGAGCTTTAGAATAATTACAGACATGAGTCTGCTTCCTCAACTGTAAAGTGTGACACAAATGTAGACTATTACTATTACCTACATGGTGACTGGGCTTCCATGGAAGGAAGATTTTTGTAACTAACTGTGGTGTTCTAACATCTCTGGGTTCTGATGTTAGTCAGAGAGCGGGCGGAGGCTAATCAGAGAGGTATTAACCCTAGTTTCAGAAATGAAACCCATCTACCGCTCACTTTTCCCTGCCCTGCTCATCTTTGCAAGTAAAACTCACCAAACTCAATGAAAGCCAATGGGCTGAGAAACCACAGTCAGGTACCGAAGGGCTTCCAGTGATTAACCCATTTGTGGGGGGATGTCAGGTGAAGGGGTGCTGCGCAATAAACAGAAAGAGCCTTCAACACATGGTTCTCACAAAGGCCTGTTAAAGCTGTGGGCAATGTAAGGACAAATGTAAGTTAACTAAAAAATAAGAGGCTAAACTCTACCAGTTGAAAACAAGGGAAGAGCTATCCTCCCCCTTCCCTTTATCTTCGAGCATTAACTTTAGAAAATGCTGTCATTGTGAGTTCTTTCTCTGTCTCTTTGAAAGGTGTGCAAATCTTTTTTAAAAGCTCAATAAGCCTCCTGTCATTTTTTTGGACCCAGGAATGTCTTTCTCACGGACCTGGGAGTCATCTCTTGGAAATGCAAACACGAGGGAAGACAAGGAACCAGTCTCTCTGGGAGGATAAGAGCCCAACTTGAGTGGATACCCTGCTTAAAACCTAGTGTCAGAAAGAAGTCTGTTTTTCCTTTGGATAAAGCCAATCAGCTAACCCAGAGGGTCACCCCAGTGACCAGAGGAATCTAGGATGAACTGTGTGGGGCCAATGGTCCTCTAACCTGAGGACTAGTTGATGTTTATCTAGAGAAAATGCGTCCAACAGTGGGGTCAGCTTGACTCCATAAAAGGGTAAGATTTCCCTCTGGCTTTCCAATCCCTTAGTGGACTGCCTGTGATGCTTATCGAATTTTGGTTTAATGCTTATTCAATAATAAAGCTGTTTTCTTTCTACTCTCTCTTTGTGGAGAAGTTTCCCAGCTTGGGAGAAATTCCGTTTTTAATTATATTTCCTCAACAACAATTACCCTGCTCACATGAGCAGTAGTTACTGAGTCTGCCTCAGAAAGAATCACATAACACAAAATACCCATTGCTATGAACTGCTAGGGCAGAATTTGATGCGAAGAGAACTGAAATAACAGCATGAATCTCTCAGAACCACATAAACAAGCTATAGATGTTATCATGAGGCCATTATGTTATGAGATTGTGTTTCCTTCTATCAGATTTCTGTGAAATTTGAGATGAGGGCAGGAGTTTAAAATGTTTCAGTTGCATACAATTCATGAAGACCAGAGGGCAGGAGTCTTTTTTTAAGGAAGAGGGAGTTCCCTGGTGGCCTAGCAGTTAAGGATCTGACATTGTCACTGCTGTGGTACAGGTTTGATCCCTGGCCCAGGAATTCCACATGACTAGGTCAAGGCCAAAAAAATAATAGTAATAGGAGTTCCCGTCGTGGCGCAGTGGTTAACGAATCCGACTAGGAACCATGAGGTTGCGGGTTCGGTCCCTGCCCCTGCTCAGTGGGTTAACGATCTGGCGTTGCCGTGAGCTGTGGTGTAGGTTGCAGACGCGGCTCGGATCCTGCGTTGCTGTGGCTCTGGCGTAGGCCAGTGGCTACAGCTCTGATTGGACCCCTAGCCTGGGAACCTCCATATGCCGCGGAAGCAGCCCAAAGAAATAGCAAAAAGACAAAAAATAATAATAATAATAATAATAGTAATAAAGGTACAAATTCTGGATTGTTCAAGGAAATTGATTAAATTATAAAGAACATATTTCACAAACTTTCTGAAAATAATAGATAAGTGTCTACTATGCATGGATAACTATTATTAACATTCAGATGCATGTCTTTTCAATCTTTTCTCCTTGCATGGTTTTGAGCTTGCTTTTAGGTTTTTGGATTGTTGTATATTTGTCATCAGACTAAGTACACAGGTATATACCTTGCCTTTTTTTTTTTCCCCAACTGCACATTGACAGGAGTCTTTTGTATTTCCAAAATCTCATCGTATCTGCTTGAAAAATCCATTAAGTGAATTATTAATAGTTTATTTAACCACTCCCCTATTGAGAACACCTGATTTTGTTTTTACCGCACCCACAGCATGCAGAAGTTCCAGGGCAGGGATTGAACCACAGCAGTGACAATGCCAGACCATTAACCTCTAGGCCAACAGGGAACTCCCAAGAACACTTGAGTTATTTTTAATTCTAGTATTATTCCATACCAGAAATTAAACTGGAAAGAAAATTTGCATGCAGAAAGCTAAGTCTTAAGAATATATTTACAGAAATCAGATGTTTTCACCAGCAATTTTCATTCTTTTCTGGCAAAGGGCATTAAGTTCAGCATGTTTCTTGTATTCACCATTTACTTTTGAGAAACACATGATCATTCCCTTGAGTATCGTTCTCAGGGTTCATAAAGCTGGGCCTTCACAAACTGGACTTACTACAGTGACATCTGGCATTTCAATTTGGGGTTAACAGATACACACTACTATTTATAAAATGGATCATCAACAAGGACCTACTATATAGCAGAGGGAATTCTACTCAATATTCTGTAATAATCCATATAGGCAAAGAATCTGAAAAAGAATAGAAATATGTGTAACTGAATCACTTTGCTGTAAACCTGGCACTAACACATTGTAAATCAGATTCCAATAGAAAATAAAATAAAAAATAAAATTCACTTAAAATTTTTTAAATAAATTTTTTTAAAAAAAATTCCCTGGAATGAGTTGTTTCACTACTATTAAGGTATAGTTGATTTACAGTGTTGTGCCAGACTCCAGAAAAGTCTTAATACAGGCTGTCACCACTAGATGTCAGCAAAGCTCTAAAGCACTGCATGCAAATTCTAATGCAGTGGCTCCGTGTGTTTTATCAGCCACCAGGTGATGCCGGTGTTGGTGCTACAGGAAGCACAGGTCCAATGGCCCTGCTCTAAAAGCTGCTTCACACTGGAATGGCCCAGAAGGCTTTATGACCATGGCTGTGATGCCTGTATCCTCGCCTCGGGAACAGTCTCCCTGGATGATTCCAACATACAGCCAAGGTTGAGAACCACAACTCTACTCACACTACAAGTCCAAAACATGCACATGACAGCTACAGCCTGATGAACAAGACAAGGCTCTAGACTGTCCTATCCTCCCCCAAATTTCATTTGAGAGGTGAAGACACTTAGGCCTAGAGATGCTAACACACTTCATCAAGATCACACTAAGGAGAGTTCCTGTTGTGGCAAAGCAGATATGAACCTGACTAGTAAGTATCCAAAGGACACATGTTTGGTCCCTGGCTTCGCTCGGAGGGTTAAGGATCTGATGTTGCCATGAGCTATGGTATAGGCTGCAGACACGGCTTGAATCTGGCATTGCTGTGGCTGTGGTGTAGACCAGCAGCTAAAGCTCTGATTCAACCCCTAGCCTAGGAACCTCCACATGCTGCGAGTGCAGCCCTGAAAAGCAAAAAAAAAAAAAAAAAAAAAAAAAAAAAAAAAAAAAATCACACCAATGTCTTAGTTTAATACAATTTCCACTAAAACATAGCTGGGAAATTTTCTGCTCACCTGTATGCCTTAATCACAATCTCCAGTGGGATTGTTATGGCTCATCACCTCAGCTGAGATCTGTCCAGGTTAATTCTCTTATGCAATGGGGACACAGAGGGTGTGCTGGAGATTCTTCTTCCTTCACATACAGGCCAGAGAAGGTAAAGAGAATAGCCCCAGTAGGTTCTCCCTCATTATCCCCTTCTTGAGAAGCACATGGATATGCCCTTTGCCCTCACACTCTCACCCAGAACACAGCCCCACTGCCTGTAAAAGTCCATAGACCTCAAAACCACACATCAGCTGCTCAGTCAGTTTCACCAATAACCAGGGGGAATAACACATGAGAAGCTACTGAAGGCTGAATTGGGGGGCCACCCAACGAGAAGGTCACAGTGAAATTTCAGGACAGAAACGAAAATCTGAAGGTCAGCCTAGTATGCCCAGCAGTACTGTTTGTGCAGCCCCAGCCAGTGGGTCCCACTGCTTCTCCTCAAGCTAAGGCCTCAGGCACACCTCCTGGAGTGCCCCTGCAGGGATCAAGCTCTGTCCTCCAAGCCTTCTTAACTGTGCCCTTAAAACTGAACACTGATGGAGTTCCCTCATGGCCTAGCAAGTTAAAGATCCAGCATTGTGATTGCAGTGATACAAGGTTCGATCTCTGGCCCCAGGGTATCATGGGTGTAGCCAAAGGAAAAAAAAAAAAAACTCTGAAAACCATGCTGAAAACTCAGAAGAATGCTGCAATCTAATTACAAGCAAGCTATGATGCCACCTTAGGCCCTTCATCCCCCCTCCAAGTGCTGCTTCATTTCTCAGCTCCCCTTTATAGCAAAACTTTTTTTTTTCTTTTTTGTCTCTGTCTTTTCTACGGCTGCACCCGCAGCATATGGAGGTTCCTAGGCTAGGGGTCTAATTGGAGCTGTAGCCACCAGCTTATGCCAGAGCCACAGCAACCCCAGATCAGAGCCACAATCTGTGACCTACACCACAGCTCATGGCAGCGCCAGATCCTCAACCCACCGAGTGAGGCCAGGGATCAAACCCACAACCTCATGGTTCCTAGTCAGATTTGTTAACCACTGAGCCATGATGGGAACTCCCCTATAGTAAAACTTCTAAATAGAACTGTCTAGACGCTCCCATGGGCAGCACACAGACTTAAATTAGAATGATACAGAGATTAGCATGGCCCCAGCATGGGGATAACATTTGTGAAGTGTTCCATATTTTTTAAGAAAAGGAAAGTACATACATGTATGACTGGGTCACTTTGCTGTACAGCAGAAATTGGCACATTATAGATAACTTACACTTTAAATTTAGAAGGAAAAAAAAAAACATGAAATCTTCCAGAAAAAAAGATTTATACTTATATCTTCATTTCCTTACTTCTCATTGTGATTTCAATTCACACCAATCAAGTGCTCACCCATACCATTCCCCTGAACTTGATTTTGTCCAGACACCAGTGGTCTCCATCATCACTGAAGTATTACTGAAGCAATCAACCCCCTTCCTTGAAAACTCCAGAGATCACTGCAAGTCTCTTCCCCATCTCTATGGATGCCCCTTCCTCCTCCTCCCAACATCTCAGGGCTCAGTCTTCAACTCTCTCATGTATCTACTTTTCTCCCTAAGGATGATCTTACTCAAATCCAGGCCTTTAAATACATCTAGACACTTAAGAATCTCAAATCCACATCTTGATCCCTGACCTGTCCCCTCAATTCCCATCATCTCTAGCCATCAATGCTTGGTGAACCCCTCACCCTAGTCAGCCCTACCTCCAGCCTTCCTCGTTCCTGTAAATATTCACCTGGTTTATCAGACTCAAAACACAGGACACTTTTTCTGGAGTTCCCACTGTGGTACGATGGGATTGGCAGTGTCTCTGCAGCACTGGGACACAGGTTTGATCCCTGGCCCGGCACAGTGGGTTAAGGATCCAGCATTGCCGCAGCCATGGTGTAGGTTGCAAAGGTGACTCAGATCTGATCCCTGGCCAGGAACTCCATATGCCACGGGGTGGCTAAAAAAGAAAATAATAATAAAGATAAAACATAGAAGACTTTTACTCTTCTCTTTACAACCCATATCCAATTCACCCAACTGGATTCCAAATTTATTTCAAACCCACTACCTTTCACCATTTCCACTGCTACCACCTAGACCAAAGCAACCACCACTACTCACCTACATCCCTGCAACAGTCTTGCACTTGGACTCCTCAATTCCTTCTTCACTCCTCAGTTCCTCAGTGATCAGGGTTTCCAGATAGCAACCAGAATGCTCCTCCTAAAGCATAAATCAGATCTGTCTCATCCCTGCTTCAACAGCCTCTCATAAGACTTGGAAAAAAATCCGAACTCCTTACCAGATCCCGTAAGGTCTAAGATGTCCAGCTTGTACCCACTTCTCCAGTTGCATCTCCTTTCACTCCCTGCCTCATTCTCTTCAGTTTGGTCCAATTGTCCTGCATGATTTTCCTAGAATGGGCCAAGCTCACTCTTGTGTTGGTTGGTCATTCTGTATGGAACATCCTTCTCCCCAGACACTCACAGGTTTCATACTCTCCCATCATTCCAGTCTGCTCAAACCTCACCTTCCCAGAGAGACGTTCCCTGACTCTTTTTGACAGCACCTGCAGAGGTAGAAGTTCCTGGGCCAGGATCAAATCCACACCACAGCAGCAACCCGAGCCGCTGCAGTGACAATTTCAGATCCTCAACCTACTATAGCACAAGAGAATTCCTTCCTGACTCCTCTCTTAAATCGCCACCCATCTCTGAGGTCTCCTTACCGTCCATCACATTTACATGTTTTAAACTCCTTCTTCCTTTTCCTGACATATTACAGATGTATTTACTTATTGTTCTTTCTCCCCTGCTGGAATACAAGCTCCATGAGGGCAGAGAAATATTAAACTGTGAAATCCTACACACCCAGCACCAAGTAGGTGCTTGATAAGTGTTTGTGACATGAGTGAATGTACAGAGGGCAGATGACTGACTGGAGGACTGTCCTCAGGTGAAGGTGGGCACTTGGAAGGTAGCTTCCTGAGAGAAATGAATTCCCAGGCCACAAGTCTCCCTCTCAGGAACTGACCACCACTTCCACTTGTAACATATTAAGTCCCTTCACTGCAGTTTCACTTGGGGATTTCCAGGGACATGTGCACTTAACCGGTCTCTGAATAACGGCTAAAAGCCAAGATTTCACATACCCTTTTCAGACAATAACAGGAAGCAGAAGCATTAGTCACCCGACCAGCTCCGTAGCAAAGGGCCTGCAGGAAAGGGGACCTGGTATGTTTCAACTTGTGTTCATTTTAGAATTTTATAAAGCAAAGAAATCTACCCAGGGAAACTAGAAACAGATCACAGAGGGGAAAACCAAAGCCCACTTAACACAAGGGATTGTCCTAAGGGTAATAAATAAAAACAAACTCAAGTCTAATGTTTTTTGGGGTTTTTCTTTTTTGGTCTGTTGTCATTTCAGAGCAGCACCCATGGCATATGGAGGTTCCCAAGCTAAGGGTCTAATTGGAGCTACAGGTGCCAGCCTACACCACATCCGATATCCGAGCCATGTCTGTGACCTACACCACAGCTCAGGGCAATGCCAGATCCTTAACCCACTGAGTGAGTCTGGGGATCGAACCCGCAACCTCGTGGCTCCTAGTTGGATTCATTTCTGCTGTGCCACGATGGGAACTCCAAGTCTAATGTTTTTAAGTTTTAATTTAAATGTTTAAATTTGCATTCATATTTTAAGTAGTAAGGTTGGCTTTTGTCATCCATGTCATATGTTGTTTATTATATTGTCCACATGGGGGTAGGTCAGATTGTTGCTAAGCAAAATATGAGGGCACAGAACAATGGCTCTGCAGCTGGACAGTCAAGGGGGACAAGCTGGCTGTCAGTGGGCTCACAAGAGACAGACCTGTCATCACAGTATCTCTGCACAGGCAAAGTGTGAGCAAACTTGAATGGGGACTGGACATAATTAGGCACCGACAAGGCTCCAGATGCTGGGTCTGAAGTCTCACCTCCAATCACAGTGACAGCCCCCACTCCCATGCCACCAAACACCACAGCCCCCTCCCTGCCAGGGACCTCACCCTCCTATGTGATATCTAGCCTGTACCTTTCTTCCAGTTACCATGACTTCCTCGGTACCCTGGTCCCCCCCCCCCCGCCCCCCCGACAGAGGCACGAAAGTCTCTGCTGATTTTTCTAACATAATCTCTCTCTTCCACAAGGTAATAGCTCCTAACCTGATCTGGCTGCCCAGTATAGTAGCCACTAGCCACACGCAACTATTTAAATCTGACCTAAATAGAATTTAAAATCTAGTTCCTCTGTCACACTACCCACATTTCAAGCACTTACTGGCCACATATGGCTAGTGGCCACAGTCTCACATGGTGCAGATGCAGAATATCTTCACCATCTCAGAAAGTTCTATTAGACAGCACTAGTCTTGTCAATTAAGTGGCAGTAGCTATAGCTCCAATTCAACCCATAGCATGGGAACCTCCATGTGCTGCGGGTGAGGCCCTAAAAAGACAAAATATTTATATTTGTGTGTGTTTTCTTCTCTACTGGCTTATGACTGCCTTTGCATCTTACTTGTCCTTGTAGCTTCAGAGTCCAGCACAGGGAAGGGCACATCATCTTCTAAGAAGTGTTGTTGAAATGACATGAAAAGAAATTATTTGTTCTCAATAAAATATATTTTGTTTCCAAATCACCCCAACACAAAAATCTAAAGATTTTCTAAGTAGGTACTTTCTTAAGAACACTTTGTTAATTAGTATACCTTTTATTTGGAAACACTGTTCAAAGTTTTCTTTTGGCAGTTGTAACTTACACTATGTATCCACCATCCCTACTCTGGGCATGAGGAATCCGACTTGGTTCAATGGCTCCACCTGGTGGCAGCATCAAGGAACTGTTTGACTGCCTTGAAAGCAGCCAGAGCTGGGGAATGTTACTTGATTTAACTCTTGCTTTCTTCTACTTGGAAATCATGATGAGCTGCCTTGAAGAATCTGGGGCTAGTTAGACCTGAACTTCTTCTGACAGGCAAAGATTGAGGACCACTTTGTTCCCAAGAAAGAAAAGGGCAACCCTACATTGTGGTTGGGAGCTGAATACACTGGGAAGGTTTGAGTAGATCTGAGTGGCAAAACCAGTAAATGAGTTTGAAAATATAAAATTATGCATCATCTTAGATGCCCTCGAGTACCCTCATTTCTCCTTGTTGGGAGAGAATGCCACTTTCAGTCTGGGTGAAACACCAGCCCACCAAGTAGGGAATTTAGCATCCTAAAAAGCCTGGACTCAGATCAACCCAAATCAAAAGAAAGCTCCCCAAAAGGGAGAATTTGACTCATGAAAAATGGGGACATCAGGGAACCAGGGAAATAAACTACCTTTTCATTCTTCCTTCAGCAGACATCCAGGGTATGGTTTCTCCTCACAGTCCAGCTGGAGAAGTCCGTGTGAAATCTCCCACCCTGCTGGGTCTTCAGCTGTGTGTCCTCCCTGCTGGTGGTGAAGGCAGAGGTAGCATAATATCCCATCACACTACTGTCTTCCCTTTCCTCTCTTTCTTCCTTCCACCATAATCACCGGAGCATGCACAACCAAGATGAAATGTCTTAACTTTTTTTTTTAAATGCCACCCCTGCAACATATGGAAGTTCCCAGGCTAGGGGTTGAATTGGAGCGGCAGCTGCCAGCCTACACCACAACCACAGCAATGCCAGATGCGAGCTGCATCTGCGACCTATGCCTCGGCTGTGGCAACACTTGATCTTTAACCCATTGAGCAAGGCCAGAGATCAAACTCACTTCCTCACAGACACTATGACTGGTCCTTAACCCACTGAGCAACAATGGGAACTCCTGTTGGCATCTTAATTCTTGCTTCAGCCTCTTCCTTCTAGAGTCAGGTTAGGACAGTGTGTCTCTTTGTCTCCCTCTCTTTAAATCAGTAAAATCTTTTTTCACTTCTACCTTGACATTCACAGAATAAATTCCATAAACTTCCTGTGAAATATCCTACATTCTCAATTTGACCAATTACATTCCAAAGGTGCCATTTTCTAAATTTGTAGTTAGATCTGAAGCTGTTCTCAATCAGGTCTGAGTTTTTCAGCAAGAATACCTTAGAGATGGTGCTGCACACACCAAGGGTATCACTGTGAGAGATACATTTGGAGGGGTGGGATCCAGATGGCATAGGAGTAAGATGTGGTGCTCACTTTCTCCCACAATCAAAAAAAAAAAAAAAAAAGAAAAAAAAAAACCGATCTACATGTAGGACAATTCACACAGAAGATCCATTGAATGCTGGAAGAAAACCTTAAACCTCTAAAAATGGCAAGAAACCCTCCACATAACTGCATAGAACAAAAAGGAAAAAAAAGAGAAGAGGGGAAACAAAGCCATCACTATAGGACCGGCACTCCTGAGAGGGAGCTGAGAAAGAGGAAAGGAATCCACTCCCTGGGAAATCACCTGAGGGGCATCAGCCAAGACAGAGGGACCTCAAGCTTCAGAGAAAAGCGCAGCATCTGGACTGAGGGCAAAGCAGAGAGAGAGAGAGCACTGCACAGATCATCAGTACCACCTCCCGGGAATCCACAGCCTGAGACACTCAGAAGGGGGCTGGGCACTGAGACTCAGGCTCCAAAGAATAAGAAAAATATAAGCAAAATGAAGAGGCTCAGAAACAATCCCAATTGAAAGGACAGAGAATTCACCGGAAGAAGCAAACAATGAAACAAGACTTCTGCAGTCTAACAGACAATGAGTTCAAAAAAGAGACAGTGGGAGTTCCCGTCATGGCGCAGTGGTTAACGAATCCGACTAGGAACCATGAGGTTGCGGGTTCGGTCCCTGCCCCTTGCTCAGTGGGTTAACGATCCGGCGTTGCCGTGAGCTGTGGTGTAGGTTGCAGACGCGGCTCGGATCCTGCATTGCTGTGGCTCTGGCGTAGGCTGGTGGCTACAGCTCCGATTCAACCCCTAGCCTGGGAACCTCCATATGCTGCGGGAGTGGCCCAAGAAATAGCAACAACAACAACAACAATAAAATAAAAAAAAAATAAAAAAGAGAGACAGTGAAAATTCTGAATGGATTAAGAGCAGATATAAAGGAATGAAGAGTGGATATGAACAGTAATGCAGATTATTTTAGAAAGGAACTAGAAAATATGAGGAGCCAAGAAAAATTGGAAAATTCATTTGCAAAGCCACAAGCTGGGTTAGAGGCACTGAAGAGCAGAATGAATAATGCAGAGGAACAAAGCAGTGATTTGGAAGAGAGAATAATGGAAATCACCCAATCAGGACAGCAGAAAGAAAACTAAATGAAAAAAAAACATGAAAGCAATGAGATCTATGGGATAATATAATGCAGGCCAACCTATACATAATATAGATTCCTGAAGGAGAATAAAAAGGGGGTTAAAAATATATTTGGAAATTATGACTGAAAACATTCCAAATCTAAATGAAACAGCCGTCAAGATACAGGAAGTACAGAAGGCCTGAAACAGACCCACACCAAGACGTATTACAATAAAAATGGCAAAAGTTAAAGAGAGGATTCTAAAGGCAGAAAGAAGAAAAATGAAGAATTATAAGGGTACCCCCATAAGGCTATCAGCTGATCTCTCTACAGAAACACTACAGGCCAGAAGAGAGTGGCAAATTTCTAAAAGGGAAAAAATTGCAGCCTAGAATACTCTACCCAGCAAGAATATCATTTAAAATAGAAGGGGAAATAAGGAATTTCTCAAAAACTGAAAGAGTACAGCAATACCAAACCCATACTCAAAAACTGAACAGTCTTCTCCAAGTAGGAAAGAAGGATGGAAGAAATTGCAATTGGAAAGTAATCACTTAAATAAGCCAGTATATAGATCAGGGGTGGGGGGTACCTATCATAAAAGTGCTGATAAACATGAGGAACAGAAAAATAATAAACATGAAGATGTAAAAAAAGGACCTCAAAAATCATAAAATGTGAGGAAGGAAAGTGAGAAAATCTAGACTCTTGTTTTTTTAATATGTGTTTGTGCCTATATGATTATCAGGCTAAAGCAAGCAGATATAGGAAGGGGTTAACATACTTGAAAAACAGGGCAACCACAAATCAAAACCAAACAATACATTCACAAAAATTAAAAAGAGGACACAAGCATAAAATAAATCATCCAACCAAAAAAAGGAAAGTAACAAAGGAAAAACAGAATCAACTGGAAAAACAAGGGTTAAAATGGCAATAAATATATATTTTTCAATAATCATCTTAAATGTCAATGGACTGAACATTCCAATCAAAAAGACAGAGTGGTAGACTGGATTAAAAAAACAAGACCCTACAATATGCTGCCTATAAGAGACTCACCTTAGGACAAAGGACACACATAGATTGAAAATGAAGGAATGGAAAAAGATTTCATGCAAATGGAAAAGACAGGGAAGCGGGAATTACAATACTCATAGCAGACAAAATAGACTTTAAAACAAAGGCTATAAAGAAAGACAAAGAAGGACAATAATGATAAAAGAATCAATTCAAGAAGAGCATTTACGATTGTCAATATATATGTCCCCAGATATATACGACAAATGCTAACAGACATAAAGGAGAAATTGATGGGAATATAATAAAAGTAGGAGACATAATGCCCCATTCATATCAATGGACAAAGTCCTCTAGACAGAAAGATCAATAAGGCAACAGCGATCCTAAATGACAATAGAAAAGTTAGATTTAATTGATATTTTCAGGACATTACATCCAAAAAAAAAAAATCAGAATATATATTCTTTTCAAGTGCACATGGAACATGCCCAAGGATTGACCACTACTGGGCCATAAAACTAACCTTAATCAATTTTAGAATGGAGAAATTATTTCGAGTATCTTCTCTGACCACAATGGCATGAAGTGAGAGATGAACCGCAGGAAAAGAAATGGAAAAAAAAAACAAAAAACTGACTACATGGAGACTAAACAATGTGCTACTTGAAAAAAAAAAACAATGGGTCAACAAGGAAATCAAAAGGGGAATTAAATACCTCTAGACAAATGATAATGAACACACAACCATTCAAAATCTACGGGATGTCAGAGTTCCCATCATGGTGTAGTGGAAATTAATCTGACTAGGAACCACGAGGTTTCAGGTTGAATCCCTGGCCTTGCGCTCAGTGGGTTAAGGATCCAGCGTTGCCATGAGCTATGATATAGCTCACAGAGGCAGCTTGGACCCGATATTGCTGTGGCTGTGGCGTAGACTGGCAGCTACAGCTCCAACTCAACCCCTAACCTGGGAACCTCCACATGCCATGCATGTGGCCCTAAAATGACAAAAAAAAAAAAAAAAAAAAAAACTATGGGATGCCTACTTACCATCTAAAAGATTTAGACAAAAAAGAACAAAACCTAAAGTCAGAAGAAGGAAGGAAATCATAAAGATCACAGAGGAAAGCAATAAAATAGAGATTTAAAAAGCAGAAGCAAAAAAAAAAATCGATAAAACCAGAGCTGGTTCTTTGAAAGGGTATACAAAATAAACAAACCTCTGGCCAGACTCTCCAAGAAGTGAGAAAGAACTCAAAGTAAAAACAAAAAAGGAGAAATCTCAGAAGATACTGCAGAAATACAAAAAAAAAAAAAACCATAATGCACAAATACAAAAAGCTGTAAGAAGATACTATGAACGATTATATGCCAACAAATTTGACAACCTAGAAGAAATGGATAACTTTCTAGAGACATACAGCCCACCAAAACTCAATCGAGAAGAAATAGATCAACTAAACAGACCGATCACTAGAAAAGAAATTGAATATGTAATAAAAAAATAAAAAAAAAAACACTCCCTACAAAAGTACAGGACTAGATGGCTTCACAAGCGAATTCTACCAAACATACAAAGAACTTATACCCATCCTTCTTAAACTCTTCCAAAAGGTTGAAGAGGAGGGAACACACCCAAAGACATTCCGTGAAGCCACCATCACCCTAATACCAAAACCCAAGATACTACATACATACATACATATATATATATACATATATGCCAATATCCATGATGAATATAGACACAAAAATTCTCAACAAAATTTTAGCCAACTGAATCCAACAACCCATAAAAAAGATCATATACCACGACTAAGTGGGATTCATCCCAAGTTCACAAGAGGATGGTTCAACACATGCAAATCAATCATCATACACATTAACAAAAGTGAAAAACCACATGATCATCTCAATAGATGCAGAAAAGCATTTGACAAAATCCAACATCCATTCATGGTAGGGGAAAAAAAAAAAAAAGCTCTTACCCAACTCATGTCTTAACCTAATAAAAGCCATTTACAACACACAACCAATATAATATTCAATAGAGAAAAGCTGAAGCCTTCTCATTAAAACCTGGAACAAGACAATGATGCCCACTCTCACCACTTTTACTCAACAACATAGTATTATTGGAAGTCCTAGACACACCAATTAGACAAACAAAAGAAATAAAATATATCCAAGTTGGAAGAGAAGAGATAATAATGTCACTATATGCAGATGACATGATGATATGGAAAACCTGAAGGAGTCCATACAAAAACTATCTGAACTGATCAACAAATTCAGCAAAGTAGCAGTATACAAGATTAACATTCAGAAATCAGTTGCCTTTTTGTATACTAAGAAATATTTGAAAAGGAATATAAAAATGCAATACCTTTTAAAATCACTCAAAAGAATTAAATACCTAGGAATAAACCTGACCAAAGAGGTGAAAGACATATACTGAAAATTATAAAACATTAATCAAGGAAATGAAAGAGGATTCAAAGAAATGGAAAGATATTCCATGATCCAGGAGTGGAAGAATTAATAATTAATAATTAATAATTAAAATTGCCGTACTACAGAAAGCAATCTACAGATTTAATGCAATCCCTATCAAACTACCCATAGTATTTTTCACAGAACTACAACAAACAATCCCAAAATTTATATGGAATCATAAAAGACCCACAATTGGCAAAGTAATCTTGGGGCATGGGGTGGGGGGAAGGATGGGAAGTAGGAGGCATCACTCTTCCAAACTTCAGACAATGTTACAAAGCTACAGTAATCAAGACAGTGTGTATAAAAATAGACAAACAGGCCAATGGAACAGAATAGAGAACCCAGAAACAAATCCAGACATCTATGGTCAATAGATCTGCAACAAAGGAGGCAAGAATGTAAAACAGGAAAAAGTCTCTTAGGCAAGTGGTGCTAGCAAAACTGGACAGCTGCATGTGAATCAATGAAACTAAAACACACCCTCAACACCATGCACAAAAATAAACTCAAAATGGCTTAAAGACTTAAACATGAGACAAGACACCAAAAAATTCCTAGAAGAGTATACAGGCAAAACATTTCTCTGACATCAGTCACACAAATGTCCTCTTAGGTCAGTCTCCCAAGGCAATAGGAATAAAAACAAGAAAATAAACCAATGGGACCTAATCAAACTTACAAACTTTTGCACAGCAAAGGAAACTATTAAAAAAAAAAAAAAAAAGACAACCTATGGAATGGGAGCAAATAGTTACAAATGATGCAACTGACAAGGGCTTAATCTCCAAAATATACAAACAACTTGTACAACTCAACAGCAAGAAAACAAACCACCCAACTGAAAAATGGGCAGAAGAACTGAATAAACATTTCCGCAAAGAAAGCATAGGGATGGCCAACAGGCACATGAAAAAATGTTCAACATCATTATTAGAGAAACGCCAATCAAAACTACAATGAGTATCACCTCACACTGGTCAAAATGGTTATGATTAGTAAGTCCACAAACAACAGGAGTTCCCATTATAGCACAGCAGAAACAAATCTCACTAGTACCCATGAGATGCAGGTTCAATCCCTGGCCTTGCTCAGTGGGTTGGGGATCTGGCATTGCCATGAGCTGTGGCATAGGTTGCAAACATGGCTAGGGTCCCACATAGCTGTGGCGTAATTTGGCAGCTGTGGCTCCAATTGGATCCCTGGCCTGGGAACTTCCATAAGCCATGAGTGTGCCCCCACCCGCCCAAAAAAATAAATAAGTCTACAAATAACAAATATTGAAGAGGGTGTGGAGAAAAGGGAGCCCTCCTCCCACTGTTGGTGGGAATATAAATTGGTACAACCACTAAGGAAAACAGTATGGAGATAGCTCAGAAAACTAAATATAGAACTACCATATGATCCAGCAATCCCACTCCTGGGCATACATCTCTACCAAAATTTCATTCAAAAAGATTCATACACCTCTGTGTTCATTGTAGCACTATTCACAATAGCCAAGACATGAAAACCACCTTAATATCAGATAAATGGATCAAGAAGATGTAGTACATGTACACAATGGAATACTACTCAGTCATAAAAAAGAACAAAATACTGCCATTTGCAGCAACAATGGATGGAACTAGAGATTCTCATACTAAGTCAGAAAGAGAAAGATAAACACCATATGATATCACTTATATGTGGAACCTAATATATGGCACAAATGAACCTACCTTCAGAAAAGAAACAAACGCATGGACATGGCAAACAGACTATGGTTGCAAAGGGGGAGGGGTGGACTGGGAGTCTGGGGTTAATAGATGCAAATGATTGCCTTTGGAATGGATAAGCAATGAGATCCTGCTATATAGCACTGGGAACTATATCTAGTCACTTATGATGGAGCCTGATGGAGGATAATGTGAGAAAAAGAATGTATATATGTATGTGTGACTGGGTCACTTTGCTATATAGTAGAAAATTGACAAAACACTGTAAACCAGCTAAAATGGAAAAAAATAAAAATCATTCTTAAAAAAGTTTAAAAAAAAGATTGGATGGAACATCTGTTGGTGGAAATGTAAACTAATACAACCACTTGGAGAATAGTACAAACGCTCCTTAAAAAACTAAAAGTAGAGTCTCCATTTGATCTAGCAACCCCATATCTGGGCACATATCTGAAGAAAACACCAGTTCGAAAAGATAATGCACCCCAATGTTCATGGCAGCATTATCTACAATAAGCAAGACGTGGAAATAAAGTAAATGGCCATTGACAGATGAATGCACAAAGAGGACGAGGTACAAACATATGGAATGCTACTCAGCCATGTGGAAACTAAATTACGATGCAAATGAACTTAGTTACAAAATAGAAACAGACTCTCATACATAGAAATTCTATGGTTACCAGAGGAGAAAGGGTGTGGGAAAGGGATATATTAGGAGTTTGGGATTAGCAGATACAAAGTACTATATGTAATCTAGATAACAAGGTCTTACTGTTTAGCACAGGAAACTATATTCAGTACTCTGTAATAAGCCATAAAGGAGAAAAACATGAAAAAGAAGATACACACATTAAATTACTTGCTGTATACCAGAAACACACACACAAACACAACATTGTAAATCAACTAGACTTCAATTTTAAAAAAAAAGCAAAACCCACAGGATATAGCTTGTCTGAGAAAAATCAGTCCTTTTAATAAAGTTTCTACATGAAATAGTAATATGGTCTCTGAAAGTTCATATTTGTAAATATAACTTACATTGTAAACTATTGACATGGAAAATTTTTAGACCACTGAATGTAACTTTTATTTCAATGGCTGCACAAACTCCATATGCAAGTTCCCAGGCCAGGGACTGAATCTCAGCCACAGCTGGGGCACCCTCAGATCCTTTACCCCACTGTGCCCACATGGGATCAAATCCATGCTTCCCCAGCAACTCAAGCCAATGCAGTGCCAATCTTAACCCACTGCAACACAGCAGGAACTCCAAAGGTAACTTTTTAAAAAGCATTTCACTGAGGTATGACAGGCAAACAAAAAGCCATACATATTTACTGTAAGCAACTTCATCAGTTTGGACAGAGGCATACACTGGCAAAACCACAAGCTATGCCACAAATACATCACCTCCAAAAGTTCCCTCTCTCACACACACACCCCCAATTTTTTGCATGTGAGGAGTACACTTAAAGATCTCACTTAGCAAAACTGTAGAACAGGACTGCTAACTACAAGCACGAGGGAGGACTGAAAGCAGGAACAGGAGAGAAAGGAAGGAGGCGGGGGCCACAAAGACCTCCTCTGGGGTCATTCTGAGCTTTGCTTCCATCTAAAGCCACTCCTTTCCCCTTCCAGGACTTCCTAGTTCCTCCTCTCTCTCCCTCTGGTCTACAGCTGCAACTTTTCAAATCCTCCTACAGACTCCTTTACCTCCAAAGACTCACAGCCCAGGGCTCATCAAGGTTTTATGCAGCTGGGGGTGGGGATCGGGGGATGGGAGGGTTGCCTTTCAAAAAGACTTGCGGCGGGATCCTAATTTTGCAAATTTCACACTCCCTGAAAGCTCAAGGCTCTTCAGCGTCAAGATGAACCTACCTCAGACTCCAACCAAAGAATGTTCAACGATCTGCATGTTCCTTTCCCGGCGTATCCTTTTTGAGGGAGGATGGAAAACACCCAACATCCGGGAAAGGAACATGCTCTTAGGAAGAGAATAAAGCAGACGGTGGGGAGGGAAGGTAAAAATCCCAAGCCCCCCGCGGAGCTAAGTTTCCACCGAAAGCTGCACCCCCACAAGGACCTTCCCGTTTCTTCAGAAGCCTCTGCACTCTGGCTTCGCCCGGTCACCCCCGGCCAGACCTCTCCTAACTGACACACTCCGTGGCTCCTGATGGCCGCAAATCTGCGGCGACTTTTGGGAAATGGATAGCGGGGAGACAATCCCCTGCGCGGCCCCAAAGGGCCGGGGACCCTCTCTCTGCTCCCGGAGCGCTGCTGGCGCTGCTTTGAGCCCCTGGGGGAGAGAGGCTGGCAGCTGCAGGCATCCGGGTGGGTGGTAAACGGAAGCAGAGGAAGCAGGGGTGATCAAGGGGCTGGAGGAACTGGAGACACCAGCCAAAGGCGAGGCGCTGGGGCGCTAAGCACGCAGGGGCCGGGGTGGCGCAGGCCAAGGCTGCCCCGCGGCCGGAGCGCCCACCGTTCTGAGCGTGATTCGGCCACCTTCCTGCTCCGGGTGCTCTTGACAAGTGCCCTCCGCGAGCGAAGGACCTATCCCAGCCCCAGAGAGCCTGGCGTCGCCTCCCCACCACCCCGCCCCGCCCCACACCACCCCAAGGCTTCCAGCCCCACTTTCCGGCCGCCCACCTGGAACTCACAACCCCAATCCTGCGAGCCGCCGCACATGCGCGCCTTGCCATCGCCGCACCCCCAAAAAACAGGGGAGGGTGCTGGGCGCCACCGCGTTCCTACTTACCCGCTGCCCATCCCGGCCTCCTCGCTGTACTCACCGAAAACTCGTGGAGCCTGGGACGAGACTGCACCTCATCCTCAAGAGACCGCCGGGGAGAAGGAGTCACCCCAGCCACCGAGGTACGAAGGCAAGAGGAGGCAGCGGCTCCCTCCCCGGCGGGATCATTGGTCTGGAACCAACACCCTCACCCACCTCCAGTGCAGGGAGGGCCTTGGGAGGCACTGAGATGTCAACACTGCCTTGGATCAAGGGTTGGTTGGGCTCATAGCTCCTTCCCTAATCAAGGAATCCCTACTGAGTGTGCCTGAGACCCCACACATGGTGCCTTTTAACCCTCATTACTAAGATATTTATTACCCGCGTGTATCAAGTGATAACACCTGCTGGGGAAGAGGGTCGTTCAATTTGATTTACTCAAAGTCCTACAGCTCGTGCGAGGCAGTGTTGGAATTTGCGGGTCTAATTTCAAAAGTTATATTTAATGCCTAATAGTCCCATTAACATTGGATGGAACTTCTGATGGAAATGTAAACTAGTACAACCACTAAGGAGAACAACGGTATGGACGTTCCTTGAAAAACTAAAAGTGGAGTCACCATTTGATGCAGCAACCCCACACCTGGGCACATACATAGCTGAAGAAAACCCTGATTCGAAAAGATAATGCACCCCAGTGTTCATAGCAGCACCATCTGCAATAACCAAGACCTGGAAATAAAGTAAATGGCCACTGACAGATGAATGCACACAGGACATAGTGCATACATACGGAATACTACTCAGCCATGTGGAAACTAAATTATGACACAAATGAACTTATTTGCAAAACAGAAACATATTCACAAACATAGACAATTTATGGTTACCAGAGGAGAAAGGGGGTGGAGAAGGGACATATTAGGAGTTTGGGATTAGCAGATACAGAGGACTACATGTAAAATAGATAAACAACAAAGTTGCATAAAACAGATAAACAATAAGATCCTACTGTTTAGCTCAGGGAATTACATTCAATATCCCATTTTAAAAAAGAAAAAAACATTGGAGAAGAATACGAAAAAGGATGGCTGGATGTATATGTATGTGTACTTGTGTGTTTTTATAAATTAATTACTTGCTGTATACCAGGAACACAACATTGGAAATCAACCAGACTTCAATTTAAAAAAAAAAAAAAAGGCATTGGATATAACTTGTCTGAGAAAAATCAGTCGTTTTAATAAAGTTTCTAAATGAAATAGTAATATGGTCTCAAGTTTCATTTCTGTAACTATGATCTACACTGTAAACTATTGATACAGAAAGTTTTTAGACCACTGAATGTACCTTTTTCTTAATGGCCGCATCCACTGCATATGGAAGTTCCCAGGCCAGGGACTGAATCTCAGCCACAGCTGGGGCACCCTCAGATCCTTTACCCCACTGTGCCCACATGGGATCAAATCCATGCTTCCCCAGCAACTCAAGCCAATGCAGTGCCAATCTTAACCCACCGCAACACAGCAGGAACTCCAAAGGTAGCTTTTTTTTTTTTTTTAACCATTTTATTGAGGTATGACTGACACACAAACAAGCCATAAATATTTACCATAAGCAACTTCGTCAGTTTGGAGATCAGCATACACTGGCAAAACCACAAGCTATACCACAAAAACACATCACCTCCAAAAGCTTTCTTTCACAGGCACACCCCCTTGTTGTTGTTTGCATGTGGCGAGTACACTTCAAGATCTCACTTAGCAAAATGTTTAAGTCTAAAACAGTACTGTTAACTACAAGCATGAGGGAGGACTAGAAGCTGGAATGCGACAGAAAAGAGAGGGGGTGGTGCCCCAAAGGCTTCCCCTCTGGGGTCATCTTGAGCTTTGCTTCAATCCAAAGCCACTCCCTTCCGCCTCAGGACTTCTAGTTCTTTCTCTCTCGCCCCCAAGCACCACCATTACAGCTGAATCTTGTGAAATCTCTCTACGTACTCTTAACCACCAAAGACTCCAGGCCTGGGCTCCTCAAGCTTTTGCGCAGCAGACAGCTGGTATTGGGGGTCGGGGAGTGAGAGAGTTGTCTTCAAGAAAGATGGGGCGGGGAAACATCCTAATTTTGCAAATTTTACACTCCCCGAAAACGCGAGTCTCCTTAGAGTCAAAATGAGCCTTCCTCAGACTCCAACCAAAGAATGTTCAACGATCTGCATGTTCCTTTCATGGCGTATCCTTTCTGAGGGAGATGGAACACACCCAACATCCGGGAAAAGAACATGCTCTTTGGAAGAGAATAAATGAAACTAAAGGCGAGGGGAGAACAGCAAACATCCCAAGCTCCTGCGGAGCTAAATTTCGGCCGAAAGCTGCACCCCCGCAAGGAGCTTCCCCTTTCTTGAGAAGCCTCTGCACTCTGGCTTCGCCCGGTCACCCCCGCCCAGGTCTCTCCGAGCTCCGACGCTCGCCGCACACTACGTGACTCCCGGTGGCCGCACATCTGCGGCGACTTTTGGGAAATGGATGGTCGGGGGTCTAACCCCCGCACCCGGGTCCCGCGCGGCCCCAAAGGACGGGGGACCCTCTTTCTCTCCGGGGCGCTGCTGGTTTTCTTTGAGCACCCGGGGGTAGAGAGGCCAGCGGCTGCAGGTGGGTGATAGACAGAAGCCGAGGGAACAGGGACCATCCAGGGGCGGGAGAAACCAGACGAAGGCGCTGCGCTGGGGCGCTAAGCACGCGGGGGCTGGGGTGGCGCGGGCCAAGGCGGCCCCGCGTCCGGGGCGCCCACGGTCCCAATTGTGGCTCGGCCACCTCCGCGTTCCAGTGCTTTTTTTTTTTTTTTTTTGTCTTTTTGCTATTTCTTGGGCCGCTCCCGAGGCATATGGAGGTTCCCAGGCTAGGGGTTGAATCGGAGCTGCAGCCACCGGCCTACGCCAGAGCCACAGCAACGCAGGATCCGAGCCGCGTCTGCAACCTACACCACAGCTCACGGCAATGCCGGATCGTTAACCCACTGAGCAAGGGCAGGGACCGAACCCTCAACCTCATGGTTCCTAGTCGGATTCGTTAACCACAGCGCCACGACGGGAACTCCTTTTTTTTTTTTTTTTTGGTCTGGTGCTCTTGACTAGTGCCCTCCGCGAACGAAGGACCTGTCCCAGCCCTTGAGAGCTTGGCGTCGCCTGCCAAGACCCCCACCAGACACACAGACACACAAACACACACACACACACCCCAAGGCTTCCTGTCTCAGTTTCCGGCCGCCCACCGGGAACCCACAACCGCAGCCCTGCGAACCCCTGCACCGGCGAACCTCCCCTCGCCGCACCCCAAACAAGCAGGGCCGGCAGCTGCAGGCATCCGGGTGGGTGGTAAACGGAAGCAGAGGAAGCAGGGGTCATCAAGGGGCTGGAGGAACTGGAGACACCAGCCAAAGGCGAGGCGCTGGGGCGCTAAGCACGCAGGGGCTGGGGTGGCGCGGGCCAAG
The DNA here is from genome assembly GCF_016906955.1 of Phacochoerus africanus. NCBI lineage: Eukaryota > Metazoa > Chordata > Mammalia > Artiodactyla > Suidae > Phacochoerus > Phacochoerus africanus. Next base: position 52,405,338 of record NC_062544.1, on the reverse strand, counting down.
GCTGCCCCGCGGCCGGAGCGCCCACCGTTCTGAGCGTGACTCGGCCACCTTCCTGTTCCAGGTGCTCTTGACTAGTGCCGTCCGCGAGCCAAGGACCTTTCCCAGCCCCAGAGAGCCTGGCGTCACCTCCGCCCCGCCCCACACCACCCCAAGTCTTCCAGCCCCACTTTCCGGCCGCCCACCCGGAGCGCACAGCCCCAGTCCTGCGAGCCGCCGCACCAGCGCGCCTTCCCCTCGCTGCACCCCTAACAAGCAGGGGAGGGTGCTGGGCGCCACCGCGTTCCTACTTACCCGCTGCCCATCCCGGCCTCCTCGCTGTACTCACCGAAAACTCGTGGAGCCTGGGACGAGACTGCACCTCATCCTCAAGAGACCGCCGGGGAGAAGGAGTCACCCCAGCCACCGAGGTGCGAAGGCAAGAGGAGGCAGCGGCTCCCTCCCTGTCGGGATTTTAGGTCAGGGTCATGGGTCGGAGCAAGGAGAGCTCCTGAGGCACTGAGATCTCAACACTGCCTTGGATTAAGGGTTGAGCTCAGAGCTGGGTTCCCTAATCAAGGAATCCCTACTGAGTGTGCCTGAGACCCTACATATGGTGCCATTTAATCCTAACCAGTAACAAATTTATTACCCGCGTGTATCAAGTGATAACACCTGCTGGGAAGAGGGTAGTTCATTTCATTTACTCAAAGTCCTGCAGCCGGTGAGGGGCAGCGTTGGCATGTCCAGGTCCAGTTCCAGAAGTTATATTTAAGGCATACCAGTCCCTGTGGTAACCCGTTTTAGTAGTACAGAAACAATATGCATCCTTTGTGAAAAACATGAAAAAGGAAAACAGACTCAAGAATAAAAGTCAATCACCTATAATTGCAACCAGTACTTACATCACTCTTAGTTGACATTTTCATACCTTTATCTCACATACAGGCATATTTGTGGAAATGCATGTAATACATATATGTTTACAAAATCAAGCTCACTCTCTGTATTTTGTGCCATTAGCACTTAACACTACATAAGGGTCAGCTTTGACCTTTATCTTTTTCTAGGATTTTTTTTTTTAATTCCACATGGATTGGCAGCAGCAGAAAAACAGTTGAGACAGACACAAATTCCACGTTCTTTAAAATGCAATCATAGTTCATTAAAACTGCTCAGTGAACTAAAAGATTCAAGCAGTGAGTAAATTTGGTAAAGTGGCTTCCAGCAACCTATTTAGAAGACTCTTTATTTAATGATTCGTCTTCCATTAGGCAAACTGATCTAGGGAGAGGAGGAAAAGGAGGGAAAGAACAAGTAAAAGAGGAGTAGTTTTAAATGAATGTTCGTCAGCAATATAAAGGTGTAATGGAAACAAATCTTGGAGAGTGTAAGCCACATCTTGATTTTGAATGCTCTACTTTTGGTTTTCCCTGTGAAAGCAACTCCAGGACTTGCAGCTGGTAAGAAGGATCTGATGATGGAATGGCCCAATTTCCCCCTTAATTCCATCAATTCTGGCATTTTAAATCAATGTCAACCAAGACCAATGCCAACCATGACTGCCCATAGAAACAGTGGACAAATGGAGTTCCTGCCATGGCACAGTGGGTTAAGAATGGGACTGCAGTGGCTCAAGTTGCTGCAGAGGTGTGGGTTCGATCCTAGTCCAAGGAGAATTGAGGCCTGTGGCTGAAGGGGCGGGGGGCGGGGGGGGTCAACCAGCTTGAGGTAGTAAGGCAGTGCCCAATGGCCCAAAAGTTTCCTGGAGTAAGGCTAATGATGCCTCTCCACCGCAGAATTCCAACCCTGCTTTCTACAGGAAAAACACGGCTGAGCCATAGCTTCAGTCTCCAGGGCTGCCCAAAGAAGCCTAAGGAAGCAGTGTGTCTGGGCTCAGAAGGTAAAATGTTCCAGGCCTCTTGGGGTGTCAAAAATCAACAAAGGGCAGAATGGTGGGGAACTGGACCATCCTAGACGATATTTGATGCAGAGGTGTGGGTTTGACCCCAGGCCCGGTGCAGTGTGTTAAAGGATCGCAGCACCAGGTCCAGTGGTGGCTCGCAATAAAAACCACAATGAGTGAGCCTTTTAAAATATCAAACATCTGTTGTTTCCTGTCAGATAAGTTATAATTATATGAACCATTTTGGAAAATAACATATGTAGTTTGTAACCAAGTGCTGCTATAATTTCAAAAAGTACTTCTTCATGTTTTTGTCATGGCATATATATAGCACCTGGAAATATTTGGCACCTAGGATAAAGTTGAGGGTCGAGGAGAAGTTTGTAGCGCATGGTTTTAAAAATCATTACCTTTTAGTAGTATTATTATTATGATAAGTTGATTAATATGATTATTATGATAAAACACAGTGTACAAGAAAATGGTAAATATTGAATGGCATACAATGTCCAGGTACAACACTTTCAGACTTTTGATAAACTTGAGGGTTTTTAATATCAGTGAGGGTTTTCTAATATCAGCGTGGTTATATTATGACTCATTCTTATTGGTAGAGTAAAAAACAAAAACAAAAAACTTGAGTTCACTGAAAAGAACTGAATTCACTGTGCAATACTTCTTTTGAAGCCAGGAACTGTATTATAAGACCATAATTCTTGATGTTTCTTAACATTCCAGAATTAGCCATGTTGCATTCATGTTTCAGAATGTATCCACTTTACCCTGGCAAGATCTGGGGGCTGGGATCCAGCAAAGCCTTGTTGTTTACCAGGATTGATTGTCTTCAACAGAAGAAAAAACTCTGCACTAGCACAAATTTAAAAAGGATGGAGAAAGGGAACATTTCCCAACTCATTTCTGAGACTAAAATTACTCTGACACGAAACCTAAAAGCGATTTTTCAAAAAGAAAAACCACAGGCTAATCTCATTTATGAACAGTAATGCAAATATGCAAGTATTCTGAGTGAAATATTAGGAAAGTGAAACCATATATATATGAAATGATGGGTAGGTAGATGATAGATAGGTCGATAGATAAATAGATAATTAAGACCAAATTGGGTGTATCTTAGGGACAAATTGACCAGTGTAACTCCATGCATAAAAAGTATGAAAGACAAAAAAGAAAGTATGAAAGACAAAACTCAACAGATATTATAAAACATTCTATGGGAGCTTTCTGGAGGTGAAGTGAGTTAAGGATATGTTGTCACTGCTGTGGAGAGGGCTCAATCCCTGGCCTGGGAAACTTCAGCATACTGACAGCATGGGAAAAAAATTACAAATATTCAGTATTCACTCATGCTAATTTTTTTAATCCACTCATAAGGATCTTGCCATCTACCCCTGGATCCAGCCTCTAAGTTAATCTGTCCAACAAGAATCAAAAGATTTTAGTTATATGTAAAATATCATAGACTTGAAGTCCCGCAGTAATTTCCAGTAACAAAAAGATAACTGGGAGTTCCCGTCGTGGCTCAGTGGTTAATGAATCCAACTAGGAACCGTGAGGTTTCAGGTTCCATCCCTGGCCTTGCTCAGTGGGTTAAGGATCAGGCATTGCCGTGAGCTGTGGTGTAGGTTGCAGACGTGGCTCAGATCCCGTGTTGCTGTGGCTCTGGCGTGGGCTGGTGGCTACAGCTCCAGTTAGACCCCTAGCCTGGGAACCTCCATATGCCACAGGTGCGGCCCTAGAAAAAGACAAAAAACACAATTAAAAAAAATAATTAATTAAAAAAAAAGATAACTGTCTTCACCTTTAGAGTGAGGGGAAGAGGAGAGAGATACTGTGGTACTTCAGGCAGAGTTGCCTGGTATGTCTGCTTCTCCAAGGAGGTGGCTCTGGTTTTCAACTGGCTCAGAATCTGAGAGCAGTTCTGCTGGCCAATGCTCAGCAGGAAGTAGCACAACCGCTCCCAGAAACAGAGGTTCTGGGATGTGTTTCCTCCCCCACCCCGCCTCTTACAGGGAGATGGTTCCCAAACTGCCCAGAACACAATCCACTTAGTGCTTTTTGGCCCTAAAGTAAACACAAACCACCTGCCAGGGACTTTATTTTATTATTATTATTATTATTATTATTATTTGTCTTTGTAGGGCCACACCTGAGGCACATGGAGGTTCCCAGGCTAGGGGTCTAATCTGAGCTATAGCCCACCGGCCTACGTCAGAGTCATAGCAACGTCAGATCCAAGCCACATCTGCAACCTACAGCACACCACCAGATCCTTAACCCACTGAATGAGGCCAGGGATGGAACCGCAACCTCATGGTTCCTAGCCGGGTTAGTTTCTGCTGTGCCACAACGGTAACTCCGTTTTGTTTAATGATCTCTAGTGATTAATAATAAATGGATTTTATGAATTGTCACTACCTCCTGCCCTATCCATGTTTTAAATATTTTCTCTATTTTCTAAAACATCTTTTCACAAACCTCAAGATAACCGTAGACAAGATCAAGAGAGTCTCTATCTTTTCACATCTGTTGGTAGGAAACCAGAAGAGAGTCCATTTATCTGATGCTGACAAGTATGAATCAAAATTAAGTTGCTCCACTCTTGAGAGAGAATCCCTTTTCTCATGTTCCCCCATCCCTTTATGTTTTCCTTCTGTTTTCTCATTCTAAATCAATAATACAGGTGGAGCAGTGGAGCAGAACATCTCAGTTTCCATCACAAATTATATCCTTTACCAATACGAAGATATAGTGAGGAGTTTCCGCTTTTGCACAGTGGGTTAAGAATCCCACTGCAGCGGCTTGGGTCGCTGCAGAGGTGGAGGCAAGGGTTCCATCCCCTGCTGGGTACAGTGGGTTAAAAGGATCCAGTGTCGCCATAGCTGCGCATAGGTGACAGCTGCAGTTTGGCTGGGGTTCAATCCCTGGTCCAGGAACTTCCATAAACCATAAACTGTAGCAGGTGCAGCCACGGGGTGGGGGCGGTGTAGTGAGAGATGAGATCCTAAAGACGGGGAAAGGAGAGAACCAAGGCTTGCTCTCTCTCTATATATATATGGAGGACACTTGGATAAAAGCTAAACATCTCTGACTGTAATTTGTAGATTTGGTTTGGGAAGTTTTTAATACTTTAAAAGTTGTTTTATAATGATGTAAAACAATTCTTAAAATTGAAAGCAAAATGAACAAAAAAGATCCTAAATGTATGACAAGTTGGTATCATAACCACACAAAGAGGAACTACTTCAAGTGACTTTAAGAGGCAGTAATTTTACAATTACTCTCTAGGGGGATAGACCTAGATTTTTAAAAATTGCCCCAAATTACAAGGATCTGGGTTGTCATATTATTGGTGTTGGAATTGTTATTCTGACACGGCTGTGTGTGCACTGTGTTTGTGTTGTCAGAAATGATTGGGTGATAGAAGGAGATAGAACAGGAAGGAAACTTTTTCATCTGGAGGAAGATTGTCTCTCTGGTTCAAACTTCTTCCTATGCTCCCATTCTTCCTTTTTATTTATTTCTGAGATGTACAACATAATGATTTAATATACTGTGTTCATTATGTATACATAATCAAGTGAACACAGCCATCATCTCACATAGTTGTGTGTGTGTGTTGAAAACAGTTAAGATCTTCCCTCTTTAAGTTCCCCATTCTTCTGCTGGGTTTAAGATTTTTTCCTTTAATGGTTGCTAGCTGCTTGCTCTTTTTTTTTTTTTTTTTTTGTCTTTTCTAGGGCCACTTCCACTACATATGGAGGTTCCCAGCCTAGGGGTCTAATTGGAGCTGTAGCCACTGGCCTACACCAGAGCCACAGCAATGTGGGATCCAAGCCGCATCTGTAACCTACACCACAGCTCACAGCAACGCAGATCCTTAACCCACTGAGCAAGGCCAGAGATCAAACCCACAACCTCATGGTTCCTAGTTGGATTCATTAACCACTGCGAACTCCTGCTTGCTCATTTTTGATGTGAATGTCTTTTGTTTTTGTTTTTGGTTTTGGTTTTGTTTTGTTTTTTGTCTTTTTCTTAGGGCCACACCTGAGGCATACGGAGCTGCACCTGCTGGCCTACAGCACAGCCACAGCAACGTGGGATCCAAGCCTCTGTGACTGACATACACCACAGCTCGTGGTAAGGCTGGATCTTTAACCCACTGAGCAAGGCCAAAGATCAAACCTGAGTCCTCATGGATCCTAGTCAGATTTGTTTCCGCTGTGCCACGAAGGGAATTCCAAATGTCTTTTGTTTTTTATCATCACCTAAAATGCTGTGCAATTGTGTCACTAGTCTTATTTTAAACAAACAGATTTGAAATGCAAGTTAATACTTTCAAATACATGTCAGAGCAGAACATGGAAGGCAAAAGGTGAGTGTTAAGGAGTTGTATTTCCCCCATTTAACTGAGTTTCTTGCTCTTCTGCTTAACATCTCAATCAAAAAAAAAAAAATCAGTGAAATGATTTACTTTGGGGGTGGGGAGTAAAATATCATTGGAAAAAAAAAAACTTTCCCACGCGGTGTATAAAATCAGTAAGAAGGAATCTTTTTCTTTTATTTATTTATTTTCTTTTTTTTTTTAGGGCTGCATATGGAGGTTCCCAGGCTAGTGGTCGAATAGGAGCTACAGCTGCCAGCTTATGCCACAGCAGTAGCAACGCAGGGTCCCAGCCACATCTTCGATCTACATCACAGCTCTTGGCAATGCCAGATCCTTCATCTGCTGAGCTAGGCCAGGGATCGAACCCAAGTCCTCATGGATACTAGTTGGGTTTGTCACTACTGAGCCACAACGGGCACCCCAATAAGAACACTTGTTATGTAATTACTGACCAAATGTGGATGATATAATTCGTAAAGCTTTTTAAATGTGCAGAAAATGAAAGCTACAGAAAAGAAATGTCCCCCCCCCCCACACACACACACACAGACACCCTGGGATCTCTGTTTCCCAGGCTCACGACTTCCGCCCACCTTCCTGCCCTGCCTGCTCTGAGAGGTTCTCCAAGTGGGAAAACCCCTTTCACTAGGAGCCCTAGGGCTGCAGAATTCTGCACCTGCTTCCTGCAGGAGAGGAGAAATGGGTTGTCTTTGCATGTGTAGCTCTTTTCATAACACCTGTCAAAAGGCAGGCTCTAAAGGCTTGTTAAATTAATGATGATGCAAAGTTAATGACACTGGAGAGTACATTTTGGTCACAGAAGATGAGCACGAGCGGAGGATGGCTATACACATTACAATTTACTGTGGATCCATAGAAGAATATGGAAATCTACTTATAGTAGGGATATTTTTTAAAGCCCATGTTCTTCATTTATTCTTCATTGGGATTATCCTTTTATCATACAGTATTGATCCATAACAGTAATAATACCTTTACAAAGACTATTAATTATACTGTCAGAAGTTGTCATCTTACCTATATATATTTATTAGTCGTCAAAGCTATTTTTTGAAATTAGTGGTATTTAATCCCTGCAGATTTTTTAAAAAACTGCAGCTTGGGAAGGTTTAAATGATAATTACATATATTTAGCAAAGTATGAAACAGGAATTGGAATCCAGACTGTTTGTTTTCAACTGAAGTATAGGTGACCTAAAATATTGTGTTAGTTTCAGGTGGTACAGCACAGTGATTCAGTTATACTTTTCAGATTCTTTCCAATTATAGGTTATTACAAGATTTTGAATATGGTTCCCTGTGCTGTACAGTAGGGCCCTTGTTGTTTATATGTTTTATATATGGTAGTGCATATCTGTTAATTCCGTACTCCTAATTTATCTGTTCCCCTTTTCCTTTGGTAACCATAAGTTGGGAGGGGTTTTCTGTGAGTTTGTTTCTATTTTTTAAACTAATTTGTATCTTTTTTTTTTTTAGATTCCACATATAAGCGATATCATATGATAGTCATCTTTCTCCATCTGACTTACTTCACATAGTATGATATTCTCTAGGTCCATCCATGCTACTGCAAATGGGTTAAGGATCTGGTGTTTCTGCAAGCTGTGGTGTAGGCTGGCAGCTGTAGCATATGGAGGAAGAAGAAAAAGAAAAAAAAAAAGGACTAAAATGGGAAGTTGAGAGCCCATGTCAAGACTGGAGAATTGGTCAATTACCTTGGTCTGAATCTCCTCTCCAAACAATCCTCCACTGAAACCTTCTCCATGGAGACCCAGGTTTCCATCTCAGCTCTGATATAACCTGCACTTTTGATTTGGGGTTCAAAGTGGATTTTCAGTGTGAAGGAGGGGCAAGGGTGGTGACTCAATTCTTAACTTGAACTTTCACTTTCCTAGTGTTGTATTCTCCTGGTAAATAGCTCAATTCAAAGGAATTAAGACAATGTTCAGAAAAATGTCACAGGCAAGAAGCTCACACAGGGTAGGGTACAAAGGCAGAGTCTGCTGAACTCAGGGCTGCAAGCATTCCCTTATAAAGGGAAACAAAGAAAAAAATCTGAAAAGATATAAAGATCTAAAAAGAATTCGAGATATATATATGTATGAATCAATTTGCTGTACACCTGAAATTAACACACTACTGTAAATCAACTATACTTCAATAAAAAAAAAAATCACCTTTGGCATTCTTCTCTCTCTTCCGCCATATCCCTCCCTCTCCCTGCAAGCATGCCTCTGCTTGGATATTTATGCTCTGTTCCAACATTAGCAGTATGATAAGAGGATTCTACAACCCAGTTGTCCCCCACAGTCTCCCCCCCCCCCACAGGTGTGCTAGTACTTTCATTTCCATCCTTAATACAATCTATCATGAAGAGTTTAAACTATTTCAACCGTGATTGGATTTGTGTTAATATTATCAGATCTTCTGATGCAATAATCTAGTAGAATTAATATCACCACCCAACTTCCTCCTAATAAGACAGCCGAGAAACCAGAAAAGCATTAACAATCTGCGGACTGGGGTCTTCCGAATCCCAGAGACCCTGTACCTCGTGGAGTCAAAACCGACGCGATGGCGCAGCCCTTGCTTGGCTGTGAGCTCGAGGCGTCGGATCCCGCAGGCGAGGCGCAGGGGTTCCCAGAAAACCGCCAGCCCTGAGCTCCGCGGGCTCTGCGCCCAGGTAGCTCCCTTCTGCCCGGCCCTTGCGAGCGCTTCTGGTGTTGCCCAGACTTCAACTGGGAAAGGCTTTCCAGGCCCTGCGGGCTCCTGCGCTGAACTCTTGGTGAAATGAACGCTTTGCTAGAGGACTAAGCACCTCGCTGTGGGACGCAGAGCCACCTGCCCCAGACCTGACCCCTGCGACCCACCCGGACGCAGAGGCGCCCCCGGCAGAGCCAGCAGCCACCTTCTCACCCAAGCCTCCCTGAGCGGGTGGCACCACTTCTGGAACCGACAAGTGCAGCCCAGAACGCAGGACCGTGGGAACCCCTCAGAGGGTCGCCTGGCTCCTGCCACCACCCCTACAGCCAACCGCTCGTCCCACAGCAGGTGGGCAGCGCAGTGGCCCGGAAGACCCGGGCTGCCAGGAGCCCAGAGATCTGCTCTGAGCCCCTCAGCTCCGCGGAGAAGAAGAACGCAGCAACAGCTCTGCGTTGCTTTACCACGACTGAAATCCTTTGTCTTCGGAGTCCTCAGATAATCTCCTTTGCGTACTCGATAAGGATGACGAGAACGGGATGTCGCAGTCCGTCATTCCTTCCGTGAGGCCTGGTTTGGAAGACAAGGCTTACGGGGCGGCGGGACCCCCAGTCTCTGGGCTTTGCTGGGCGCAGGAGGGACGCTTTGGTCTCCGGCGCACACGGGGGTGGGGCTTGGGTTCAAGCGCGGCCTCTCCGAGTGGGCCTCCAAGAACAGCAGACAGGCCGCCCGCAGCCCCGAGGACGCCACTCTCCGGGCAAGCGCCGCTGCTCTGGGGCTCTGGCCCTTTTTGGCCCCGAGTCCATCTGAGGGGCCCTCTTGGCATCTGCACGCAGCTCTGCCGCAGCCTCCACCGCGTTCTCCTCACCCTCCCCGAACTCACCCAGAAGTTCCGGATTCCTCAGGCCCAGCTGTTCTGGCTCCCTCAGGCTCTAACCAAATCCCAGCAAGATTCCCTTCCCTTCGGATCCTCTGTAACTCCTTTGCCAATGCCTGCCAGCGACCAGGCAAGCTGATCTGCTGCGAGATGGCTGGAGTGGTAGCCAAAAGGATAATGACCTGGAACTAGTGGCCCAGGAATCCAGCCAACCCTGCCCTGAGTGGATGACTTGAGAGCCCTCTGATCCCAGAGTGAGCATGACAGAGGGGGTGTGATAGTTGTGCTAGTTGTCATCTGCTGAGTGTCTTTTCCAAGGTGCCAGACTTCCCACTGGAAAGGGATTTGAACCAGGGTATTCACCCCTTCCTGGCGGTGAAAGCGAGCTCTCTCTTGAGGACAGGGGCTTGCAAGCTGGTAATCACTGTATCAGGTTCAGTAATGGAAAGCACTTTTTTTTTTTTTGCCTTTTTCAGGGCCGCACCTCCAGCATATGGAGGTTCCCAGGCTAGGGGTCCAATCAGAGCAACAACTTCTGGTCTACACCACAGCCACTCCAGATCTGAGCCACATCTGCAAACTACAGCACAGTCACAGTAATGGCAGCTCCTCCACCCACTGTGCATGCGAGGCCAGGGATCAAACCCGGAACCTCATGGTTCCTAGTCGGATTCATTTCCCTTGTGCCGCATGGGAGCTCCAAGGGAAAGCACTTTAGAATTCCCCCAAACTAGATGAATCCCAGTACATTTTGACTCCCAGTGTTTCTGAGAAGCTATTGTGAACCTGTCAAATTTCCAGTTATATGCAAATATGTAACACAGAAATGGAATAATAACATACATACCCTTATGTAGCTAGCTTTCTTCATTCCACAGAAGGAAATGTCTTAATGTCATTTAGCCACTGTTGGAATTTAAAATTCTTTATTTCAAATTTTCCATCGCTACACTGTTCCCAGTTCTTAGTTTGGTTTTAAGCATGCTGAACTGGTGGATATTTAGGGGAGAGTGGAGGACTTGTCCTTGTGTGTGTGCTGTGTGTCATTAGTAGCTTTGTTTTTTGAATATGTGCTTTATAAATTTAATTATGTCTTTATTTTACTGTATCAATGTACTGAATACAGTCCCATTTGCAGGTTAGGAACTGTGTATTGCCCTGCAATGTGAAGATCATTGGTAAAACCAATGCACAGTGTCTTTTGAATTGGTAAAGAAAAATGAAAGAAACAGGCCCTTGTTTTCATTTCTGCATTTTTTAATTTTTAGGAACATGAACCTCATTTAATAAACTTTTTTTTTAATTTAAGCAGTATGAATGGTATTTTGCTTTCAATAAAATCGTGTAAGTACATTTTACATGTTTCAGATGAGGTTTAAGTCCCTTACTGACAGAGCCTGGGAGCTAACCCTGTGTTCCTTGCCAAGTGGGCCTCTAGGGGGCAAGTAGCTACAAAGTTTCCTTCTTTGGCAAAGCAAGGAGAAAAGAGCCAGGGAGAGAGTGCCAGAAAGACTCAGTCATTGTGCTTAAAACCTCCTCTTGAGGAGTTCCCATCGTGGCACAGTGGTTAATGAACCCAGCTAGGAACCATGAGGTTGAGGGTTCGATCCCTGGCCTTGCTCAGTGGGTTAAGGATCCAGCATTGCCATGAGCTGTGGTGTAGGTCTCAGACGTGGCTCGGATCTGGTGTCGCTGTGGCTCTGGCGTAAGCGGGTGGATACAGCTCGCATTAGACCCCTAGCCTGGGAACCTCCACAGGCCGTGGGAGCGGCCCTAGAAAAGGCAGAAAGACAAAAACAAAACAAAACAACAACAACAAAAACCTTCTCTTGAAAGTGACACTCCATGACATTTGATATCCTACGTGACATCTTCATTTCCTCTGTGAACACTACTGCATGTGCCCTGCTGTTTGATGACTTGTTTCGAAGAATTGGGCTGGAGAATGATAAGGAAAACCTTTTCCTCCTTAGCGACCCTTAGGTCAGACTAGCATGGACTTAGAGAAAAACCTTGCCTCCCTATGGTGGGCAGTGTGCAGGGTGAGGTGTTTCCAGAAGGCCAATGGCAAAGGAGCTCTATTGCTAGGTCTCAAGCAAAGTCAGCCTTTAAATCTGGGTTGTATTGTATGTGGTGAAGGTGGATAACTGGCGATGTGAGAGTCTACTGTGGGATAGTAGGCAGGTGCAATGTGTCAGGGGCTCACCAGAGGTTAATATGCCAACATCGAAAGCAACAGATGAAATGTACTCTTGACAATCTTAGAAACACACAAATGAATGAAAAATAAGCTAAATTAGATATATAACCGAATAACCTTACAGCAATTGAAGAAATACGGACACAGGAGAATATTACAAACCTGGCTGATACAAAACACACATGAAAAATAAAATAGTTTCTAATGGGAAGAATTGCAATAGAAGAATTATTCTTTCCATAATAGAATGCAGGTAATTACATTGAAAAGGATATGAGTCCTGCAAATAACAAAAAAAAGAAAAGAAAAAGGAAAAACACCAATGAAAATTGGCTTCTCAAGGCATTTGCCCATTAGGTAGGAAAAGCATAGGATATGTGAAGTTTCCTCTGATTCAGATCATCTAGTGTAAAAAAAATAGAAATATTACAATTCTAAGTAGGCATGGACTCTCCTTTCCCCCACCCCTACCTTCACTCTTGTATTTGTTTCCCTTCCTGATGTGGCTGGCATACGACCTGGAATTTCAATCCAGTTTCCTCCCAGGGTAGCTTCCTATGCTGGCGATCTATCACTGGGGAGTCTCAGCTCTAAAACCAGTCAGTCTTCTCTGGTGTGCTAAATTACTCGACTTATGGAGTGTATTGTCAGCCTTTCCAGGTGAGTGAGGCCTTCTTCCCCCCCCACCCCGCCTCCAGTGCCCCAGCCAATGGAAGTGACAGACTAGCACAGGGCTTCTCTCCCCAGGGACCTTCCTCTCCTCCCATCCCCCTCCTTTAACTCAATCACCAAAACCCTTCACAATGTCCAGAGCTCCTCCCAGAGGTAAGTGTTTTCTCCCCAATCCCATGAGCCTCCGAGGCAATTTGCAAGCAAATGAGCACTGTCCCCACCTACCAGCACAAGCAGCTCTCCCACCCCCACAGCAGACAGACAGTATAAAAGGCACTCTCAGAACCAGGCTGCATCTTTCACCTCTTGGCTTAGAAAGGCTCCTGGTCTCTGCCTGGTGAGGAGGCTGAAGCCTGGAAGCCCACGCACCCACCCTGGAAGAGCCTCCCTGGAGATGGGCACATCCAGAGCCCCACATGCCCCCGGGCCTGAACCGAGAACAGCCTGGGCCTGGGCTCTGGATAACTTCCCTGCGCTGAGCCGCCCCTCCTGCCAGCGTCCCCAGTTCTGCGAGGACCCGCTCTACTGTGCCTGTGGGAGCTGCCACACTCTGTGCCAGACACACGGACCATCCTCCAGTGGAGATCTGCCCAAAGCCTGCCGAGACCCACGCGTCCGAGACCAGTGGCTACTCCGAAGCCGGGATGGAGCAGCAGTCCCCTCAAGAAGAGGCCGAAGCCCACGACCTCGAGGCACTGCTGGCCTGAACAGCCAGAGATGCCAGCAGCCGCCCAGGCAGATTAGACACGCAGCCAGATCGCCTCCAGGAACCCAGGCCGACAGCCACCCCACACCCCAACCAAGCTGCAGAAAACCCAGGGGAACTTGGCAAGGCAAGGACCACGGCCTGCCACCCGCCCCACATTCCCCCTTCGACCCACGTCCTGGACTGAGCCTCGGTCAACTCAGCGCTGGCCCTCGTTTTCCTGGCTGGACTGCTCCCCTAGGCCCGCCTTGCTCCCTTGCTGGGGGAAGAGCCTCCAGGTCTCTGTGGTGGCAACACGCCTTATAGGTCCTTCCTTTCCTGGATTCCTGACAGGTTTTCCAAGGAGCAAATCTCTCTTCAGGAATCCATCCTCTCTCAAGGAACTTTCTTGTAGCTGTGTTCAGAACTGTCATGCTTCTCTGTTCATTCCAATGTGATTAAAACCAGTTTCCTTATTCTCTGCCTTGCAATTGATTGAGTGGGTGGAGTCAGGGTTAAAAGCGGGTGTGTGGGGGGTGGGTGTGTGGAGGTGGGCTTCTGTGGCTCAAAGGGGACTGGGGCCCAGGTCAGGGCTCAATAACATCAAAGCCATCAAAGGGGAACAAGGAGATAGAACTTTGGGACAACTTGGTGACCTTTATTAAACTCTTCATTTGTTTTAATGCTGCTAAAGTAGTAACTCCCCAGCACAGCTTGGGAGTGAATTTGAAAGGCTCTGTAGAAAGGCATTAATATGGCCATATCATGAAATGTTTCAATGTGATTCTCTTGACCCACAATTCCACTTCTACAAGCCAGAGATGGCAGTTTTAAATAGAAAGGTGTGGCTCAGTGGCTCTGAATCTGACAAGCATCCAGGAGGAAGCTGGTTCATTCTGG